>NC_080762.1:45180681-45806590 GCF_020826845.1 Diceros bicornis minor | reverse complement strand
ATATACAACTGTCACATTTTTGGATTTCAGTAAGAAAGTATACTTTAACTTTTCATATTATTATTTACTTGTCCAATTCTCAAATATCTCAATTTCATAAAGAATAGATTTTTTTTTTTGACTGAAATAATAATAAGCCATTTCCAATCCTGGGAAGGCCTATAAGAGAAAAACCAGACCCCTTCTGTTCTTGTTTTTTGTCCAATATTTGCTTTTCAGGCTTTTGTAACAGGAAGGCTCCCAGTCTCCTATACCTTTATATTTTCAAGCTTTCCCTGAAAGAAAAGACTCTGCCAAGAAGGATATCTTTTTCCAAAAAATGCCAATTCTAAGCACTATCCCACATCAGATTTAAGAAAATTTTAGATATAAGGTTTGTCTTTCTAAGATTGCCTTATATAAGAAAAATACAAGGATGTCCAAGAATATTTCCCTACTCCTCCAAAAAAACTGCACTCTGAGCTGATTGCATGGATGACAATCAACAGAGTATAAGAAAGAACACTTAATTAGGAGGTGTACTTGCTTTATGATTGAAATCATTTGATGTTGGAATGAAGCAGACTTCTAAAATCTGAGCTGTAAACCAGACTGGGAAGAAAAGAGTGATGAAAGGTATGAGATTTGAGGAGAGAGAAGAGGAAAGAAACGTGGACCAGGGATGTGAAAGAGTAATCACTCTCACTCTTTGTAAGAAAAATACTTAAATTGGGATCTCAGTTAAGGTGGCTTCACGCATGTGTGACCCATGCAGTAGCATAGGGGCCCCCGCTCAGAAGGACCCTGTGCTTGGTTTAACGCTTTTCTGTCACCATCTTGAAATTCTCAATAATTCTTGAGCAAGGGACTCTGTATCCTCGCTCTGTGCTGAGTCCCGCAAATCATGTAGCTGGTCCTTATTCCAGTCCAGTTCTCCCAGGCCTTCTTCTCAGCCATCTCATCTCTCAATAACACAACTCTCATTTTCTAGCACCAACAAAGGAGTGAAATCGGCTTTCTCATTTACAGACATCTTGTAGCTGCAATCAGATTCCATTTGCAAATTAGATATCATAGTAATTTCTACTTCATTGTTTCTGCTCATCTGTCCACTTAAAACAAATGGAAATCTGCCTTTACTCTGAATCCGAAAGGACATGCCCTTAAAACATTCTACTCAAGCCATCTGATCTTGCTCTTAAAAAATCAACCTTGATGACATTTTTAAGACTTATATATGCAAAGCGTTGTGCTCAGCACCATGGTGAACAGAGGACAAGAGGCAGAATCTCCTCTCAAAGGAGTTCACAAACCGGAGGTGAGGGCAGATGTGACACAAACAAAGGAGTGATGGACATTTGGAGAAGTGAGGAAGGGGACTGGTGGGCAAATGGAGAAGTGGTTATTGTGGTCTGAGTCCGGAAGGATCCAGACTCCAAGCGAAAACAATGGCGTCATGGTTTGTGCAAGATGCTTCTAAACTGTCTCAAGGATAGAGAAGTAAGTACTCCTTAGCTACAAAACAGAAGCCGCCTACTTCACAGGGCGAGTTTTCAATCTGTGGTGAATGCTTGAAAAATGCCTACCACACAGTAGATATTAATAAAAAATGTTTCTCTCATTAATTATTGTTTTAAAGTGACTGTTGCATTCCTGTGAAATGGAAAAAAGACTGAAAACCCCACAGCTCATCATCTGACCAGGCCATCCCAGTACCTAGAACAATGCTGAGCACTCATTGAACACAACAAGCTCTGGTTCCAATCCTCGTTCTGCCATTACCTTCATATGTGATCTCAGGAAAATTGTCATACCTCTCTAAAATTCTGGTATCGTATCCGTCAAATGAGATACTTAGATTAAGTCATTCCTTAATATTCTTCCAACTCTAAACTTGGACTCCAAGAAGATTACTTTTTCTTTTTTGTGTTAAATAATTGTTATTTAAAAAGATTAAACAATTCAACTCTTCAGAGGTAACCATTGTTAAAGTTTGGTAAGTTTTCATTCCTAGGTTTTTCTAAAATGTAAGTTGCAGAATCTTATACACACCATGATCTCATTTCATGATATTAAGTATAAATATATGTGTGTGTGTGTCTGTATGTATATATATATATATACACATCATAATCTCATTTCATAAAATTACATGTATGTGAAATTCTAAAATTGTGTAATTACACACACACACAATTTTATGAAATGAGACCATGGTATACATAAGATTCAGCAAATTGCAGTTTTTCCTTTTCACATGTCCACATCTAATCCATTTTTTTCAATGACTGTATTGCATTCAATTATACGGATTTCTCTCTCTCTCCTCTAACTCCCATAAATGGAAATTTAGGTTATTTCAACTTGTTATTACAGAGAATGTTGTAGTGAACATCTTTGTACACATATATTTGCACATATTAAGCATTTCAATAGATTCAAATTTCTAGATATTGAAATGGTTGGTAAAATTCTTATAAACATTTAACAAATTTATTAGATACTACCAAATCTCCCTCCATAAAGTTGTGTGAATGTGTTCCCACCAAGATGGAATTTACTAAAAGTGCCTGTCGCCCCACACTCTCAGAAACAGTGGCTACTTTCAATATGTTAATACTTTTGTCTGTATATGGAACACAAAATATCTCACTGTTGTTTTAATTGGAATTTTTGATTACTAGTGAAGTGGAACTTTTTGAATTAGTTGTTTATGTTTCCTCTTCAGTGAACTTTCTATTTAAAATATTTGATCTCTTTTTTCTATTAGGATATATCCTTTTTCTTATTAGTTTGTAGATCCTTTAAAAATATATTATGCTTTGTGCATATTACAAGTATATTTTTCTCTGTGTGTCACTTGTCTTTCAATTTTTTTTACAGTATTTTTTATCATCCAGATACTTTCAATATTCTTGTAGCTGCGTCTGTTAAACATTTTTGATACAGTTCTGAGTTTTGTATTGTTTAGGAAGGCCTTCCCCAACCCAAGATTAGAAAAAAATATCTTGTCTGTTGTTACTTATTACTGTATAATTTTGTTTTTTATGTTTTGACAATTATTCTACCTGGAATTTGTCTGTATGATTTGAATACAACTTTATTTTTTCCCAAATGAAGAGCCAATTATTTCAGCTTCATTTAATGAATAAGCCATCCTGTTTTCTTTGATTTGAGATGTCTCCTGTTTCACATATTAAACTCTGATATTTATTTGTTTCCTTCTGGGCCCTATTCTGTGAAGTGGTGAGCCTCAGTCGCACAGCTTTGGCAGGGGTGTCTTTGTAAAGGTTTGAATTGTTAAGCCTGAATTTAGGTAGGATATGTGAGTGAATTTATGCGTGCCTGGTGGCCTCTGAAGGAGGTTCTTTGTGACCTCACTGGTTTTGTGAGGGGTGTAGGACACGGGAGGGTGAGCTCAGCCATGGACGTCAGTCTAGAGAGCTGCATGGGGTGGGGGGTGAGACCATGTGTGGGTGAGGGGTCCAACCCAGTTCCTTCCCAGTCTCTCGGCCCCTCACCTCCACCCACCAGGGGCAGCCTTACTTGACTGATTGACATCCCAGCTGGAGCCAATCCCTGCCTTTCAGAACCAAGTCTTGCCTCTTGCACAATCAAAGGTGTTTGGAAATGAAAAATTCAAAGTCACTAGAACTTGTGCCCAGCTGATGCAGCATCAGAAGACAGACCAGAAATGAAACTAGGTTTGGCTAAAACATGGCAGAAGATGATGGTTTGGAAAAGAGCTCTGACAACCTCCCTGCTGTTAGAAAACTCTCCCCTCATAAGAATTTCAAATTGTACATTGCTTCCTTTGGACCATATGTCCCACATTTTAAGACACAGGGAACATACAGATGAAGAGTTTCTCTTTTTATATAACCTAAATCTAAATTACATTTAAGAAATTACTTAAAAATTTTCTCGTATTCTCCTTCGACATTTTAATCTATCGTATTTGACTTAAGGGTCCAACCAAAACTACATTCATGATAAATTGATTAGTGTTATTAAAATAGCTAAACTAATAAAAAGTTAATGATGTCGCTGTCATATCCGTTAACGCAACTACTTAAAATTTACAGAGCGCACCAGTGAGAGCACACTAATCTAATCAATAAACATTTAAAGAATTGTATTCCAATCCTTCAACAATTTCTTACAGAATAACTCTTCTTTCGTTCTAAACATTAAAATTTTTTTAATTTCAAAATTCCAAGCTCTGAATCAGTGTGATCTATTTATATTGGCATTTGTAGATGGTATATAATTTTTGTGCCTGTGAAAATGGCTTGGTTCCTTGTGCTTGAGTGACCTAATCAAATGTTTTCTTGTAAACTGCAAACTGACATGCAGAGAAGCCGTTTTCAGTTTCTCCCCAGAGAAATTCCTTAGATTTTGTTGTTGTGCGAACATCATAGAGTGTACTTACACAAACCTAGATTTATACCCTACTACTTGCTTAGGCTACATGGTACTAATCTTATGGGACCACTGTCATATATGTGGTCTGTTGTTGACTGAAACCTCATTATGCAGCTCATGACTGTACTCTCTTTTTCCCCAATTTACAGACATATTCCAACAAATGGCCAGAAAGCATGTATGAAACTAACTGAATGCTTCCTGAAGACCCAGTGAGATGGTTATGCTATATCAAATGACTTGCACTAACTCTCAATTCACAAGGTACATTTTAGAAAGTTCTATAATTGATTTTCAGTTTCCAGCATTTTTCTGTGATATTCACCAGAAGGTTCCTTGTCAACTTTATGGGTTGGGAGTGGGATAGATAAAGAACAAACGAAAAACATCTGTCTCAGGCCTATGTAACCATCACACCCTATTTCAATACTGCAGACGAGGCTGGTGGTGTCATTGGACTGGTCCTGCACTGTCCTTCATGGACACAATCTCCAATGCCACCCTCAGCCTTTGCCTATCAGAACTGTTATCTAAATCGTACTATTCTTTAGGAACTTCCTGGTCCTTACAAATGTTTTTCCAGTGTGATCTTCTATATCCTATATTGTCTTTATATTTTGGCACTTACATCTTTCCATTTCTCATTAAATAGCTAACATTTGTTGAGTACTAACAATGTGGCAGACACCATAATAATTTTAACTCTTTTGATTCCCAGGAAATGTTACTACGTCATTTTGTATAAGAAAAAACTGAGGAACAGAGAGCTTAGGATTGTAATCTAGCACTCTAGTGCCAGAGACTGGCGCCAGAGTCTGTTTTTAACAACAATGCCATACGGCTTCTTTAAGAATTATCTTCTAAAAATATTCACTTCTATGTGCCATTTTAGCTTCGCAAGTCAAGCTCCATAATAAACAAGTTGATGATACATTGGAGGCATGGTGTTTGAAATTCTGGTAAGTGTCAACTTATAGGTGAAGGATGGAGGATGGTGAAGAATGCTGTCATAAGTTATGATGATGTCAGTCATTTTCAACTACAGAAACATTTCACTAGGAGATACCATTTGAATCTCAGACACTGACTCAACTGTATTGTTTGCTTTCAATAAAGATGGAATTCTCTACTAAATAAAGAGGTAACATTATTGACCAAAATATCTATTACTTATATCTTCATCACAGTTTAAATAAAAACCAAATCCATTAATATGTCATCAGCACATAATATAGTGCCTGATATATAGTAAGCATCCAATAAATATTTGCTAAATGAATGTCAAAAAATAGAGAGATCAGGCTTTAAAGAAATGCAACTTCTTAGGCACAGTTTAAATAATTTTTCCCTTGGACTCCAACATTATCAGTCATTGATTTTCTAAATCCATTTACTCTCTATATATTAAAACTTATTCTCATCTTGGAGTTTGCCTATCTACATCTTCCAACTGGTTACTTGTTTCTCCCTCATCCTGGAATTTTGGAAAATTTGGCTACAAAATGATGCTAAAGAACATGTATTTATCCTTGACTTAGATAAGCATTGTTGTCTTCTTAACACCAGTTATTTCTGTACGAGAGCTTTCTCTTCTACCTGGTATTACTGTTTCTTTTTCAAAAAGCAAAACCTCTTTTAGTCTTTTATGTAGTTGGCTTTACCAAACACCTCCATGGATTATGGGAAGGTTTTGTAAAATACAGTCCCAGGTACTATACTTCCACATGACATATTTCTCCATAGACTATTTTTTTTTTTCTCTTTGAAGGTTAGTTCTTTTGGAAAAGCTGTTTGTCTGTCCCTTTTTCCAAATATGGTGCCCAGGATGTTAGCAAGTTTCTTTTATACAGAATATAAATATTTCTCCTAGGGATCATAGGCAATGACCAATAGTCTGTTTATTAGACCTGAGAACTAAGAAAAGGATCAATATTGGTTTTATTTCAGTGGGATACATTTGATCAAAAGACAACCATTTTAAAAATATGATTATATGATGGTTTTCACACATTCATATACTTATCATAAGAAAATATCTTTGTCTTCCTTTTTGTTTTCCCTACAATGCTTCACACAGAGTTAGTGCACAGCAGGAACCCAATAAATACTTACAAATTAACTGAACAATTTTATTCTTAATAGATTTTTTTTTAATTTTTTATTTATTTATTTTTCCCCTAAAGCCCCAGGTGATAGTTGTATGTCGTAGTTGCACATTCTTCTAGTTGCTGTATGTGGGACGCGGCCTCAGCATGGCCGGAGAAGCAGTGCGTCTGTGTGCGCCCGGGATCTGAACCCGGGCCGCCTGCATCGGAGCGCACGCACTTAACCGCTAAGCCACGGGGCCAGCCCTATTCTTAATAGATTTAAATAACTAAGGAACAGACTTTTCTCTTGTATTTTTGACAAGTAGCAGAATATATTAGCTTATTTATATTTCACATTAATTCAACATCAGATTTAAAGTAAAAGTTAAGTTTTTTAGATCATTTATGAATAGTTGTAGTGTTTTTAATGCTCTTTTGTGTTTTTGAATGCACTGAAAAATGTGTGCAGATGATCAATTGAGTTTTTCCCTTTTCCACAACTGAACTCTATAGCTAAAAAATGTATTAACTGTAAATTCATTTTTTTATATATTTTCTTCTATTTTTATAAACTAGTTTTTAATCACAGAAGTAACTCATGGACACTGTAACAAATTTCAAAGAGCAGAGAAGGCATGAAATTTCTAGTATAAGACTTCCTCCTACTATCTCCCTGTGGCAGGCCCTCTGCTCACCTCCACAGATGCAATCTTGGTTAACCTTTTCTTCTGATTTGCTTCTTCTTCTTGCTACCATTATACTTCTATTTCTGAATTTATAAACTTTAGACATTGTCTATTGATCTTCTGCAATGACACTTGAAGAAGTTATCACATTAATTTTCCTTCTGCTTCCATATGCCTTTACTTTACACTTCCAGGTGCCATCGAGTCAATTTTCGACTCCTAGTAACCGTGTCTACAGCAGAGAGGAACTCTACCCTGTCTTTTGCACCATCCTCTCACCTTCTGGTGCTATATTAGACAATGCTCAGCTGCTATTCATAGCGTTTTCATGGCCAATTTTTTCGGAAGTGTGTGGCCAGGTCCTTCTTCCTAGTCTGTCTTAGTCTGGAAGCTCTGCTGAAACCTGTCCACCACGGGTGACCTTGTTGGTATTTGAAATACTGGTGGCATAGCTTTCAGCATCACAGCAATATGCAACCACCACATTTATGACAACTGACAGAGGGTGATGTGATTCCCTGCCTGGACACAAATCTGGGCCTTGGTGGTGAGAGCGTGGAATCTTAACCACTAGACCACGAGGGCTGGCTATCTCCATGTCTATCATCTATCTATCTATCTATCTATCTATCTATCTATCTATCTATCTATCTATCTATATCTATCTATCTTTCCATGAATCTCTATATTCTCTTACATAAATATAAGTCTTCTGTGATTTTCCTGTAGGATAATTTAAAAAATGAAACCCCAAATGGCATATGCAACATAAACATGAAAACATTATTCCCTATACAATCAAATATTATGGCATAAGCCATAAATGAGAATTCTATATCAATAAAACTTTGCCTCTCATAGGAGAAACTTTCAAGAATCAAGGCCTAATGAATTTTCTTTTAATTTATTGCCATCTTTCTTCTCTATTCTGGGTCACACTAGCTATCAATATTTCCTGTATTGCTCACTATATCCCACACTCATCCTGAGATTCTTGTTTTGTTTGATTGTGTTCCTTTCTTGCCAATTCAATGTTTAAAGTGTAGGATGTATGCATAGTAAGCTTTCTGAGTTCTTGCTTGGTTGAAAATGTGTTTAAGAATGTGTGGTACAAAATTTTAGATCCAAAATTTTTTACCTCAAGAATTTTGGAAATATTGCTCAGTTTTCTTCAGCATCCGCTATTAGTGATGAGAAATCTCAAGTCAATCTGGTTCTATTACAGGTAATCTGTTTTTTCCCCTCTCTGATTTTATGATTTTCTCTTTATCCTTGGGGTTATGAATTTTCAATGGGACACATCCACAAAGGAATATTTTCCAATGTTGTTTGGCACTTGGTAGCCTCAAGACCCAAAACTGAAGACAGAGGCATTTTCTTCTTTTATCTCTTTGATTACGTTTTCCTCTCTGCTGTCACTCAGGAATCCTACTTCTAAGACTTCTTGTTCTAGGTTATGGGGAATTTTCTCCACTCTATTATCCATATTACTAGATCACAGTTTACCAAATAAGTAATCAGAAGTGTGCATTCAATAATTTATTCCACTCAATGATTATTTCTTAATTCAATAATTATATATGTATTTTTTCAAGATCTTTTTCTTTTTTCTTCATTTGTCCTTTTTTTTTTTTTTTTTTTTAAAGCAGTGGTTTTTATGACTATAACAGCCTCTTGAATTTTGCAGAGAATAGACTTTTTAAGATGTTCACTTCTGGTACCTGAATTATCTTTGCTTTCTCCAAAGCCAGCTGTTCTATTTGTTCATCTTGGTGCTCCTTTTTCAGGAGCACCTTAAATGTCTGGAGATCCTTGGTCATTAAATCATGTTGAATAAATAACTTTGTTACTCAGCATGAATGGCTGGAAAAGGTTTTTTCAGAGCCTGATAAATCCATTTTCTCAACGGACCCTTCTTTTGACTAGGTGGGCTCACCATAGGCTTCGTGTGATGGTTTGGGACATTTTGATGAGCAGATTTTCTTCAAGGATAAATAATGGGCAACAGAGAGACAGCCTGGGGATCTGCACAATTGGCAAAGTAGGGAGGGCCTTACTCTAGAGGTGGAGAACTTTATTATTTTAGTCTTGAGTGGAGCTGCTTATTTCTTTCTTTCTCTCCTCCCCTTTTTTTTCCTTCTTTATTTCTGTCTCTCTTTTTGAAGTCTGGAGTTAACTCAGGCACTGCTAGGCTTTTTTCTCTTGCCACAAAACCTCTGGTGTCTTGTGCTACAATTGTCTCTCCTCCGATTTCTTCATCAATCCAATACCAGCTGAAATGTGTCAAAATGTCTAGTCCATTGATGGCATCTTTTCTGTTTTACAGTATTAATATGGATTTATTCTTTTAGAAATATATCCTCCTGTCATTTCAGTGAAATTTTGGAGGAGGAGATGGAAGGTGGGTGAGGAAGATGGACACCCGTGCTCAAACTGATATTTTGAACAGGAAATCTGGAGTTCCTTAGAAGTGTCTATCATTTTGTTAAGGTAAATGGATAAAGTTCAAAATATATCTTTTGTTCTCACCCATTGTGGACTTTTCCAAAGTCCCACTTTTCCTCCAAAGAGCCTCAAAAGAAATAGCTTTAACAAATATAATGAATAAATTAAGTATTTCTAACAACTATTTTATGAATCGATATTTGAATATTAGAAGGCAAATTAAAAGCAATAAATATGATAAAAAATTTCATGATAATTTACTTCTACTCTTCCTCTAATAAGCTATATTTGACATCTCCAGGCTTAGATTATAGTGGTGCCATCCAAAGAACAGTCCCATTTTCTATATAAACCAAAATACAAAAAAACACTAACTCCCTGAATGACAATATGATCAGCGCTGTTTATTAGGACCCTAATAGCTTCCTTAATTAGGTCACCACACCTGAAATTTCCTGTATCTTGTTTCCCTTTACAAGAGGAAATGTTCGCTCTTGCAAAGCTTCTGCTCCTGCAGTAAGTCCAATAATTAGCTTTGTGTATCATTTCTGTGCTGAGAAAATGAATTAACCTTAGGCTTGTGTTGAAGGACCTGATGTCCCTCATAGATTTGCGTGCTGTGTGTGTGTGATTGATACTTCTTTTCCTTCCAAAAGTGTTAAAAGCAGAATACTATGAAAAGCACAGCTTCAATAAAACTGTGGAACCATGAAAACAGTGTAATAAATGCAAGATCCAGGCTGTAAAAGGGAGGAGAGGTTTGGGAGGGACAGGAACAAGAATGACACAGAAGACTGCACCAACGAAGGGAAGCTTCTGTAGTTGATCACACACAGTAAATCATCATGTAGGTAGTTATTTCCCAGCGTTGATGAAAGATTTTTGTGCAAGAGGATAACAGTCAGTAAAGGAGATAGGAGCTGCTCATTCTCCATTCGTACTGAGTATCACCAGGAGCGTCAGCAGAGTGTGTGAATGCACACACACACACACACACACACACGTGCGCATGCACACGGGCGGGACATATGTAGAGTAGATGCTCTCTGTCAAGAGATTTTAACATCAGTTTTTTTTGAAGATCCTTCTCAACAGTTCAGTGATCTCCCTTTCCTGCCAGAATACCCAAAGAAATTGGGCAGAGGAAAACTCATTAGTGGAGCCTCAGTTAATGACCAGGAAGGAGCGACTAAGCCAGGCTGGTGAGCCAGGCTGTAAATCAGACTGGACTCCAAGTTCTACGGGTGTTAGGAATCACTCTTATGCAAGGAATAAGCTTTGCAGATGAGAGCAATCTAGAGTTAGTCATGGGTCTCTTACTTCTTTCCCAAGATTACCAGTGAAAGAAATGAAAAAGTCCCAGATGCAGAGTTGTTCAGGTAGAAGGGATGAATTCATGGGAGCACACAAAACCTCTCTCCTTTTCTATGGGATTTAGCCAGTGTACTGGGTTTTCAGAGTTAAGCACCAAGTCCAGAGAGAAGAAAAGAAGATTCTCCAAAGCCCCCTCAAAGACCTATGGCTCAAGACAGTTTAACACTTCCATATTACTAAGGAATCATTTGTTGATGCCTTCCAACTTTGGAAACGTAACCTGGTGAATCCTCTTTCTTCCTTCTGTCTTTTTCCCCTGTGTCACCATTTTCATTATCATCATATGAAATAACAGTGATGACAAAAACAACTTCCATTTATAAAAGTCAAATATTCCTTAAGAACTGTGCTAGGTTTGCAAACATTACTTCATTTAATCTTTATTACAACGCTATGAAAAGCATTATGATAGTTTTTAAAAGGAAATCACTGAAGCTAAAGGAAATTAAATCACTTGCCCAAGCTCAACAGCTGTTACATGGCAGAGCCAGGATTTGGGTCTGCCTGACTCCTAACTCCGTACCTCTCTTCCTCTCATGAGTGAACATCACACAGAAAGGTCATTTATTCAAAGATGCTCTAGCCTCAGAATTTTGGAGCTTGAGAAGACCTTAGAGATGGCCCCACCAAACTCTTCGTCTTATAGACAAGGAAATGGAAACCAAAGGAGGTGAGTGATTGATCTAGATGGAGGCACAGCTCCAGGCTCCTGACTCCTGGGAGAGGACCTTTTCCAGGATACCATCTTGCTAAATGGGAAATATTTAACTGAGATGACCCTAAATAAGTTTACCAGGAACTTTTAAGACATTTTTTTTTAACTTTAATGTTTTGAACATGCTCAGCCCTCAACATGGACAAATGAGAGCTTTTCATTTAATTTAGAAGAGAAAATTTTAAATACTTTGACTAGAATTAATCAACATCTGGCAGTGTTCCAAATTTAATTATTTTCACATACTAAATTTAGTTCAGTTTAAAATTCCATGATTCAGTCCAATGAACAGTTTCTATGCACATCATTCTCGTGCTTCTATTTGTTGCTTACTTCAATAATCACATTATCTTGTCTCTGAAAGTTCTCACTGAAATGTCTCCCTTGAGATTCTTCATTTTCTATTCTTCTTGGGTAGATGAATTAGAAAACAATCCTGGAAACCCTTGTTGGGGAAGAGGGAGAATCTCCCTCTGCCCTTTCCCTTAAGGTTCTTATGGCTGGCCAAATAATTAAAAGACAGGTTAGCAGGAGAAAATAATACCAAGTTTAATAACATGTATACATGGGAGAAACCAGGGAAATTGAGTTTCTCAACAAAATGACAGAGATTCTCATCTTAAATACTATCTTCAGCTAAAGACAAAGGAGGATGTTGGGGGTGGGAAGGGAGACAGAAGGGAGACAGATATCACAGTAATCAAGGGTATGCAGATTTAAGTCCTCTCCTTCCATACTGAAAAGAGTTTCCAGAGATAAGATCATCTTCCCCTTTTCCCACTACAGAGAGAGAGATACCCTTACTAATGGAGATTTCCCTTATAAATGTAAATGTTTGTCTGGCAACTCTTTTCTGGACCAGGGAGAGACAGAATTTTTGATAAGATGGGCTTGTTGGTGCCTTTCCTATTGTACCATCTGTTTTACATTATATTACAGCCATCATATGGTATTGGCTCCTTCCTGAAACAGGTCTTCTATGTTAAATTCTTTAGGCAGTTTGGGGGAGGTCAAATGTCCATCAGAGAAAATGATCAACGTAAAGAGATATATTTCAGTGTGGCCAATTTTGGTCTCCCACACCCTGATCAATCAATATTCTCATCATGATTACCTTCAGGTGTTTTCTTCTCATTTTTACATCAATACATTAAAAATTTATTTAGTATCTCTCTCAGAGTGCTCTTGGGTTCTAATATCACAATTAAGAACGTCCTAGAAATGCTGTTCATAGGGCCCAGCATCCTTGAGGCCTCTAGGGCATCACATTTCAAGGGACCAGTAAAGAATCCACTCAGAACCCATCCTCCAGTTTTCTCATGATGTGCATTATAAAATTCTCATTTTCTTTTAAGACAAAGGTGTTGGAAAAAACACACCGCTCTCACTTTCATTTTCTCTAAAAGTAATTTTGTGTCCTATGGATATATCTTTGAAACATACCAATATTCAAATATATCATCAGCATGATGATTTCCTTTATTTATGATTGTTTTGTTATTCTTTCATAAGGAATGTTATTTTTTCTTTCCATTCATCCATTGCTAAAAAAAAAAGTCAGTTTTTCTTTAGCCAAGACAATATGCTAATATAAGATTTTTAAAAAAATAACTTACGATCCATTACTCTTTGATATATACAGGACAGATCAACAAAGTAACAGAAGAAATGTATCTGCTCCAAAGCAAAAATAGTGGTAAATGAGAAACAATTTTGTCTTTTCCATTTCAGCCTAAAAAAAAAAGTCAGAAACTTGGGATCATCTTTGATTCTTCCCTTTCTTCACATCCTTCTCAGCTACAATTAAGTTCTGTCAATTCTACATTCAAAACATCTCCCAAATCCACCACTTTTCTCCTCTTCCCATCATGACTGAGTTAGTCCAGGCCATCTCCCCCTTGCTCAGATTGCTGCATCAATTTCCTAGTGGCTTCTTTACCTCTAGTTTTGTGCCTCCTGCCCACCCACTCTCAACACCGCACCAGAGAGACCTCAAGACTGCAATTCAGATAGGGTCACTGTCCTTTTCAATACTTCAATATCTTAGCTTTTGGGTTGGGACAAATTTCAAATGCCTTAAGTTAGGCAAGGCCCTTCAAGGTCTGACCTTCGTCATTCTCCCTCATACTCTAATTCCAGCTACACTGACTGCTTGTAGCTCCCTGAGTATCCCACAACTTGCCTCCTCTCTGGGCCTTTGCACATGCTGTTATTTCTTTTTGGAGCATTACCTCTCTTCTCCTCCCCCCCACCTCCTCTCCCCTCTTTGTCACTAACTTTTCTTTGAGACTAACTCTTGCTGAGCTTTTCATCCTCAGTTAGGCATCTTTTCCTCTAGGAAATGTTCCTTATCTCAAGACTGAGAGGAGTACCTCTCTGAGTGTTCCCACGACCTCTTCTGCTCATGACAATCATAGTTCTTATCACCCTGGAGAATCATTGCTCATTGCTTGTCTCTATCCTCCTATGGACTGTAAGTTCCTTGAAAGATGGAACAAAGTCTTTCACCACCTCCTGTCCTAAGCCAGTAATTATGAAAACCTGGTCTGAGGCCCAAATTATGAAAAGGTCCTCTTTGAAGGGCCATGAACTTACCCACTGTAGCAAGCCTTTTATTGGGTGTGTGTGTAGCCACGGCACATACAGGCACAGATTTATTTTACCACTGACTGAAGGCTATACACATCTCTGTGAATCTTGAGATCCAGATTGAACTGTATCAAAGTCCCAAGTTCATGGCCTTGAGAATTTCTAAGACTCTCCAAAATTTTGGCAGGTTCCTGGTGGTGAAATTTCTCAGGTTCCCTCATGCTCTGGGTTCCTGCATCCTCACATGCCATGTCTGTGCTTCACTGCATTAATGTAGATGTGAAACTTAATGTGTCTTTGAATCCCACAAAAGAATGCTCTTCACATACAGACTTTAGTGAGTGATATGCACTTGACTGACAATTTTGTACTGGAGATGAAGGAGAGTTTATATTGCAGACACTGTAGCAAAGTCCCTTTCTAACACAAGCCAACATCGACTGCCACATTCCCTGTGCACCCTTCCCACCATGTGCACACCAGTCAATTTACCTACATGGAGAGGCAGATGAGGGTGCAGGTTTAGAGGATGGGGGTTCAGAGGGTGGGTTCCAGCACTGCCACTTATATCTATGTGACTTTGAGCAAATTACTTTAACTGCTTTATGACTTAGATTCCTCAACTGTAAAGTAGAAATACCAAGAGTACTTACCGTCCAAGATTGTTGTGAGGATAAGTTCTTAAAATATGCCTGGCACATAAAGTGCTCAACACATGTTAGTGGTTCATATTACTCCACCCAAGCACATCAAAGTGTTCTAGAGAACTACACTCTAGTTTAGAGGGAGCAGTATTTTTCTTTGTCACATTATTAACCTACTAAGTTAGTTATTAAGCGTTATTACAACATACATAAACTACAGTTGGAGCTTATCAGAGTTTATGTAGGACTCTAATTCCACATTCTTCTACAAAGATACAGTGCCACTCAAGCTCAGCACTCCTATACGTGGGCAGATCCAGGTAGCTGAAACACAATGTTCAAGTGACTCTCTTCTCTCCCATGTAATGTGCTTCACAGATGATCTTCAGAGAGGATTTGCTGCCTCTGACATGAGCCATTAAAATAACTCACAACATACTATCCACGTATGTTAATAAAATTGCTCGGTAATTTTTAAGTTAACAGTAAATAAGTTTTATAACAAAGACTATATGTATAATTTCACATTGTTTTCTTGTAAGGTAAATAATAAGCCACCTGTATTTGTGGCAGGCAAAGAGTTTACTAAAATTTTTTTACTTTTTCCCTCTCAGCTTCCTTCCTATCACTTAGCAATTTTTCCCTGGAAAATGAGAATGGGTTGGATAGATGGGCCGTGCTGATTTCAATTCCAGCTGTGTAGGCAGTGGTCAGAAAATCTCAAATTCCACTTCCCCAGTGTATAATGCTGTATTCCACACTAGTAAGTATTCAAGAAATATTTACTGAATTAAAGTCAAATATATATATTTTAAAAAGAACCGAATTATGCCAGTAGCAACCAGCACATCTAGTAACCAGATCCTGGTGTCTAATACATTCTCCAATTAAAGGAACTAGGGCTCCTTGGAGAAATGGCTGATTCTAGGACTGGGGCAAGAAATATAAATATGAACCTGGAGCATCTTGCAGCACCAGAAAAGAAGGAAGTGATCAAAAATAAAAACCCCACAATGGTGGGAGTATTTCAAAGGGACATGGGAGCCAACTGAAAGAGTTCCTAATGGTCAAAGCTGGAACAATTTACAAAATAAATAACAAAGTATTGGATTGTAACCCAAAGCATAACATCAATATTCATGAGTCTATATCAGTATAAATAACTGATTGGTATAATACATAAAAAAATGAGGAGACAAGCAAAACCTCCAGTGCGGGATTTATGTAGGTACTCTGCCCTCGAGGAGGTGGAGCGTAACTCCCCACTCTTTTAAGTGTGGGCTGCGCATAGTGACTTCCTTCCAAAGAGAACTGTATAGAAAGAGGGGAAAAAATGATTGCAAGTGGGGAAAGCTGAATAACACTACCCCAGCCAGGTGATCAAAGTTAACATCAACAGTGATAAATCATATTGATAATATACATCCTGGGTATGATATTATGAGAATGGCACTATGCCTCTGTGGTCTTCCTCCCAGAAACTCATAACACCAATCCAATCATAAGAAAAATCCCAAATGAGGGACATTCTATAAAATACCTTTCCAGTGTTCCTCAAAAGTGTGTCCAAGTCATCAAAAACAAGGAAAATCTGTGAAACTGTCAAAGACAAGAGGAGCCTAAGGAGACATGGTGATGAAATGTAATGTGGTATCCTGGATGGTATCCTGGAACAGAAAAAGAATATTAGATAAAAACTGAGGACTTTGGTTAAAATATTAAAAATAATGACTTCCGTTCATAAAAATGTATTCATTAATTGTGGTTCATTAATAATGGTTCATTAGTAGTGACTAAGGTACCATACTAATATAAAATATTAATAATAGATGAAACTGGGTGTGGGGTATATATATGGGAATTCTCTGTACTATCTAGGGAAATTTTCTGTAAATCTAAATCTATTCTAAAATAAAAAAGAGCCAAATTAATTTTTATTTCTTTATATAATTCAACTGATAATTAATAGCTGTATCTCTCTCGTTCTTAACCTAAAAAATCAAGAGCTTTTATTAAAATTTTTTATACCTTCCCTTTGCTGAAAATAATTAAAGAAATGTTTAATCAGAGTATTCTTTTACATACTGTTCTAGAAATTCTCTACTTAAAGTTTGTAAAGCCATTTTTATTTCAATCCCTTACCTCAAAAGTCATCAAAAAGAAGACAGAATAAAAAAGAGGAAAAAATTCATCTTCAATAAAGCAAATGTGATCTTAACATTTTACAAGTGGAGCTCAAGTGCTTAATCCAAAAGCAGCTCTGCTGGTGTCTTTGCTGTTCAGTCCTGAAGCCCAGTTCCTCCTTGTCTCTTGGATGAAAATGCAGACAGATCCCATGAGTCTTCTGGTAGTTCTCAGATAATTAGAAGTCCTCTGATACCTCAGTAAAACTTGAAAAAAGCTATCTCACTTCAATCATTAATTTCTCTACTCAGTGTACTGAAACATTTGGTCCTCTTCCAAAGTTAACTTTCTCCCCTCTGACAAATGTATGCTGGCCCCAGGGAGGCACCTCCAATGGTAAAGTGTAGGAACTGCTTCTCCTTGCCCTCTCTGCCATCGTTTTTCCCCTCTTTCTCCTTCTCACTCTCCATGCTTTCTGCCCCTAAGGGTTGGAGCAAAGGAGAGAGAGGAGAATAATTGGTCAACAATATTACTAGACTAGTCCTGTCTGGGAAGGGTAGGCTCTGAGCCTGGCAAGTATTTAAAACCAACTCTCAATCTCAGAGGGCACATTCAGGATTCCAGTTTGGGGTCACAACATTTCTGAAGATCTCTCGTCCACCACCCCCTTGATTAAACAAATGCATTTCTGCTCTGGTTGCTAATGCCCCTCCTCAGCACTGTGCATCCTGTGGTACTCTTCCAGCTCCTCCCTGCTAAGGCCTCCTCACTCCTAAAGGCAGCTAACTTGAACTAGGTCTAAGAAAACTCACCCGCTATGAGACCATCGATGGCGCATTCCCGGCCCATGGAGACACTCATACATGTCTGGCTCCAATAAGCTCTGATAGCTTACGTTGTACCAATGCAATTCTCTCACTCATTTGCCCTGCTCAGAGAGGCCGGCAAGAGTCCTGCCCCCTTTAGATTTCTTAAGGTGTAAGTCAGACACCAGTTCCCTGGGTCACTCAAGGTCCAGGGGGTCTATTGAATCCTCTTCCCCTAGGCTTAGAGTGAGGGATAGGTCCTCCATCCTCATGCTTACTGGAGGGAGTGGGGGCGAAACTGAGAATCACAGCACATTAACAGTTCTCTCCACAAATCCTCTCCTATCCCTAAAGCCTTTTTTATTGTCCTAATGTTTTTAAAGGTTGACAGTGGGTGTTCAGCCAAGGGTTGAAAAATACTGTTTTTTGACCACCACCCCTTTGTAAGTCCTCCTGGCGGCTGTGCAGCTCACTTTGTGGTGTGGTATCATTTGACTCAGGACCTTGGCCAAAACTGAGACTAAGATAGTTCCTGTGGGTAGGAGGGAGGCCAGCTTAGGGAAGGGAACAGCAAGCGCAAAGTAAGAGCGGCAGTAAAGGGCTGAGCAGCTGCAGGACAGTTGGGGTGAGAATGCATTGAGTTCAGGAACAGGGAGAGGGAGATGAGGTCCCACAGATAGGTAAGGGGGGCCTGGGTGGAGGCACACTGAGGACTTGACATGGTGAACTATGCGGAGGCCTTCAAGGTGGAAAGGCAATATGCATCTAGAAGATGTCAACAGGATGAAGTGGAGAATGGATTGGAGAGACGGGAACTTAGGCACAGAGGAGGTGACGCCGACATCCCACTTCTCATAATGACCACTGGTAATAATTTTTAAAAGAGAAGCAGCATCTTAGTAATAAGTAAGCTGTGCAAAGACTGAAAGGCAAATGACAAATGCGTTATAAAGATACAGCATATGACAGAGGCAACAGGCAGCTCCAGAGCTAAATCAGAAGCTGCAGAATAATGAATACTCACTGTGTTTCTAAGATGGGACTGTGACTCATCCGTATATGTCTTTGAGAATTGCAGCCTTACTTTGGGATAGACAAATGGAGGGGGGGGAGCACAACAGCTAGAATTTTCTATAATTATTATTTAGAAACAGAAATATAGCAACAGCAATTTGCTCCTCATTCTTTTTTGAACACGGGTCAGCACTTGAGATTCAACAGTTTAGCAGAATGAAGGAAAAGATTGCAGTGCTGATGACAGGGGCCAGAGGAGAGTCCCCAAGTGCTGATTGTATACAGCATGTTTGATCAGCATGCTTGTTTGTGTCTTCTTCTGATCCAAAGTGTCCAGGGTCCTTGAGGACAGAGCGTAGCCCTGCATTTCCTTTGTATCCACCACAGGGCTGGCGGTACAGCCGGGACTCAGTAAATGCTCCTTTACGGGGGGAAAATAAACCACACAGACAAAAAAGAAGTTAACGATTAAAAGGACCGTATGACATTTTAGAGCATGAGTAACATTTACATAAAAAGGATCTTATTCTCTCCTTGCCAGAAAAATGTCCCCAAACTGTCAGTTACATATGACCAGGATATTCAGAGGTAAGAACATTTAATGGCTTGGACTTGTGAGAAAAATACAAATTCCCTGCCCCCCTTTCCAAAAGAGGAACACTTGGGGGCTGGGGAGGGTGAGGGAGAGAGAATGAGAAAAAAAGTAGAAAAGATTAAGACTTCTTTTCCTTTTTAACATGGTACGCAAGTTGGTTAAGGCAGAGAGAAGCAGACATTCACAATCTCATTCCAGACGCACAGACCAATTAACCAATTGTCTTGCACCAGTGCTTAGAAACTTCCTATGCAGAGGTAGAAATATTAGGATCCAGTTTCGTATAGAGAGAGACACATCACAGAAATCTGGAGCTTTTCCAATATCATATAAATTCCTAGGTTCCTTCCCAAATACACCCACGTATCATCTGTCTTCCAGTTAGACATTATTTTTCATAAGTCATGTTGTCAATGAATGGTTTCACATATAGATTTACAGAAGTATTTTCCAAACGTGGCTGATGTCTTTGAATATTTCTTCAATTCAGCAATATTCATGGAGTACCTGCCTTCTGCCAAGTACTGTGCCAGGTGCTGAGAAACAGAAATATGTAAGACTCAATCCCTACCTACAAGGAACTCCCAGGTCAGTGGGGGAGCCTGGCACACACTAGATAACGATTCAATAATGTAGCAAGCACAGCAATGTGCCTTCCCAGGTAATCAGGAGAAAACCCTAATCTGATCTGGGTGGACTGGGGAAGCGGGCAGGTCAGGGAAGATTTCTAGAACTCACGGTGCCTGAATAGATCTCTAAAATGGTGGAGTCCTAAAAAAAAGAGGTAGATGAAAGGAAGAGATGAGACTGCAGTTGTGTCACAAGCAGACAAAAGTTCATAAACAAAGACTAGCATAAAGGTAAGAAACAAGATGGCATATGTACCAAAGTACAAGTATTTCAGGGTTGCCGGGACAATAATTATTGGGCAGGGAGCGGAAGCAGGAGGAATGCGAGTCAAGTCAAGCCATACACAGAGGATCTCATAAGCCATGCTAAGGAGCTGAGACTTTGTCCTATCAGGGGTGAACAAGAAGTCAATGAAGACTTTGTTAAACAGGTTAATGATATGATCTGATTTGTTTTTTAAAAAGTCCCTCAAGCAGTTAGTGTGTGGGAAGAGGACAAGAAGGAAGGCAGCAAGATCAGTGTCTAAGTAGTGACTGAGGCTAAACGTGATGTGAACAGTGAGTAAAGGGATGGACAAGAGGAAACTGGAGAAAAGTTTAAGAAAAAGCAATGAAAATTAGTGATTAACTTGATATTGGGGTAAGGAAGAGGGAAAAGTCAAGACTTCAACGTGGATGCTAAAACCAAGACTATATAATAATGGAATAAATGGATATGAAGTTTGAGACAGATTCTAGGCTGGCAGTATAATTTGAGAGTCAGTTAACCACTTCTGCTTGTGACCCACAAAAACATCCCGCTTGCAAATGCTGTGCAAACTCAGCCTCCTTAGTCGTAAAATGGCATATGACTGGCTCATGGTGACATTCATACTTAGTTTTCTTAGGGTTTTGTGAGATTGTGATACTTTTAGCAATATAAATTCTGAAAAAAACACTTATTAATAAAGAAAACAATAACTTTTTCATGTACTCGTGAGGAGAAGAGAGCCCGAAAATGTAATTATCATAGAACTGTCTCTATTTCTCTGAAACTCAGTGTCAGAGGGGGCTAATAACGCCTTTACTGATGACTTAGCTGGATGTTGATAGAATCAAGCGAAATAATGTAATCTCAAAAAGTAAAAAGGTTTTGCCATTGATAGACTTAAAAAGTCATATTTTTGACTTAGGCATCTAGCTACTTATAAATGCTTAATTTCTTTCCTGTACGACATGAGAATATTCTATCAAAGAAACTGAAACTAGGAAAAGAGTGAAATCTGCAGCAGCTTTATTTTCACGTAAATAGAGGCCCATGCTCCATTAGGCACTAAGTGTGTCCTCGGGGAATCTCCATTAAGACATCGGTGACACTAGATCTAGAACTCCAAATAGAGTCTGGTTTCTGTAACATCAGAGCATTGAACTAATTCAATTTTAAGGGCAAAATGCCAGGAGCTAAAAGGATTGGAAGGACAGGAAAAAGAATAATTAGATAAGCTGCCAGACTTAAATATGAACAATCATTATCACCAATAACATGAGGGATGTGAACCTAGGAAAAACACTCTTTGTCATTGGGAATTGGATGACATTGTTGCCCAATGTTAAAGCCACATGGAATGAAGTTAGTATCCCATGGTTCCACTCAGTCCCCTCATACATATCATCACCCAACTTGCCACTCTACAAGGTGCCCTCACTAATCTAGTTTTCCACGGAGTTGATAGAGTTTTTATTTACTTATTTCGTTTTTGCAAGTGTTTAACACATCCAGTCACTGGGGTGCCCTCCATGTTTTTCTGCATCTGTGTTGTGTCAGCTTCCACGTTAAGCTGCCCTTGGAGTGTTTCCCAGAGAGTATCCTGCAGAAGGCTCTTTCCATGCAGAGCAAGGATGGGGAGACAGGATGTGGTGGTTAAATAAAAATGAGAAATACTGTATTCTGCATTTCCCTCTTGGAGAGTCAAAGTGAACACTAGCGTACAAAAGGCTCTGCAAAAAATGAAAACTGCTCTATCTTTTAAATCCAGCATTAAACTTATTTGATCACAGACCCTTTCTCCTGGAACAACTATTAACAGCCTCAGAAACCAGTGTTGCAGTGGATCCCCTCTGGGAAATAGCCCCAGAGCATGGGTAGAGGATGGAAGCCTCACACCACACTGTAATAAACAGTAACTGGATCAACACAATCTTGCCTGTTCTACTGTGTGTATCCGGAGAACAGAGGAATGGTGATCAGGAAACCTGAGTCTCAGCCCTGAGTGTGTGGCACTGAACACATTATTTCACTTCTCTTTTCCTCCCCCTGGGTAAGACGGAGTAATATTGTGACTACAATGAGTCAATACATATTCAAGTACTCTAGGAAATAACCGATGCCATTTATTGGGTGCTTACTGTGTGCCAACTTATGCTAAACACTTTTAGACATCACTTTTAAAATTCTCATAATGACCCACGAGGCAGATACCACTATTAATATAAATTTATAGATTTAAAAACTGAGGCTTGGAGAGGGAAGCAACAAACCCAAAGTCAACCAGCGAGAAAATGTACCAGGAATTTAAACCCAGGCTATGGGACTCCAGAACACAAGCTCCTTGCCACTACTGACATCTAGGCTTGTGGCTCAGGGACAAGGCAACATAATTGTTTAGGTGTCCCACATACTTCAGTGTGAGCTCCCTCCATGAAATAACATCATTCAAAAAGCTCTTCTACCTCACTGAGTGAGAGAAGAGCAAGGTTTTGTCTTCCCAGCCTGACAGTGTCTGCTTTCCACCCCGTCTCAGGAGTGATCAGTGCCGAGCGGGAGAAGTGCAGGGCGGAGATGGTACAGTTAGCCAGGGCAATGATGCTTCAGCCCCAAGGTGCCACCATATTCCTAACATTAAATGAGCAGAGTGTCAATACTGATGTTGAAATTTGTGAGAAAAACACATCGTTTAAGAAGACCCAATAAAGTATAGGCATTTCATTACAAGGCAGGTGTTTTTCATTATCCCATGATCACTGGCCAACAAGGACCATAACAGATTATTCATTCCATCTCATCTCTGCCACACCAAAGCATAGCTGCGAGGGTAGAATCCAAGTAGGTGTTTGTTCTAGTGGTAAAAGTGGAGGTGGGAAGGATGAGAGGATTGTTTTTTCATCCATTCAAATAGTATTTACTGAATGCCTACTGTTCTAGGCCTTAGGGATATTACAGAAAGAGAGCCAGTCATGGAGTTTATATTTCTTGACAGATTGGATTATTATTCACAACAATAGGATTATTACATCTAATTATATCCCCGTTTATTGTCATGCCCCTCACCCTGTGAGAGGAGTACATATTCTATTTGACTTTTTGACTTTGTGCTTGGTTATATGATACACTTTGACTAATGGAACTTGAGCAGATGTGACTGTCTCATCTGAGCAGAATTTTTAAATGAGATTTCCTAATTTGGCTCTGCCTCCCCCTTATATTCCTGCTCTTTACCATTACAACACTTTGTCTTAGAGAAGAAATATTTTTTCAACTCAAGTCCTGAAGTGGAAGCAACCCTAGTTGAGCGTGGTGGTGCTCAGGAGAACCGAGAAGAGCTGCAGCCTACCCACAGCCATCATGTGACATAAGCAAGAGATAAATGTTGCTTGTTGTAAGCCACTGGAATATTGGGGCCATTTGTTGCTGCAGCAAAAACTGATTGATACACATACTATTTGGGGATACAACAAAATATAAATATATAATATGTCAGGTAGTAAAAGTTCTATACAAAAAAATTAAGCAGAGTGATGTAAAAAAGAATAATGATTTGGGAGTGGAGTTTGCTGTTTTATTAAGGTGGTAAGTGAAGCCTTCTTAACCAGAGTTGCATTTGATCAGAGATCTGAAAGAAGAAAGGCCGAGAAACATGCAGATAATTGTAAGAAAAACACTCCAGGCAGAGGGAACATCAAAGGCAAAAGCTCTTTGGGAATGAGGAGTAGAGGGGATGAGTACAGTTTGAATGATTTTCAGATGCCAACAGGCTATCTACTTGTGGACTATCTGTAGTATCTGTAGATGTGAAGTGTGAGAAGTCAGAGCTGGAAGAGATTATAGGGTTGTAGAATTTTATTTCTGGAAAGATCTTGGACGTCATCATCCAATATCCTCATTTTGTAAAAAGAGAAGTTGGAACTCAGAGAAGTAAGGATATTCGCCCAAAATCACGCAAGCAGGCAGATCTTGGATTAGAACCCAGGCTTCCTGACTTAGTTCAACCAGGACAGCGTGTGTGCGTAATGAGAACACACAGCTTGGCGACTCATCTGTGAAGAGATAGAACAGTCAGGGGTTGGGAGGAAAGTGTCCCCTATACCATTATCGGAACTAACCAACACGGAATTTAAATTCCCAAGACAAAGCTGCGTTGGACACAACTCAGTTGTCACCTTTGACCCAATCGTAGCTATTTTCAAGGTAACTGCTCTTTTAAATGGTTGAACAGTCCCAAAATATTTGGTTAGCTAGATCCATACCTCTGCTATCAAAATATATTTCTGGGGAATCAATATACAAACAAATCATAAAAGCATTAGAAAAATATTGTTGATTTAAAGAAAATCTTGCAATGGGAAGCCCTTTTCAAATATGATATAAAACCATAAATCACAAAAGAAGCATTGATACATTTGATGACATGCAAATTTTAAACTTATGTATCAAAAGAAATTATTTTACTATAATAATAAAATAAAAATAAAACAAAAGGAAAAAACATTTGCAACTCATCTAGCAGAAAAAGAGCTACTTTGGTTTTTTAAAATGTCTCCGGCAAAACTTGAAATTGTGAAGAGAGTCATTGTTGGGGAGAGGGGTGGTGCCCAGACACCTTCACACATTGTTGGAAGGAGCAAGCAGCAGAATCATTTTGGAGGAACCCTTGGCAATATCCATAAACATACAAAATACATGTTCTTGTGGCCAGCAACTCTGCACATAAGAACATTAACTTGAGTATTCATTCCATGAGCAAATCTTCATTGTGTACATACTACGTACCAGGTTCTGTGCTAAGAGCTGGGGACAAGTGATGAGCAAAGAAGTGTGGTAAGACACATGATAGCATGAGGTTTGTCACGCAAGGAAATTGTCAGGACTTGGCACTGATGTAATAGAATATACCCTGACATAGGAATTAGGAAACCTAACTTTAGTTTTGGTTTTGTGGTCAACTTAACGAGATAACATTGTACCTCAATTTTTCTTTCCATTAAAATAGAGTATTTTGAATAGAGTATAGCTAAGGTCTTATTTACCTCTAGAATGTTTAGGATTTAAAATCCTCTCTGAGGTTTAAAGCAGAACCCAAATGCAGTGAAGAGGCGAATGGGTGTCCAGGTCTTGCTCCAACCCCAGACGTCTCAGAATCTCCAGGGCCACCAGTTCAAAATGGAGCACTTTCTGGATGATCTTATTAGAGCATAAATTCTACTTGATGGTAAATATTTTAAAACATCATTTATAGTAAAAAAAAAAAAAAAAAGAAAGATATATTATGAACAGAGCATAAAAATGACATCTATTTTTAAAATAATACAATATATATCACAAATTTTCTATTTTCCCTTAAGGCCTGTTTCACTCACCTTAGTCATGGCCATAAATGAGTCAGGACCCCTGTGATTAGGGTCATTTCAGTGGAAACCTTTTGGAAGTGCTATTTTAACCACATTCCAGCTAGCGGTCACAGAGTTTTATCTTGGCTTTTTTAAGCCTCAACTTTAAAGTTAGTTCTGGCTAATTTTGCCCTTGAATTTTAGTTCCTCGAGAAGAGAATTCTAGCATCTGTTCACAGCATAACCTTTATTCCACACTGTTCCTATCTGTGGAACAAAGTGTATCTTGCCATTTGGCCGGCAGATGGTCATAGTGTTTAGGAAGTAAAGTTTTTCCACATCAACTTGCTTCTCTCGTCTTTATAGTCCTGACATTCGCCTTGTCACGCAAAGATTCCAGAGTTTAGACCCTTCATAACAGGCCAGGATCCTGCAAAGTCTACAGGGACTCCATACAAGTTGTTTGTGTTTTCATATCTATTTTATTCTTCATATCTCTTTTTTGAATACAAATTTTCCCCTTTGTTCAGTAGGCCACATCCCCAGCGATTAAATTTCTTGCTCTATTCATTACGATTCATAAACCTTCTCTGTCAATTAGGATCATTTTCTTTTGACACTAAAATTTCCTTTGTATTACATGGGAGCTGGTCAAGGAAATAAAAAGCAGAAGGCTGCTTTTTCAAATGGGCAGCTATACAAAGTTACTATTGTCTTCAATGTTTTAAAGGTAATTTCTCAAATCTAAATTTATTTTCCCACAAACATCAATACTTTCAGAATTCTTAGGCCTTTACTTCAAAAATCCATTAGAAATATAAAAAGGAAGTCAGATGAGTTGTATTCACCATTAACTAGAATTTTAAACCTTTTGTATTATAAAATACAATGAATAAAGGAAACATACATTTATTAAATGTACAATTTAATAAATTATTGTCAAGGGCTGTGAAAGGTCTGTGATTTTATCCTACTTGCAAGTTAACAGGTTAGTCTGCCTCGGTTTCAGAGATGCTGGTAGAAGTCGGAGACTCCTGGGTCAGAGACAAAGAACCTTATTACTCAGGTGCAGCGGGCGGCTACACCTTCATGTTCCTGTCGACTCCCCTTCCACTGAAATCCCACAGGGCTGACACAGAGTGGCCCAAGTGCATGCTGACCACACAGTGCATTTGCATCAACACTGAGAAACACGAACACTTAAGAATCTCAGTCTACTTGCCTGTCCTTTGCTCTGAAGAGAAATATTATCTCTGTTATGCTGGACAGCAAACAAACTTGCCCTGTGCTCCAGAGGGAGACACTATCCTCATCCAAAGGCGTTCTCTATGTGATTCCAAAGGAGTTCTCTAGTGATTATTCTTGAAGAGAGAGTCTGGAGCAAAATCTGTCAGTGCCTCCATTCACAAGACATGCAAATGTGAAAGACGCTTAGAGAATTGTCTCTACACAATTCTTCTGAGGCTAATCCTGTAGCTTAGCAGTTAAGTGCACGTGCTTCGCTACTGGGGGCCCGGGTTCGGATCCCGGGCGCCCACAGACACACAGCTTCTCCAGCCATGCTGAAGCCGCGGCCCACGTACAGCAACTAGAAAGATGTGCAACTATGACATACAACTATCTACTGGGGCTTTGGGGAAAAAGAAAAAGGAGGAGGATTGGCAATAGATGTTAGCTCAGAGCCGGTCTTCCTCAGCAAAAAAAGAGGAAGATTAGCACGGATGTTAGCTCAGGGCTGATCTTCCTCACAAAAAAAAAAAAAAAAAGAATATTGATATGAGCAGACTTACAGGGGCTCCTTCTAGACACAACCCACTCTCTCACTAAAAGTAATCTTGACTTTTACGATAATTACTTTTTTGCTTTTCTTTTTAGTGTTATAACTGTGAAAGGAAGACATAGACACAAAAAAATTATGAAGAGAAAAGGATTTTTGCTTGCAAACTTTTCTCACCAAATTTAAAAAAAATCATCAGGTATTTAAAGGAAAAGACCCAAAGTTATTAAGGTTTCCAGGTTTATGCTTAGTCTCTTCATGGTGAAAAACAACAATTTTCTTATAAGATATGTATCGGTATTTTGAAAGTCACAGATACTGTTTGATTAGGGAATTAGTAACTTCCAGAAAATGGCTCACTACTATAAATGAACAAGAGGCATAAACTGCAAGATATGCAAAAAGTTTATTTGGAGTCTCAAGAATTGCAATTCGGGAGCACAGATTCAGGTAGAAACCCAAATAGCGTCCCGCTAGGGATAAAAGTCAGGGGCTTTTCAAGGCAAAGAAGGGAGGTTGTATTACAAAGAATTTTAATTGGAGTTGGCGGCAGAGAGCTAGTCTTGGCTAAACATTGATTGACTATTGATTCTATCTCCAGAAAGTCCAGAATCCTCAGTCTTTGTGATCAGGACATCTGTTCTGCTGATGTCGCAAACAATTGCTTGTAAAACAATTGCTGTTTTGGCCCCGCCCAAAGGTTCCACCCAGTCCAATGTGCAAGACTGCAATACGGTTTCTCTGGAAAGGCAGCTCTGACTCCATTTAAAATGCTCCACTGTAGTCAATTTGACACTAGACAGAGTGACCTGTTGGGGTTTGGTTTTGTTTTGATTTTTGGGGGGAGGGGGCAGGTAATCTCAGGGTGCAGTGTTTTTCTTTCTGTGACTCCGGGACACGATGTGCACATTTTTTACTCTTAGTAAAGCCAGAGTTAAGTGTCAGTTTTGGTCTTACAGACCCTCTTTATGGTCAAATTATACCCCTAGGATGTGTATTTGGCCACATAAGTTGTGTTTCATTTTGTTTTTAATCTATTTTATGATTCAGTATCATTAATTTGGTGTTTTCCTTATTCAGTCAATTTTATTTACATAGATGCAACAAGAGGTATTAGCATACATGGAACTTCTTATTGTATGGTTTCCAGAACTAGAGTCAGGTGGTACCAAGGATGGAGAGTTAACTCCTGCCTGGGAGCTTAGTAAAGCCCTTAGGGTCATACTTTTGATCATTTTCACGTGGCAGACATATTTCCATGACTCTTATCAACTCAGTTCATTTCTTAAAAGCTAGGAGCCCCTAATTTGCAATTCTCCTCTACCCAGTTTCTATGAGGACTGCTTAAAATTGTAGCGGTATCCTCAAGTTTGTCCATGTCCCTGTGCCAGGTTTGATACTGTTTGCTACCTGTAAAACTGAGATTCTGTAAGCAAGGTAGCGAGTCTCAGGCTGCCTTGCAGGAAGAACTTTGTGTGTACCATTACCACATGTGAAATGTATTTCTTAAAAGTGGGATTTGAAACCTAATCAAAAGATATTTGTCTTTAAATATGACATATCTAGCATAATGGTTTTACAATTTTGAGTTTATCTAAATTTTTGAAGGTTTGCAAATAACTACATGTTCATGAAAAATAAAAGAATTCAGTAAAGGCATTTTAAAAATATTTAACCATTTTTCTGAATAATGTTGTATACAAGAGAAATCAGCATACATTATTCTTTATGTGGTAATTTTGTCTGATGATTTGCCAGCTTGCAAATATATATTAGGAATTTTTGTTGGATATACAGGCATACCTCGAAGATATGTGTTCGGTTCCAGACCACCACAATAAAGTGAGTATTGCGATAAAGCGAGTCACAGGAATTTTTTGGTTTCCCAGTGCATATAGAAGTTATGTTTACACTATACTGAGGTCCATTAACTGTGCAATAGCATTATGTCTAAAAAATAATGTTCATATCTTCATTAAAAAATACTTTATTGCTAAAAAATGCTAACCATCATCTGAACCTTCAGCAAGTTGTAATCTTTTTGCTGGTGGAGAGTCTTGCCTTGATGTTGATGGCTGCTGACTAATCAGGGTGGTGGGTGCTGAAGGCTGGGGTGGCTGTGGCAATTTCTTAACATAAGGCACCAAGGAAGTTTGCCACATCAATCGACTCTTCCTTTCATGAATGATTTATCTATAGCATGTGATGCCATTTGATAGCATTTTACCCACAGTAGGACTTCTTTCAAAATTTGAGTCAATACTCTCAAAATCCGGCGCTGCTTTACCAACTAAGTTTATGTAGTATTCTAAATCCTTTGTTGTCATTTCAACAATCTTCACAGTGTCTTCACCAGGAGTAGATTCCATCTCAAGAAACCACTTTTTTTGCTCATCCATAAGAAACGACTCCTCATCCATTAAAGTTTTATCATGAGATTGCAGCAATTCAGTCACATCTTCAGGCTCCACTTCTAATTCTAGTTCTCTTGCTATTTTCACACATCTGCAGTTACTTCCTCCACCGAAGTCTTGAACCCCTCAGAGTCATCCATGAGGGCTGGAATCAACTTCTTCCAGGCTCCTGTTAATATTGATATTTTGACCTCTTCCCATGAATCACGAATGTTCTTAATGTCTAGAATGGTGAATTCTTTCCAGAAGGTTTTCAGTTTACTCTGCTCAGACCCATCAAAGGAATCACTATCTATGGCAGCTATAGCCTTACAAAATTTATATCTTAAATAATAGGGCCTGAAAGTCAAAATTACTCCCTGATTCATGGGCTGCAGATTAGATTTCATGTTAAAAGGCATGAAAACAACTTTAATCTCATTTTAATCTCCATGGAAACTCTTGGGTGACCGAGACCATTGTCAGTGAGCAATAATATTTTGAAAGGAATCTTTTTTTCTGAGCAGTAGGTCTCAATAGTGGGCTTAATAGATTCAGTAAACTATATTGTAAACAGAAGTGCTGTCATCCAGGCTTTGTTGTTTCACTTATAGAGCACAGGGAGAGTAGATTTAGCATAATTCTTAAGGAAGCATCCTAGAATTTTCAAAATGGTAAATGACCATTGGCTTCAACTTAAAGTCACCAACTGCAGCAGCCCCTAACCAGAGAGTAAGCCTGTCCTTTGCAGCTTTGAAGCCAGGCATTGACTTCTCCTCTCTAGCTATGAAAGTCCTAGAAGGCACTTTCTTCCAATATAAGGCTGTTTTGTCTACACTGAAAATCTGTTGCTCAGTGTAGCCACTTTCACTACCTTAGCTCGATCTTCTGGATAACTTGCTGCAGCTTCTACCTTAGCATTTGCTGCTTCACCCTGCGCTTTTGTTACGGAGACGGCTTCTTTTCTTAAATCTCACGAGCCAACCTCTGCTAGCTTCAAACTTTGCTTCTGCAGCTTCCTCACCTCTCTCAGCCTTCACAGAATTGAGGAGAGTCACAGCCTTGCTCTGGATTAGGCTTTGGCTTAAGGGAATGTTGTGGCTGGTTTGATCTTCCATCCAGACCACTAAAACTTTCTCCATATCAGCAGTAAGGCTGTTCTGTTTTCTTATCATTCATGTGTTCACTAGTGCCACTAGGGTAGCACTTTTAATTTCCTTTAAGAACTTTTCCTTTGCATTCACAACTTGGCTAACTAATTGGTGCAAGAGGCTTAGCTTTTGGCCTATCTGGGCTTTCGACAGGCCTCCCTCACTAAGCTTAATCATTTCTAGCTTTTGATCTAGTGAGAGATGTGCAACTCTCCCTTTCACCTGAACACTTAGAGGCCATGGTGGGGTTATTAATTGGCCTAATTTCTGTATTGTTGTGTCTCAGGAAATAGCGAGGCCTGAGGAGACAGAGAGAGATGGGGGAGCTGCTGGTTGGTGGAGCAGTCAGAACGTACACATTTATTGATTATTTGTCGTCTTATATGGGCATGGTTTGTGACTCCTCAAAACAATTACAATAGTAACATCAGAGATTACTGATCACAGCTCACCATAACAAATATAATAATAAGAAAAAAGTGTGAAATATTGTGAGAATTATCAAAATGTGACACAGAGCTGCCAAGTGAGCAAATGCTGTTGGAAAAATTGCCCCCATAGACTTGCTTGATGCAGGGTTGCCACAAACCTTCAATTTGTAAAAAATGCAACATCTGTGAAGTGCAATAAAGCAAAGCACAATCAAATGAGGTATGCCTGTAATTTTTTTCCTGAATTTTAAGGCATCAGTTGGAACAAGATAACACTTTTAAAGTATATTATTCTAGTTTGTACAAGTCTAGCTTGTTAAATTAAGGGTTACAGATAGATTAAAATGGGGGGGAAGAAAGGATTTTCTTATATGCCTAATTAAAAGAATAGAACATTTACTAAAATTATGTGAGGTTCCTGCAGTTGTAGGTAATTAATTTTATTTTGCTGATCTGGAGTTAAGCAGTCCATTTTTACAAAGTCTTTTCTTCAAGAATAAAGTGTCCTGAGGGCCCGCCCCATGGCGTAGTGGTTAAGTTCAGCATGTTCCACTTCGGCGGCCCGGGTTTGCAGGTTTGGATCCTGGGTGTGGACCTACACCACTCCTCAGCCACCCTGTGGCAGTGACCTACATATAACGTGAAGGAAGACTGGCACAGATGTCAGCTCAGGGCTAATCTTCCTCAGCAAAAAAAATAAAATAAAATAAAATAAAATAATAAAGTGTCCTGGAAATTCCGACTTGAGTCCACTCACTGTCTGAGCAGTTTCTATTCATGGCAACGATGCCAGCTTACCTGAGGAAGCCTGCACTCATGCATCCATTCTCTTCTGCATCAATACTCGAAAGTACCTAGAAGAGTCATGCCCCAAGCCACTTTTGATGCTTCTTCCAGAACACACAGTTTCTGATATCAGGTTTACAGCTGGGGATTTTAGGCAAGTCCCCAGTGAGTGAAATGCAAAGGTGCCCCATTGTTAATAAGTCCAAGTAGCTCTTGTTCATTTACTTTAATAACTATCAGCATCAGAATGCAGGACAGTGGAGGCCTCCACTGAGGTATGGTGCATGCTTACTTCTAGGGAGTCAGTCACTAATCCTGAAAAATAAAAATATATTCTGGAGAATGAGGGCGTTGCAAGTCTCTGGAGTTTTCTAACTCATTCCATAAGAATGTGCTATGAGTACAGGTTATGATTGTCACCAAAGGACAAGGGTATTTTAAACCTAGAGAACACTGTTTTTTAGAAAATAATGAATTTGTTGACGGTTATTGTGCCAGCCTTTGTAAGTATCCATGATTGTGTTTTATTCATCCTTAAAACTATTTTGGTGATATAAGGAATTTTTAGCTGAGCGAATGCATTAGACAACCAGAATGATTTCTACTATTTCTTATGAAGAACATTCTGTACACTCAGAAATCAATTTCTTATTTTAACAGAAAGAAAACTAAGTTCTAGTTTTACTCTTTTTATATCCCCCTACATATCATTTTCTGATAAAAAGTCACACTTCTTTTCTTCATTTTATAAATAAACCTACCAACATTGAATCAAATTTGCCAACATTTTTTTAAAACATTTCATCACCTCTTTCAAACTCATTATTTGGAAGTATTATAAATGAAGAAAAATAAAGTTTACTTCCCCTGAGACTTTCTCCAATGCACTGTACACTCTCTTTACCATCTTCTTTCACATTCTGGCATAACTAGGCAATTTTATTTTAAGATAAAATTATATATTTTTTTTCTTGGTATCATTTAAGTGTATGTCCCTAAACACGATAGCTTGGTTTTACAATTTTGGAACTTCTATAATTGAGGTTATACATATGTATTCTCTTGTCTCTGGCTCCTTTTACTAACATTGTGTTTGTAAGCCTCATGCACATTGTTGTACATCACTGAAGTTCATTCATTTTCATTATATTCATTACATTCACTGTGACTATACCAAAATTTTATCCATTCTACTGTTAGTAGACACGCTGTTTTCAGTTCTTGGCATTAAAGAGTAATGCTGCTATAAACATTCTTGAGAAATGTATCCTTGTGCATATATGCCCGAGTTTATCCGGATTATACACATAGAAGTGGGACTGCTGGGCTGTATGTGCCTCTTTAGCTTTACTAGGTCAAGCTAACCTGTTTTGCTAAGTATTTATACCATTTTAACTCTTGGCAGCATGTATGACAGTTCCTATTGCTCTACACTCTCCTCAGCATTTAGTACTGTCAGACTGTAATTTGAATTTTAAAAGGCAGTAGCACTGGTTATAACGACTATGACAACCACAGCCCTAGTAAGCAGCAGGGCTGCGTGATGCTTACCTCTAAGATCACTCAGCCTTCTCTAGAAAACTCACATTCTCCCTTCCTTCCTCCCTGGCTCCTCTGTAATCTTGATCCCTATCTCCCACGACCCCGGGCCACTCCCTGTCTTGATCCTGACTCTTTCTTTCCCTCCCTTTTCTTTCCTCTTTTCCCCTGAACTACTGTTTCTAGAAGCTTCTCTTCAGTTGAACCTTCTTTTTCAATTCACTCCTTTGCCTGACTCCATCTCTTTATAGCAGCTACTATTTGTTGCACTATTTATAGGCTTTGCTCTCTTCTTAATTTCAGGAGGCAGATAAGTAGAGCTCATTTTATGTCCCCAAAATATCTCTGTATTAGACATGCCAATCATGATGGTATCAATCATATTCACTATCCTTCTAAGGGGAACAGCCTCCACCTGCAACACCTTAGGCTATTGTATTTTGTAAGTTATGTGACTCATATGATTCCTCCTCTGGTCATAGCTCATTGAACCAAGTGGGTAGTTGACCCAAGGTCAGTCAATCCATGACTGGGCCAGCAACTCATGACATGGCTCTGTAAGAAAAGATAAACCAGGCCAATTTGGTTCATTCTTTTGGGAATTTCAACAGGGAAAATGAGTTGAGAATGAGAGATTTATCAGTGGAAATAGGAAATGAAATATATATAGAGTTTAGCAAACCAGAGATGGGGGAAGCACAAACTATAAATAAGCAGACACCATGAAAAAGAAGAGGTTAAGGGTGATTGGTGGTAGTAGGTGATTTTTAAAAAATAGGCATTAATTATGAAGCCTAGCATGACTTCTATTCCTGTGGTCCCAGGAGCCCCTTGGACCTGGTTCCACATCTTGGCAGTGATTATGTTCCTGGATGCCTATGAGGAATCTCTCTTGATTTCTGCCCTGTCTACAGACATCTGTTAAACCTTCTCATTACTTGAGGTAAGTTGAGAGAATTTTCTCTGTGTGTTGCAAGCAAAAAGCTGATCTAGAAAAACTCTAAATTAGTTATATTTGTTCTCATGTGGGACCTTTAATTGATGATTCCCCTCTGTAGGCCCTTGGCCTTCAATGGAGGCTGACTTTCAAATACACCCGCACACAGCCCCTCCAGAGCTTACAATACACATTAGTCTTTCAGCACAGAAAGGTTGTTATGTTCATTTTGTTAAAGCGGCCACCGGCTGTTAGGTTTTTACATTTTTATCCTTAATGTTTATCAAGAGAAACTATTTTTGCTGAAAACACTACCAGTAAGGATGTAGCGCTGTGTGTTCCCAGATGGGACTATTTGTGTCTTCGCACGTCTTGATGAAGGGCACCATTGAAGCCAAAGGATAAAAATACAACAGCAAAGATAAGACACAGTAAAAATAAAAGCGTACAACATGTGATTCTGAGGGGATAACAAGGATGGCTGATTTTAAACTAACATAAACCAGACACTGAGTAATGGTTTTAGATGTAAAACTCCCCCCTCTCCCTGATTTTAACACAAAATAGCCATTCTCCAGGGTGGTTTACTAGGACTTTTTGCAAATATCTTCACTCTGACTAGGAACCCTGATGATACAGATATAGTAGCCACAGAACTTAAATAATTCTATGGGTGAAAACTTCAGAAAGAGATCATATCAGTCAACAAAACAGAATTATATAATCACAGGGGTTGTAATGAGAAGGGACCAAGAGTTCAGCAAGTGAGGAAACGGGGTCATTGAGTTGAAACAGTGTCAGTGAGTCATTGACTTACCTGGGGTCACATAGTTCTAGAGGAACCAAGACCAGACATTGTCTCCCTCTTCTCCAGGGCCTTGCTCATCTATTTATAAGTTTTTCCAAAAAAATTAATCAGCCTCTGCCAGATCTTTACCTGTCCCATCAGTTTCAAGCCCAGATTATATAGCCTTTGTGATGCGTCATCTCAACATCAGTGTCCTCTAGTCATTGAGAGCAAATATGACTCTGCACCTCATGGAAGGCAAGTTAGCTGATGCAAGAACAGGGCAACACAAATCTAGGGAGACACTCAGAGCAGAAAGTACGAAAGCAGAGAGGCACGAATGGGAGGGAAAAATGCCATCAGGGAAGATAGGGGTGGGATACACAAGATCTGGCCTACTTACTAATATTTCTCGGGCCTTCTATTGACTAAAATGAAGTCAGTCTGATTTTCACTATTTGCTGATAGAAAAAGAAATTAAAAATAGATGATGTAATTGTGGAGGCACATGATTTTGTAAGATGTGGGTCATGAAATTAGGAAAGTCAAAATAAGATCTAGGTTTTGTGTTGTAGGAGATATAAGAGGAAATGAGAAAACATTCTTAATATAGAAGACCAACAAGAAGATAAAGGAAAATAGGTTACATTCGTTGAAAGGAGAAGAGTTTTTCTTAATGCTTCTTATTAAATGTTTATCTTATTAAAAAATAGGAATTGTGGCAACTTGGGAAGATGAACAGGAAGCTTACCTTGAATAAGAAAGGAAAACTTCATTTCTCACATAGCTACCTGAAGTCATCTTTTCAAAATGCAAATCTGATAGTGTCTCTATTGTCCCCCACTATTGTTAAAAGACCAAAATTCTTTTTTTTTTTTTTTTTTTTTTTGCTTATATCCACAGGTTAAAGGACAGTTTCCTTTAATGAGAGAAGGGCCAGCAAGTAACTGGCTTACAGATCGGATTATTTTATTTACAAGGTGACTGACATACATGTTTCTACATACACTCCTAATGGACAAATATCACAATTTGGCAATAAAAGAAGAGAATTTTGATGGTAATGTCAAGGCTTCTCTTTTTAAAATCTCTTTTTACTTTTCTTTATAAAGGAAAATGAACTCAACCTGATTAATTAAAAAATAAAAGTAAGAGCTAAAATGGCTACTTATCATAATCATCTAGACAAATGGCCTCTAAAAGTATAGATGTTCCATTCTCGGGGGAACACGAGCATGTCCCATGATGGAAAGTTTGCTTCCTTGTTTAATTTGGGTCATGATCAAAAGTAATCTGGAACTCAAACTCAGGGTAGTAAATAATGGATCGCTGAATTTTTTAACCAGTTGAGCCATTTAGATAAGAAAAAAGGGCTTATCTTTTAAATGCTGCACTCATTTCAGACATTCTCCTTCACTGATTTTGGGAAGTAAGACATTTATGTGCTTGTATGGGTTTTGTGATAAGATTTTATACGAACATGTTACACTATGTATTTGCTTTACTAGGAGAACAGCTCTTAAAACAGTGAAAGAAGACCGTAAGTCACTATCACCATTTCTTTCTGCATGTGAAGTTTTCTGGCATATTTTCTTGAGAGCCTGTTAAGCCCATCTGGCTACTGTTGACCAAAGAGATCATTTATTCTATCAATCAATAGCTGAAGTTGAGTGTGGGTAAATTTAACTTCTCCTGGTTGTTAGAAAATTCTCACTTGTTAATATAAAAGTTTATTGATTTTTGCTTACTGCCCAAATATATGTTTAATAGAGAAAATTTAGAAAATATGGATATGTAAATAGAAAAAACAAATATAAAATAAATATGACAAATTCTACCATCAAAGATAACAAACACTAACATTTTAAACTTTATTTTTCTAATTTCTCTGCTATAATTATCCAAACAATATTTTTTATAAAAATTAGTTATTTTATTTCATAACTTTTTTAATACCTTGCTAATTTGAGTTAACTACATATTGTGTACTGATTTCCATTCTATTAACTACTCTTTTTTTTTTTTTTAATTGGTTTATAACATTGTAAAAATTTCAGGTGTACATCATTGTACTTCTATTTCTGCATGGACTACATCATGTTCACCACCAAAATACTAATTACAACCCATCACCACACACATGTACCAAATTATCCCTTTCACCCTCCTCCCTCCCCCCTTCCCCTCTGGTAACCACCAATCCAATCTCTGTCCCTATGTGTTTGTTTATTGTTGTTATTATCTACTACTTAATGAAGGAAATCATACGGTATTTGACCTTCTCCCTCTGACTTATTTCACTTTGCATTATACCCTCAATGTCCATCCATGTTGTCACAAATGCCTGCATTTCATCGTTTCTTATGGCTGAGTAGTATTCCATTGTGTATATATACCACATCTTCTTTATCCATTCGTCCCTTGATGGGCACTTAGGTTGCTTCCAAGTCTTGGCTATTGTGAATAATGCTGCAATGAACACAGGGGTGCATGTACCTTTGCAAATTGGTGTTTTCAAGTTCTTTGGATAAATACCCAACAGTGGAATAGCTGGATCATATGGTAGTTCTATCCTTGATTTTTTGAGGAATCTCCATACTGTTTTCCATAGTGGCTGCACCAGTTTGCACTCCCACCAGCAGTGTATGAGAGTTCCCTTTTCTCCACATCCTCTCCAACACATATTGTTTCCTGAAAAGACCAAAATTCTTAATATATATACAAGGCTTTGCCTCACATGGTCCCTATGTATGTCTCTAGCCTCCTATTCATATTCCATTAATTTCCTCCCTTCACCAGAGTTTGTCCCCAAGCCATGTTGGTCACCTTGGCCATCTTTCAATCCATCTAGCACCACGTTCCTTCGTGCTCGTGGGGCCTCTGCCTTCATAGTCCTCCCTCGCCTGAATTCCCACCTTCACATAGTCAGCTCTTGCTCATCCTTCAGATCTCAGCCAATGTGTCAATTTCCCAGGAAACTCTTCTCTAGAACTCTTGGCCTCCGTTTAAACTGAGTCACATTCTCATGGTCTTTGTATATTTATTTCATACTGATTATGATAGTTGCACAGTTAGAGGTAGTATATGTTTGTTTGAATAGGTCTCCCCCACCAAGCTATAAGCTCTGCCTGGGCAGTCTTCACTTTTCTTTCTGACCATCAGTGCTATCTTAAGTGACCATCATCATATCTGCTACATATTGTTGTGCCGATAAATATTTGTTCAGTTAGTGTTAAATGTAATGGATCACTTGAAAATTATCTAATAAATAAAAATTGAAATCTGTTTTTTCCTATAACATTAGGAACGGAACAAAGTGAGAATCATACCTTTTAACCTGCTGTCAGGTTACTGATTCCAGAAGAGTAACCAATAGGGATGAGGTTGGAGGGATGTATTCTTGAAAAACCGTATGAGAAACCCCTCTTGTAGAATGTAGTGTGAAGATTAAATGAATTAATAAGTAGAATAAATATAATACTAAGCATGTAAGTATAATAAGTGAATGTATTACTAAGTATAATATGTATAAAATATATAAAATAGTACACGGGCTTATAGTAAAAATTGAATAAATATATTATTGTTAGCATTATGGTTTTAAAATCAGCAGAAAATTCAAATGCCTGTATTGGTCCCTAGCTTCTCACATAATGGGGCTGGGGACTGGGGTGGGAAGACACTAAGACTTTTTTTTTTTTTTTAATTGATGTTTTAATGGTTTCTAACATTGTGAAATTTTGGGTTGTACATTTTTGTTTGTCCATCACCCCATATATGACTCCCTTCACCCCTTGTGCCCACCCCCCACCCCCACTTCCCGGGTAACCACAGTCCAGTTTTCTCTGTCCATGTGTTGGTTTATATTCCACATATGAGTGAGATCATACAGTGTTTGTCTTTCTCTTTCTGGCTTATTTCACTTAACATAATACGCTCCAGGCCCATCCATGTTGTTGCAAATGGGACGATTTTGTCTTTTTTTATGGCTGAGTAGTATTCCATTGTATATATATACCACATTTTCTTAATCCAATCGTCAGTCGAGGCACACTTAGGTTGCTTCCACTTCTTGGCTATGGTGAATAATGCTGCAATGAACATAGGGGTGCATAAGCCTCTTTGGATTGTTGATTTCAGGCGCGTTGGATAGATTCCCAGTAGTGGGATGGCTGGATCATAGGGCATCTCTATTTTTAATTCTTTGAGGAATCTCCATACCGTTTTCCATAGAGGCTGCACCAATTTGCATTCCCACCAGCTGTGTATGAGGGTTCCTGTTTCTCCACATCCTCTCCAACATTTGTTGTTTTTTGTCTTGGTGATTATAGCCATTCTAACGGGCGTGAGGTGGTATCTTAGTGTTGTTTTGATTTGCATTTCCCTGATGATTAGTGATGTTGAGCATCTTTTCATGTGCCTATTGGCCATCTGTATATCTTCCTTGGAGAAGTGTCTGTTCATTTCCTGACACTAAGACTTTTTAATAAACCATAAGAAAAGCCATTTCAAAGCCTAAATAGCACAGGACTAGGGGTCAGGAGATTGGTTCTGGTCCAAGGTCTGACACTAATGCCCTGTGTGCTGACAAAGATTCTTTGCTTGATGAAATTTTAGTCAGTCTCCTGAACCTTTTCCTAGGCCCATCTGTGCACTTCCTTATAAATTCCAGTTTTAGCAAGAACACTGCTAATTCAGTTTAGCAAGAATCCCCCACCCCAGATACCTGATCATTCTCAATATCTGATCATAATAGTTGCCAAAAATAGGATGGTAATTAAAGTTTATCATAGTAACTATAAAACAACATAAATTTTGCCTGGATACTAATGCCTGGCAAAGGTTCTGAGTCTAAGGTCTGCCCTGTTTTTATTAAAATGGAGATGTGTTCTAAGGTTTAAGGACATATCAACACCAAACTAAAATTTTCTCCTTATGTAAGATATTGAAAGAGAATTGGAAATAAGACATCCCTTTCATAGGTTCAGTGATATTTAACGCCATGTAAGGGAACCACCCAAAGTTAGCCCAAGATCATCAATAGGACATGGATACATCCCACATTTTGAAAAACATAGATCTAAAAATTGGAGATCATGGTAAAAATACTTAACCCCATGAAGTTTTTTAGAATAAAATGAGATGTAGTATTTGAAATCACTTTGTAAATTTTAAAATTCTGCATAGTCATTACATATCAAAAAATGAGATAACATTTATGTGTTCATCTTGCTTTGTATATTGTAAGGGTCAGACAGAGACAAGCTCGGGTAACTTTGGGAGACGGAAGTTTATTTTTAATAGAATAGTAGCTGCATTTTAGCTCTACCTGCTCTGATAGCTCATCTTTCTCTCCATGCTGTGTGTGTTTTGCAGGTCTACTGCTGTCTCATTCTCATCTTCAATCTCCCCCCCCAGCATCGAGATTGGTTAAGCACCAACTAATATGAAGTGCTCCTACTGGGCAGTTTTGGCTCAGTCCTTGCTCCCTGGGTTATTCCAACCCAGCTAGGGCAGCTAAATTCGTTTTCAGGACATTACCTCTTCCTTTGTTGAAAAGAGTTTTAAAGAGGAGAATTACCATCAAATATAGTGAGGTTTTGGGTCCTCTCCAGCACAATAAGCAAAAGGAAGTTAAAAAGCACAACATCCTTATTATATAAACTGTCAGGAATCTGAGTGCAAAATAATGGTAGGAGGCCAAGCAGCAGTGGAAACACCAATGAAAATGAGTGAATGAGATGCTGAGGACCTGCGCTCACATGGTAAAGGCTGGATTGTCAGGTGTTGTTTCTCCCTCCAATTCCTGCCCTCCCTCTCTGCAAGCCCGTCTCCCACTCCCAAAACACACACACACACACACACACACACACGTGCGCACACACCTTTGTATTAGTGAAGAGACTTCATCTTCATTCCAAAGCAAACTCCAAAGAACTAGGCCCCTTAGACACGTGTAAGCAGTTGTTCAGTGGCTCACCCTTAGCTCCTCGCTAGGACTTTCTTTTTGTCTCTGACACAGACAGCTAAGATATCTAAAATAGCAGGTATCCTTGTCTGATCTCAGACACAGACAGGATCTAGGCTCACATACATGCCAAACATACTCAGCCACATTCATTCAAGATATCGCGCACTCTGAGGACCTTGCCAATTATACTTTTCTTCTCAATATACAGCAAGGCAGGTGGAAGTGAAGAAAAAAAAATTTCTTTGATGATAGAAATGTTAAGAAGTCTGAAAATAGGATGAAATGAAATGTCTCTGGAGATAGAAAAAAATGTGCATAAAGCCTACAATTTTAAAAAAAAGAAAAAGAAAAAGACTGCTGTGAGCCTCCAGAGGCAAATGAGATGTCGGGGAAGTTGAGTGCAATATCCACTCAGATGAAATGAGTAAGATCTCCCCCCATATCCAGAATGTCTCTCCTGGAATCGGTTGAGAAGATTCCTTACAGGGGTGGTTCACAAGCTTTAGTGTGTATCAGAATCATCTGGCAGGCTTTTTCAAACCCTTGCAGGGCAAGGTCCTACACCCAGAGTTTCTGCTTCAGTGGGTCTTGAATGGGGCACAAAATTGTGCGTTTCTAACAAGTTTCCAAGTGATGCTGACACTGCAGGTCCAGGGGCCGCACTTTACCGTACTATGGGCTGGGACTTGCACCAGGCGCAGGAAGGTAAGAAAGAGATGTACAACCTTGCCCTCAAGAAGCCTGAATGGGTCACCTATGCGCCCTGTGTATCATATCTCCCTACATGCTGATGAGGCTCACAGACACTATTTTAGTGTCACTTCATGACACCTGCCAAACCTAGCCAAGGGTTTTTCACGTATGTAATCTCATTTGTGCCTCACAACAAGTGAGATAGGCAGATCAAGCACTTTCATGAACACTTTAGAGTTGGATAAACAAAATAAACTAAGACCCAAACAGAATAAATGATTAGCTCAAAGTCATATTGTGTGTAAATGAAACACCAAGATCTAAAACCCAGATCTTTGTTGATTAAAGGCTGTGCTCTTTCCGCTAAATTACTTCATTAGGAGAAAGTATAATGAATCTTAGCTGTGAACAAAAGGGACTAGAATACAGATGACTATAATGTGATGTAAACTTCTTTGTTTTATGTACAATCATATCCAGCTAATTCCTCTAGCCACTTATTATAAATGTAGGGATTAACCAAAACAGATGATTTAATAATAAGAAAGAAAAGTCAACTACATTGCATCCAACAAATGCAAAATCCTCCCATTCACGTACCCACGCCTCATCTCCCCCTCCCGACCCTTCTGAACTTTTCCTAACTAGAAAAATAAATCATTATTTACCTGGGTACTAACACAACAGCTTGATTACTGAGAGTCACTTTCTGTTTAGAGAAGGCAGCGACAAGTTTGTCTTCTATGGAGCACTGATCCATGACCAGCGTTGTCAGTTCAGTTGGCTGGTCTGCTGTTCACAGACTGGTGACGCATAGATCATGACTCCAGGTTGGCTCTGCCACAGGATGAGAGCTCCTCTCAGGACCTTCTCCTTATTTCTCTATGCCCAAGCATCTCCTGCTATTATATAGAGTTCAACAAAATCTTGGAACCAGAAGATACCTAAGGAGATCAGGAAAACTCAGAATCTCAATTTACAGGTAAGAAAACTGATGTTCAAGATTGTCTAAGCTAGTTGGTCAAGCCTGACCTTCTAATTGATAACAGGGCCAGGGCTAGAACACAAGTCTTTTAAATTCCAGACCCATGCTTTACAAAAACAGTCTCTCTGGATCATTTAATTTAAAAAAACTTGGGGCCGGCCCGGTGGCGCAAGCGGTTAAGTGTGTGCGCTCTGCTGCGCCGGTTGGGATCCCGGGCGCGCACCGACGCACTGCTTGGCAAGCCATGCTGTGGCAGCGTCCCATATGAAGTGGAGGAAGATGGGCAGGGATGTTAGCCCAGGGCCAGTCTTCCTCAGCAAAAAGAAAAAAGAGGAGGATTGGCAGATGTTAGCACAGGGCTGATCTCACATAAAAAAAAAACTTTACTGAGTAGGTATTAAACTTATAGAATGTCAGATTTTAAAGAACTTTATAAATAATCTAAAACATTTTATATATTTGAAATTTTTGTTTTATCTATTTTAAATTGCACTTTAAATGTATTTTTGATGACTTCGTTTTTTTAATTTGTAGGAGTGAGATACGTGCTACTTTAAAAACGTTACACAACATAATAATACACCTAACGACAATGAATACATCTATACATCTCCCGTCTAAATCCACTTACCACACCAGAAATAACCACTCTCAACTGGTATGTTCTTTACCAGAAGTTCTGTGATACATTTACGTGTGTTCATGTTTATGTATGTGTATTCTCTTAAAGTGATTCATAGGTCTGTGACTTATACATTTAACATTTTCTCTTGGCTATATTGAATGTACAGAATAGGGCTACACTGACTTGAATAATTATCCTTTAAGGGATTTCCATATTTTTTAAAGCAATTTTCCTTCTATGAGTGTTTATGTTGTATACTGTTTTTTCTTTAAGAAACAATGCTGGAGGAAGTTCTGATACCGCTGTGGTCGTGCCAGTCCCTGGTAGCTCATCCTTCCTGCTGATAACAACTATTAACTATAAAAAAAATCCAAAAGCCCCAACTACTGGAGGACCCCGAACAGTAAACAAAAGCTGGCCGATCGTGGAGGGGAGGCAAACCTTGGAGAAGTGACCTGCGTGGAGGTGACTTTCCCATTTACTTTCTCCTTTCTCCAGTGGATTGGAAGTGACTTTCATATTTACTCTCTCCTTTCTCCAGTGGATTTTCCCTAAGGGTCGACTTCAGTCATGGAGCGAGACAGCTGAAGATCTGATAGAAACCCTGTCATCTCATCAGCAGACAGAGCAACTTTGGAAAGGAGCCCCAGTAGGCCAGAGAGTGAAGCAGAAATCCCAGAGGGACTGGAGTTGAAATTTAGTGTAAGGAGCCACACAAGTCTCAGGCTAACTCTTAAACCACACCTGTGTAGGGCCAACTCAAACCAGCAAAGTACTCAGGGAATTGAATTGAGATTTGAGCCACCTGCACAAATCTCAACCTAACCCCTGAACCACACGTGAGTGAGACAGACCCAAACCAGGAAAGCAAAGGCTTTGAAACTGAACTGAACTTGAAACACTGCCCAGAGAAGGCAGGACATAACTTAGAGTCTGAATCTAACCATGTGAATTGCCTACTAAAAGAAAAGTATTCACTTTCACCAGGTTGTTACAGTAATACACAGATTCTACATAACTTAATATTCAAAATGTTGAGGATATAATTTAAAATCCACACACATGCAAAGAACCAGGAAAATATGATTAATTCTCAAGGGATAATACAATCACCATATTCTAATCCTTAGATGACCCAGATGCTGGAATTATTAGACAAAACTTGAAAGCACCAATTATAACTATGCTCCATGAGATAAAAGAAAGAACATACTTGAAATTAATGAAAAGATATCTCAGCTAAGTAATAGAAACCACATAAAATGGAAATTTTAGCACTAATATATGTAATTTTTGAAACAAAAGATTCACTGGTTTGGCTCAATAGTGGGTAGAGATAATAGTGAAAGTGTCAGTGAGGTTGAAGATAGTTCAATAGAAATTACTCAATTTGAAAAACAGAGAGAAAAAAGATTAAAATAAAAATCACTAATTCTCAAAAACGTGTGGAAAAATCCAAAGGGTTAAATGTACACGTAATTGGGTCCCAGAAGAAGAGGAAAAAGAGATTGGAGCAGAAAAAAATATATTTGAAGAAATAATGTCTGAAAAGTTCCCAATTTGATGAAATACATAAATTTACAAATTTGAAAAGTTCAGTGAATACCAGACAGAATAAATTTAAAGAAAAGCTTTCCTAGATACATGATAATCAAACTGAAGAAATTCAAAACTGAGAAAGTCTTGAGTACAGCTAGAGGAAAAAGACACATTGCATACAGGAGAATACAATCCATATGATCATGGGTTTCTCATCAGAAATCATGGACACTAAAAGACAACATCTTTAAAATGCTTAAAGAAAAAAACTGTAACCCAGAATTTGACATCCAGTAAATACATTTCAGGAATGAAGGTGAAATAAAGACTTTTCAGATAAAGAAAAAACAAGAGTATTTGCTGCCAGCTGACCTGGTCTACAGGAAATGATCAAGGAGGTTCTTTAGGCAGAAGGGACATGATACCAGGAGTGAAATTTGGATCTTCTCGAATGAAGGAAGATCATCGTATATGGTAGTTACATGAACAATTTTAACATCTTTAAAATATGTATGACTGTTTAAAGCAAAAATTGTAAACGTTTGGGTTTTCAATACATGTAGATGTAATGAATATGAAAATTATATCATTAAAAAATGGGGGTGATAAAGGACCTATATGATTACAAAGTTTTGAAGTTTTTAATGAAGTGGTATAACATAAACTGTAATCCTCTCAGAAAATGATACATACATCTGTTGTAATACCTAGAGCAACTCCTAAAATAATAACAATAAACTCAGTAAGCCAATTGAAAAATTGAAACGGAATATTAAGATTTTCAAATAACTCAAAAACAGGCAGGAAAGGGAGAACAAAGGAAAAAAAGTCAGAGGACAGAAATAGAAAACAAATAATGAAAAGGTAGATATGAATGCAGCCATATCAATAATTACATTAAAGGTCAATGTTGTATACACTCCATTAAGGGGCAGATATTGAAAGAATAGATTTAAAAAAAATCAAAACTAGCTATATGACTAAGAAAGACACATTTTAAATATAAAGACAGATAGTTGAAAGTAAATGGATGAAAAAAGATATTCCATGCAAACAGTAAGCATAAGAATGGGTGGCTATATTAATATCAGATAAAATAGACTATAAGAGAAAGTATTACCAGTGACACAGAGGAACATTTCATAATGATAATAGTGACAATCTATCAAAAAGATATAAAACTTGTAAATGTGTATGAACCTAATGAAAGAGTGTCAAAATACATGAAGAAAAAAATTTAAATGTTAAAGGGAGAAATAAATAATTCCAAAATCATAGCGGGAGACTTAATACCTCTCTTTGCAGTTGATAGAACAATCAGACCAAAAAAAAGTTTAGTAGAGGTATAGATCTGAGCAACACTATTGACCACGTTAATCTAACTGACATTTATAGAATGCTAAATCCATCAACTGTAGAGTGCACATTTTTTTGAAGTGCAAATGGTACAATCACCAAGCTAGACCATAATCTGGTCCAGAAAGCAAGTATCAATAAATTTTAAAAGATTTCACTATTTTGTGGTCAGAGAACACACTCTGTTTTATTTCAACTAAAATAAAAACATTATCAACTTAGAAATAGTAGAGAACATCAAACTGATAAATTAATAACAATATAATACCTAAGGAAATCTCCAATATCTGGAAATAACACATTGATAAATAAATCAAAGATAAAAATCACAAAAACATTTGGAAAATATTTTGGAATAAATGATAACAGAAATACAAGATATGGAGAATTTGGGATCCAGCTAAAGCAGTGCTTACAGGGAAATTTATAGCTTTAAATATTTATATTATAAAGGAAAAGATATAAAACCAATGACCCAAGGTTCTACCTTAAGAAGCTAGAAAAAGAAGAGCAAAATAAATGTGAAGTAATTCAAAGAAAGAAAATAATAAAGAAAAGAAAACAATTAAAAAAAACCAGACAGACAATAGAGAAAATTAGTAAGGCCAAAGGTAGTTCTTGGAAAACATTTTTTAAAAATTGGAAAATCCCTAGCTAAATTGATTAAGAAAAAGAGACAATACTAATCACTAATATCAGGAATGAAAAGGAGATGATTACCCCAGATCTGATAAACATTAGATAGATAAGCAAATACTAAGAACAACTTTATTCCAACAAATTCAACAACTTAGATGAAATGGAAAAATTTATTTTAAAAACACAACTAGTTAAAATTGACCAAGAAAGAGAAAATCTGAATAACCTTATATCTATTAAAGAAATGGATTCATTATCAAAAACCTATTGAGAACTCTAGGCCCAGAAGTTTTCACTGGTGGATTATAACAAACATTCAAGGAAGAAATCATAACTATTTTATACAAACATTTTCAGAAAATGGAAGAGGCAGGAATAGTGAAAAACTCATTTTAAGAGGCCAGCTTGTTCCTAATCCTAAAACCTGACAAGACTATTACAAAAAAAGAAAACGACAAGTCATTAACTCTCGTGAATATAACACAAACATTCTTTTAAAAAGCTTATCAAATCAAACCCAACAATACATAAAATGGAAAATACATCATGATCAAGTAGGATTTATCCCAGAAATGCAAGACTTGTTTAGCATTTGAAAATCAATCATTGTAGTTCATCATATTAAGAGAACAAAGGAGAAAGAACATATGGTTTTCTCAGCAGTTGTAGAAAAACTGTTTGCCAAGTTTCAATACTTATTCATACTCATGAGTTTCAAAATAATTAGCAAACTAGGAATCATAGAACACAACTTCAATATGAAGGACAATCTACAAAAACCTCTTGTTAACATCATACTTAATGGTAATAAACAGGATTCCGTCAGAAAAATCAAACCCTGCTACAAACTACCAGCCTCTCCCCCAAATTAAAAAACACATGGTAAAATCACGCACCACAAAGGAGAGTCAGCAGACACAAATAGGATTAGGATTAGGGACTGAAAATCTTGTAGTATTTGAAGAATAATTTGACAGAAAATATGAAATTGTGTTTTAAAATGATTAAAGACAGATCAGACACTGTGAAGAAAAACAAGTTTGAAGAAGAAACAGAGCTAAAAATGAAAATTATAGTTATTGAAATTTTTTAAATCTCAGAGGCTAGATTAAGTCACAGATTAGACAAACATAAAAAGAAAATTAGCAAACTGGAAGATATAGCTGAAATATAAACAATACAGTAATAAAAATATAAAAAGGAAACTTAAAAGACGTGAAGGACAGAACAAGAAAATTCAACATATATATATTAGGAGTTCTGAAAGGAGAATAGAGAGAATGGAAGAAAGATATTACTTGTAAAGATATTATTGAAATTTTTCAGAATTAATGGAAGACGTAAATGCTTTCTATTTTACTTATGATTATACACTCTGTTTCATTCCTTATATGTGTGACTTATCTCTTTTTTTCTTGGTCATTGTTGCTGTGAGGTAAATCTTTTTATTGATCTGTTTAAATAATCAGCTTTTGGTTTAGTTCAGGGGTCAGCAAACTTTTCTATAAAGGGACAGATAGTAAATAATTTAGGCTTCTTGGACCACATACAGCCTGTTTTGTATATTTTCTTTCAGTTTTTTTTTTTCATCTAACATTTGGCAATGCAAAAACCATTCTTAGCTCCTGGGCCTTACAAAAACAGACCGCAGGCTCAATTTGGCCCATGGGTCATAGTTTGCCAACATCTTGTCTCTATTTTTTCTTTGTTTTCTAATTAACTAATTTCTGCTCTCATCTTTATTATTTTCTTTTTTCCATTTTCTAATGTCTACTCTTTTGTTCATTTTCTATCTTCCTATTTTTGTCTGAAATCTGATTTTACCCTCAATCTTGAATGATAATTTCACTAAGTGGAGAATTCTATGTTGGAAATTATTTTATCTCAGCACCTTGAAGAGATTATTCCATTTTCCTCTGACTGACCTCTATTGTTACCAGTCTTCTGTTTTTCTGATTATTTCTATTCAGTAAATACTCTGCTTATAAGAGAATACTAAGAATCATAAGAGAATACTCTTATGATGGAAAAATACTGAATATTCTTACAATTTTTATTCCACATCATATATGTAGTTATGTTCCCTTTCTCATCTCTATTATTTATTATTTGTGTTTTGTCTATTGTTCTTTTTTTTTTCTTGACTAGGCTTCTCAGAATTTTATTTCTATTTTATTGACATTTTTAAGGAAACAGCTTCTGTTTTCATGAATTGTCTCCTTTTGATCATTATTTATTTATTTTCTGCTGTTTAAAATAAATCTCTCCCTTTTATTTTACCTATCTTTATTTCCTTATGCTTTTTCCAATTTCTTGAATTGAATTATTAGCATTTTATTTTTTCTTGTTTTCTACTAAGTAAATTTAAATTTCTTCATCATCCACAAAGTCTTCAATGTCTTTAATCTCTCTTTTTTCTAGGGTTGTTTTGGCTATATTTTTTTCTTATCCAATAAAGTTTTTATTTTAAAATAGTTTTAGGTTTACAGAAAAGTTGAAAAGATAACACAATTTCCAAACCCCATACCCATTTTCCTTTGTTGTTAACAACCTACTTTAGTATGGCATATTTGTCACAACTAATAAACAAATATTAATATGTTATTATTTTCTAAAGTCCATACGTTATTCAGATTTCCTTGATTTTTATCTAATTTCCTTTTCCTGTTCCAGAATCGCATCCAGGATATCACATTACTTTCACTCATCATGTCTTCTTAGGCTCCTCTAGACTGACAATTTCTCAGACTTTCCTTGTTTTTGATCATGTTGACTTTTTTTTTTTTTTTTTTGGTGAGGAAGATTAGCCCTGAGCTAACATCCGATGCCAATCCTCCTCTTTTTGCTGAGGAAAATTGGCCCTGGGCTAACATCCATGCCCATCTGTCTCTACTTTATATGGGATGCCACCACAGCATGGCCTGACAAGTGGTATGTTGGTGTACGCCCAGGAACCGAACCCGCGAACCTTGAGCTGTCGAAGCAGAGCGTGTGCACTTAACTGCTGCGCCACCGGGCCGGCCCTAATGACCTTGACATTTTTGAGGAGTACTGGCCAGGTATTTTGTAGAATGTCCCCAGTTGGGACACATGGCGTCACCATGATCCTGCTGGAAGATGCTCCTGAAAATTATGAGTGAAGTGACAATAGGGCTGCCATTCGCTTTTTAAATCATTTCACTTTCGGGCCAGCTTCTGCTCTTGAGCCGGGGGGAATAGTTAAGACTCTCCCTCCTCTTACATATCTCTGTGGGGTTTTTTTTCCCCATTTTACTAGAAGCCTTTAATAAAAGAAAACATTCTTCAAGAATAAATATAATGGCATAATAAAATAATGATTATCACCTTATTAACTTATAGTTTTCAGGGAGTTTATAATTGCTTTGTTCTATATCTAAAGAGTTGAAACCACCACTTTCGGTAGCTGATTTTAAAGTGTATACTTTGATATTAAAAGCAGGATGACCTTTACTGTATTCAGAGTGAGAATCAATTTTCTTGACTGTATTTAGTCAGAGCATGGCCACTTTCCTTAACAAGTCTTTGAATAGCAGGAGCTACTACAGTATTCCAGAAGGTATATTGAAGGTGATGTCATATGATTTGTCATAATAAAATCCAAGTATATGACCTTAAAGAACACATGAACTACATTATGACTAATTTTGTATTTTCATCCTCTAAGCTGTTAGATGCTAAGCAGATACAGAAAAGGAAATGACTGAATTGCACAAGGCTGTGACATGACATTAGCAGTTAGGTAGACTCTGGTGGTACATACAATTTTAGGGCCCAGAAAAAGAAGAAAGTGTTTTACAATGTTGTGGGCTGCTTTCATCTTTGTAAAATTACTATAGAGGGATTTGCAAGAATACGTTTGGCCTGCCGCACTGAGAAGAAAATTCACCAGAGGATATTTAACCTTAAGGTAGCAAAGAATAATGGTAGTGTTTGTTTTTAGTGATTAAAATGGAACTTTCTTCAGCTTAATGTTATATTCTGTGATTTAAATATTTTAGATGCTTCAAAATAAACCTGGAAAAAAATAAGCCATCTCTTTTTCACATAGCTTGTGATTAGATTCGATTCATATCAATAGGCCAGTAGGTACTTCAAAATACCTGTAGTATAAAATAATGATTGACTTCTTCCCACAAGACAAAATTAATTTATGTTCCACTGAAACCTAGTGTATTCACATGGTGTCCTGTCAGTCCTATGCCTTCAAGTTTTCTCTAGAATGTAACTTCAATTTCAGATAGATGATCTTTGATAATGTGCTTTTTATGATGTTGCCTGCGTGGAGACAAGTATAAAATGTGAACAGACTATGAGTGAGCAACATCATTTGTGCACAGAGTCTGCATTGTATTATCTCAAGCCTTCGTGTGGGCATTGCTTATACTAAAGTCCCTGCCATTGGATTCTCCCCCATTCCATACACATTTCCAAGCGGAATTAGCTGCCCCTGCCCAGTCTGTTTCTCTTCCCTGAGCCATCATGACTGCCCTGGCTCCTGGGAGGAAACATCTAGGTAACTATCTCCTGGATTATCTCTAAAACAATGAAGAAAATCTCCCTTCAGTTTTTTGTGTCCAAAGACCCCTGGCATGTACATGGAGCTTTTGATTTCTTTATTGGAACTACAGGAAAAATGAGGAACAGAGGAAGAAATCTTAGGAGGAATATTTTTTACCCCATCCTATTTGTCTACCCATACAAGTAGCAAAGACCCTTAGAAACTTCAAAAGGACTGCTTGTCTATTGCAAACAAGGAGAACAGAGGGAATGTTTCAGATGAGAGGTCTGTTTCTTTAATTAATGAAAATACAGAAGAAGAGTAGGGAGTAGGACAACTACTACAAAATAAAATAAAAAAGTAACAGAGAATTTTTGTTGGGATGCAGCCGCACAGGGACCAGAAGAAGAAAATAAAAAGGATGACCGAGAAGTCAGGCTGGGTGTTTGAAATGTATTTACCAACTGCTCCCTGCCATCATCTCCTCTCTCACAAATTCCTCCTCCCAGATCCCTGTCTTCCACAATCATCCCTAAGATCCAGCCAGGAAGGGCCATGCTTTCTGCAATGGGGTGTGAATCACATAGCTTAACTCTGATCTTTAAAACTCAAGAATATTGCAAAGAAACAGTTGGCCTCCCCTATCCCTTAAATTTCTTTGCATCAATGGCCCAATCTAGCTTCTTTGATTCACCTCTTTGTCTTTTTCATTTGGCTTACAGTCTCTTCCTCTAGCAGCTACTCTCCCCACTGTGGTTTTGGTTTCCTGGGCAGTGACTCCCAACCAGAGAGAGGAACCTTCCTTCTTGATCTCAGTACTTTGCTCTCTAAGGACAGCCACCGTAAAAGTCAGCTTGCCTTGAGCTTGCCCTGTGAATTTTGTCTGGACAGCCCTTGGCCTCAGCCCCTAGTGAAAATCCTCTTGTCAACCCTTCATTCGGCTCAGCAGCCACTTATTCACCAAACCAGTCCACGCCTCTGGTTCAGCTTTCAGGAGCCTGGGATTTTTTTGCTGGCTTCCCGAATCCTGTCCTGCACCATCCCCTTTCTGTCCCTTGTTCAGGCCTCCTCACAATGCTTTGGTCCTTCATTCTTAATCCCTCCTTGCCTATAAGCTAAAAATAGATGTTAAAGATGTAGAGCTAAGAAAGTCTTCACTCTCATGCTCAGGGAAGATGAGGTGGGAGGATGACAAGGAAACTGTGCCTCCAGAATCCCAAATCAGAGCCCCACTGAACATGTTTTCCCATGGAAACCTTATTACAGTTGCTTTTTATAATATTACAAATCACATATATGCTGGACCAGGTAGGTTTTCACGGGCCATCTTGAGCCACCCAATCAGCAAATAGAACATTGTTTCTATTGGAAGTATGTTTCCTGTTCCCCGAAACTGACTTATAGATGAACATTTGGTAAATAATCTAGTCATAATTGGGGATATCTGAAAATAGGGTTTTTTTCTAGCATATTAGCCCTCCAATTAATCTACAGTCATCATTAAAAAGTTCAATTAACCTAATCCTATTCATTTGAAAAGAAAAATGTGATTAAGTTCCTGTTTCATTAAAATTAAGAACAGTATGCACATAGTACCTGTTTAATAACATTCTTATCATTTATTCATTGCAAAGATCGTTCAGGTTGTAAATCTCCTTCCAAGGAGTTCTCATTACTTAAGTAGAGGCATGTTCTTTATTTCCGGCTTAGTTTTTAAGTCTACTTCATTCTTCTCTGTTCTATACCTAATTTTCTCAAATCATCATAAGATCTGCACAAACATTTAGGCTCAGAGGCGAAGTTCTAAAATAGCTCTAATGTTTTGTTTTTCAGAGTTTTTGTATCTTTTTAAAAGGGAATGAGAAAAATGCTGAATCATGCACATGTAAAGAATAACTTGTAGTGTTAGAACTAATCACAAACTACCCTATTTTATTGAGTCAAAAGTTGTATAATAAATTGGAAGAAAAATTGTATTCATAATATAAATATACTCTAGGAAAATCCGCACCTTGGACATCTGGTGTTTTTACCTGCCCAGCATTCTTCCCTCCTTTGTTTGACAATAGCATCCCTCTTTTCCCTTGAGGGACCATGCCTCCATCTGGTCCTCGATTGCTGCTATCATAGTCTCCCTCCCACATCCTCTGACACAGAAGTAGTCACTGGACCCTGGCTGGCCAGAGTATCTACATCTCTCCTTACAGTGACTCAAATTGGATGAAGGAATGTTTTTTAAAATATTTGCCCCTTGGTGCTAGGAAAGAAAGCCTTCTTTCTCTAGTGTCTCGAAACATAAACATAGTAAAAGCCATAGATGTTTCCACTTTCCTTCCAAGCCACATAGAAGAAGAATCTGCAGTAGGAAAGATGAGACAAACACCTAAAGAGAAGCAGTACTGAAGAAAGAGAGAGGGAAAAAAGGAAAGCGCACAGAGGACATTGATCCTCTGAATCCAGCTGGGCCTGAAGCCATGCCCACCTGAGACTTCCTAACAATTTGGACCAATAAATTCTCATTTTTACTTGAACTCAGGTGACTTCCCTCTTAATCCTGTACAGCCACATGAGTCTTAATACACCTAGGTATAGAGAAGGGAAGTGGGACTTCCATTCACTTCAGGGTCTTCTCCATTTGAATGTATGCTCATCTGGGACAATTAATCTTCCTCAGCCAGAACCTCACAAGACCTTGTTCAAGAGGAGAGGAGTCCATAGTCAAGGTGCCTCAAGACCCAACAGTGGATGGAGTGGACATCTCTCACTATCACTTTCTCTCTCTGTGACCTTGGGCAAGTTACTTATTTTTCTAAATCTCAGTTTCCTGATGTTTAAATAGGTATTGTAGTAGCACCCAGTTCCTGGGTGTCCTATGAGAATTAAATGAGATATTGAATGTAAAATACAAGACACATAATGCATATTCAACACATCTTAGCTATTAGCAGATAAACGCATATGATATAAGACAATGTGTTAGGTGCTGTCATCGAAGTGTAGACCAAGACACTGGAGCCACAAGGCGAAGCCCATTCTGCATTCCTTCTCTCTTTGTGTTGCTTCTGTAGGGCTTGGAAAGCCACTTTCCTCAGCGTAAATGTAGGAAGTTTCACGTGCACACCTGTCACCCTAGTCCAGAAAATCTTGCCTTGGGTCAGTTCTAAGCCTGTGATGGGAAAGCTTTGAGACACTGAACAGTTCATATGCTTACTGGTAAAGACGTTAACAGTAATGATGGAGGAGTCAGAGGGGTCCCCGACTGCTCTTGTGTCTTAGTTAAAAACATTAAAAGTTGATAGATTTAAATTCCACCTCTGCCCTTGTTAACCATAAGATTTTGGACAATTTACAAAAGGTCTTCGAACCTTGCTTTCTGAGTTTGTGAAAAGGGATAATAATAATAATGTTAAGTCATTGCGAGGCTAAGTAAACAATGTATGTAAAATGCTTAGCATATACCCTGTCTGAGACAACCTGTTCATGGTGCTTGTAGGGAATTATAGTGTCTTGGAGTCACTGGTTGGGTCACAGAGGATAAAACATTATTAGCAAGGCATTATTAAGTCAGCAGGCTGAATCAGCAGGAGTCTGGGAACAAGGACAGATCCAGAGGCAGAGCTCATTGTCTGAGGGTCTTCAGGGCCAGGTGTCTAGAGGGGCCCTTGACTACAAGGCATCCAGAAAAATTGTGAAAGACTTTGAAATGGGAAAAAATATATTAATGAGTATCTTGTCTAGGTCATCCATCCAGTCTATCCCTGCCTTTTATTGTCTTTGAGCTATTTTACAAATCTATAAGATGTAGAAAATAATAATACAAATGATTGTTGTCTGGAAAAATGTGTATCTGGTGAAATGCAATTTATTATTTCCCTTTGGATAGACCAATTTTGCATGAATGTAAATTCATTTCAAAATTCCTTATTTTCTATATATGCATAGTTCTTGGAATTTTCCTTTGAATTGATTATAACATCTTACTTGTTCCCTCATTAACTAAGTTAAATAAAATGTTTTACATTGGTCATTTTATGCTTGTATGAGAGTCATGATTTTACGTTTCTTTTCTTTTATATTTAGATTTATCCTTTAAAAAGAGGCTCCTGATTGTGTGGGGAACCTCTGACATTTTTCTCACTTTGCAGCTGAGCTCACTCCTACTGAGCAGTCCTTTTAGAGTTAAAGGGACATTGCTGCTCTCTGACCTTGCTGCTTTATTGGAAGCATCTTCTACCAGGGACATCTTGGAAGTTTCAGAGGGGGCACTGAATACTCAGGGATTTGAACCTTAGTCCCCTGATTCTGCCTCTTTGCTGTTGACTCTCCCTGAGGGAAGGCCCAGTTCATAGAGGCCCACATTATTCTCCACAGTAATTCCTGAAAATGGTCATCTTGCCTTTTGTTAAAGTTACAGCTAAACCTCTTTTGATTAAATCATTTCACAGTTTAAGAATCATGTGGTCATGTGTTGCTTAACAAGGGGGATACATCCTGAGAAATGCGTCGTTAGGCAATTTCGTTGTCGTGCGAATGTCATAGAGCATACTCATACACACCTAGATGGTATAGCCTACTACACACCTAGGCTGTATGGTGCTAATCTTAGGGGACCACCTTCAGCTATGCAGTCCATCATTGACCAAAATGTCATCGTGTGGCACATGACTGTATTTCATTCAGTAAAGCACTGTCACAGGCCAGAATTGATTTTGAATAGCAAGTTGCACCTTAATTCAAAATTATTTTTTTTGATAGGCAGTTACTAAATAAATCTTGGATATGAACACAGGAGCTGTCATGCTGCACATAAAGGTTTTCAAAAGAGTGATGTGGACTCCAAAACAATTTCTATTAGTAAGAGGGAACAAGCAAGGATATGAAAAAAACTTTTTAAAATAAGCAAATAAAAACAAAAATAAAAAGCAGCAGTCTCCTATGGTATTTCTACCACAACGTACGCGTTCCACAAGCAGCATCATATTAACAATAAAAATACTAGTAAGCTCACCTTTCAAATCCATGAGCTGGATTTTAAGAATCCTCAAACCTGATCCTCATCCAGAGTCAGCTATTGTCTGACTTGAGGAGCAAATAGGCCAGGGCTGCCTCACCAGGAGAAAAAGCACTGACTCACTGCCTCTCAGTCCTCAGCCTTCCTTCTTCAACAGGCAAACAAAAACAGACAAAAAATACTGAACAAGGCATTTAATGAGTATTGGTGCTGGTACATTCTTAACCAATCTGGTAGTAGGAGTTTTATTTTTTAAACTCCATGGTATCATCAAGCTACGGAGAAGGACGCTGCATTTAACCAAATAGTTATGCCCTGGTGGCCTTGTAAACAGGAGTTAAGCTGAGGAGAAGCGAAGAGACATTTCCAGCATCTTTAGCTAAGGAGACCGTATGGTAAAGTTGTAATCCGTCGCAGTTTTTTCTATTTTTAGCTCATAGTTCTTGAGGCATGATGTCTATCTCTGGGCTTTGCAGTTTACTTTAAGAAAAAAATGAAATACCTTTGAACAATTTAGAAAGAGCAAGCCTTCAGAGTTGAGCTCAGCCTGTGCCTGCAGCCCCAGGACTGACTCATCAGCAACTCCAGAGATGAGCATGGACTTCTTTCACCCTTGACCTATATTGCTCCTCCTTCCTCGTAGACAGTTGGAAATGTGGTCACTTTAGGTAATGGTAAGGCTCTCTGCTCATAGCTCTAATTCATTTAATTGGAAATAATTTCTTTTATTTGACAATAAGAATTCTCCACTAAAAAATAAGTGCATGTTATTATATTTGCTAATCTTCATGTTGAGTTTTTTGTATCAGGATTTTTACATAAAGTGAATGATCATATCCTGAGAAATTGGAGGTATTTTGGCTTAGATATGGCAAAATCTGCTTTACAATTTATTGACAAGTAGCTTCTCTACCCTTCAGTATCTTATTTTTGATACCCCAAACTCTGGCTATTTGCCCTTGACTCTTATGCAGTTTTCAGACCAGGTGAAATGTCCTCTGAAATTCAAACACTCTATTATGGTTTTTTTTTCTTTCTTTCTTATTATTTTCTAAAATTTTTCCAGTTTTATTGAGACAAATTGACATATTTATAATTGACAAATTAACTTGTATTATGTTTAAAGTATACAACATGATTTAATATACATATACTTTGTGAAATGATGACCACAATCAAGTTAATTAACACATCTATCACATCATGTAGTTACCTTTTTCTTTTTTTTGGTGAGAATGCTTAAGATCTACTCTCTTAGCAAATTTCAATTACACGATACACCATTATCAACTACAGTCACTATGCTATAAATTAGATCCTCAGAAATTATTCTTCTTATAACTAAAAGTTTGCATGCTTTTACCAACCTCTCCCCATTTTCCCCATCCCCCAGCCCCTAGAAACCACCACTGTACTCTCTATTTCTTTGAGTTCAATTTTTTTCAGATTCCACATATAAGTGATACCATGCAGTATTTGTCTTTTCTGTCTGGCTTATTTCACTTAGCATAACGCCCTCAAGTTTTATCCATGTTGTCACAAATGGCAGGATTTCCTTCTTTTTTAAGGCTGAATAAAATTTATATATATATATATATATATACACACACACACACACATATATATATACACACATATATGTCACATTTTCTTTATCCATTTATCCATTGACTGACACTTAGATTGTTTCCATATCTTGGCTATCATGAATAATGCTGCAGTGAACATAGAAGTACACATATGTCTTTGAGATCATGTTTTTATTTCCTTTGGACATATACCCAGAAGTGGGATTGCTGGATCATATGATAGTTCTACTTTTAATTTCTTGAAGAATCTCCATACTGTTTTCCATAATGGCTGCACAATTTCCATTTTCACCAACAGTGTACAAGTGTTCCCTTTTCTCCACATTCTTGACAGCATTTTTTTATATCTTGTCTTTTTGCTAATAGTGATTCTAACAGGTGTGAGGTGATATCTCATTGTGGTTTTGATTTGCATTTCCCTATGATTAATGATGCTGAGCACCTTTTCATGTACCTGTTGGCCATCTATATGTCTTCTTCAGAAAAATGCCTATTCAAGTCCATTGCCCATTTTTTAATTGGGTTATTTGTTTCTTTGTTATTGAGTTATATGAATTCCTTATGTATTTTGGATATTAACTCCTAATTGGACATGTGCTTTGCAAATATTTTTTCCCAGTCAGTAGGTTGCCTTTTCATTTTTTCTGGTTTCCTTTGCTGTGTGGAAACTTTTTAGTTTTATGTAGTTGTATTTCTTTATTTTTGCTTTTGTTCCTTTTGTGTCAAATCCAAACTACCATTGCCAAGACAAATGTCAAAGAGGTTATCCCCTATGTTTTCTTCTAAGATTTTTACAGTTTCAGTTCTCATGTTCAAGTCTTTAATCTATTTGGAGTTAATTTTTGTGAATGATGTAAGGGTACAATTTCATTGGTGTTGATTTCTGGAGTTTTATCTTGTTCTTTTGTTTGGAACATATTCCTTTGCTTCTTCATTTTCGTTGACTCTCTCTGTTGATTTCTGCACATTAGATAAAGCCCCAGTCTTGCAGACTGGGCTCTTGTAGGAGATGAACCTTGTCAATCAGTCTGGCCTGAGCTCCTGGCGGCCTCTCAAACCTTTGCGATTGTCCAAGCTGCCATCTCTGTTCTGATTGGCTCCCGGTAGATTAGCATACACCAAGACCTGTCAGTGTCCCAAAGACATGGGAAATGCCCACATACCTGTGCAGGCTCTCAGAGGACTACTAAGTGTCTGCCCCCTCAGTTCTCTGATGCAGACTAATTGGAAGCCTGACCTTCAAGCAACAAAAGCTGGGAAAGTCAGGACATTGGATATGCAGCCTAGCCCCTATCAGGGAGAAACAGGGGACCTGGGTGTTTTTGCCTACTCACTCTGTGCTGAGCCCGAGGGAATAGGTGCTGGGAGTGCTTATATGCAGAAATAGAACCACTTCTTTGTTTTGTGTGATCCTGGGGAACTCGTGAATGCTGGGCCCTATCAGTTCCCAGAGCTAGGTGATTTGAGAATCAGTCTCTTAGGTGGCAGCCATAAATGCTAGATGTGTGGGCAAGCTCCTTCCAGGGAGAAGCTGGAGGCTTGATTTTCCTGTTGGAGTGAGCTGGAAAGGAGACAGCAAAGGATATGCCCACCAGCTCTTTCGGGTTCCCAGGAGGATCTCAGTCAGCTCCTTCATGCAGGCTGATTAGAAGCTGGAACCTCAGGCAACAGCTAAGAAAATCCCTTCCAGGGAGAAACTGGGAGATGGGCGTTTTTGCCTGCTCCCTCTGTGCCGAGCCCGGAGAGGAATAGATACGGGAAGTGCTCATGTGCCAGTTTATCGACTGCTTCTTTGTTTGCTATGGTCCTGTGGAACTGATGAATGCAAGCCCCATTGGCTCTCAGAGCTGGGTGATTGGGGTTCATCCCTTATGTGGCAACCTTAAAAATTGGGGAGTTGGATGTGTGGTCCAAACCCTCCCTCCTTGGGGAAAAGCTGGGAGTTGAGGGTTCACTCCCAAATATAAGACTCTATGCCAGGAGTAGAGTTTAAGGTGTGAGTGTGTCTCAGCCTTTCCTCACCACTTTGATGTGGATATTTAATCAGTTGCCCAATGTAAGAGTCACTTAACTAGTTTCGGGATATCTCTCAGACGGCACTGATCCGCGTGTAGCTGTATATTCAGCGTGCTCATTGGAGCAAGTAGTCAGGAGCCTCCTATTTTGCCATCTCGGTGACCTCACTCCACTACTATGGGTTTTCATTAGTGTCATTTTGCTAGTTGGGGTTTTGAATTTCTCATGGTTAATGCTCTCTTTTTTAGTATTGAGTTCATTAATAGGAAAAACTGATCAAGAATTCTGACTTTCATAATGCACTTTCATTTTATGCCTGAAAACACTTCCCATATCAGAGATAGCCATATTCAACTATGTGTATAGAAACAAATTGCCAAATTAAATACAGCCTGTAAGACAAAGCCAAATATATTAGCTCCCTGTGTATCTCTGTAAACAATATCCAGAGCTAAACATTGGTAGTAGGGTCAATTGTCAAAAGAAAGACTGGACTGCATTGCAGTGGAACAATCATTATTTACCTGGACACATCATCACTGGGGCTGGAGTGAAGAGTCAGAGCACTTGAGAAAGGTGGGATCTGGGACAGGGACGATCTTGAGAGTGAGAGTGAACAGGGAATGATTAGATTCATGACCAGAAAGATTTGATGAAACTTTGGACTTCACCGTCATTCCAGCCAGTAAAGACTCCTCCCTGAGGTGTGCTATGAATTGACAATGAGAGTGGAAGAAGGTCCCTAGTGATGGGACCAGGGAGAAGAGAAGAACACAGGAAAGGGAAAGCCCATCTGGCAGAACTGAGGGAAAGTAGTTGCAAGCAGGGCTTAAAAGTTCTTTCCTACATAAGAAACATGTAATAATTGAGAGATCTAGAGATAATTTTAATTTTTTATGATATACTATTTTAAATTATCCATTAGTGTCTTTTGAATAATAAAAAACTGTGAAATTCAAGAAAAGGAATTTAAATTTTTTTTAATTCACTGAATAGCAATATTTGTGTAGATCTGGCCTCTTGTATTGTAGAACATAACTTAATAGACAATTTGCTTGTTATTTAAAATGTGTAACTGAGTACTTACTACATGAGAAGTTTTTTTAATCAAATTACTTCTTTTTAAAGTCAGCCTACAATATCTTTGGCCTCTAGTTGATCTTGCAAAGCATCAGACTGCTGACCTCACACTGTCTTGAATGAGGAGGAAACACAAGAGGCTTTAAGTGCTGGACCTTTAGCATTGGCCAGGGCAGTATTACATCTGCAAATTCCTGCTCACAACTGTGCTTATGGGCAAGAATTAAGGTGACATAGGAAATGGTCTCAGGTCAGTAACACATTTAAAAGTTTTATTGAGACATCCTATTAAAAAGGGAAGGGAGTTTATTTATTTATTTATTTTTTATTTATTTTTTTGTGAGGAAGACCAGCCCTGAGTTAACATCCGATGCCAATCCTCTGTTTTTTTGCTGAGGAAGACTTGCCCTGGGCTAACATCTGTGCCCATCTTCCTCCACTTTATATGGGACCCCGCCACAGCATGGCTTGACAAGTGGTGCGTCAGTGCGCGCCCGGGATCCAAACCAGCGAACCACAGGCCGCCGCAGCAGAGCGCGCACACTTAACCGCTTGCGCCACCGGGCCAGCCCTGAGAAGGGAGTTTATTTTTAACACTCAAATTGTCAGATCTTGTAGCTTTTTTGATTGAAGGCTTTAGCATTTAGTGATAAGTGTATTTTTTAATGACCTGTGACAAGTGAAATGTAACAACTTCCCTCTGAAGAAGTGAATTGAAGCCAGATTTATGAGCATTTTTTATACCTAGGTATCTGGGATACATGAATTAATTTTTAGAATTAATAAAAAGTCTAGCTCTTATTATGGTAGCCTCAACTCTGAATCCTAGGTAATAGCAAGTCAATTCTTCTCAAACTGTCAATTGAATCTTCTCCTCTCATGCCCCTCCTCAAATTAATATAAAATAATATTGAGTTTTTAATTTCCTTAAATAACTTTTATGAAGAAATATTATAGAAGAATCTTAAAGCAAAATAATCTCTTTTTCTAGTTGGCTAGGTTTTTCTTTTTTGGTGATAGAGGTTAAGACACTGGGGCAATAAAATTCTTTTTAAAAAACATTCTACACAAATCATTGACTTTGTGAGGTGAAAGAAACTTAGATATTGTCTTGTGCAACCTTTTTATTTTCATATGACAAAATTAAGGTTCAGAAACATAGTCAGAATACTAGCCGTTTCTCTGGGCTTCCGAACAAGCATTTCTTGCATTGTATTATGCCTCCCATGGAATTATCACTCAATCATATTCTGAATTATAGCTTTTTAAGTTGTAGCACTTTTATTACAATATGGCTACATGGATCAGGAGAAGAGTTCCTCAGGCAAGGGAAACAAAAGAAAAAATAAACAAATGGGACAACATCAAACTAAAAAGCTTCTGCACAGCAAAGGAAACCATCAACAAAATGAAAAGACACCCTGACAATTAGGAGAAGATATTTGCAAATCATATATCTGATAAAGGGTTAATACCTAGAATATATAAAGAACTCATACAACTCAACAAGAAAAAAAGCAAACAACCTAATTAAGAAATGGGTAGAGAATCGGAACAGACATTTTTTCAAAGAAGACATATAGATGGCCAACAGGCACATGAAAAGATGTTCAACATCACTAAGTATTAGCGAAATGCAAGTCAAAACTACAATGAGATATCACCTTACATCCTTCAGAATGGCTATTATTAAAAAGACAAGAAATAATGAACATTGGAGAGGATGTTGAGAAAGGGAACTCTCATACACTGCTGGTGGGAATGTAAACTGGTGCAGCCACTATGGGAAACAGTATGGACATTTCTCAAAAAATTAAAAATAGACATACCATATGATCCAGCTATACCACTTCTGGGTATTTATCCAAAGAACATGAAAACACTAATTCAAAAAGATATATGCACCCATATGTTCATTGCAGCATTATTTATGACAGCCAAGACTTGGAAACAACTTAAGTGCCCATCATTGGATGAATGGATAAAGAAGATGTGGTATATATATACTGGAAGGGAATACTACTCAGCCATAAAAAAGATGAAATCCTGCCATTTGCAACAACATGAATAGACCTTGAGGGCATTATGCTAAGTGAAATAAGTCAGATGGAGAACACCAAATACCATATGACTTCACTCATATGTGGAAGATAAAAACAACAACAACAACAAACACACAGACACAGAGAATACATTGGTGGTTACCAGAGGGGAAGGGGGGAGGTGAGAGGGTGAAAGAGGTGACAAGGCACATGTGTACAGTGATGAATGGTAATTAGACTTTGGGTAGTGAACATAGTGTGGTCTACACAGAAATCAAAATATAACGATGTACACCTGGAATTTATATAATGTTATAAACCAATGATACCTCAATAAGAAAAAAGAGTTCCTTCCTACTTGGGCCATTTGCATAAAAGTTATAATTGAAGCTCAAGAAATAAAAGTGATAACTAAAAGACAGAAAGTAGTTTTAGAAGTGAAAGCCCTGGATAGATCCTAGGTGAATGCTCATATCAAAGGATAGAAGAGAAAAAAGGACCTGTAAAAGAGACAGGGAAAGTGTCTTGAGAGTTTAGGAAGAGAACCAGTGACATAGCCGGGGTTGGAAGTCATTTGCCTTCCAAGGTGGGGACGGTCACGGAGGAGAAGTGAGGAAAACAAGTATAAAGAAGTTTGGAGAGAAAAGAAGGAAAAAGAAGGGGAAGAAGAAAGAGAAGACCTAAGAGTAGCTAAAAGAGCAGGGCTAAGAAAATATTTAAAAATACAAAGGACCTGATTGTTTTGTATCTATGTATGAAAAACAGATTGCAAGTGAAAGTTACAAGAGAGAAAACAGAATATTGATGAAACGAAGTCCTAGAGGAGGAAGGAAGAAATGAACTCGACACCCTGGCGGAGGGGTCATTGCTTCTGTGGGACAGGCAGGAAGGAGGAGAGGCAGGACGGAGAAGCTCGGCTGTGAAGCAGCTCTCACCACAGAGCCTGGGTCTCAGTAAGTTACTAGATAAGGAGGCCCGCTGAGAGGGAGGGGATGGTGAAGCGGTGGCAGACGTTTGAAACAGTCATCACCAGGTTTTTGAGAGAGGTTGCCCCTGCTTGAGCAGGTCTCGAGGTGAGATCCCTCATGTTTGGTAGTAGGCTTGAGGGAGAGATGGGAGGGAACTGAGGAGATCCAATGTCTATACAGGTAAAGCCAAGGATGTGAGAAGCTGTCTGTGTTCCCAGCACTTTATTTACTGGAATCAGGGTGTCAAGATTGTGACTTTGACAAAATTATGACGGTCTCAGGACCCCTAAGAAAACCTCACCCCCTTTTTACGCTTGTACACACAATGGCAGTGCATTGAAGGAAGTAAATGAGAGCCGGTAGAAAGATGAGGAAAAGGCTTCAAGCCTGACGCCATGCCTCCCCTACCTTGGTGCTTTCATGTCCACGTAAAACAGGGTTTCCCACTCAGAACATGCCTGGAAAGGTGGATGGATGGCTTCTGAAGATCAGAGTCAATGTGAATTACAAACTGCTAAACCAATAAACATTTTCTAGATTTAGATTTTTTAAAAAACAAATGTCCATCATAGAACCAACCACTGAGTCCTTTGAAAATGTAGACCAGCTTGGTCAAAAGTTAATTAAATCCTCAAAGCATTGTCTGGAAGGAAAAAGAGCATGAGCTTCTTTTCAAAAATCCTGAATGTCGGAGGAGCTTGTGCCAAGATAGCGTTTGAAGATTTTTCTAAAACTTGAATTTAAAATGCAGCCTTTACACAGACTGTGTGAAGTCTAAGTCCTGGGGTAGCACCAGCCTCCAGTTGTTATAATTCTGTACAGAACCCAACCTCACAGCTGGTGAGAATTTGATTTATGTCAGCTGAAATGTTTTAGCCCCATCTAATTTTCACCCACTGAAAACAAGCCTAGCTGAGGGGTTTTAACTGGCATCTTTCGCAACAATAAATGGAAATTCTGGCTTTCTGTTAAACTAAAAGGGAGAATTTTAGACTATAACCGAGGCGGTTTCAACTGGAGAGGGCTCCTGCTGAAGCAGAAGAGGACGCATGTTTCCATCTGAGAGACATACCTGAGGTCATCATCACTTAAAGAAGTTCTTGAGAGAAATAGAAACGTTGTGGGAATATGGAAACAATTAAGAGCCTTGGAGCATTGGGTCTTGAAAAGAATGGCACATGAGAAGTCTCTTACTTTCAGTTTCTTCTCCACATCTTAAGCTTCCTACAGCTAAAGTTCTTCCTTTTCAGGAAATTATTTTACATTGCCTCTGGAATTTTTCTTGCATATAAGCTCCTAAGTATGGACACGATGTTGCCCAGGCTACTTACCTTCCCGTTCTTACCTCTCTGCCTTTTGCTTCATGAACTTCTCATTATTCCTATGGCAGAGATAGCTAACTGCCCACCAATTTGTTCACTGCTTCCACATTGTAGAGTGGTTTCTGGGAAGTGGCTGCCCAACCAAGAATGACATTTCCCAGTTGCCTTTGTTTCTAGGTGGAGAAACATGGCAAGTTCTCATCTCCGGAATATGAGGACAAGTGCTGTGTGTCATTTAGGCTCAAGGAAGTTGAGTGGTAATGCCAGATAAGTAGGTGTGCCTTCTCCATCTTGTTTTTCTCATCCTTCAGCTGGATACAGCACACTAAGGCCCTGGGTGATAGTACAGCCACAGGATGTGAGAAGCCTGGGTCCCTGAATTACCATGTGGAAGAAAGCCACTAGCCAACCAAGAACATCCACAGTGGGCATTTACCTGAGTGAGAAATAAATTTATAGTGTCTGACGTCACCAAATCTTTGGGGTTTATTTGTTATAACAGCCACCAATGCCTTAACTAATATGCATTAGTCACTCTCATTTCTCTTACCTCTGTTAATGTGTTTCTTCTGCTTGGAATTCTGTTGCCCTTTTCTCTATGTGCCAGATATTATTTGGAGACATAAAGGTGAACAAAATCGACAGCCTGTTTTCATGGAGCATGAAGTCTAATGAACTACGACTTACCTTTCAAGGAAAAGCTTAATGTCACTTGCCTCTAATTTTCCCTGATCTGCCCCTCTTTCTTTACCCCTTAAGCAAAACTAATTTTTCCTCATTTGTATTCTAGTAGAAATCAGAATCAGTAACAAGTTGTACAACTCCAGGTGGCAGTCCCGGTCTCATAGAGGTGAATAATATGAGTCTAGACACACGGACCTAAAATTACATGCTTACACATTTCATCTTCTGCATTGTGGGCTCATACATGACAGGGACTATGTTTTTTTGGTCTTTGTAAATGTAGTTTCAGACATAATAAAGGCTCAGTAAGAGTGGAATTGAACTACTTTTCATCCACTATTCTTTTTCAATAAGGGTTTTATAAAGTGATATTAATCTCTTCTTCCTGGTTCTGAGGTACAAATATTGATGTTACGAAAAGCAACAGGTGGAAGTTGTGCTGAATATAGTTCCATTGTTGGAATGCTGTTTAATATACAACCATCCCTTTTCCTTCTCCCAAAGCGCAGTGCCATTTTTCAGAACTGGATATCAGCCAGTAACTCTTCATCAGATCCTGAGAACAGGTACTTTTTCTGACTCACAACATTTTTCCTATTTTCAGCAGAGTTCCTCATGGTTGCCAATCACAGACTATCAAGTTACATAAAAAAAGATCAAACAAAATTGTTCCATAAAAGAATTGTGTATTGTCTCAAGACACAATCTGCTTCTGAACTCTCATAACCCCTTCGACACGGACAGAAGTTACATCTGAAGCTCAGGAATGGGGTTGGTGAGCACATAGGTGGGAGCTGGGAATAGGGGGACAGGAGTTAGGGGAGGAACCCAGTGGGTCTTGACTGGGCTGGGCTCACCAGCATTCTATACTATGGTGTCCGAGGGGAGTGGTGACCACTGGTTTACTTCCAGTGGTGGAGTCTCCAAAGATCTGGTCTCACCATTGGGGTAGAGTAGTTGGAATCTCTATGTGACGGTCATACTTATAACCAGATGTTGAGGCAACATGGAGCCAGGAATACCTGACCATGTGTGTCAGGATGGACTGGGATGTCCAGGAGAACTGGAGCCCAATCAAGAGTGGGGGCAATATTGCTGGCCCTGTGCCTCACAGCTCCCCACTCCCTGCCACCGTTTCTCACTCCTCTCCCGTGTTAGCCCTGGATAGTAGGACTGGGCTTCTGCTTAACCCCCTGCAATGCAATTTTGTCCATTTATGACATGGAGAAATTTTCTTCCCATTTTTTTCTTATTTATCTTTTGATTTAGAGACAGAAGATTTAGATTGATAAGTCTCTTCTCTGTTTTCACAGTTGTTTTAAATCCATCATTCCATGGTCCTCTACTGTTTTGTTTACTCCTTCCGCTTTGTGCTATGCCCTCTCTGCCCTAACACTGTCATTTGATGTGATATTTTTCTTCTCTATCACTATGATCTAGCAAAAAGAAAAAAAAATAGAAAAAAGAAAAAAAAATAGGTTATCCATGTAAAGCCATCCCTCATTCCTTCTTGTAAAGGAAAATACTGATTTTGGAAGCTTCTTCTCTTTAATTTAAAAGGTTCTTGGTGGAGAAAAAGATGATTAAAATTGCCAAGAGAACTGAGCATTACAGAAAGAAGAGAGGAGAGGAGTAGGGGATCAGCAAGTAACAAAAACAATAATAAGGCTCCCATCCACTGCATGCCTGCAATGTGCCGGGCACACTCCATTCATTCATTCACTCATTCCTTCATTCCACAAACATTGACTCAGTCCTAACTATACGCCAGGCACTGTGATCCCCTTCCCAGGTCTGTTGGTCCTTTTCTCACAATCCACCCTGACCTTAGCCAGATAAGTTCTATAAAGTCTTTAGAAAAGTCAAGTCCATTTTCTAGAAAGAAAAAAAGAAAGGAAATCTGGTGTTAAACAACCTTCTACATGAACAGTTCCCCCAACTACCACCAGGACTGCACGCTGTCTATCTCGCAGTCTCTGGGCACTAGAGAAACTAGAATGAGGCGGCCACCTTGTTGCCAGAAGGCGGTGATGTTTACATTTAGAGCACACCGTAGGATCACTGAGACAGTGAATGCACTGTTTATAAACTGACTCATTACCTCTTTGCATTTTTTTGCAGTTTTTAAGAAAAGATAGGGTGGATATTCACAAAATCAGCAGTTTCCCTCCTTCATGGGAGCAGCAGTTGGCATGGCCTTAAGGGAGAATCAATAGAACTTAAGATGTAAAACACTATCACATTCATTTTCTGCTTAGAACTTGGCTTTGTAAATGGTACATTTAAGAGAACATTCCTGCCTCTCTTGTGCCTGCCTCAGCTCCCACTCTCACCAGGCTGAATTTGGAGGTCTGCATATAAAGGATGTTCCATAAAGACAAGTCACAAGCAGCTTCTCAAGCATGTCTCCTGACCTGTCACCTTGCCTTGGACGTCTTTGACCTTCCTGGCCCTGCCTGTCTCCAGTACCATTGACATTGCAGGATCCTTCACCTTTTCCAAAGTCCTTCCTGTTGGCCAACCACCTCCTCCGTTGTTTCCTCCCAGGCTCTTGTAGAGGCTACTTTTCCTCTGTCCCTCCTTCAAACCTTACTGCTCTCTAGATTTCTGTCCTTGCCTCTCCCTCACTTTCCTTGGAGGACCCCATTATTTCCATGGTTTTAGTTTTGTTCTTTATGCTGATGGTACTGAAGCTCTAGTTCAACACCAGGTTTCTCTCCTGAGCTCCAGACACGTTTCTCCAATTTTCCATTTGGTCTGTCCCACGGGTCCACTAAAACAATATATCTAAAACTGAGCATGTCATCCTTCCACCCCTTGTTCCCAGACCTGCTCTTCCCAAAGTGTTTAACTCAACAAATAGCACCACATCCACCCAGGTGTCCAAACAGGGAACCATCTGCAAATCTTCCTAGTCCCTCATCACCCACACCCAGTCAATCACCATGTTCCCTCAGTCCTATGTCCTTACAAGGGAGCTGTCCTCTAGCACGTCTCTACTCCTACAGCCAGTGCCTCTGCACATGCTTTGCCATCTCTCACCTGCATTACCGCAGCAGACTCTTGACTGCCTTTCTGCTCCCACTTTCCACCCCACCATAATCTGTTCTGCACACTGACACCAGAGTGATCTTCTGGTAGCACAAATATAACTACACCAGTCCCCTTCTGTGCCCCATATTGTATTAAGATGTACCCTGGATTTGTTTTAATCAGGTATGGTGAGGCCAACAGATCAAGAGATGACTGCTATTGAAAAGATAGTTTGTCACTCAGTTCCCAAGAGGAAGGGGGATGCCACACCATGCAGGGCCACAAAGGAGGCACCAGAGTTGGTCAGGAGATAGAAGAGGGTGCGGAAAAGCGTGGGCCAGAGCCCTTATTGGGGTTTTTGCAGGAAGGAATGGGCAAGGCAGGATAGATACAGTAAGTAAGCTTATGATTGGCAAGTTTGAATAATTTCAGGGGGCTCTGGGCTCTAGGAGTGGTCCCCAGTTGTCTGATACCTAGCCTTGGGGTGACTTAGGGTAGGGAGAATATTGGCTTGGTGTGTGAGAGTTTGATAAAAGAGGTGGGGGGTATGTGAGCTCTGGATTGGCTGGTTTACATATCAAAGGTGTGCTTGTTGTTTGCTATCTCTAGGAGTTAGCTAACGCTGGGAGGGGCAGTCCCTCCTGGGCTCCACAAGCCCCTCAAGATGTCAAAGCATCATAAAATATAGAAAATAAAAAATATTATTAATACACACACTCTTGCATACATACAGACAGACAAATACACAGACATATACCTCTAGGCATACCTCGGAGATAGTGCGGGTTCGAGTTTGGTTCCAGACCACCACAATAAAGTGAGTATTGCAATAAAGTGAATCACACAAATTTTTTGGTTTCCTAGTGTGTATAAAAGTTATGTTTACACTATACTGTAGTCTATTAACTGTGCGATAGCATTATGTCTAAAAAAACAATGTACATACCTTCATTAAAAAATACTTTATTGCTAAAAAAATACTAACCATCAACTGAGACATTGGCGTGTCTTCATCTTTTTGCTGGTGGAGCATCTTGCCTCGATATTGATGGCTGCTGACTGATCAGGGTGATGGTTGCTGAAGGTTGGGGGAGCTTCAGCAATTTCTTAAAATAAGACAGCAAGGAAGTTTACCACATCAATTGACTCTTCTTTTCACCAATGATTCCTTTATAGCATGCAATGTTATTTGATGGCATTTTACCTACAGTAGAACTTGTTTCAAAAATGGAAGCAATCCTTTCAAACCCTGCCACTGCTTTATCAACTAAGTTTATGTAGTATTCTAATCCTTTGTTGTCATTTCAACAATCTTCACAGCATTTTCACCAGAAATAGATTCTGTCTCAAAAAACCACTTTCTTTCTCATCCTTAAGAAGCAACTCCTCATTCACTAAAGTTTTGTCATGAGATTGCAGCAATTCAGTCACATCTTCAGGCTCCACTTTTAATTCTAGTTCTCTTACTATTTCCACCATATCTTCACTTACTTCCTCCACTGAAGTCTTGAACCCCTCAAAGTCATCCATGAGGGCTGGAATCAACTTCTTCCAAACTCCTGTTAATGTTGATATTTTGACCTCTTCCTATGAATCACGAATGTTCTTAATGTTGTCTAGATTGATGAATCCTTTCCAGAAGTTTATCAATTTAATTTGCTCCGATCCATCAGAGGAATCACTATCTATGGCAGCTATAGCCTTACAAAATGTATTTCTTAAATAATAAGACCTGTGGGGCCGACCCCATGGCGTAGGGGTTAAGTGCACGTGCTCCACTGCTGGCGGCCCGGGTTCGGATCCCAGCGCGCACCAACGCACCTCTTGTCAGGCCATGCTATGGCGGTGTCCCACATAAAGTGGAGGAAGATCAGCTCAGGCGTTAGCTCAGGGCCAGCCTTCCTCAGCTTAAAGAGGAGGATTGGTATGGATGTTAGCTCAGGGCTGATCTTCCTCACACACAAAAAAATAATAATAATAAGACCTGAAAGTCAAAATTACTCCTTGATCCATGGGCTGCAGATTGGATGTTGTATTAAAAAGCATAAAAACAACATTATTCTCATTGTTCATCTCCATCAGAGCTCTTAGGCGACTAGGTGCATTGTCCACCAGCAGTGATATTTTGAAAGGAATCTTTTTCTGAGCAGTAGGTCTCAACAGTGGGCTTACAATATTCAGTAAACCATGTTGTAAACAGATGTGCTGTCATCCAGGCTTTGTTATTGCATTTATAGAGTGTAGGCAGAGTACATTTAGCATAATTCTTAAGGGATCTAGGATTTTCCAAATGGTAAATGAGCATTGGCTTCAACTTAAAGTCACCAGCTGCAGTAGCCCCTAACAAGAGAGTAAGCCTGTCCTTTGCAGCTTTGAAGCCAGGCATTGACTTCTCCTCTCCAGCTATGAAAGGCCTAGATGGCACCTTCTTCCAATATAAGGCTGTTTCATCTACATTGAAAATCTGTTGTTTACTGTAGCCACCTTCATTAATTATCTTAGCTCGATCTTCTGGATAACTTGCTGCAGCTTCTACCTCAGCACTTGCTGCTTCATCTTGCACTTGTATGTTGTGAAGACAGCTTCTTTCTTTAAATCTCATGAACCAACCTCTGCTAGCTTCAGATTTTTCTTCTACAGCTTCCTCACCTCTCTCAACCTTCATAGAATTGCTCTGGATTAGGCTTGGACCTAAGGGAGAGTTGTGGCTGATTTGATCTTCTATCCAGACCACTAAAACTTTCTCCATATCAGCAATAAGACTGTTTTGCTTTCTTATCATTTGTGTGTTCACTGGAGTAGCACTTTTAATTTCCTTCAAGAACTTTTCCTTTGCATTCGCAACTTGGCTAACTGGCGCAAGAGGAGTAGCTTTCAGCCTATCCCAGCTTTCGACAGGCCTTCCTCACTAAGCTTAATCATTTCTAGCTTTTGATTTAAAGTGAGAGACATGTGACCCTTCCTTCAATATTGTTTTGTCTCAGGGAATAGGCAGGCCTGAGGAAAGGAAGAGAGATGGGGGAGTGGCCGGTAGGTGGAGCAGTCAGAACACAAACATTGATCAGTTAAGTTCACTGTCATAAGTGTGCAGTTCCTGGCACCCCAAAACAATAACAATAGTAACGTCAAACATCACTGATCACAGATCACCATAACAAATATAATAATGGAAAATTTTGAAATGTTGTGAGAATTATCAAAACGTGATACAGAGACACAAAGTGAGCAAATGCTGTTGAAAAACGGTGCCAATAGACTGCTCCATGCAAGGTTGCTACAAACCTTCAATTTACAAAAAACACAATATCTGTGAAGCACAATGAAGTAAAGTGCAATAAAACAAGGTATGCCTGTACTTGCAAACTCTTCAGTTGGGGCGTAGGCAACAAGAAGCAATGGAAGGATTTTAAGCAAGATAATAGAGTAATCAAATTTGCTACTTTTGCCTTTGGAATAAAGTCAGGCTTCTGCTAATATTTCAATTTCATCTATGTATCATTCCCTCTTTCTACTATGTATTCTGTACATTCCCTCAGATATGCTCTGCTCTCCCTTGCCTATGGGACTTTGCACATACAGTTGTTCCCTTTGCCTGAAACGCCCCTCTCATCCCTCTTCACCTGGATAATGCCAGGGCTTTTTCCAGACTGCACTCAGATGTCATCTCTCCCCAAAAAGCCTCTTCTACCCACGGGCTGCACTAGTCACCTCTACGTGCTGCCACACCACCCCACACATCCTGAACTGCAGTGACCTGTTGCTTGTCTGTCTGCTACACTTGACTAAAACCTCCTTGCAGGCATGGATGTGCCTTAATCATTTTCGAATCTCCAGGGCCTGGCCCACATCATGGCAGACACCCTATAAATGTTTGTGGAATTTATCAATGAACAAATGATAGATTAGGGAAATATACTCTTACAATTAAAACTGAAGACATCGCAACAGAAAGCCAGCTTCCCTGTGAAGCCTTTTATTTGGTCCCAGTAGGATGTGAGTATCCTATCTCAGAGGTCTTCCCTGCACATGCCTCCACTGGAGCCTTGACCACATCACACTTCACATGGTCTCTTTGTGGTGTGTCTCTTTGAGAAACCATAAATTTTTAGATGTAGAAGTCTTGCTATTTTGTTTTTGAAATTCTAATAGTGCTGGGGACAGAGTAAAGCTTCAATAAATACTCAATCGAAAATTGAAGATTAAATAAGCTGTGGATACTATTCCAAAGACTATTTTACAATATTCCAAAGAAAAATAATGTTTTAACCAAACCAGTCTTATGAACATAGTTCAGCCTTCCTAATTCAAAGCCACCACTTCCACTTTCATTACCCAGATAATACACATCCCATAAGAAATGACATTAACAATAGAAGCCTAGAAGACACCATTGAAGCTTGTTGTTTTCAAAGTCTTATCTTCTTCTTTCATATGCTGACTAATTAAGGCTATGAAACGACTAAGGTCTCCAATTGTTCAGATGTCCCAATGTGCCATCATATTTTAATCCCTACATACTTTCTCAATTTTCAACATCCATACTTCAAAAATATTAAATTACATAGATGTTCTAAACCAAACAGGGGGAAATTAGTTTTCTATTAGGAGGACCATAAAATATTATCAATAAGAAAATTGAAAAAAACCAGGAAAACATAACAATCCATAATTTAACACCACACTTCTGAGCTTTGGGAAAGAATGTCTGAACCCCAGTTAGAACAAGAGAAAGAAGAAAGCAAGCAGATTCTAAAATCACCCCAATTCTGCTTGAACGTCAGTTCTCTGTATGGTTAGTATTGGGTGTCTGTAATATGAATATGTTAAAAATATTTTGCTTATGACAGTTGTAATCAAGAATTATACCCCAGTTAAAAAATAATAGAAGAGATAAACCAATAACAGTAAGTGTCTAAATTGGGGGGTCACTGTAAATGAATGACTCTTTCAAGCTTCAGAATCTAATGCTTCTTTAGTTAGATAGAACGTAGGCAAGACCTTGGCCATTTGCCCAAGATGAGATGAGATATATATGACTCATAAACTGGCCATTACATCTTGGCTGACCTTCCAGACAGCTGAAAGACACACTTTCTCCACAGTGGCCCTCGCTAAATCTCTGACTGACCATCTCTGACATTGTGGAGTTTCTCTCCTAGTGTTTGCCTTCCCTTTGCTTCTGGTTTATCGTCCCTGCTCTAAGTTCTTTTAATGCCCTCAAGCCCTCAACCTCTTCTTACTAAATGATATGGCTGTGTCTGTCTAGCAAATCAAACTAAAAGTCCACGAGGCAAGACAGTCCCTCACTCTTTGGAACACATTTCCCTCCAGTTTGACATTCATATACAAATAACAAAAATAACTCTAAATTTTGATTCTAGCTGGGGAAACTGGTAAAAGGCGAGAGTCTTCTTACATTAGAATTTTTATGGTTATTTTTGCCAATACCCATTTATTGTGTGCCTTCTATATATTGTGCACTATTAACTGCAAGACGGAAGGACAGTTTCATCAGTATGCCCAAATATGAAGGGCATAGTGTAAATTTATTTTTCTAAATAAATAAAGGGGCTAGCAGATGAGGAAGCACATGGGAGGCATATCTGGGCCTCCTCAGAGGGGTCCAGGAAGACTTCTTGGAAAGAGGAGAGCATGACATGCTGGAATGTTATAAAGGGATTTGGAATTAGTCAGGTAGAGTTGGATGGGAGTAGGTTCCCGCTGCTGTGTCGGCAGCAGAATGTGCAAAGGCGGGGAAGCTTGAAATCATCTTCTGTTCCAGGTAGAAAACACCTGCTTTCCTACTCATTTTCCAACCCTGGGGAAAAAAAGCCACATTGGGTGTAATCCCTTTGCTTACCAATTTTTTATAAAAATGAGATTGAGGTAATGTAGGATTCTTATTTGTGCAAGTTACTGAGCTAGATATATACTTTATACACATTTTATTTGTCAAAACAGAAATTGAGAAAGGCATTATAATATCCTTTCTCCAGAAGAGTAAACTAAGGTCCAGGGAGGTTAAATGGACTGTTTAAAGTATTGCAGGCAGTAAGTGATGGCCTGGATTCCATCTGAGGTTTAGACATCAGAATCCAGAGCCAGCGTTTTTCTCCTGCATCAGGCGGCTTGCACATTAACGACAGGAGCAGCTGGGAGGCAGTGATCTTTCAGGGAGCAGATACAAAAATCAGCTTCCCAAGCACCTTGAAGGAGTTAGTGTAACTCTGGATCGCTGCTAGTCTGTCTCTCCTGGTGCTCTCTCCACTTCACATGATACTGAGATGTGGCATGTTTGGCTCCCAAAGGGCAGGATTTGGGGTCTTCATGCTCAGTTTGCTGTGACTCAGGGGTGGCTTAGTTCTAAATTCTAGACCCGATGTTATATAATAGCTAATGTCTGCCTTGAGCTTACGCATGTATTATCTGCTATGATTTGCACCACTATGCCATGAGGTTGACAGAGTGGGCATTAATTTTATTATTATCACTAGTTTATAAAGAAAGAATCTGAGCCCAGGGAGAGTATGTGCTTTGCTCGAGTCACATAGTACATTGAACACATGGCGATGGCAGGAATAGAACCCAGGTCAGGCCACCTCTGATCATAAAACAGGACAAATTAAGGTCATTACTGAGAAGTTAAAATTTAAGCTTCCAGCGTGCTGGCAGGCCACAGCAATTGAGGAAAAGAGAAGAAAGCATAGCAACTGCTCTCACCAAATCGTGAACATGCAGGACTGAAAAGAACCTGAAGTCTCATCTGCTGAAATCAGCCTCTGTGACAGCCGACAACTGAGGACATAGAGGCCGGCTGAGATGCACAGGCTGTAACCTGTCTGCAGGCCTCTGGGAGCCGATGCCTGGGAGTTGGCCCAGCACTGATGGGATGGGATTTATAGGGTGTTTAAGAACGCCCCTCCCCACTGGGCTGGAGAGTTTCACATAGATGCAAATCAGTGTTTTAGGTTAGATGCTAAGATGGGCTGGAAGTGCAAATAGTAGCACAGCTCTCCTGCTTTCCCTCCCCGAGTGCAAATAGTTCAGATTTGTCTCTAAAAATAAATACTCCTTTTCTCAATTTTCAGGTTCCTTTGATCAAAAGATTGCAGGAATCGTTACCAAGGAAAGAAGACATGTGGAATCTAAGGACAGACAACAAGTTTGCTTTTATTTTGACTATCTCAATGAATATAGAAAGTCAAATGAAAGTTTGTCAGAGACTCACAGAAAACCTCAGATGGTAAATAAAACCCACTCCCAGGGAACCAGTATCATATTTGTGTGTGTGTGTGTGTGTGCATGTGTGTGTGTATGCACACGCGAGTTTGAAAAACATACAGAGTATCTTGCCAGAATAAATGTTTAATGCGGATTGTCCATTATTGCTTTTTTTGTCTGATGATGCATCATATCTTTTTTTTAATTAAACTTTTTATTTTGAGATAATTGTAGACTCACATACAGTTGTAAGAAGTAGTACAGAGAGATGCCTTGTACCCTCGATCCAGTTTTCCCCAAGAAAAACTATAGTACAATATCACAACTAGGATATTGACATTGAAACTGTCAAGATACAGAATATTTCCATTAACACAGCGATCCCTCCGGCTGCCCTTTTGTGGCCACATCTTCTTCCCTCCCACCCTCATTCTCTCCCCTGGCAACACTAATCTGTTCTCCATTTCTGTAATTTTGTCATTTCAAGAATGTTATATAAATGGAATGACACGGTATGTAACCTTTTGAGATTGGCTTTTTCCTCTCAGCATAGTTCTCTGGAGATTCACCCAGGTTGTTGCATATATCAATATTGATTGTTGAGTAGTATTGCATGTATGAATGTACCAAAGTTTGTTTAACCTTTCACCTGCTGAAGGTGAATTGCAGACTCCCTGCAGGAACTCAGGCACCCCATGTTTTTAGTGTTTAGAGAAATATGTTTTTAATGGAACAGCTTCAGAAATATCTTCCTAAGCAGAATGCAGTAGCAATAACAAGGGCAGACTTTCTGGGGGTTAGGTCACCTCCGCCAAACCTGGAAAAAATGTGGTAGAAGCCGATCAGTGAGGCTCGAGCAGGAGAATCATCCTGAGGACTGGTAATAAAAATTTCTCAGTGTCTTTAGTCAACTGAAATAGTGTTTCCATGTAGGTATTAGACCCTGCCATCTATGACCAAAAAAATAGCCCAACAGCAAGTGAAATTAGGCATTTTCCTCTGAAGTGTGCAAGGCAAAAAGAGGCCTGACGTGTGAAATAGAGAAGGGTGAGTTTGCATAAGCCCGTGGTGGCACTTACAGTGCCCTGCAGCCCCTGCTGTGACAGCCACATTATCACAAAGCCTTCAAGACCAATTAGTAAACTGAAACCAAACAGGGAGGTTGAGGTGAAGGAAAGGACTTAGAAGAGCTTCTAGAGAAAATGGGCAGTTTGGAAGAGAAGGGCCAAGAAATAATTGGGGTTGTTTTCTGAGATCTGCAAAAATTGGAAACCAGAGGGGAGAAAGGATTCACGCTCTGTAAGGAGAGTCTTTGTTCTGACAACAAGTAGATAATTTTGGTTAGAATAAAATCTACTACTCAGTCCCTAAGATAAAGTAAAAACTCACTGAAGTTGGAATAAAACTGTTGTATTTTCCTTCTCATTTCATTGTATGCACAGACCTCTGGATTTTTGTAGAAAGCAAGGTTATTACACCAAAAGCTATGTGAGTGAAAGGACAGCAGACTGTTCATATTAGAAAAGTATTTTGTCTTCGGTTTTCTGTTTTTGTTTTGTTGTTCATCTTCTGAGAACGAGTTCTAGAATAGTGGTACATTAAGACAAGTCTGTACCAAACAAATTCAAAAATGTGTCTGGAAACATAAAGGAGTGAGGAGTAGAGACCTTTATGGAAAAACACGAAGCCAATTAATTATGCCTGATGTGTCCTAAGGCTGGGTGGGAGGGAGCATGTTGCTTTTGGCACACTCACAGGTAGTGAGCGCTCACAGTCCAGATCCCGCTGCTTTGGAGAAAGCCAGCCCTGGACACAGTCTCTGACTCGGCTCATAGCTCTGCAATGGCAATACCGAGACAAGCAGGCAGGGAGTCATAGCCAGGGTCCATTGTAGCTAGACTTGTGTCTCAAGCTGTTCTGCTCCAGTGCTCTTGCTTTTCTACCCCTCTTCCCACGACGTGCATCCCCTCTGCTGCTCTGTAAGGATGCGCAACACTGATTGCCTGCATCGGACCTGACTAAAGCTCCCAATCGTTTTCTGCTTTCTTCTCCCTCTCCTGTATCTCTATGTCTTAGAACGCTTAGCTCCAGTGGATAATTATGAGTTGGTTGATTCAGGTAAAATACAAGGCCAGTTAATCTGTTTCATCTTTAAGGCAAGATAATGCCCAAGACCAGGTGAAATGTCCATATCTCCAAAAGGATCTTTGGGAGTAAGGTCAATAATGGATGCCTGGTCTGTAAAGAAGCTTGTGCAGGAGAAATGTCTGATAGGTAGACCCAAAGTACTCCTTAGACTATCAGTCATTTGACAGCAAGTGAAAGCTGCAGCTTCAGCCACCACACTGGGCCAGCCTTCTGCTTACCCATTTCTAAGTTCCTATAGGCGACCTCACTCCCAGATAACACAGCAATGACATTTCCCAGGGTTTGCAATGCTGTGGAGCCTAGATAGTGCATTTGTTTTCAGAGGAAGATACTTAAGAACCTAAGGCAGTTTCTACATAGTAGGGGCCTATATAAATGATGAAGTACATGATTTCCTCAGCTTTGGATATACAGATTAAATTCCCATCCTTCAGAAAGAAATAAAGATTATTAAACTCACAGTGTACTAGAAGTTGAAATTTAGCCTCTAATCCCAATCCACCAGTCATTCATTGAGCAATGTTGAGAGAAGTCCTTTAAAGGGCCAGAGCCAGGCGTTTTCTGCCCCCAGAGAGACAACAATTGGTGCACTGGCCTGGGTGTTTGTGACCTAGACTCAAGTTGCCTTTTCCTTTGGAGTATCATCAAATATGCAATTTTTTCTCTGTATTTATTTGGGTGTAAATAGGTAAAACAGTTCAAAGAGCTCAAATGTATTTCAATAAAGTGATGAGATTGTAGGAGACAAATAAAAACTGAATCTATGATGAAATAAATCCATCTTATATTTTCTCAGAGCTTTCTGCATACCAGAGTCTATGCTATGCGCTCCACATACCTCAGCTAACTGAATTCTCACAGCAAACCTCTGTTTTAGTTATTGTTATGCCCATTTTACAGATAAAGAAACCATGGTTGAAAGAGTTCAGCTAACTTGCTCATGGTACCATGGGGAGTCAGGATTAGAGTCCAGTTCTCTCTGACTCTAAAGCCCCTATTTTTAATTATCCACCCTAGAAATCATTACTAGTCTAGTAGTCATCACCAGTAAGACAAAAAACGTTTGTTCTTTTCATTAATAAACAGGTTGGGGGAGTGGACGGCCTGGTACTGTAGTGGTTAAGTTCCCACACTCCACTTTGGTGGCTCAGGGTTCGCAGGTTCAGATCCCAGGCCCGGACATATGCACCACTTGTCAAGCCATGCTGTGCTGGTGTCCCACATAAAAGGAAGATGGGCACGGATGTTAACCCAGGGCCAATCTTCCTCAGCAAAAAGAGGAGGATTGGCAATGGATGTTAGCTCAGGGCTAATCTTCCTCACAAAACAATAAAAAATAAAAACAATAAACAGGTTGAGGTTTTTTATGTCAGTCCTTTTTTGTTTATTTTGATTCATCTACAGCGTAAAATGCCCAAAGATGTCATCCTACATAATTACATCTAAATTACATATATTTATTACAGATTATGATAATCATTGAAGAACAAAGATGAGAAATGAAATATAAAATTACCATCTCAATATTTTAGTCTTATTATGAAACAGATTAATGACCTATCTGACATAACCATGGTGACATTACTTAGAGAGACTGAATTTGTGTGCCCAAAACAAATACTTCATCTCTGAAATTAAGCACTTGTTTTGCTTAAAAATTCTCCTTCACTTCACGAGCAAAAGGACAATGGTGATCTATCTTTAGGGAAGATTGTTTCCATTATTTTCTATAATGGTCCTTAAACCTTGGCCAAAAAAAAAAAAAGATAAATCATTCTAGTTTCAGATTTATTAGCATTAGAAAATAGACTCAGATTCAAGCAATTCAGGTGTATCAGTCAGTATAAACGAGGTAATGCTCAGTACCAATAACAGCTTCAAAACATAAAATTTCAGAGATTTAAAACAACAAAGACTTATTGCTTTCTTTCAGATCAATAGGCTGCTCTGCTCATCCTAGTCATTCAGGCACCCAGGCTGATGGAACAGCTACCATCTTAAATGTTCCTTGTCTTCATGCCAGATGGAAAAGGGAGAATATTGTAGAGTCTCTCGTGGGAATTAAATACTCTGGCCCAGAAGTGATATACTTCACTTCTACTCACAATGGAAATGGATACAATAAGATACAATTTTGGAATTAAGACAAAGGAAGAAGGAACATCACCAACATGAGCTCAAAGGAATCCTGTGGGGTAATGGCGGCAGGGCCCTGGGAAGAGCACACCATTCCTGAAACATTCTCCACATGAAAGACTTGTAGGCAAATACATTAAAAAAATACTTCCTACTGTAACCCTCTTTCAGAGATTCACAAGGTACGTTAACACAGTATCAAAGATTCTGTGAAGATCTAAAAATCTGTTTAATATCTTTTAGTTGAGAATTTCACAAACATGTTTCATAACAGAACCTTTATTTTTCCAAAGGACTCTGTAAACAAACACTTTTAAAAAAGCTTATTTAAGGCCAGCCCCGTGACTTAGCAGTTAAGTGCTCGCGCTCTGCTACTGGTGGCCTGGGTTCGGATCCCGGGCGCGCACCGATGCACTGCTTCTCCGGCCGTGCTGAGGCCGCGTCCCACATACAGCAACTAGAGGGATGTGCAACTATGACGTACAACTATCTACTGGCGCTTTGGGGGAAAAAAAAAAAGTTAAAAAAAAAAGCTTATTTAAACTGCATTGTACAGGAGAATAAAATATTCTCTTTTTTTATAATCAAATTCCACTAATTTAGATTTTGAAAATATTCAAGCTAGACTAGGCTAAAATATCATTACTTTTTCAATGAAGAATAAAGTTACTAATCCTTAAACAGATTTCAAGAGCATATTCTTAATTTAGCTAAGTAAACAGCTTTTCAAAAACATTAGTGGACTCCATTGTTAACTAAATGGAGGATCCCAACTTCAAGGGAATCTTATCTTACTAAAGGAGATTGTTTACTTAGATTTTAGGAGATGAATCTGTTGTTGAAAATGTTAAAAAACAATGACAAACAAATATTTATCAAATGCCTACTATGTATTTGAGCACTAAATATTTTTATAAATACTTTATAGTGTAGATGAATTTTCATTCAGAATAGCTTTTCCATGGAAAGGAAGAGAAAAAAATATCATTGAACTTAAGTCTGAGACACTTCAATTATTTCTGGTTTTGCATTTTATTTGTATCATTCAACTCTGTTTGTCAGACTGAATGTAGATGAAAGGTTGCTTTATGAAAAGTGTTTTCAGCTAACGTAAGCATCACTTGTTTAAAGAGCTAAAAATTATTAATGTTGATGTTATCAAATTTATTTTTTTTTAAATGTTTAACAAGAATGTGGTATTATTTTTTTAAGAAAACACAGTTAGCAAGAATGTGATTAGGGTAGTTTTCAAGTTCAATTGCAAGAGACAATGAGGAAGCAAGCTCTGACATGCAAATATTCAGATGAGAATATTATTATGTAGTGAAAATTCCAGCAATAAAGGAATGGGATTTGGGGTATTATGGATATTTGAAATGGTAATTTATGTGAATTATGATCTGAGTTAACAAAAGTGAAGTGCTTTCTAAGTTATCTAAGCAGTGAAATTAACTGCTGATTAAAGAAAATATTTCAGAGGGTATCAGCCATTAAACCCCTCAGTGGAAACTTTTGGGACTTTTACCCAAGAGTTATTGAAAATTCAGGTGATTACATAATTTAAGATAGTTTCAATACGGCCTAGTTAATTTGATTAAGATAGAGAGCTAAATATAACTTTGGAAATGTCTTAAAGCATAGAATGGTACAGCTGTGGTAGAGTAGAAAAATCATTAGGCTTAAAATCAGAGTTGGCTGGTCAGACTCTATGTCCTGATAGGCCTGATAGCTGTGTGACTCAATTTCTCTATATTTCAACTTCCTCATCTGTAAAATCACATACATATACACATACACACATACACACACATATATACATACATACATATACACATATATATACACACACACATTCACACACACAAAGATATATAAGCACATATATACTGATCAGAATTTTTGTGAAAGTTAAAAGATGTAATGCAAACAAAAATGGTCTTTAAATTTTAAAGTGACAAACACATATGATGATGATTATTAGATAAAACCGCTTGGCAAAATTATATTTCTCTGTTCTCTGTGAGAATGACACTGAGCATTTTCTTACCTGTTCAGATTTGCTATAGCCCTTTGGCTGCTCGTCCTTAAGAGTCAAACACTGGAGGATTGAATTATGTCATTCTTGCTAGTGGAATATTGTCGTAGATATTTGCACAAATTAATTGACCTTTGGTTTTTGTTTTTGTTTTGTTTTTTGTCTTTTTAAACCATTTCATATTTATTTGGTATATGGTCAGATATTTGGAATCAGACTTGCATTCAAATGCCTACACTACTATTGAATAACTGGAACTTAGAGCAAGTCACTTCACCTATCTGAACTTCAGTTTCAGATAATTGTAAAGTGGCAACAATAATAAATCAAACCTCATGGTGTTTTTGTAATAACTAGATAAGGTAATATAGTCAGCATTTAGCACACAGATAAGCACATAGTAAGAGCCCAATTGTTGTTAATTCCTGTCTCTTTCCTCCCCCACAAAGAGTGTACTTATTTTGTGAATTCTTTGAGCCCAATATTGTTCCTGATTTACAGGCCATGCTCAATAACTGTTGGTTGAATGGATGAATCATCACTCAATCTAGGTTGTTGGAAGAACAGGTGCCTTTCCAGGTCAAGTCCAGACTCTTCAATCTGATTCTCCATGTCTACCAGAATCCAGCTGGACCTCGTCTCACCAGCTCTGTTCCTCCAACTCTTGAATCAGAAATCCCCATGTCCTCACTGTCTCCTCTCAAATACTTTTAAAATCTTTGATTTGCCTTGCTGAGCCTTCACTAATATTTCTCCTTTCCTTTTGTTTATTTAAAGGTCAACATTTACTTGAAAATACTTCAGCATAGAGATAATGCTCTTGCAGGACATTTGCTCCTGTCCAAAACGTCCATAAGACATTTGGTCCATCAGACATTTGGTCTGTGCCAAAAGGTCCTTGACATTTGGTCCTGTCCAAAATGTCCATAAGCATATTTGGTCCATGCCAACGTCTCCACGGACGTTTTGGACAGGATCAAATATGACCAGATATCACGGACCTTTTGGCACGGACCAAATGTCTGATAGACGTTTTGGACAGGACCAAATCTCAAGGACCTTCTGGCGTAGACCAAATGTCTTATGGACATTTTCAATGGCACTAAATATCTAGGACCTTTTGGTGTGAACCAAATGTCTTCTGGATATTTGGACAGGACCAAATGTCTGCTAATCGATAATGCTGTGTGTGTGTGTGTGTTTGTGTGAGAGAGAGGAAGAGAGAGAGAGAGGTTTTAATCCATACTCCGGTAATAGTTATTGTCCTAACTGGGAAAACACACTCCAGGAAAGGTTATCTAGAATTTAATTAAAAATCTCCACAGCTCAGCTCTCTTGATTTCTGACCAGTAACAGAGGTTTTGTTTATTAGCCTAATAGATGTTAGCCAAGGTTTTTCATTAGTAAAATATATGAATTGGCTAGAATTATTTTAGCAACATTGCTTGTTTTTTCATAAACAGGGTATAGAAATATAATAAGCCCAGAAGTCTTATTCTCTTCAGAGTGGCATTTGAGGCTTGATCCCAAAGGGTGCTGTATCCATCTCCAGTTCAAAGAGTTCTGATGCCTGATGTTACAAAGCTAGCAGAATCCAAGCGTTTTCCTTTATTGTGAGTAAACCTTTTATGCAAGGTCTGGTTGGATCATCTAAAAGGAAAGAGAGCTCACAGTGGTTTCTATGACTGTTTTTGGACCTAGATGATAAGAAATGCCTGCATATGTGGCAAAATTTTGTCTGAGTTCTGACTTCATTGTCACCTGGGTCAGGGGTGGGGAGTTGTAAGAGAAGCCCTATAGCTCTCACCTACAAAAAACCCAAATAACTATAGACAACCAAATTGGCTCAGATCAGTTGTAAAATCTGGTCCAGGTAGCAAGGTGGAATTTACATGGATTTTTACATAAAAGCAGGAAACAAACATCTTTTCTAGAAGGCAGAATCTGAATGTGAGAAAACAGTATGGACTTATCCCCATGTTTGTCTAAATGCAGATGTTGTGTCCAAAAAGACAGAAGGAATCCTGGGGGCTATTTCAAAACAGATCATGGTGCTCCACTGGGGGAAAATTATAAGAACAGCAGGAGCAGCAAGGTGGCCTGAACTGAGACGGGGAGGGTTACCTCTCCTACTCAATGTTTGACTCAGCACATATATTGTAGAAAATAAAATAGAGAAAAATTTGTTGCCATGGCTAGTGACAGGATGCTTATCAATATTTGGAAAAATATAAAAATTGCAGGAAGTAAAATTAGTCCAAGTGATTAACAGATGAAAGAGAGCTGTCTCCTTTTAACCCCAACAATGTGACTTACTTCTGGGAGGACTGAGACAAGTGAGAGCAGATCACTGACAATTCAGAAATTAGTAATCACAGGCGTTTGACAGAGAAATGAAGCCACTGAGTGAAGAAGTTGAGCTTAGATGCAGTTTACACACAAGTTAAAATTCATCAAAAAAGAATTTGTCCAGAGAAAGGAGAGAGGTGTTTGGCTCGGTTCAATGGCCTCATTACGCAAGGAGAAACCTCAGGGCCAGCCTGGCAGTGTAGTGGTTAAGTTCTTATGCTCCGCTTTGGCGGACTGGGGTTCACAGGCCCAGTTCCCGGGCGCGGACCTACACACTGCTCATCCAGCCACGCTGTGGTGGCATCCCACATACGAAATAGAGGAAGATTAGCTCAGGGCCAATCTTCCTCAAGCAAAAAGAGGGAGATTGGCAACAGATGTTAGCTCAGGGCCAATCTTCCTCACCAAACATAAAAGAAAGGAGAAAACTCGCAGATGATGTGGTGTGTCACAAATTAGCCCACCTCTATCAGCTTTAGCAAAAAAATAAGAGGGAGGGAGTATCAATTTCTTGCAGAGATACAGGCCAGGGGAAGACAATTTCTGGCCTCATGACGTAATGACAGTGTTACTGAAGAAAAGCTGCTGGTTGTGGTTCATATTCAGGAAGTCTGTGTTTATTGTCAGACAATTACAGTATTTGAGAGGCAAATCAAATATTTTTTAAATTTGTAAACGTGGTATGATTTGTTTGTATATGTTAGATTGAATACATTTGTAAAAAGGACCAAGTATTAAATAAAAGCTCCGGAGCGATTTTTAAAAATTGCTAGATTTACAAATGGAATAAAAAGATTTGTTAAGTTGAACTTAAAAGTGTAATAACAAAATAGAGATTTGATTCATAAATCAATAAATTAAAATAAATAATCCTAAAAGCAAAGGTGACCTTCTCTATAGCCTTTTCAAAAATAGTAGCGTTTAGCTTATCTATCATAGAGAGTATATTTGAGTGGCTAGAACTTAATTAGTATGAATAACTCTTTACTTTAAATCCAGGGGAATGTTAGTCCATAGGACAGAAATGTGTGGTTTCATTCGAAATAAAGGAACCTAATCTAGAAAAAGGCATTAAATAGAAAATGAAAACTGTGTCTAGCTATTAAAATTTTCCAGCTAACATGTGAGATAACCTATGTTTTACAAAGATGTTTGTTTATCTATAGTAAAGTGTCATAAATCATATATAATTATATGCTTGTAGATTTTTAAAATGGTGTTCACATATTTCCAGGTCTCAAAATAGATTATGTATTTGGAAAGGTACCAAACCAGTTGAGTGATATCATGAAGTTTCAACTTATTAAAAAAGTAAACTATGAAGAAACAACTTTAAATTATTGATTAAAAAATTAAATCTTTTACTGGTAAGAATATAAAGGACAATTGCTTGAGCCTTATTGACCTGTTTGTATGTACGTTTGGCCAAAAAAACTTGGTAATCTATGAGCATGTTTGCATGCTAAAAGTGTCTCATATGTAACGCCGTTTTTAAATTCTCTTTTTCATCACAGTCTTAAGCTCAACAAACAAAAAACCTTGTCACTTTAACACTTTAACATATGCAAATAGAAAGACCCTTGTTATAAATCAACCAAAGAGGTAGATTTTTATAACATTGGATTAACGTATATTTGTATTTATCCAAAGGACCCGGAGACTCTGCAGTTTTCTTGCTATATTGCCTGAAATTAAAATCAGGATGTTAGTAATGCATATGTGAAGTGAGGTTTCCATTTTGATCCATGACCTAAAAGATGACCTCAAACAAATCCTCAAGAGTTCATTGCAAAGCATATGTAATTCCAAGATAATAGTTTTCTCTTCGGTGCTTCTGGAGGAATACTAAAGACCTTATAACTGAAACTGGGTCAAAATAATACAAACTAGGAGAATGCTACCATAATACATTAAGCTGGTAAGAGAATCTTGAACATGATATGGAAAAAAGATATAACTCAGAAAAGGAAGCAAGACAAGTTAAGAAATTTTATCATCAGACAAAATAGCAGGGTTAAGCGTTGAATTGACTAGGACTTCTGCTTCCAGAAAGACAGAGTAGATATATTTATCTCACATTCCTTCCACTAAGCACAACTAAAACTCCTGGAGATTAGATGTAAAACTAAGACAAGAATGCTGAAATGTGGACAGAAGAAGGCAGACTGTCTAGGGACCTCAGGACCTGAGGAACAACATGATGGTGAGTTCCCTGGTTCCCTGGGGTTTTTTTTGGCCTCATGTATCACAGAGGTGGAGCAGCAGAAGGCAGAAAACCAGAAATGCCACAGAGCACAGGCAGAAAAAAAACAAAAACAAACAAACAAAAACATTAAAAGTCTGCTCTGTCTAGCCTAAGAACTAGGAAGGGAGCAACCTAGAAAAACAGAAATCTTTTTGGGCAATAACTGTTCTACTCCAGCCAAACATCACAGAAAAAAACTGTGGCCTTACCCCCACCCACACCAGCAAAGGTAGAGAGGGAAGACTTGACTTCCTCCTGGCAAGGCTGTGAAGAGATGCCCCAACTCTCCCCTGCTGGAGAGGCATCGGAGAGGTGACGTCGAGAGTCAGGTGGTAACAAGGACCCTACCTGCCGTACTTATCAGTGATATCACAGGGGGAGCCTCTCTTCCCTTCTCCCACCCTCCTAGGAGAAGAGCCTAGAGGAGAATCAATACTTTCACCACTATCCAGTGGTAACAAAGCCACTCTCCCACCATGGCAGTGTCCATGGAGGCCACAGGGGGGCTGGAATTCCCCTCCCTCTAGCAGTGATGAGGGGCTTCTCCAACACTTTGAGTGTCAACAGAGGCACAGTGGGAACCTGGACTTCTACCTCTATGTTACAGTAACAAGAAAAGCAGTGCATCCTGTTCCCCCACCAAAGTTGGGTAAGAGGAAGCCATCTAAAACAGAAGTTTTAAATAAGATCCAGTGTCTCATAACATAAACCCAAAATGTCCAGGTTGCAGTCAAAAAAGATTCATCATACAAAGAGCCAGGAATATCTCAAATTTAATGAAAAAAGATGATCAACAGATTAGATGCTGCAAGAGGTCAGAGTCCACACAAGACTATCCTTCCTTCTGACACCAATTGCATGTTCTGGAGTTACCAAAACTACCCTCAGTTTTGATAATTCATTAGAAGGACTCACACAACTCATGAAAATTGTTATACTCATGGTTATGATTTATTACAGGGAAAGAAGACAGATTAAACACAGCCAATGGAAGGAGCGCATAGGGCAGAGTCCAGGAAAAGTACCAAGTGCAGAACTTCCATTGTCCTCTCCCTGTGGAGTCAGGACAGCATTACTCCTCTGGCATTGATGTATGACAACATGCACAGAGCATTGCCCACCAGGGAAGCTTATCTGAGTCTTTGGGGTACAGAATTTTTATTGGTGCTCAATCACATACTGTGTATATGGCTGACATTTAATCTCTGGCCCTTTCAGAAGTAGAACTGATACCACATGGTCCAAAGTTCTAACAAATCACATTGTTAGACTACCCCATGGTTGAAGCCCCCAAGCAAAGACACACCTGCCAGACAGGGCTATTCCAAAGTCCTTGAGTTCACTTCCCAGTAGCTGAGGGAAAGGCCAGCCTTCTCTTTGGGTAAGGTTAATTCTTCACTACAGAGATGCCAACACTGAGATGACAGAGATGTTAGAATTATCTGACAAAGATTTTAAAGCAGCCATGATAAAAATATTTAAATGAGCAATTATGGATGTGCTTAAAACAAATGAAAAAAAACAGAAAACCTAAGCAAAGAAACAGAAGATATTAGGAAGAACCAAATGGAAATTTTAAAACTGAAAATTAGAATAACTGCAATAAAAAGCCAATGGATGAGTTCAATAGCAGAATGTAGGGGACAGAGGAAGGAATCCATGAACTGGAAATTAGAACAATAGAAATTATCCAGTCTAAATAACATAGAGAAAATAAGCTGAAAAAAAAAATGAACAGAGTTTCAGGGACTTGTGGGATTATAACAAAAGATCTAATGTTCATATCATCAGAGTCCCAGTAAAGAGAGGAGAAAGAGGGCGGGCTGAAAAAGTACTAGAGAAATAATGGCTTTATGCTTCTCAAATTTGGCAGGAGACATAAACCTACAGATTCGAGAAGGTGAGCAAACCCAAACAGGATAAACTCAAAGAAATCCATGCCAAAACACAGCATAGTCAAACTTCTGAAAAGGGAACACAAAGGAAAAACCTTGAAAGTAGTGAGAGAGAAATGACATCTTACCTATAGTGGGAAAACAATTCAAATAACAGCAAATTTCTTACCAGGAACCATGAAGAATGGAGAGGCACAGTAGTTTTCACATGCTGAAAGAAAAGAACTGTCAACCCCTAATCCTTGTATTAGTGAAAATATCTTCAAGAATGAAGGGGAAACCAAGATTTCTCAAATGAAGGAGAACTAACGATTTTCATTAAGTATATCTACTCTAAAAGAATGACTGAAGGAAGTTCTCCAAACATAAAGAAAACATTGGAGAAGGAACCTTGGAACATCAGGAAGGAAGAATAAACACAGAAAGCAAAAATAAGGGTAAATACAATAGATATTTCTTGCACCTCTTGACGTTCCAAAATTATGTTTCATGGTTGAAACAAAAATTATAACACTGTCTAATGCAGTTCTAAATGCACATAGAGCAGATATTTTAACAATTATAAGTAGGGAGAGATAACAGGACAGAAATGGTGTTAAGGTGTCTACAATTTATTTTAACTGCTTAAAATGATGATGCAAGTAGACTGTGATGTTATGTATATATGACATAACACCTACAGCAACCACTAAAAAGCTATACAAAGAGATACATTCAAACATATTATAGAAGAATCAAAGCAGAATTCTAAAAATCTTCAACAATCCCACAAAAGGCAGATAATACAACAGAACAGAGAACTCAGAAATAGACCCACATCAATATGCCCAACTGATTTTTGACAAAAGCATAAAAGCAATTCAATGGAGGAAAGATAGCCTTTTCAATAAATGGTGCTGGAGTAATTGGCCATCCATAGGCAGAAAAAACAAAAAGAAGCTGAACTTAAAATCTCACACCATACATAAAAATTAACTCAAATGGATCATGGACTAAAATGTAAATGTGAAACCATACAACTTTTATTTCAAAATGTAGGAGAAAATCTTCAAGATCTAGGGCTATGCAAAGAGTTCTTAGATGCCAAAAGCATGATCCATAAAAGGAAAAATGGGTAAATTGGACTTCATCAAAATTAAAGACTTGCTCTGCTAATGAAACTATTAAGAGCATGAAAAAAGACATGTTAGAGAGAAAAAACATTTGCAAGCACATATCCGACAAAGGACTAGTATCTAGAATACACAAAGAATTCTCAAAACTCAATGGTGAAAAAACAAACAACCTAATTGGACAATAGGCAAAAGACATGAAGAGAGAGTTCATTGAAGAGGACATACATATGACAAATAAACACATGAAAAGATATTCAGTATTATTAGTCACTAGGGAAATGCTAATTAAAATCACAAATCAGAATCACTACATATCTATCAGAATTGCTGTACTTGAAAAATGGTGACAACACCAAGCTCTAGTAAGGATGCATAGAAACTGGATCATTTATACATTGCTGGTGGGAATGTAAATGGTACAGCCATTCTAGAAAACAGTTCTGCAGTTTCTTAAAAGCTAAACATGTAACTACCCAGTCATTGCACTCCTATGCATTTATCCTAGAGAAATGAATGCTTATGTTCACACAAAAGCCTGTACGTGATTGTGTATAGCAGGTTTATTTGTAATGTCCCCAGACTGGAAAAAAATCCAGATGTCTTTTTTCTTTCTTTCTTTCTTTTTTTTTTTGTGAGGAAAATCAGCCCTGAGCTAACATCCGTGCTAATCCTCCTCTTTTTTCCTGAAGAAGACCAGCTCTGAGCTAACATCTATTGCCAATCCTCCTTCTTTTTTTCCCCCCAAAGCCCCAGTAGATAGTTGTATGTCATAGTTGCACATCCTTCTAGTTGCTGTATGTGGGACGCGGCCTCAGCATGGCCGGAGAAGCGGTGCGTTGGTGTGCTCCCGGGATCCGAACCCCGGCCGCCAGTAGCTGAGTGCACGCGCTTAACCGCTAAGCCACCAGGCTGGCCCCCAGATGTCTTTTAACAGGTGAATGAGTAAACAAACTGTGGTCTCCCATGGAATGGAATATTCCTCAGCAATAAAAAGAGTCAAAGAGTTGATAAATACAACAACCTGGATGAACCTCCAGAGAATTATGCTATGCTAAGTGAAAAAGACAATCCCAAAAGTTTCCATTTACACAACATTCGTGAAATGCCAAGATTGTAGAAATGGAGAATAGATTAGTAGTTGCCACGGATTAAGGAGGTGGTGGGATGGGAGAGAAGTGGATGTGGCTATAAAAGCAGCACCCTGAGGGATCCTTGTGTTGATAGACATGTTCTGTAGCTCAACTGTTTCGATGTCAGTATCCTAGTTGTGATACTATAACTTTGCAAGGTGTCACCACTGGGGGAAAGTGGTAAAGGATACAGGGGATCTCTGTGTTATTTCTTACAACTGCATGTGAATCTGTAATATTTTTCGAAATAAAATAATTAAAATTGACTTGACTCACAAAAATACGCAACATCTGATGTGACTAATATTGGATAATAAAAGGCAGAATTGGTTTGCTCGGCAAAATTTGTACTTATGAAATCTTCACTTACAACTAAGCAATTAGTAATTTTTGGTGAGCCAGACTATGGTGAAACAAAACTCTCATAAAGAGCTCTAGAAATCACAGTTAAGCTTTCCCAATGTAGACTGGCAAAACTGACCCCCAATCAAAATCTTCCCATATTGAATATCTTTGCTAAAGAAAGGTTCATAGTAGCTAAAAGATATTTTCTTCCACAACCTTAGAAGAGTCATGTGACACCCCCAAATTTAAAATAAAATGAAACAATTGAATCAACCTGAACATTATATAAATACTTATACAACCTCACTCAGAAACCAATTATTTCAAGTAGCTCTAGGATATAGAACTTTGCTCATACGTAGTAGAATAATGCATTCTAATAAAGAAAATAAATGTTTGAACTGCACTGAACATTTCAGTGTTTCTAGTGTTACTAGAAATATTATTTTAAAACTTTTGTATTGTTAGATAAAAGAACAATTACATTAATAATTTATTATTTACATAACATAATAAGAGTGATTATGTTAATGTTATCAGATGCAAATCTTTGGCATAAGAGAAAAGTACAACAATAGGTACAAAGAAGTTAAGTCAAAATAATGAAATACTAGTATTTAGTTAGAGATGTCCATATGAACCCAAGCTTTTTAGAAAATACTATATGTTTCTATTAGCTGTGCTAGGGACTAAATATTTGTGTCCTCCCAAAATTCATATGTTGAAGCCTAAATCTCCAATGTGATGGCAGTTGGAGTTGGGGCCTTTGGGAGGTAATTAGGTCATGAGGATGGAGCCTTCATGAACGGTATTAGTGCCCTTATAAAGGACATGAGAAAGACGACCTCTCTCTCTCTCTCTCTCTCTCTCAGTCCCTTGGGGACACAGCAAGAAGGCAGCTGTCAACAAGCCAGGCAGTTATCTCTCACCAGACACCCTATTTGGCAATGTCTTGATCTGTTTTTGTCCAGCCTCCAGAACTGTAAGAAATACATGTTGTTGTTTAAGCCACCCAATCTACGGTATTTTTGTCACAGCAGCCCAAACTGACTAAGACAAGCTGCAACCACTGAAATAGTCTAGAAGCAGTGTTATCCCTGATGCTCAAACATGCTGTGCACCCATAGCACTTTAACTTTGATCTCTAATACTATTTTCCACTAAAAGGAACCAGGGCTCCCAAAAGATATGACTGATTCCCTGTCTGAAGGAGAGATGGTACAAGCTGAGTCTAAAATAACTTTTTGTTCCAGAAAACAAAGAACCTTTCAAAAATTAATGTCAAAATGTTATTTCAAAAGGACTCAGAAACAAGTTCCTACTGGCCAAAGTTGTAACAATTTGGGCATTATAAGAACAGGAACCAGACAAGGATGCCCACTCTCACCACTCATATTTAACGTAGTACTGGAAGTTTTAGCCAGAGCAATTAGGAAAGAAAAAGAAATAAAAGGAATCCAAATTGGAAAGGAAGAAGTGAAACTCTCACTATTTGCAGATGACATGATTTTATATATAGAAAACCCTAAGGAATCCACCAAAAAACTTTTAGAAGTAATAAACGAATATGGTAAATTTGCAGGATACAAAATCAACATACAAAAATAATTTGCATTTCTATACACTAACAACAAAGTAGCAGAAAGAGAAATTAAGAATACAATCCCACTCACAATTGCAACAAAAAGAATAAAATACCTAGGAATAAACTTAACCAAAGAGGTGAAAGATATGTACAAGGAAAACTGTAAAACATTGCTGAAAGAAATTGAAGAAGACACAAAGAAATGGAGAGATATTCCATGTTCTTAGATTGGAAAAATTAACGTAGTTAAGATGTCCATACTTCCTAAAGCAATCTATAGATTCAATGCAATCTCTATCAAAGTTCCAACAACACTTTTCACAGAAATAGAACAAAGAATCCTAAAATTTATATGGAACAACAAAAGACCCTGAATAGCTAAAGGAATCCTGAGAAAAAAGAACAAAGCTGGAAGTATCAGAGTCCCTGATTTCAAAATATACTACAAAGCTATAGTAACCAAAACAGCATGGTACTGGCACAAAAACAGACACACAAATCAATGGAATAGAATCGAAAGCCCAGAAATAAACCCACACATCTATGGACAGCTAATCTTCGACAAAGGAACCAAGAACATACAATGGAGAAAAGAAAGTCTCTTCAACAAATGGTGTTGGGAAAACTGGACAGCCACATGCAAAAAAATGAAAGTAGACCCTTACCTTACACCATACACAAAAATTAACGCCAAATGGATTAAAGACTTGAATGTAAGACCTGAAACTATGAAACATCTAGAAGAAAACATAAGCAGTATGCTCTTCAACATCGGTCTTAGCAACATATTTTCAAGCACCATGTGTGACCGGGCAAGAGAAACAATAGAAAAAATAAACAAATGGGACTACATCAAACTAAAAAGCTTCTGCACAGCAAAGGAAACCATCAACAAAACGAAAAGACAACCTAACAATTGGGAGAAGATATTTGCAAACCATACATCTGATAAGGGCTTAATCTCCAAAATATATAAAGAACTCATGCATCTCAACAACAAAAAAACTACCAACCCAATTAAAAAATGGGCAAAAGACCTGAACAGACATTTCTCCAAAGAAGATATACAGATGGCCAACAGACACATGAAAAGATGTTCAAAATCATTAAGCTATCAGGGAAATGCAAATCAAAACTACAATGAGGTATCACCTCACGCCAGTCAGAATGGATATAACTAACAAGACAGGAAAGAACACGTGTTGGAGAGGATTTGGAGAGAAGGGAACTCTCATACACTGCTGGTGGGAGTGCAAACTGGTGCAGCCACTATGGAAAACAGTCTGGAGATTCCTCAAAAAATTAAGGATAGAACTACCATACGATCCAGCTATTCCACTGCTGGGTATTTATCCAAAGAACTTGAAAACACCAATGCGTAAAGATACATGCACCCCTCTGTTCGTTGCAGCAATATTCACAATAGCCAAGACTTGGAAGCAACCTAAGTGCCCATCAAGGGATGAATGGATAAAGAAGATGTGGTATATATACACAATGGAATACCACTCAGGCATAAGAAACGATGAAATCCAGCCATTTGTGACAACATGGATGGACATTGAGGGTATCATGCAAAGTGAAATAAGTCAGAGGGAGAAGGTCAAATACCGTATGATTTCCCTCATTAAGTAGTAGCTAATAACAACAACGAACAAACACATAGAGACAGAGATTGGATTGGTGGTTACCAGAGGGGAACGGGGAAGGGAGGAGGGCCAAAGGGATAATTCGGCACATATGTGTGGTGATGGGTTGTAATTAGTATTTGGGTGGTGAACATGATGTAATCTATGCAGAAATAGAAGTATAATGATGTACACCTGAAATTTATACAATGTTATAAACCAATGTTACTGCAATAAACAAAAATTAAAAAAAAAAAAAGGACTCAGAAGCAAGTTCCTACTGGCCAAAGTTGTAATAATTTGGGCATCATATTGGGGAGAGTAAAATATAATGAACCTATTTTAAAATCTGAGTCTATATGATACTCAAAAGTGAAAACAAGTACAAATTACCTAAAATGTATTTTTTTAAATGTTTAACTTGTACCTAAACAAGTCTTTAGATTTGACTTCCAACAGTGATGAGCTAAATGACACCACAAATAAAGCACTCGTGCAAATCCAAAAATTAAGACAGTCTACAAGATAAATGACATGAAACTTCAACCGCCAGAGTGACAGCATGAAAAATGCTATTAAACATGAAAGACACTTAAGACACAAAAAACGAGATTCAAAATGTGATCCTGGATTGAATTTGACAAGTCAGCTTCAAGGGAATTTTGGTAAGAACAATTGGGGAAAATACAAATATGGAATGGTATCAGATGTTATTATGAACGTATTATTAATTTTATTCCATGCAATGCTGTTATTTTGGCCATGTAAGATGACAATCTTACTTTTTAGAAAAGCCTTCAAAAATATTTAAGGGTAGAAGTTTATATTGTTTGTAATTTTCCTTAAAAAACTTCAGCTCAGACAGTGTGATTTGTATATGTCTATCAGTCAGTTTTAATCTATACCATAGTGGTGTTCAGTTACCCTAATTGGGAATATGCTCTCCAGGGGTGGTCAGCCAATATTCAATGAAAAGGCCACACACCAGAGGTAGCTACTGTAGATGTTTTACCTATTTTTCAAATCTCCAATGAACAACATAGATTTTGTCAATTGGTATCATAGATGTTATAAATTGATTTTTGTTGGTAAAATTAGTGGTGTTAAGGATATGTGGGCTTGGCTAAATTATTGTAGAGAAACTCTTTGCCTTTATATGAACATGATAAGAATAGCAATTTCAGTAATCTGAACCCTTAGCAATGGTTCCTCATGCTTGCCCCCAAAATGATACTGTGCTAGAAAGAAGATAATTTTTCTACTTTTTTCTTTAACTACACGCTTTCCCTTTTATTTTTTTTTATTATTTGTTGTTGTTTTTGTTTTTCTGAGGAAGATTGGTCCTGAGCTAACATCTGTTGCCAATCTTCCCTTTATTCTTTTTTCTCCCCAAAGCCCCAGTTGTATATCCTAGTTGTAGGTCCTTCTAGTTCTTCTGTGTGGGGCGCTGCTTCCGCAGGGCTTGATGAGGGGTGAGTAGGTCCACGCCCAGAATCCGAACCAGCAAACCCTGGGCAACCAAAGCGGAAGGCGAAAACTTAACCGCTGCGCGCCACGGGTTGACCCCTGTTCTACTTTTAATTCTCCATTAATCCGCTCTTAAAGGACACTCCTCTGAAATTCACAGGTTTGACACATTGTGATCTTATAATGATACAGAATTATCTTTCAAATCAATTTTTATTGCTAAACCATAAAGTCTTGTCTCTTGAAATGAATTTTGATGCTTTAAAATCTGTCCTCTGTTATGCTCAAGTTTGTTTCAAATAATAGAGACTTTCATCATATGAGGTATGGTATCTTATGGCAATTAAACAGCAGAGTGGTTTGTTAATTATTTTGTAATCTCTTCTTTTCTTTAGATTTATGTTCCTTTGTTCTTTAAATCTCAGCCGATTTGAATTCATATGCTTAAAAATCATTTTGTGAAACATAATATTTTTTCCAAAGAAAATTCTTTCATTAAGTTCTTTTCACTTCTCACTATTCAAAAACAAATATAATATACACTTACATGAAATGACTGTTTCTACTTGACTGCTTTCTTTATATAGACTTTTATGAAATTAAAAATTAGCTTGATAATAGCTTACTAGTTATTAATGATAATATAATTATAACAGAATTATCATGACAATTTTTTTTCCATGCCTAGATGGGAAGAAGATTCACTTAGGCATATAATTGCTCTCTCTTAATTGGAATCATTTGTGTCTAAAGATTTAGAAATTAATGGGAATGCCAAGTTGATGGGATTCAATCCAGGGAAATAGTTCCTATCACACCTTTAACAGGCTTTGTATACACAGGGGTTATATATATAAAAAGGTTGAGGCCTGATAAAAACTGCTAGCCCTCTCTGGAGGAAACATGTGCACATACACTGAAAACTTTGCTCCAATAGATAAATGGAACAGAATTGAAAGCTCAGAAATAAGACCTCACATCTACAGGCAGCTAACCTTCTACAAAGGAGCTAAGAACATACAACGTAGAAAGGAAAGTCTCTTCAATAAATGGTTATGGGAAAACTGGACAGCCACTTGCAAAAGAATGAAAGTAGACCATCTTCTTTTGCCATACACAAAAATTAACTCAAAATGGATCAAAGACCTGAAGGTGACACCTGAAATTATAAAACTGCTGGAGGAAAATATAGGCAGTACACTATTCGTCATTGGCCATAAAGGGATATTTTCAAATACCATGTCTACTCAGACAATGGAAACAAAAGGGAAAATAAACAAGTGGGACTTCATCAGATCAAAGAGCTTCTAGAAGGCAAATGAAACCAGGATCAAAATGAATAGGCAACCTACCAGATGGGAAAAAATGTTTGCAAACCATATATCTGACAAGGGATGAATCTCTATAACATATAAAGAACTCACACAACTGAGCAACAAAAAAACAAACAACCGGATCAAAAAATGGGCAGAGGAAATGAACTGACACTTCTCCAAAGAAGATATACAGATGGCCAATAAGCACATGAAAACATATTCAACATGACTAATCACCAGGGAAATGCAAAGCAAAACCACACTAAGATATCACTTTACACCCATTAGAATGGCTATAATCACCAAGACAAAACCCCACAAATGCTGGAGAGGCTGTGGAGAAACGGGAACCCTAATTCGCTACTGGTGGGAATGCAAAGTGGCTCAACCTCTGTGGAAAACAGTATGGAGATTCCTCAAAAGATTAAAAATAGAAATACCTTATGATCCAGCTATCCCACTACTGGGTATCTAGCCAACAAACTTGAAATTAACAATCCAAAGAGGCTTATGCACCCCTATGTTCATTGCAGCATTATACGCTATAGCCAAGACACGTGTCCAAGTGTCCCTCTACTGATGATTGGATAAAGAAGATGTGAGATATATATATATATATATATATATATATACACACACACACACACACACACACACACACACAACAGAATACTACTCAGCCATAAACAAAGACAAAATCATCCCATTTGCAACAACATGGATGGACCTGGAGGGTATTATGTCAAGTGAAATAAGCCAGAAAGAGAAAGACAAACACCACTTGATTTCACTCATAAGTGGAAGATAAACCAACACATGGACAGAGAGAATTGTTTGGTGGTTACCAGAGGCAAGGGGGATGGGGGCTGGGCACAAGGGGTGAAGAGAGGCATTTATATGGTGACTGACAAACAATAATGTACAACAAAAATTTCACAATAAAGAAAAAAAAAAACTTTGCTCTAAAATCAAGAGACTCACAGACCATCTGAAATTTGTCTCTACAACCAAGGGTCAGGATCCATAGAATAGAGGAGTATAGAAATAGAAATTTTAAAGATATGATGTAATGATCCTTCATACTCAGAACTGTGTCAATGCCGATAATAACCCTCTAGGAACTTAAACACGTACACTTCCTTTTTTCTTCCTCCTGTTTATGGGTTTAATGGAGATTATTAGGAACTAACAGACACAAAGACTTTATTACACCATCTACTCCCACCTCTTTATTTCGTAAGTGAGGAAAATGAGATTTATGGGGTAAATAATTTCCCCAAGATAATACCATTAGTTAATGGCAGAGCCAGATCTCAAGATTCACAGACCAGAGTTCATTGGCCATGCTTTCTCCCCAGGAAAAGGAAGACCAGATTCTCAGCAGCCTGAATCCTGTGATACCTCCTCTCCAAAGCTAGTGCTCATGTGTCTGGAATCACCAGCCCAGCGGCATTGTGGTTAGGTTCCTGCACTCTGCTTTGGCAGCCCAGGGTTCACAGGTTTGGGTCCCGGACATGGACCTACGCACCGCTCATCAAGCCATGCTATGACAGGCGTCCCACATATAAAGTAGAGGAAGATGGGTATGGATGTTAGCCCAGGGCCAATCTCCCTCATCAACAAGAGGAGGATTGGCAACTGATGTTAGCTCAGGCCTAATCTTCCTCACCAAAAGAAAAAAAAAAAGATTAGAAACAGTTGAGGTATGTATTTACTATTTCATACACTTCTTGGAAATGTCCTACTGGAGAGTTACATATTTGGGGGCTGAGGTTAGTAGCATCAAAATCTAGCTGGCCAGTGTAGAAATGAGCACCGGAATGAAGTGGCTGGACCCCCTGGCAATGCAGAGAAGTTGTCTGCTTGCTGGGAGAATCTAGCATGCTGGTTCTGAGAGGCTACACTGGTTAGCATTCATAATCTTAATGAATTTACTATGATTCAGGCATGGAACTTGAGACTTGGAAGCTTGTAAGCTGAATCTGTCAACATTCTCAGTGTAATACTGTCTCTCAGGGGCTGCCACACATTAACCAATTTCTCCGAGACTGAAGCATAGAACCAGAAAGCCAATTTGTTAAATTACAATGAGAAATACACTGTCACAGGATCTACCCCAAGGCCAGATCAACAAAGGGAGCCAAATCCTAATCAGAAAGTTGTTTCTGAACTTTGAGTCCAAATAGGGGGAGTTAATTGAAGTCAAGGCAGCAGACTTAGGAGGTTCAAATTATCCATCTCACAGTAAGGATGGCATTGCCTGTGGAAACCGGAATACTTAAATTTTATTCTCTCTCTACGCACTTTGTAATTTAAGCCTTAGGGCTTTGTTCTCTACTTTAGGTGAACACCGAGTAAGTCAGGGTCCTTCCCTTTAACCCTGTGCTTAATAATCAGCACAAAAGAAGATGTATAATATGCCAACAGCAAGTTCTGCTTGTGTACAACTTCATCTGTGAAGGGAAGGAATCTCCTAAACTCAGCTTCTGGTGTGTTCATTCCACAGATTCATGATGACCTTGTCCTCACCTCCACTCAGCACAGGGGTGACGAGCAGAAGACTAGAACTGACTAACTGGAAGCAAGACTCAATTTGATAGTAAGTGCCAAGAAGGTTGGGACATTTATAGTTAACTCACAATTTTTCTTTCTGAAAATGTCTTCATGCCTAGACTTTTGCTTTGACTTTATTATATCTACTTCACCATAAACTTATAGGATTATAGAGACTTTGGAATACATGACTGATGTTGAGTCAATCAGTTCACCTTACTGATGGTGAGACGGAGATCTAGTGATATTCACTGACAAAGACACAGCCAGTCAAGAGTGAAGAGGGACTGAAACCAGGGATCAGCTCTGCCCTTAGATGCAGGAAAGCACCTCAGGGGATCCCCACTGTTTAGAGTGCCTTCTTCAAAATGTTCTAAGTTCTCTCTAGTGCCTGGGACTGACCAACAATGCAGAGTGAGAAAGGCATCCTGATCCTGGACTGGGAAGCACATGGGCCCCGTCACCCTGTCTCATCTCTGAGGCTCTCTCTATCCCTCTACTCTACACAGAGCATCAAGCAGATGTTCTGTGGAGCTCTGGGGCTTGAGCCTGTGGGGTTGTTCCAGGCCCACGTGGCTGGGATCCAGTTCCAGGAAGAAGTCTGATAAGTAGATTGCTCTTACTGTCCAGCATGGTTCTTTTGCAAGATTATGCAAAAATAGGTTTCAGAATGGGCCTGGCATGATGATTTGGATAACACCCACAGTAGACACAGGATAAGTTCAGAGTTCTGGTCCGTAAATAGTCCACTACTGACCCTTTGGATTGAGCCATGTGTGTGGACCCGTGTTTTGACTATTGCTTGTTCATGTTCCAACCACAGTGCTGCGTCTTGTCTATAGAACTTGAGGGTGGCAGCGGTAGCAGGAGGCAATCATTACACTGTGCACCTCCTGTCACTGGCACCCAAGGTAGTCACCCCATCCCGTCAACAGGCTCCAAACCACTAATCAGCCAGTCCTTGGGGGTGACTGCTCCTATCTCCTTTGAGGACTTTCAAATCCATTGCTCTGCAAAGCCTATAGATCTTTCCAATTGATGTCCTTTTTTGCCACCAATCAATATGGCGATGGCAGGCTGAGACTAATATTTCTTGTGCAAATGAAGATGCTCTTCTCGCTCTACCCACAGGATCCCCACCTATCTTCCTCACTGGTAGTGTTTGGAAGGCAGCAGTATGATCAACACTTAAATAGATCACATTCTAAACATTTAGTGATTACAGCTTAAACAGTTCAAGAGAAGACAGAGTTGGAAGATGTGTTCTGCGTTTGCACAATAAAATTTCAAATGGAAAAATTTATCATGAACAAAAACAAATTATTGTTTACTTTTTCTTGAGGTGAGAAGATAAGAAATTAGTCAGGAATGAAGTATTTGATAATAAAGAACATGAAATATTCCCTGGACTTGAACTGGAAAATACAGGACCTGGACACTATAAAGAATATTTATGTGCACTGATTAAACAATAAAGAAATATCCAAGTACTTCTTCTCTATACATATTTCTAAATATTTATTGATAAATCACTATATATTACAAATACCAATGAATTTTATAATACATTTTATATCAAATGTTTTGTATAGACAAAGGTTCCACAAAAAGTATTTCTCCAGGGCCTCACACAATGTAGGGACAGCCCTGCCTGGGATTCCTCTATTTTAGCCAAAGGCTTTCAATTTTATGAAATATTACCTTTGATCCTACATCTTCCAGACTTCTGTTATAGTATTGACTGTAATTTGTCATGAATGACACCTAGATGTTTATAAGGTAGTCTCCCAACAAGACAGCAAAGTCTTTGTGCACAAGAACCATATTTTATTTCATTTCTGTAATTCCTAAGAGCCAACAATTTTCACAGAATCAAAATTTAATGGAGACTTCTGCTCCCAGCAAGATGGAGTAGACATCTTCTCCCTATTCCTCTCAATAAGTACAAGTAGAAACCTTGGACATATATACAAAACAAACATAAGAACACTCTGAAAGGTGGAGAGAAGAAGGCAGACCACTAGGGACCTCAGGATCTTAGGAACAACATGGTAGTGAATTCGCTGAGGTTTTCTTTTTGGCTCATATATCCCAGACATGGAGCCACAGAAGCTAAAAACCCAGAAATGCAGATCAAAAATCCCCAACAAAAGGCTGCTCTCTCTAGTCTAAAGGGAAGGGACAGCTTAGCTACAGAGAAGCCTTTTATTTATTTACTTATTTTTTGTGAGGAAGATCGGCCCTGAGCTAACATCTGCCAATCCTCCTCTTTTTGCTGAGGAAGACTGGCCCTGGGCTAACATCCATGCCCATCTTCCTCCACTTTATGTGGGAAGCCGCCACAGCATGGCTCAACAAGCGGTGCATCAGTGTGCGCCCGGGATCCGAACCAGTGAACCCCGGGCCGCCACAGCAGAGCACGCGCACTTAACTGCTTGTGCCACTGGGTCAGCCCCGAGAAGCCTTTTAAATAACTGCCAGCTAAACACTACAGAATAAATTGTGGCTCCATCCCCACTCACACCAGCAAAAGCCAAGTGAGAAGCCCAGATTTCTACCTTTGCAAGGCTATAACAAGACATCTCAACATTCCCACCAGGAAAGTATCAGAGAAGGCCAAGAGAGAGCCAGGACTTCCACACCCCACCTTTCAGCAGTAACAAGACACCCCCATTCCTGTTGGTGAGGTGTCAGAGGAGGCCTAATGGTGTGTCACGGCTTTCACCTTGGTACATAGTAATGAAATCATCCCCTACTGCACTGTCAGTGAGGATACATAGGGATCTCCCAATCCCACCCAGCAGTAAGGATGTACTTCTACTTCCCCCTGACAGTAACAAAACAGCATCCATCTTCCCCTGCCAGGATAGTATCAAAAACACCTAGCTAAAACAAAAGGTTTAATTAAGATCCATACTCTCGTAACATGATAGCAGAACAGTTCAGGTTTCAAGAAAAAATCAATCATTATACCAAGAACAAGGAAGATCTCAAACTGAATGAAAAAGGCAATCAATAGATGCCAACACCAAAATGACACAGGTATTAGAATTATCTGACAAAGATTTTATAGTAGCCATGATATAAATGTTTCAATGAGCAGTTACAAACACATTTGAAACAAATTAAAAAATAGGAAGCTTCAGCAAGGATATAGAAAATCTCAGTAAAGAAAGAGAAGATAGTTATAAGTCAATTATATTTCAGTACAGCTGGGGTGAGGGAAAAAAGAAGATAGAAAAAAGAATCAAATGGAAATTTTAGAATTCAAAAATAAAATAAGTGAAATGAAAAGTGCAGTGGAAGGGCTCAACAGCAGATGGGTTCTGGAGAGTACACAAGAAACAATCAATGAACCAGACATTAGAACAATAGAAATTACCCAATCAGAACAACAGAGAAAAATAGACCAAAAAAAATGAATAGAGTGTCAGGCACCTGTGGGACTATAACAGAAGATCTAATATTTGTATCATTGGAGACCCAGAAGGAGAGGAGAAAAAAGGGAAACTGAAAAAGTACTCGAAGAAATAATTGCTAAAAAATTCTAAAATTTGGCAAGAGATACAAATGTATGGATTTGAGAAGCTGAGAAAATCCTGAACAGGATAAACTCAAAGTAAACAACTCCCAGAACACATCACAATTAAACTTCTGAAAACTAAAGACAAAGAAAAAAATCTTGATAGCCCAAGGAAAATAATATCTTATCTATAGGGGAAAAACAATTTGCATGTTAGCAGATTTCTTATCAGAGACCATGAAGGCCAAAAGGAAGTGGTGCAATATTATTCAAGTGCTGAAAAAAAGAACAGTCAACCCAGAATCCTACACCTAGCAAAACATCCTAAAGAAATGAAAGAGAAATCAAGGTGGTCTCAGAAGCTTCAACGAGAAAAGCATGGTAAAAGGAAGTTCTATAAACAGAAAGGAAACAATAAAATAAGGAAGATTGGAACATCGGGAGGAAGGAAAAAACATGGTAGAAAAATATAGGTAACTACAATAGGTTTTTTTCTTTTCTTCAGTTTTTAAAATTGTGTTTGACAGTTGGAATAAAAATGTAACACTGTCTGTTGTGGCTATCAGCAGGCGAGTCCTGTATGGGTTTTGTTAGATTTACACCTAAATGTTTCTTTTGTTTTCTTTTGAGCAAATGTAAATAGTATTGTATTTTTAATTTCAGTCTCCATGTTTTCATACAACCATGCACTGGGGCTTTGGGGAGGAAAAAGAAAAAAGAGGAAAATTGGCAACAAATGTTAGCTCAGGGTGACTCTTTTCCTGCAAAAAAAAAAAAGAGAGAGAGAGAGACTCTCTTTAAAAGAAAAAGAGAGGTCATCTTCTGATCTAATAAAGACATTAAAAGGATAATAAAGGAATATTATGAACAACTCTATGCCCACAAACTTGGTAACTCAGATGAAATGGACTAATTCCTTGAAAGACACAGACTACCAAAACTTACAAAGGAGAGAGACAATCTGAACAAGATTATATCTAACAAAGAAATTGAATCAATAATTAATCACTTTTCAAAAAATAAAGCACCACTCTTTGATTTCACTGGTAAATTCTACAAAACATTTAAAGAATAAGTGATATAAATTCTCCATAATCTCTTCCGAAAAAAACAGAAGCAGAAGGAACACTTCTTAACTCATTCTATAGTGCCAGTATTACCCTAATACTAAAATTTGTTAAAGATATTACAGGAAAGGAAAACTACAGACCAATATCTCTCATGAACAAAAATGCAAAATCCTCATCAAAACTGTAGCTAATGAAATCCAACAATGTTTAAAAAGAATTATACAGCACAACCAAGTGGTATTTATTCCAAATATTCGAGGCCGATTCAGCATTCAAAAATCAATTCATGTAATCCACCACATCAAGAGGCTAAAGAAGCAAAATCATATGGTCATATAAATTGATGCAGAAAAGCATATGGTAAAATCCAACACCCATTCATAATTAAAAACAACAACAATAAAAAAAACCTGTTAGACAGCTAGGAATGGGGGAATGGAATTCTTCAACTTGATAAAGAACATTTTATGCATAAAGAGCATAAAAAGTCTACAGCTATCATACTTAAGGGTGAGAAACTGGACTCTTTCTCCCTGAGGTCATTAACAAGGCAAGAATGGTCCCTCTCACCACTCCTATTCTACATCACACTGAAAGTCCTAAGCTAACATAATAAGACAAGAATAAGGAAATAAAATGTATTATATATTGAGAAGGAAGAAATAAAACTGTCTGCTTGCAGATGACCTGTTTTTTTACATAGAAAATCACGTAGACTCTCCTGCCAAAAACCAAAACCAAACTCCTAGATCTAACTAGTAACTATTGCAAAATCACAAGATACAAGGTTAATATACAAAACTCAATATACCATCAAAAAAAGAGGAATTTGAAATGAACAAACTTGCAAAACTCAAAAAGTGGGGAAAAAGGAAACAATCCAATTAGACACGGGCAAATATATGAAGAGACATTTCATCGAAGAAGATACAAAGATAACAAATAAGCACGTGAAAAGTTGTTCAAATCACTAGCAACTAAGGAACAGCAAATTAAAACCACAATGAGATACTATTACTCACTTTTTATAATGGCTAAAATAAGAAAGTGTGACATCAGTGTTAGTGAGGTTGTAGAGAAATTGGATCATTCATACATTTCTGGTGGAAATGTAAAAATAATAGTACAGCCTCTCCGGCAAATGGTTTGGCAATTTCTTTAAAAACTAAACGTGCAACTACCATATGACCCAGCAATTGCACTTCTGGGCATTTATCCCAGAGAAATGAAGACTTAATGTTCAAGCAAAACCTGTATACAAATGTTTATTGCAGTTTTATTTATAATAACCAAAAACTGAAATAATCTAGATGTTCTTCAATGGTTGAACAGTTAAACAAACTGTTGTACAATCATATCATATAATTCTACTTGGCAATAAAAAGGAATGAACTATTGATACATGCAACAACTTGGGTGAATCTCTAGAGAATTATGCTGAGTGAAAAAAGTCAGTCCCAAAAGGTTACATACTTTGTGATTTCATTCATATAACATTCTTGAAATGACAAGACTATAGTAATAGAGAACGGATTAGTGGTTGCTAGGGTTAAGGTGTGGGTGGGAGTAGAAGGCAACTGGATGTGGCTACAAAAAAGTGACATGAAGGATCTTGGTGGTGATGTAAATGTTCTGTGTCTTGACTGTATCGATGTCAATATCCTGGTTGTGATACTTTATTATGGTTTTTCAAGATGTTGCTATTGGGGGAAACTTGGTAAGGGTACACAGGATCTTTGTTATTTCTTACAACCACATATGAATCTACAATTATCTCAAAATTAAAAATTTAATTTAAAAAATTCAATGGAAATTTATTCATTCAATTGAATCCAATCTAAAGAAAGAAACCTCATTTAGTCATTTTCCTAAGGCCACAACACACACACACACTCATGGACACATTATGAAAAAAAAAAATTGCATTTCCAATCAATTTGCATCACCTGAGGAAAATCATTATATCTCATATGAACATATCTGTTTAAAACTCTATTTTGTACACCCAGAGCCTAGAAGGCATGAAGAAATCAGACAATGGCTAAAGATAAATTGAATAGACTCTCTCTCCTCTTTCTATTCTTGCTCTTGATTTTTATCTTTATACCTTTGGAAACTTTGAATATGTTTGCTATAAGCTGAGATTTTTGATATTTTCCCAGATTTAAATATGCATAATAGTAAAAAAAGATGGCATGCCTAAGAAGATAAATACACGTGGACTTAAAATTACTCTGGCCTAGAGAGATTGCATTGACAATAATAAATGAATAAAATTAATTTCAATAAATCAATAATATTCAGAAAGTTAATCACTCAGGAAAAGTTTTAACCTAGGAATATTGAAATTAAAAATTCTCATCCCTGGCCCTTCCATAAAAATAAAATAAAATAAAATAAATTTAAGGTAGAGTGGGTTATATATGCAATTCTAAACACTCTTCCTTTTATATTTTTTCTTTTAAAACTATAAAATAAAATGCACTGATTTAACTTTGAGATAGAATGTGAATTTGGGACAAGAAAACAAATTCAAAATTCTTCAAAGTAATTTCATTAATTCATTCAATATCTAATGAACCTCTGTTGTGTTATAAGCACTTAATGTACAGCAGTGAACAGAACAGACCGCAGTCCCTGTCCTCATGAAACTTCTATTCTAGCAGTAATCATTCTAAAGTAATTTTCTGTACTTTGAAAGAAAGTATATTGAGAAACATTTTTATATTATTGGTAGTTCTGTAAGCATAGGAATGTTGAATTACTGTTGCCTTGGAAACCATAATTTTTTTAAGTCCTTTCTATTCTTGTTCATAATAGCTCAAAACTGCAAATATTCATCAACAGGTGAACAGATAAACAAACTGTACTATATTTATACAATGCACTACCATCCAGCAATAAAAAGAGAATGAACTGCTGATACAGCCAGCAAAAAAGATGAATCTCAAAAACATTATGCTGAGAAAAAGATTCCAGACACAAGAGTACATATATAATTCCATTATATGAAACTCTAGAAAGGATAAATCTACTCTATAGTGACAGAAAACAGATCAGTGATTGCTTGAGGCTCAGGTTGGGGGAAGTTGACAGGGAAAAGGAGTGAAAGAAACATTACATATTTTTATTATGGTGTTGGTTACATGGGGGTATAAATCTGTCAGAACTCATGGAAATGTACACTTAAAATGAATATATTTTATAATATGTAAATTGTTCCTCAATAAAATGGATATAAAAAAATCAATCTAATTCCCATTACAGAATGAGAGAAATTAACAGACTATTATTAGAATTAACAGAATAAATGAGAAAAGCATATAATCATGAAATTAGATTAAGAAAAAGCATTTGACAAAGTCAAAACCCACTCATGATTTTCAAAAAAGAATCTCTTAGCAAATAGAAATGGAAGCATATTTAAAAAACAAACAAACAAACACAATCTCCTTCAATGAATGTTGAAAGTTTCCCTCTTGAGAATAAGTATGAGATAATCTTTGTTATCACCACTTCTTTTTAATATTGTCCTGGAAGTTCTAGCCAATACAATAAGGCAAGAAAAGAAATAAAATTATAAGGATTAAAAAATAATAAATAAAACTGTCATTATTCACACGTGACATTATTGCTTATATTGCAAATTGAAAGGAATCTTTAGATAAAAGAACTTTAGTAATATCTTTGGGACAATATATAAAAATTAATTGTATGCCTGTATGTTTAGAACAAATATTTGGAAATGAAATTTTAAAAAATATTTCATTTACAAATGTTCTGTGCCAGTCTCAGCCTATCAATAACCAATGTTGTGGCTGGACCAGCCCATGTGGTTCTTATTATGATTGCAAGATGCCCTTCAACAACAACCATCAGGAAACTTTGGGGAAAAAAAAAAAGATTTAGTGCTCACAGGTCCTGGAAAGCACATGTCACAGCTGGGGCACAGCGAGAATGAGAGAAGAAGAACCGTAGAAGGGTAGAGGTCACAGGTAGAATGAGAGAGAGAGAGAGCATGCACAGGCCTGGGGTTCTCCTTTTATTGGAGTCGAGGGTGGGGACCTAGGATTTTGCCAGCTCACTCTTTATTGGTGAATTTAGAACATAAAGAGTGGGAATTTAAAGCACAGGAAAAGAAAAAACAGGTGGCCCAAATGGTCAGTTATCTCAAAATCAACGAAGATCTCTAAAACAAAGGGTTGGGGGTGGGGGATGGCCTGGCTCTTTATCTAGTCCTGGGGCTGGCAATGTGATTATTCGATTATTCGAGATAGCCCTCTTTGAAGTGGATGCCTCTGCAATAAAAGCTGAAGTCAGACACTTGCATTACAAAAAAGAAAAGCCAACTGTCATGGATTACACTACAACAAGCATCAAAAAATTAAATACCTAGGTTTAAACCTAATGAAAGATGTGCAAGATATCTACACAGAAAATTTAAAAATGTCACTAAACAAAATTGAAGACCTAAATAAAAGAAGTGATAGATCATGTTCAGATAGTATAAGACTAACTGACTTATACTTATATTGGTAAAAATACCAATTCTCCCCATTTGATCATTAGAGATAATACAATCAAAATAAAAGTCCAAGCAACATTTCTTTTTTTAGAAATTTGACAAGAGAATTCTAAAATTAGAATTTTAATGGGCCAAAATTAGCTAAAGCATCTTGAAGAACATTGGAAGACTTATACTATCCAGACACCAAGGCTTGTAATAAAATTAAAGTAATTAAAACCAAGTGATATTTGTTTAAGAATAGAGGAATATTACAGAATAGAGAATCAAGTAACAAATCCATGCATATACAATTTACAATACAGGTGCCAGCACACTGCAGTTGAGAAGGGCGGCCTGATAAGTAGTGCTGGATCAATTGGATAACCATACGGAAAAAATTGATGATCTAATGATTCCTCACACCACACACAAAAATCCATTACAGATGGATTATAGATTTAAATGTAAAAGATAAAGCAATGAAGTTTCCAGATGTTAGTATAGGATAATATCTTTATGACCTTGAGTTGACAAAGACTTCTTAAACAGGATACAACAAGCACTAACTTTATTTTTCTTTTTCTTTTTCCAGCTTTATTGAGGTGTAATTTACGTACAACATTGTGTAAGTTTAAGGTTTACAATCTGATGATTTGATACCTATATATATTGAGAAACGATTACCAACCACAATCAGGTTAGTTAACACATCTATCACCTCACATAATTAGAATTTTTTGTGTGTGTGATGAAAACATTTAAAATTCACTCTTTTAGCAACTTTCAAGTATATACTACAGTATTGTTAACTATAGACACCATGCTGTATATTAGATCCCCAGAACTTATGCATCTTATAACTAGAAGTTCATAAGTTTTGATCAACATGACCCCATTTCCCCCACCACTAGCCCCTGGAAACCACCATCCTACTCTCTGTTTCCATGAGCTTGGATTTTTAAGATTCCATATGTAAGTGAGATCATACAGTATTTGTCTTTCTTTGTCTGACTTATTTCACTTAGCATAATGCCCTCGAGGTCAATCCATGTTGTCCCAAATGGCAGGATTTCCTTCTCTTTTATAGTTGGATAATATCCCATTTTATACATATATAAAAAAATTTTTTTTTTTTGGCCAATCATCCATCAATGGACACTTAGCTTGTTTCCACGTCTTAGCTGTTGTGACTAATGCTGCAGTTAACAGGCGGACAGATATCTCTTTGAGACAGTGGTTTTATTTCCTTCAGGTATATACCCAGAGGTGGGATTGCTGTCATAGAACATGTGGTAGTTGTATTTTTTATTTTTTTGAGGAACTTCCATACCATTTTCCATAGTGGCTGTACCAGTTTACGTTCCCACCAACAGTGTACAAGGGTTCCCTTTTCTCAACATCCTCGCCAATACTAGTTATCTCTTGTCTTTTTGATAAGACAAGATAAGATAAAACACCTTTTTGTGAGGTGATATCTCATTGTGGTTTTGATTTGCATTTCCCTGATGATTAGTGATGTTGAGCAACTTTTCCTCTACCTGTGGGCCTTTTGTATATCTTCTTTGGAAAAGAAGTCCTCTGTCTATTCTTTTAATCAGATTAGTTTGTTGTTTTGTTTTGTTTTGTTTTGTTTTCGTCTATTGAGTTGCATGAGTTCCTTATATATTTTGGCTAATAACCCCTTATCAGATATATGGTTTGTGAATATTTTGTCCCATTTCATAGGATGCCTCTTCATTTTGTTGATTGTTTCCTTTACTGTGTAGAGCTTTTTAGTTTGATGTAGTCCCACTTGTTGATTTTTGTTTTTGTTGCTTGCGCTTTTGGTGTCACATCCAAAAAATTGCCAAAACCAATGTCAAGGAGATTTTCCCTATGTTTTCTTCCAGGAGTTTTATGGTTTCAGGTCTTACATTTAAGTCTTTAGCCAATTTTGAGTTAATATTTGTGAGTAGTGTAAGATAAGGGTCCAATTTCATTCTTTTACATGTGAACATGCAGTTTTCCCAACACCCTTTATTGAAAAGGCAATATTTTCCTCCTCAAGTATTCTTGACTCCTTGTCAAATATTTGTTGACCGTATATGCATGGGTTTATTTTCAGGCTCTTGATTCTATTCCACTGGTCTAGGAGTCTGTTTTTATGCCAGTATAATATTGTTTTGATTACTAGAGCTTGGTAGTGTGGTTTGAAATCAAGCAGTACGATGCTTCCAGCTTTGTTTTTCTTTCTCAAGATTGCTTTCTTTGCCTGTTTGGGGTCTTTTGTGGTTCCATATGAATTTTAGGATTGTTTTTTCTATCTGTGAAAAATGCCATTGGAATTTTGATAGGGATTGCACTGAATCTGTAGATCTCTTTGGGTAGAATGGAAATTGTAACAATATTAATTCTTCCAACCCATAAACATGGAATATCTTTCCGTTTATTTGTGTCTTCAATTTCTTTCATCAGTCTCATAGTTTTCAGTGTACAGATCTTTCTTCTCCTTGGTTAAATTTATTCCTAAGTATTATATTGTTTTTGATGCTATTATAAACGGCATTATTTTCTTTATTTCTCTTTCAGATATCTCATTGTTAGTGTATAGAAGCACAACTTATTTATGTATGTCGATTCTGTACCCTACAATCTTACTGATTTTATTTATTATTTCTAACAGTTTTTGGTGGAGTCTTTGGAGTTTTCTATATATAAGATCATGTCATCTGCAAACAGAGACAATTTTACTTCTTCCTTTTCTTTTGGATGCATTTTATTTCTTTTTCTTGCCTAATTTCTCTGGCTAGGACTTCCAGTACTACGTTGAATAAGAGTGGTGGGAGTGGGTATTGTTGTCTTGTTTTTGATTTTAGGGCAAAAGCTTTCAGCTTTTCACCGTTGAGTATGATATTAGCAGTGTCGTATACAGCCTTTATTGTGTTGAGGTATATTTCTTCTATACCAAATTTTTGAGAGCTTTTTTCACAAAAGGGTGTTGAATTTTGTCAAACATTTTTTCTGCTTCTATTGAAAGAATCACATAATTTTTATCCTTCATTCTATTAATGTGGTGTCTCACATTTATTGATTTGCATATATTGAACAACATTTGCATCCCTGGGATAAATTCCACTTGATCATGGTATATGATTCTTTTTAATGAGATTTTAAATTTGGTTTGCCATTACTTTATTGAGAATTTTTGCATCTATATTCATCAGGGCTATTGGCCTATAGTTTTTATTTTCATGGTGCCCTTGTCTTGCTTTGGTATCAGATAATGCTGGCCTCATAAAATGAGTTTGGAAGTATTCCCTCCTCTTCTATTTTTTGGAAGAGTTTGAGAAGGATTGACATTAATTCTTAAGTGTTTGGCAGAATTCATCAGTGAAGCCATCTAGTCCTGTACTTCTTTTTGTTGGGAGGTTTTTAGTTATTGATTCAATCTCCTTAGTCTTTATTGACCTGTTCAATTTTCTGTTTCTTCATAATTCAATCTTGGTAGGTTGTATGTTTCTGGGAATTTAAAAATTTATTCTAGGTTATCCAATTTGTTGGTGATTAATTGATCATAGTAGTCTTTTATTTCCCTTTGTATTTCTGTGGTATTAGTTGTAATGTCTCCTCTTTCATTTATAATTTTATTTATTTGAGTCTTCTCTCTGCTTTTCTTGGTTAGCCTAGCTAAAGTTTCATCAATTTTGTTTATCTTTTAAAAAAACTCCTCTTAGTTTTGTCGATTTTTTTCTTTTGCCTTTCTAATTTCTACTTCATTTATTTCTGCTCTGATCTTTGTTATTTCCTTCCTTCTTCTAACCTTGGGCTTAGTGTGTTCTTCTTTTTCTAATTCCTTAAGTTGTGAAGTTAGGTTGTTTACTTGAGATCTTTCTTTCTTCTTAATGTGGGAATTTGTTGTTATACCCTTCCCTCTTAGAGTTGCTTTTGCTGCATTCCATAAGTTTTGGTATGATGTGTTTTCATTTTTATTTATCTCAAGATATTTTCTGATTTCTCTTTTGATTTCTTCTTTGACCCACTGGTTGTTCAGGAGTGTGTTGTTTAAATTCCACATAGTTGTGAATTCTCCAGTTTTCCTCCTGTTATTGATTTCTAGTTTCATACCATTGTGGTCAGAAAAGATACTTGATGTGATTTCAGTCTTCTTATATTTGTTAAGGCTTGCTTGGTGGCCCTACATATGATATCCTGGAGAATATTCTGTGTGCACTTGAGAAGAAAGTGTATTCTGGTGCTGTTGGATGGAATGTTCTGCATATGTCTGTTAGGTCCATTTAGTCTGTAGTGTTATTCAGGTGCACTATGTCTTTAATTTTCTTCCTAGATTATCTATCCATTGTTGAAAGGGTGGTATTGAAGTCCCTTACTATTATTATATTGTTGTCTATTTCTCCCTTCAGTTTTGTTAGTATTTGCTTTAAATATTTAGGTGCTCTTATGTTGGGTGCATATATATTTACTTCAAAAAGCTAAATGTTTTGTGTTAGTGTAGGACGGGTGTGGCTCCTGCCAGGTCCCTGGGAGAGTTCCTGCCTGGTCAATGGATGGGCCCCTGGGTTGCAGGACTGGCCTGGATCATGGCTGAGAGGGGCTGGAACTGAGCCCCAAGTCTGTTTCAGGTTTCACAGCCAAGATTGAAGTCTGCAGCCCTGGCTCTGGAGGCACAAATGGGCATGTCTCCTGCCAGTTCCCTGGGTGGGCTCGACTGCTCCCTGACCATGGCTGGTGAGGCTGGAGCTGAGTATAGGGACATTTTAGGATATCCTAAGGAAGAGATGTGTCTTCCACTGGGTCCCTGTGCCAGCAGGACTACTTGCAGACTGTGGCTGGGATGGTCTAGAGGTCAGTTACAAGGCCCTTTCAGAATCTACTGTCTGACAGCGTTTGCGGGGCTCACCTGCAGGGGCTCCCCAACCATGGCCGAGAGGGGCTGGAGCTGGTTCAGGGGCCACTTCAGGGTCCACAGCCAGGACTGAGGTCTGTATGTCTATTGCCTGACACATGGGTGGGCATGACTCCTCCCAGGTCCCTTGGTGTATAGTGCTGGTGACATTACCAATGCCAAATGGGGCTGTAGCGAAGTCATCAGAGGTACAGAGCAGTTTCCAGGTCTGTAGCCAAGACAACAGTCACCAGGTCAGCCACCCAGGTGCAGGCCTGCCTTCCCAAAAGGGCTCTCCTCAGTCTTGGGCTGTACTGGGGTTTCACATTCAACAGCATCAAAAGATCACTGGGGGAAGAACTCACTGTATTTTTGCAACTTCTAGTGAGTCTAAAATTATTTCAAAATAAAATTTTTACTTAAAAAACTTAACAAAAACATCATGTAAGAATTCATTGGCTATTTGAAATTTATAATAAAAATATTGTATAATATATTATTATTTGTAAATTGTGTGCTGCACATTCTTTATATCAGTTAAATCTTTAATAAACTTACATAAGAATCTATGCACATCAGGGCCTGGAGGAGGCACAAAATTTGAAGGAGACACTCACTTTCACGGTCACACAAGAGTCTCACACTAGTCCCTGCACTGATCTGCTTATGGATCACTCATTCCACCCCATTGGAGGGCCAGTAGTTAAATATTTGCCAACACACCACTACCTTCAAATAAATACTAGTTTCATTCATTACATGAACGAAGACCATGTCATGAAAGTGTCCTTAAAAATTAATTGTATCAGCTTGTCCCTTTTTTTATCCAGTTCTATCCTATGAGAACTTTTTTTTTTTTTTGGTGAGGAAGATTAGCCCTGAGCTAAATCTGTTGCCAATCTCCCTTGTTTTGCTGAGGAAGATTGGCCCCGGGCTACCATCCGTGCCCATCTTCCTCTACTTTATATGTGGGATGCCTGCCACAGCATGGCTTGATAAGCAGTGCGTAGGTCCACACCCAGGATCTGAACCTGCAAACCCCGGGCCGCCAAAGTGGAGTGTGCGAACTTAACCACTACACCACCAGGTTGGCGGTGAGAACTTTTCCCTATGAGAACTTGAGAAAAGTTCCCTATAAGAAGCTTTAAGGGCTGGAATATGGGCTGTTTGATCACCATGAACTTGAGACTGGACATTTATCTGAGTGGAAGGGCACAGAATGTCAATTTAAATGGAAAGACAAAAACAACTTTGAAAGAAATGAGGGATGTGAGAAAGTCCAGCAGGTTCTGGAACAAATTCTCCAGAGAGAAGAAGAATCAGAAACTGGAGAGATTGAATGAGGCTGGGCAAAAATATACAGTATTTCATACAAGGATAAGGCAAGACTATGAAGCCCGTTCAAAAAGAAGAAAAGACTTCAAAGAGGTAAAGTAGAAAGGCAGCCCTTGGTTCGTTAGGAGAGCGGAATCAAGAAACATCTCCTGAGCTCTAAATAATTGAAAAGAAAAAAAGAAACATCATTAGAAATAATGATCTTTCTCATTGAAGAAAGGTAAAATCCAGCTTCATATTCTTTATTTGTGACTAAGAAACTTGTCTATCCTTTACTTTCTTACAATCATTATTTAAGTTATGGTTGATCACTGTTCTTAATCAAACCCTCTTCTATGTAAATATTCACATGCAGTGTGCTTCTTGGCACTATTTATCTTATGATAAGTGAAAAAACAGTTTGGGGTCTTAATAATAATCATGAGTATAATTGAACGTATTTCTCACTTGCACTCATCTCCTCTCTTGAATTAGCGTCTCTCAGCCGTGATTATCCACACCCCAGCCAAGACAAAAACCACCCTGTGATTGAACAAGCTTTCATGGGTGCTCCTTTGATCATAAAAATCCAAATTTAAAGGGTAAGTCATTCACTGAACTTTCTTTTTTGTTAATTACAAAGTAATGACAAATGCATATTTATGAAAATCATGTTTGAAAAAAAATCTGGGTACTTTTTCTTTTTCTACTTTATGCCAGGACTAAAGATCAGTGCTTCAGAGACTGGCATCAATAGTGGATTCTGACATTTCTTCCTCCCTTTGCATTGTCAATTGAGATTGAGTGTCTAAAAGGTGTCTTTCAACAAATGGGGTTTTGGTTGGTCAGTTAGGTTTCACTTTTCCTTGGTGGCTACTTAGCATCTGGTGGGCCCTCCCAATGGTGCTGGCAAGGCTCATCCTTCTCAGAGTGACTGGAAATGTACACCCTGTTACTCAGTGACTGCCAGCAAATAAAGAACTTCTCTTGTTTCCCATTCTGCCTCTGTTGCCAAATGAATGCGTTGCTCTAAAATCTAATAGCCTTTACCAGCTGCTGGGGTCTGTTCTTTACAGTTATGAGTACTTGGACTTTCCAGTTTCCGTATTGTCCTGCCACTTTCGCAGCGGGGGCCCCAGAGACATTGCAAGAGAATCTCAAAACTATTGCCTCTGAAGCTTCATTAAACCCAAGGAGTCATATCTTCCTTAGTCGCAAACTGCAACATCTTGGCAAACCAGCCTCTCACCCAAAGTTGTTCCCCCCAGTAAATTTTGGAGCACTCTCCAACGCCTTTGTTTTCTTTACTTCCCAATTCAAGTTTTTAGACAAAGGTATACCACACTTTGCACAAATGATTAATTCCTTAATAGTGGTGTGGAAATCAGGTTTTTAAAATTAAAATGTATGTTCAACGTATTAGGGACGATTATTGCATAAAAGAACTCCATTAGAATTATTTGATAAATCAACTCTTTTCTGTCTCAAATGATCATCCCTAACTTACGTATGTGAAAAACAAAGTGTTCATATGTCACATGTCCTTAACTATCAAGTGCTCCTGTAGGATGTATTCCCATTACGATCTCCCATTTCAGGGCATTGATTTGAATGCTGACCAATCAGAGTCACTGTTGATTTCCACTGTTTGGGGATCCTTCCTCTTTTTTCCTTTTTCTTTGTTTTTGAAGTGAAAGATCAATAAACCCCAGTCCTGGGATCTTTTTCTCAGAGACATCAGGGATGGACAGCAGGTTGATATGATAGAAGACTAGTGTCTATCCTAATTGGCCAGTGTCTTGCTCTATCAGTCACTAGAGTTTTTGCTATCATCCCTTTTCATAGTGATGTTTTTGTTTCCTTTCAATAAGAAATGTAAGGCATTAGTGTCTCAGATCAATCATCTAATAAATTGTTTCCCAAACTGTAGTCCAAGCTATGCTAGTCACTTGGAATTTTCCCTCAATATGAGTTACTGACCAATAGTTTACCCACACGTTTTGGGCATACTATTTCTTCTTACTAACCACCACATACATAGCACAATTATTATCTATATTAATATTGAGATTACTGAATCTTATTTAAAAATATAGATTTACCTCAGAGTATTAAAAATACTCTTTAAAAACGGTATGGTATGAAATATATGTGAATTCTAAACATCTTTAGATCATAAAATTATTTAAGTTTTTCTTCAAAATGTGTTTTGTTCTTTTTTTTCAGAAGGAGATAGCATTTATAGTAAAAACAAAATGTCTATTTTTAACACATTGCCAATTATTTTTTTAAAGGATGCTTCTCCAGTCAAACGAGTGTAAGGAGTTTTGCCATCTATATTCTACCTTTTTAAGATTCACTGGGGCTTGAAGAGTCTATTAAATTTTATAACAAATTAAAAGGTTTAAATTTAACTGAGTAATTTCTAAATCTATATATCCATGGGATATTTTATCTGGGGTGTGCCTAATAACAAAGCTTTAGGAAATGCAGAACAAACACTTGCTCTCTTCCTTGAGGTCATTTGTTAACTTGGAAGATCGGTTAACAATTAAAATCCAGCACATAAAATATCAAATATTCTATAAAGTACCCCCAACATTTGCAATATTATTAAATAATAGAATTCCAACAGAGAGGGAGCCCTTTTATTTCCTGGATGTTATAGACTTATTGCATGAGATGGAAGAAATGATGCTGGCATTTTAGTGATTCTGATATGATATTCATGACCTGGGGACTCAGGAACACACAAAGTTTGCTCCATTCCACCTCAAACAAGTAGAATGAATGAGTCACCACAGACCTTGACTCTCCTGGTAACACATCTATGTATCAAAGACTGCCCACACAGAATAGCAAAGATAAAAATGAGTAGCGACAAAATGGTCTTTGCTTTGAGATTAAGTGTACTTTGACATGCTGAAATTAGTGCGATTTCCTTAAATGAAGATTTTCCTAGTGGGACCTTCAACACACATCTGATTAACAAATTTTCCTGCCTTTCCTGACCCTTGCAGTGAAATTACGGTATGGATTCCATATATGACACTAAACTGAGGGCTACACTTAACGCATGCAGGGTATTCCGTAATCTGTTCCTATTAACAGAGTCAAAAGCTAAGGAAAGATCAATAAAACAATTCTGTGTTATTCTTGGAAAGTTACTCCATAAAGTGATGAGTAAAAACAATGGCAAATTGTAGAAGAGACATACTTGCCTGCTCTGCATGCAGATGATTGTCCCAAAAGGCCCAGGTTTATGACACACCAAGAGGAAATTGGGATAAAGAGAACGTATTGTATAGTAGATTTGGACTTCTGGAATACCTGAAATATCTGGCAAAATATTGAGCTTTCCCAAGTGGAGCACAAGTCCTAACTTTGCCTGATTACCTTTTGCCTGCTCTTACCATGTCCTGGCATTATATTTATTACATTTATTCTGGAACACTGGTTAGATCTAACTTAACTCCCTTATGCTGATTTAGCTACCATTTTTTTGCGCTATCCTCAGAAAAGATGGACAAACATTGATATTTTATACTGTGTATTTTTTTCTAAGATAATGTTCTCAATTCATTCTTTCAACAAATATTTGTTGTGCACCCACTATGTGTCGCACACTACTCTGGGAACTTTGGGTACATCTGTTAATAAAACAAAGATCCCTGTTCTGTGGCTCTTATATTCTCGTAGGCAAAGATAGACAATAAACAATAAGCATAGTGAAGGCTAAGGAAAAAGAAAGAGTAGAGCAGGACAAGCGGTGTTGGGAGTGTGGGGAAGATGCTTGAAACAGGTGAGGAAATCAACCAAGCAGACATCTGGGGAAAGGAATGTTCTGGGCAGAGGAAGCAACTGCACAGGCCCTAGGGTAGTGGATGCCTGGCATGTTGGAGGAAAGCAAAAAGGCCAGTCTGGAGCAGAGAGACTGGGGTGAGTAATGGGAGAGGAGGTCAGAAGGAGTGCTGGGGGCAGGTGAGATGATGAAGGGCCCGTGGGCCGTGGAGAAGACTTTGGCTCTTACTTGAGTGAGATGGGAGCCATTGCAGGGTTTTGATCAGAGGAATGCTCTGGTATGACACACATTTTAAAAGGACGATACTGTCTGCAGTAAAGGGAGTAGACTATAGGGGGCTAAAGGAGACAAGCAGGAAGACCCTGTTAGAAGGCAAGAGCCATAATCGAGGCAAGATCATGACAGCTTGGATGTGGGCAGTCACATGGGGGACGGCGGGAGTGAGAAGGGTGTGAGGGTGAGATAAAATAGGACCCCGAGGCTAGTGGCCTGAGAGACTAGAAGGATGAAGTTGTCATCAATTGAGATGGGAAAATCGGGAGGAACACGTTTGTGGGGAAAAGATTAGGAGTTCAGTTTTGAGCACAGAAAGTTTGAAGTGTCTTTTAGACATCCAAAAGAATATGTAAGTAGGAAGTTGGATATATACATCTAGACTTTGGGAGAGAGGAGGCTAGAGATTCCTTTTCATTTCTGATCTAATTATCTATTCAGAACTAATAAAACATTCACCCAGGATATTAGCACATTTCTGATAGAGACACTGCGTAAGAAGGTGAATTTTGCTGGAAGCCTTGAAAACAGATTCTCTATTTCTGGATCTTAACTAAAAACATATCCCAAAACATAGTTTGACTTGATTTTGATTTGATTCTCTCACCTTGACATTCTGGGCAGCAAGTGAAATTTCTCTAGATGGTAACGGCTTTCTGCTCACAGAAACCCCTGTCATCCGTTCATGACATAAACATTTATTCAGCTCCTGCAACATGTGAAGCTCCTATTCTTCCCCATAGTCCATTATCTTATTTGAACAGCAAGACTAGCCAAAAGGTCAGGGGAGAAATGAATTTGAAAGAAACACTTTGTAGAACAAAAGTTGGAAGGACACCTTGGCAAATCCCTGATTTTGAGAAGACCTGCATGATGGCGTCATGATGTGAGAGCAACGTTTCAGATAGTGCGATAGCAGTGCACAAAAACTCTGTCTGTGCATCTCTCCTGCCCACAGAGGATTGCTGAAGAAATATTTTACGTGTAAAATGTACGTCTTATGCCTCACAGTTCCTTAACAACTGAAAAATCATCCTCACATTTTCAGGGTTTTTTTAAAAAATTGGAGAAAGGAGAAGGTGAGATCAAGAAACTAATGTAAAAAAAACTATGTCCCAGCATTCTAAAATTTTCTTTTTACTTTAAATGCCATGGGACACAGTATTAGAAGGGTGTGGGATCCTTGTGGGTAGGTTGCAGTAGATAGACCCTGTAAGAAGTCCATTAAAAAAAGAATTTCAAGGGGCCAGCCTGGTGGCATAGTGGTTAAGTTCACTCGTTCCACTTCGCATGGCAGCCCAGGGTTCACAGGATCAAATCCCAGGCACGGACCTAGGCACCGCTCATCAAGCCATGTGTGGTGGTGACCTACATACAAAATAGAAGAAGACGTGCACGGATGTTAGCTCAGGGCTAATCTTCCTCAGCAAAAGAAGGAAGATTGGTAGCAGATGTTAGCTCAGAGCCAAACTTCATTACCAAAAAAATAAATTAAAAAAAAAAATAGAATTTCAATTCAACAAATATGTGTTTAGTGTCCCCCATGTGCAAGGACTGGTTGGAAATACGAAGACCAATGAGAACAGTCCTTCTCTCCAGTATTCATAGTGTAACAGGATACAGAACTTTATATAGACACATAAATGACACTAACACTAGGCAGACTGTGCCAAGTAGGGAAAGAAGAGATTAATTATGAGAATGGTGTGATTATGCTCCTTAGAGGAGTAAGGAACTTCCACTAGGTTTTTAATAAAATATTACTAAAAAGGACCAGATACCAGGATGGAGAGGAATTTCTATGCAGAGAGAACTTGAGCACAGATCTGGAAGCAGGAATGAAAGGCATGAATGGGACACTTAATGGTACAGTGCTACCCGACCATTGAAAAGGAAGAGGCGAAGTTAAATGCACATATTCTCACATATATAAATAATATAATGTATGTGAAAACACCCAAGCATAGTGCCTGGCATAGAGTAAAGGCTCAATAAATTAATTGAATGTTAGCTTGCATTTGAATATAATTCAGAAAGTGTGATAATGACTAAGAATGAATAATAAAAATCAGAGCAGAAATAAATGAAATAGAGACTAAAAAAATAGAAAGGATCAATGAAACTAAGAGCTGGTTCTTTGAAAAGATAAACATTGACCAACACTTAGCCAGTCTCACTAAGAAAAAAAGAGAGAAAACTCAAATGAATAAAATCAGAAATGAAAGAGGAGAAATTACAATGGACACCACAGAAATACAAAAGATTATAAGAGAATACTATGAAAAGCTACATGCCAACAAACTGGATAACCTAGAAGAAATGGATAAATTCTTAGAATCATACAACTTCCCAAAACTGAATCTAGAAGAAAGAGAGAATCTGAATAGACCAATCACCAGTAAGGAGATTGAAACAGTAATTAAAACCTCCTGAAAAACAAAAGTCCAAGACCAGATGGCTTCTCTAGTGAATTCTACCAAACATTCAAAGAAGATTTAATACCTATCCCTCTCAAACTCTTCCAAAAAATTGAAGAGGAGGAGAAGCTTCCTAACTCATTCTATGAGACCAACATTACCCTGATACCAAAACCAGACAAGGACAACACACACAAAAAAAAACTACAATGCAATATCGCTGATGAACATACATGTAAAAATACTCAACGTGGCCGGCCTATGGTTTAGCGGTTAAGTGCGCGCGCTCTGCTACTGGCAGCCAGGGTTCGGATCTCGGGTACTCAAGAACGCACCTCTTCTCCAGCCATGCTGAGGCCGCATCCCACATACAGCAACTAGAAGGATGTGCGACTATGACATACAACTATCTACGGGGCTTTGGGGGAAAAAAAAAAAGGAGGAGGATTGGCAATAGATGTTAGCTCAGAGCCAGTCTTCCTCAGCAAAAAGAGGAGGATGAGCATGGATGTTAGCTCAGGGCTGATCTTCCTCACACACACACACAAAAATACTCAACAAAATATTAGCAAATCAAATACAACAACGCATTAAAAGGATCATATACCATGATCAAGTAGGATTTATTCCAGGAATACCGTGACAGTTCAACATCTGCAAATCAATCACTGTGATACACCACATTAATGAAATGAGGAATAAAAATCACATGGTCATCTCAATAGATGCTGAGAAAGCATTCGACAAGATCCAACATCCATTTATGACAAAACCTCTCAATACAATGGGTATAGAAGGAAAGTACCTCAACAAAATAAAGGCCGTATATGAGAAACCCACAGCCAACATCATACTCAACAGAGAAAAACTGAAAGCCATTCTTCTGAGAACAGGAACAAGACAAGGGTGCCCATTCTCCCCACTTTAATTCAACATAGTACTGGAAGTTTTAGCCAGAGAAATAAGGCAAGAAAAAGAAGTAAAAAGGATCCAAATTGGAAAAGAAGAAGTGCAACTGTCACTATTTGTGGGTGACATGATACTATATATAAAAAATTCTACAGAATCCATCAAAAAACTACTAGAAATAATCAACAACTATAAAAGTGCAGGGTACCAATCAATATACAAAAATCAGTTGCATTTCTATACACTAATAACAAACTAGCAGAAAGTTAAGTCAAGAATACAGTCCTACTTACAATTGCAACAAAAAGAATAAAATACCTAGGAACAAATTTAACCAAAGAGGTGAAAGATCTGTACACCAAAAACTATAAAACATTGCTGAAAGAAATTGAAGGAGACACAAGAAATGGAAAAATATTCTGTGCTCTTGGATTGGAAGAATTAACATAGTTAAGATGTCCATACTTCCTAAAGCAATCTATAGATTCAATGCAATCCCTATCAAAGTTCCAACAACACTTTTCACAGAAATAGAACAAAGAATCCTAAAATTTACATGGAACAACAAAAGACCCCGAATAGCTAAAGGAATCCTGAGAAAAAAGAACAAAGCTGGAGGTATCACACTCCCTGATTGCAAAATATACTACAAAGCTATAGTAACCAAAACAGCATGGTACTGGCACAAAAACAGACACACAGATCAATGGAATAGAATCGAAAGCCCAGAAATAAACCCACACATCTATGGACAGCTAATCTTCAACAAAGGAGCCAAGAACATACAATGGAGAAAAGAAAGTCTCCAATAAATGGTGTTGGGAAAACGGGACAGCCACATGCAAAAAAATGAAAGTAGACCCTTACCTTACACCATACACAAAAATTAACTCCAAATGGATTAAAGACTTGAATGTAAGACCTGAAACTATGAAACATCTAGAAGAAAACATAGGCAGTATGTTCTTCGACATCGCTCTTAGCAACATATTTTCAAGCACCATGTCTGACCGGGCAAGAGAAACAAAAGAAAAAATAAACAAATGGGACTACATCAAACTAAAAAGCTTCTGCACAGCAAAGGAAACCATCAACAAAATGAAAAAACAACCTAACAATTGGGAGAATGTATTTGCAAACCATACATCTGATAAGGGGTTAATCTCCAAAATATATAAAGAACTCATGCATCTCAACAACAAAAAAATTACCAACCCAATTAAAAAATGGGCAAAAGACCTGAACAGACATTTCTCCAAAGAAGATATACAGATGGCCAACAGGCACATGAAAAGAAGTTCAACATCATTAACTATCAGGCAAATGCAAATCAAAACTACAATGAGATATCACCTCACGCCCGTCAGAATGGCTATAATTAACAAGACAGGAAACAACAAGTGTTGAAGAGGATGTGGAGAGAAGGCAACTCTCATACACTGCTGGTGGGAGTGCAAACTGGTGCAGCCACTGTGGAAAACAGTCTGGAGATTCCTCAAAAAATTAAGGATAGAACTACCATATGATCCAGCTGTTCCACTGCTGGGTATTTATCCAAAGAACTTGAAAACACCAATGCGTAAAGATACATGCACCCCTGTGTTCATTGCAGCGTTATTCACAATAGCCAAGACTTGGAAGCAACCTAAGTGCCCAACAAGGGACGAATGGATAAAGAAGATGTGGTATATATACACAATGGAAGACTACTCAGCTGTAAGAAACACTGAAATCCAGCCATTTGTGACAACATGGATGGACATTGATGGTATTATGCAAAATGAAATAAATCAGAGGGTGGAATTATAACAACAACAAACAAACACATATAGACAGAGATTGGATTGGTGGTTACCAGAGGGGAGGGGGGAGGGAGGAGAGCGAAAAGGATAATTCGGCACATGTGTGTGGTGATGGGTTGTAATTAGTATCTGGGTGGTGAACATGATGTAATCTACACAGAAAGAAAAGTATAATTATGTACACCTGAAATTTATACAATGTTATAAGCCAATGTTACTGCAATAAATAAAAAATTTTTTTAAAAATGTCCATAACCTAAAGCAATCTACTGATTCAATGCAATCCCAGTCAGAATCTCAATGACATTTTTCATGGAAACAGAACAAAGACTCCTAAAATTTATACGAAACAACAAAAGACCTCGAATAGGCAAAACAATTCTGAGAATAAAAGAACAAAGTTGGAGGTATCACACTCCTGGAATTCATATTATACTACAATCTATAGTAATCAAAACAGCATGATACTGGTAGAAAAATAGACACACAGATCAATGGAACAGAATTGAGAGCTCAGAAATAAAATCACACATCTATAGACAGCTGATCTTTAACAAAGGAGTCAAGAATATGTAATAGAAAAAAGAAAGTCTCTAATAAATGATGCTGGGAAAACTGGACAGCCACATGCAAAAGAATGAAAGTAGACCATTATCTTACACCATACACAAAAATTAACTCAAAATGGATTAAAGACTTGAATGTAAGACCTGAAACCGTAAAACTCTTAGAAGAAAATATAGGCAGTACGCTTTTTGACATCGGTCTTTGCAGTATCTTTTTGAATACCCTGTCTACTCAGGCAAGGGAAACAAAAGAAAAACAAATGGGACTACAGACTAGAAAGCTTCTACACAACAAAGGAAATTATCAACAAAATGAAAACACAACCCACCAAGTGGGAGAAAATATTTGCAAATCATGTATCTGACAAAGGGTTAATTTCCAAAATGTATAAAGAATTTATATAACTCAACAACAAAAAAATGAACAACTGGATCAAAAAATGGGTAGAGGATGTGAACAGACATTTTTCCAAAGAAGATATACAGGTGGCCAACAGGCACATGGAAAAGATGTTCAATATCACTAATTATTAGGGAAATGCAAATCAAATCTACAATGAGATATCACCTCACACTCAACAGAATGGCTATAATTAACATGACAAAAAATAACAAATGTTGGAGACAATGTGAAGAAAAGGGAACCCTCATACACTGCTGGTGGGAATGCAAACTAGGGCAGCTACTATAGAAAACAGTATGGACATTTATCAAAAAATTAAAAATAGAAATAGCATATGATCCAGCTGTCCCATTACTGGGTATATATCCAAAGAATATGAAATCAACAACTCAAAGAGATTTATGCGTCCCTATGTTCATCACAGCATTATTCACAATAGCCAAGACATGGAAGCAACCCAAGTGCCCATCAAGGGATGAATGGATCAAGACAATGTAGATACATGCAATGGAATACTACTCAGCCATAAAAAGGACAAAATCCTGCAATTTGCAACAACAGATAGACCTTGAGGGTAATACGTTAAGCTAAATGAGTCAAACAGAAAAAGGCAAATATCGTATGATTTCACTCACATATGGAAGCTAACACATAGACAAGGAGAACAGATTAGTGGTTACCAGAGGAGAAGCAGGTGAGGGGAGGGTGAAAGGGATAAAGGGGCATACGTGTATGGTGACAGATAAAAACTAGACTATTGGTGGTGAACATGATGCAGTTTATACAGAAACTGAAATATAATAATGTACACCTGAAATTCACACAATGTTATAAGCTAATATGACCTCAACTAAAAAAAAATGACTGAGATGAAAATGGTTCAGGAAAAGTGAAAATTACTAATTATGGATGGACACAGCTAGTGCAGATTTTTCAAGTTGCATGCAATTAAAGATGAATTTACAGCTTTTGAAATTATTTTTGATAGCTTTATTGAGTTATAATTGACATACACTAAATTTCACATTTTTAAAGTGTACAGTTTGGTAAGTTTTAACATATGTATGCACCCACGAAACCAATTCCACAATCAAAATAATGAACATATCCATCATCCTCCCAAATTTTCTAATGTCCCTTTGGAATTCCTCCCTCCTATTCCTCCTCCTAATCCCCAGGCAACCAATGATTTTCTTTCTGTCAACTATAAATTAGTTTGCATTTCCTGGAATTCTATATAAATGGAATCCTAAAGTATGTTCTCTTTTTTGTCTAGATCTTTTCACTCAACATAGATACTTTGAGAGTCCACCATGTTGTAGTATGTATCTGGAGTTCATTTCTTTTTATTGCTGAGTACTATTTCTTTGTGTAGATACACCATAGTTTGTTTCTGTTCACCTATGGGTGGGCATTTGGGCTGTTTCAAGTTGGGGAATATTACATATAAAGCTGCTATGAACATTCATGTACAAATCTTCATATGAACATACACTTTCATTTCTCCTGGGTGAATATCTAGGCACGGAATGGAGAGACCACATGGTAGATATACGTTTAACTTTTCAAGTAACTGCCAAATTCTTTTCCAAAGCAGTTGTACCATTTTACATTCCCACCAGCAGTGTATGAGAGTTCCCGTTCCTCCATATCCTTACCAACATGATCTGTCTTTTTAGAAATTTATTATCTCACCCCAAACAGCCACACACAGATAGCTCTTCTCCATTGATGGGATAAGTTCAATAGAAGATGTTTTCAACAAATTCAAAAAATAGCAAAATATCATTATTATTCAGAATAATAAATAAGTGCCAGGGAAAATAGCTAAAAGAGTTAAAAGAATTGACTTCTAGAAAATGGGCTGAGAGGTGGGAAGAAAAGGGACATGATACTACTGGTATTTATTACATTTTAAAGACTATTGACTTTTTAAAACATGCCACAGATTATTTTAACAGAAAATTAAAATATTTTTAAACAAATAAACCAAAGTAGTCTCAGAATTCTTTTCACAAGAGCATATAAGGGCCCCATTACGTATATTTAATTAAAATTTATTAGAACATGAAATCCTTATTAGTTACTTTATGTTTTCAGAATACACTGTGGATTAATCATCATAACTAATGTATTTTGTAGCCCTGAGATCAGAAGAAGCATTGTTGCAGATAACTTGGAGATGATAAAGTGTGCAAGAATCTCTGTTTATCCTGAACCAGGTTCACACTGAGACAATGTATAAACATTATGAAGACAAGTACTTTTTATAGTCATTAGCCACACTTCATTAAATGTTTAGCTTTTGGAAGACACTGGTGTAGACTAAATTTAAATAACTGACAAAGGTTAGACTCTTTTATAATTAAAGACACACAGCTTTAATTCATGGGTATTAAAAGTTGTAGAGTCTTGTTATTGCTACTGTGACTGCTCTGATTACAAAAGATATAAGACCTGGGGAGGCACTGTAACACAAGGGTTAAGCACATGGCCTTTGACTTCAAAGAGCTTGGGTTTAAATCCCAACATCACCATTTACTAACTATGTGACAACATATGCAAAGCAACATTACAAAGCCTCAGTTTCTTCGTGTCTAAGAATAGCATTAAAATGACACCTACTTCTTAATTCCAAGCACAGAACCTTGCACATAAGTGCTCAAAAAAGTTCAGCTATTGTTATTACCTGGGATTAATTACTGTAAAATACCCCAAGAGCTAAAAGTTAAGTATTATAGGGAGTTTTAATGGGAAAATGCTTGGATTTTATGAACATCCATGACAATTAAAGCAGTTAATTATTAAAATCCTAAAAGGACTCAAATGATTTTACCATAAGGAGAAATAGATATTAACCTCTAGTTAACTGGCTGATTGGTATATGCTGACTACACTAAGTTTCTCTTGAATCACTACAGTTCTCTTTACAAGTGAATGACAAGGCATGTTCTCTAGTTAAGGCAGTGAAGTTAATATTAGTTCTGCGATGATTTTTAAGTCATGGTTTGGAGATGAAGATATAAGATTCTAGTAAATTCTGTAAGTAATTAAGTGTACAGACATTAATCTTTCTACTAATTTATCTTTAAATTCACCAACTCTTTCTTCTGTCATCTCTGTTCTGCTTAATTTTTTAATTCTGATATTGTATATTTCAGTCTTGGAATTTCCATTTGGTTCTTAGTAAAAATTTTTATTTCTCTGCTGATAATTTCTCTCTCTTCAATCATTTCAAGCATAGTTTCCATTATGTCTTTGAATATAGTTATAAGAGCTACTTTAAAATCCTTATTTGCTATTTTCAACATCAGGGTCAGCGTCCATTGATGGTCTTTTCTTTTGGGAATGGTACACATTTTCTTGTTCTTTGACAACAACTTTTGAATTGTAGCCTGATATTGTGAATGTTAAGTTGTGGAGACTGAGTTCTGTTATACTCCTCCAATGAGTATTGATTTTTTGGTTTAGAAGTCATTTAACTTGGTTGGACTAAAATTATAAATTCTGTCTTGAGAAGCAGCTCAAATCTTGTTCAGTTTTTTAATCCTTAAGTGGGCTGCCTGCAGTTTACCAGGCACATGCAGGATTCGGGGATCAGCCAGAGGTTTGGGCAAAGTTTACACACAGAATTTGTTTCCTCCCTCTCTGGTTCTCTCCTTGCAGCAGTTCCCCCCTCACTTCCAATGGCTTTTGGTTGCCCTGAAATCTGTCGTCTAGACAACAGGACTGCAAGTTTTCTGTAAGAGTTTTAGTCACTTCATGCAGCAGCAACTGGAGGCTGCCCTTAGCCTACAATCCATAAAATTCAGGAAACTTCTTGTATCACTCCTTTTGCCCAGATGCTAACTTCCCTCCAGAATCTGCCTGCTTTGTTTGTTCTCCAGTGTCTTTGTGTGGTTATCTCTGTATTTTTCCCAGAGTTTATAGTTATCTGTGAGGGCCAGTCTTGTAGAAGCTTGCTCAGCCCTCCCAGAAGCACATAGACCACTAATTATACTTAAGTATACTCTCCACTGGATTTGGGCAGGATTAATGGTAAGGGGTGCAAAGATATCCAGACGACTCCCACCTTTTCCAAGAAACAGAAACTCAAATACAATGGGGTCAAATTCCAGAACACCGATCAAACTGCATTCACTTGTGACCAAGGTTGTTATTTGTTCAAAAGTCATCATGACTCTTTAAACTGAGTTGACGATAAATTCCACAAGTAGAAAAACCTAATCACTTTACTTTTTTCCTCTTCTCTTTTTATCAGGAGCATTTAGACACTTCCATTGTTTCATCTTCATGTACTTAATTGGAGCTAGATTTAAGGTCTGGGTTTAAGTGGAGAAAAAGATTTCAGATCTAAGCCATGTTCAGGGAATCTAAGGGCACTACATTAGAGTTTGGGAGATAAGCATCTTTGATATTTTTTTTAAGTATTCAATTTCCTTTTATAATTTTCCCTTGAGAAATCCACAGAAAGAAGGGGTATTTGGACAGCAGAATTTGGACATTCTGGGTCCCCAGCCAAAAATCACTTAATAGCTCCCCCAAACCTTTCATTAAGGCCCTAAGTAGTGACAGTCAGAAGGCATGACAAAAAGTGAGGATGTAGCGGAAGGAAAGCAAAGAGGAATGTAGCAGAGAAAATTCCGTTCAGGGAGCTCAAAATTTCTTAGAAATCAAACAGAATTTTAAAAATCTTTAGATCTTATACAATCAAGGCCCAACCAAGTTCCCACAATAAGTTGCACAGCAGGGGCTAGAACCTGGATGTGCTCACTCCAGCCCACTGAGTTTCCAACAGTACCACATGCCGACAGGCAGTCTATACATTAGACTCCCTAAGTCAAAGAAGGTTGTTGCTGGAAGGATTATGAGCCTCATCATTAAACTTCAAGCCCCACTGGAAAATCTCTGGGTTTTTGTTTCATTAAAACTTTTCCTACTTTAATTCTGAGAAATTTCTTGCTATAATGAAGTTCCTTGTATAGTTTTGTAGCTTAAAAATCTTACTGAGATATAATATCATTTATATTGTTTAATTAACATTTCAACCTTTGTTAATATATGTCCCATCTTCATCACAGCTTCCCATGCTCTCGTTGTAACAGACGAATTGCGTCTTATTACATATTTTCTTTTATATTAAAAATCTTGCAGATAGTCAAATGTGAACATTTTGTGATAAACGTTTCCCTCTTCCACTTTGAATTTTTTAGTTTAAAAAAATCTTTACCTAATTGTATAAACAGTATTTGTAAGTTATAACAAAATATATTCTCTGTGCCAACTATTAGGACTTAATAAAATGAATATCCCTCTGGTTATCTGAAAATAGGTCTGCTTTTATGCCAATTTACAATTCCGTAAAACTGTATTAAATCTTGGCTGATTGTTATAGAGTAATAACTTATTCTTTGACTATATAAGCCTGGAAATGCTGAAAAGCTATTCAACAACCTGGCCTTACTTAAAAGTGAATCAGTTCTATAAATGCTTCACAAGCTACTATACTGCCATAAGATCGCCTCCCCTTTAAAAATACCAAGTAGAGCAAATAGAATACAGACAAAAGCCATTGCTCCAAGATCTGTTCATAAAAAGCAACCACACCATCTCTGACCTTTGACTTACTGCTATTCTCTGACTCCCTCAGGCCCAGACCCAGAACCAGCTGTGTAAGGAAGCATGCTGACAGTTTTATGACCAGCCTAGACACCGTGTCATCACACTGTTCAGCCCACAGCTGGGAGTTACACTAAGTATGTTCTGGCCCAGGACCTTCCAGGGCAACTTCTTTAATCCTTTAAATTCTCTATTTGTCATTTAAAAACTCACATTTTTTCCGATTGAAATGGCCATACTTTATACATTCATTATCATAAATAATCCATCTATATAAACTACAATGATTTTTTTTAAGGTTTCTTAGTCTCTCCTGCATCTAATTCGTCTGAGGATTCACCTTCCATCCTCTTCTCTTGTACTCAGCAAAACAAGCCACCAAGCTGTAGTTCTTTGGATGTGAACCTATGACTGATACCTCGTTTATAACTAGGAAAACTATTTTTAAAGAAAGCAAATATGTGTCACAATGAGTGATGTAATCATTTTTTATGCAGTTGACTTTTCAATCGGCCATGGTGCCTTTGTTTTGTCAGGATGTAATCATCTACTATTCACACAGGAATGCAGAGTCTTATTAAGCGCAAAGTGTAGATGTCTTAAGTGGGTTCTGAGAATGGCAAAGTGTTGAAGCTGGATGACTAGTTCATGGTGGCTCGTTATCATATTCTCTCTAATTGTATGTTTGAAAATTTCCACATTAAAACTAAATTAAAAAAAGACAGAGAGCGCTTTTTGAGTACAGCAAGTCATTCCACCATTTCAACAAGACCTATGAACAAATAACCTTTTAAAGTGCACGTGTTTGGAATTTCTAAATTGTTTATTCATATTGACCTCCTATTTCCAGATATCTGTGGTCTGGAACTCTGTGGAAACTGTGGAAAATCAAGAAATTAGTGGAACCAGATTCCCTTTCCAACTGTACTAATTGGTGAAAACAGAGCCCTCATCATCCTCATCATCCTTATATCTGTGCCACGTGCCCTTCACTCAACCGTAAGCTGCTGCAGAGGCAACATGCACATCATTCGTTGGAGTGTTGATGGTTTTGCCATCAACATTGATCCGCTCAGACTCGTTATGAAAAATGTAACTGCTGCTCAACAAGACTTGAAGGCCATCTTATTTAATTATGGAGATCCTGATCCCTAATTCCCTAGTCTGGACTCATCATCACCTAAGAATTCCAGATTTATGAAGAAAACCCGCTAAAATTTGCAGAATTAAAATTTTATGTTGGGATAATTTCTGAACAGTAAATCATGAAACTTTAAAAACAATCATTGATCCTTTTAAAGACTGGTAGAGATTCCTTGGTATTTCTTAGCATGTTCCAATTTATTGAACACCTTTCATTAACAGGAAATTCTCTTCCTTATTCCTTTGCTTAATTTCTTGTACCAGAATTTAGTTTTATAGGTCCCTAACTCAATCATTTTCATGGGCAATTATTTACTCCATTATTTAGTTGAGTACTGAAAACATGCCAGGCATTCTTTCAAGTGCTGAGGATATAATGATAAACAAAACAAACAAAGAGTTCTAAAGGATCTTATATTTAATAGAGAAACAGACAACACAAAATAAATGAGTAGTATACCAGATGCTAAGTACTCCGGAAATAAATAAAGTAGTGAAAGAGGGATAGAGACTCTAGGGAGAGGTATTTGATGTTTTGTAAAGGGTGGCCAAGAAATACTTCACTGATAAGTTGATATTTGAATCCATAGAGCTTTGACATGAGAAGTAAACAATAAAAATATCTGAAGGAGGAATGTGACAGACAAAAGAAACAGCAAAGGCTTTAAAGCAGCAACATATTTAGTGAGTTTAAGGAACAGCAGGGAGAGGACTAGGCAATAGAGTAGGGCCAGAACCTGAGGGCCCTTGTCGGCCACTGGAAGAAAACTATCTCATATAGTGAGCCAAATGGAAGCCATTGCAGGGCTTCAAGCAGAGTAGAGGCAGGATATGATTTGTCTTTTTACCAGGATCCCTCTGGCTACTGTTTTAAGAATAGACTGTAAGGTGCAGGTTAGAAGCAAGAACAGTAAGGAGGCTAATCTGCAATCCAGGCAAGAGATCAAGGCTGCCTGGCCCTGGGTCCCAGGGGTGGAACTGATGAGTGGTGATTTAACTCCAGACATATTTTTAAGACAAGTCCAACAGGATTTGCTGATCAATTGTATACAGGATATAAGAAATGTTAGGAATAACTCTAAAGTTTTTGGTCTGAGCATCTGGAAGAAAATAATTGCCATCTGCTGAGAAAGAGAAGACCATGGGAGGGCAAAGCAGTATGTAGACCATTTCCTGAGGCCTGAGTTAGTTGCTCTCTTACTCCTCTTTTCCCCAAATTGCATAAAGTTCACAGGTAGGTTATGAGAGCCATGGGATGGTGGGATTTATCACTACCCCTTCAACAAACACAAGAGTGGGCTTCCAGGAGCACTTTCTTTCCACTCTCTGTATCCCATCCCTCTCCCCTATAAAACAGAAATAGAAAACATGAGTTTGGACATTTGGCATATCACTTCTGAAAAGTTGTGGACTTAAAATTTTCGTCCTATTAAAAATATTCAGGGGCCAGCCCAGTGGTGTAGTGGTTAAGTTTGCGCATTCTGCTTCAGCGGCCCGGAGTTCACAGGTTCAGATCCTGGGCGTGGACCTATGCACAGCTCACCAAGCCACGGTGCGGTGGCGTCCCATATATAAACTAGAGGAAGATGGTCACAGATGTTAGCTCATGGTCAATCTCCCTCACCAAAAAAAAAAAAAAAAATTCAGGGCTCTTTCTTCCACGTCAAGTAAATACAAACCCTTCATCTCCCCTTCTCTTTCGTGTTTACCATTCTCATTGCTCTTTTAGGACTCTAGGGGTGCCCTTTTGAGAGAAATAAACGTTCAAGGACACAAGCATCTCATTCAGAGTGCAGGTTTGTTCCGAGTGACCATGTGCCTCTAGCACCTTTCCCAAGTTTGCATTCCTTCTGTTTTGTAGTTGCCCATAACCTAGAAGTCAGAAATCAGAATTTCAGACCCTACCATCATCAAGTTGACTTCCTCCCAACCCCCAAACTGACAGCCAGAGATGTAAGTCACTTTAGAACAGAGATCGTAAATACTAAACCATCTCATCAATCAGTCATCACCACATTGTTATTTTTCTTTGAAATAAATATACCCAGTGATTTTGCCTCTAAGGCACGGTTTTTCAATCTTTGTTCCCAGCCTGTGTTTATCTCACTTGTTTTCCTACATCTCTCTTGAAATGCTCTGCTTCATCCTGGCTGGGCCTCTGGGAGAGCCATTCCTCACCCTACGCAGCCAGGTTGGGGAGCAGGCAGACTGTGGCTACAGCAGTCAGTTCACTGGATTGTGGACTTTGATTCTCCAGCAAATGGTTTCTTGAGTCAGTACAAAACAGTTTTCAGAGGGTTACTATATGCAATACGTTCATGCTAGATACTGTATAGAATAAAATGTAGAAAAAGGCTTGCTCTCTTGAAGGCATAGAAAACCGCACAATCTTTTCTGAAGATACTCTAATCACTTTAAGTCAGAAAATATTTAGTACCATCAAAAGGTAAAATGTAAGATCTATGGGAGCTGAGAGTCTGCAAAGTACTGACAGCTGTATCTGTAAGAGAAAAGAAGGCTTCACAGGAAGCCAAAGTCGAAGTCCCTCCTGAGGCCCAGGTGAGTCTGATCCAGGTACCACCCGAGTTCCAGGAGAAGCAGGATGTGAGTGTCTCAGGATCCTGTCAAACAGAGAGGAAGGGATTACCACTGAGGCAGGTCAGCAAGATGGGGTTCCCGAGGAGCCAGGCTATGCGTAGGTAGCCGAGGGGAAGAGGATGCATCAAATCCCAGGAGGCGGCAGGAGGGAAAGCAGGAAGGGGCCAGGGGCAGGGGCTGAGGCTGCCATAGAGAGTGGTACAGCAGAAGGCAGAACTCATGCCTGGCAGGTAAGCACCTCGTCTGGATTTCTCCCTGGATTCCCGGTCTCTCGGCCTTCTAGTCCCCAAGCAGATGGATGTCCACCTTGGCACCACCACATACTTTGCACACTTAGTGGAAGGACCCACGTTGTATGAATGCTTATGAGTCCAACATCTGGGCAGCTTCTCACACATAGTGAAAGTTCAACTAACACTTGTGGAAGTGAGCTGAAGGATGGGGCACAGGAAGAAAATTAAGACTGCGCTCAGAGTCTCCTCTCAGTGCAAAGATAACTAGAAGAAAATTGTATTAGTTTCCTGTGGCTGCTGTAACAAATTGCCACAAACCTGGCAGCTTAAAACAATACACATTCATTCTCTTAACAGTTCTGGAGGCCAGAAATCCAAACTCAGGTTCACTGAGCCGAAATCAAGGTTCCAGCAGGGCCAGACCTCCCTCCCAAGGTTCTCGCGGAGAATCTGTTCCTCACCTCTTCCAGCTTCTGGTGGCTGCTAGTACTCCTTGGCCTGTGGCCGCATTACTCCCATCTCTGCCTCTGTGGTCACATTGCCATCTCCTATTCTGTATTTCTGTAAAATCTCCTCCTGCTTTTCTTTTATAAAAACACTTGTGATTGCATTTAAGGCTTACGTGGATAATCCAGAATAATCTTCCCATCTGCAAATACTTAATTTAATTACATCTGAGAAGATCACTTTTTTAGCCATACAACATTCACATTTTCTAGGGATTAGGATGTGGATATCTTTTGGAAGGCCGTTATTCAGTCTGTTACAACAAGGAACTTGGTTACATATAAAGGCAGAAGGAATGAAGTGGAAGGAATACAGGAGGGAGAGACACTCCTCTGAGAATACCTCGCCTACTTTTGACTTTGGGGAACGTGTTAATGTTCTCTATATTTAAAGATAGAATTAAACCAACAAGAATGGAAAAGAGAAAAAACCTAAAGCTGAAATCAAACTGAAAGAAATGACCAAATTTCAAATGAATAACGTAACCACAGCTCAGGTGGTGGCAGAAAAAAATACTAATCCACGTAACACGATCACGGTATTTGACCATACACTCTCAGTCCTAGGAGGGATGGAGTGGAGAAGGGAATAACCAAAAACAAATCCTAAACTATTTTTATAGGTTTTATTTTTGTAATAAAGAGGACAAAGCAATTCTGAAACTATTTGAGATGCATTATAGGAATGAACAAGTGAGTAAATACATTGATGTTTTTGAGACCCAAGATTCTCACTGTAGAAGAAGGGGCATACAAGCATGGAACGAGAAGAAGCAAAAAAGAACCCTTCTTGGGAGGAATTGGAATTGGTGGTATTGGTGTGAATTATGATTTCTAAAATATGTATATGTACGTTTATATGCCTATATATGTACATGTGTATACTTGTGTATGCATGTGTGTATTTAGGTTTGTGTATTTCTATGTGTATACACAAGCTTATATTTCCTAGATCTGCCCACTAGGGACTAGAAGCACAGACACCCCAGCAGCAATGAGCACACCTAGCACCAGACCTTGATCTCTAATACCACTCCCCACTGACAAAAACACCAGGGCTCCTCACAGAAATGGCTGATTCCAGAACTTGGACAATGTAGATTACGAGAAGAACTTGGAATATCTTATGCCAAAAAGTAAGGAAGTACCTCAGCAAATGATGGGGCATGTTAAAAACACAGACACAAACCCTCTGGGGCTTCCACTGGTCAGATCTGTGATAATGTGAGCACTAAAATCATTAGGACAGTAGTGAGTTAAAAATCATGGAAAAAATTGGATCATGGATTCCAGGTTCTTGCTTAGAGTAAAATGCAAAGTGCAGACAGGAAAATGTGGAAGGAGTGCTGGAGCTGGCAAATAACCGTTTTGCAACCATCATAGTAAAGGTTGGTTCAGGTGAGCACCATCAACAGACACTAAATCTAGGGGGAAATTTTTATTAAATTTGGATCGTCTTAAAGCGTCTCCCCAGATTGCTTATTCATTACAACTAGAAAGTGACAATACAGTGGAGAATTGGACAACGTCTTGACTGTGTTCAAAATTAACATCACCATTAAGGGGCAGATGGGCATCATGTGCTTCAAGACGCAATGCCCTGACGAGGACACAACCTCACTTATGCAATACACCAGCCAGGACTGCACAACCCAAATATACGCATGAGAAAACATCAGACAAAGCCAAAGTGAGGAACATTCTATTAAAAAAATACTATACTTTTCAAAAATGTCAATACCATTAAAGACACAGAAAGGCTGTGGAAATATCCCAGTTTAAAAGAGCCTGAGAGACATGATAATTAATGCCACACAGGATCCTAAGCTGGATTCTATATTGGGGGAAATACTATAAAGACATTATTAGCTCAAGTGACAAAGTTGAAATGTGGAAGATAGATTTTGTAAAAGTATTGTACAAATGTTGATATTCCTGAAGTTGGAAACTATATTGTTTTTATGTGAAGGGATATCTTTGTTCTTAGGAAATAACACAGATGTATTTAGGGGAAAATGACTATGAAGCATGCAACTTACTTCTAAATCGTTCAGAAAAATTATGTACAAGTGTGTGTGTGTGTGTGTAAGGGGGGGGCACAGAAGCCAGTGATAAAGCAAATAGAGTAAAATATTAGCGATAGATGAATCTGAGTAAAAGGTATACAAGTGTGCTTGTGCTATTTTTATTCTTGGAACTTTTCAACGAGTGTGAAATTATTTCTAAATAAAAAGTTAAGAAAAATAGCACTGTACACTGTAATCACTAGACTGTTAGAAGATGTAGCAAAAATTATTGAGGCAACAATAGAGCTCTTCAAAATGACAATAGTACCATGAACAAATTTTAAAAGAGGCTTCATTTCAGATTTTTGTTGATCTAAAAGCCGACTTTCCAATTACCTCATCACGAAAGTCTGCACTCTCAACAGCAATACCTCAGGATCTTCACATTACTCCTTCTTCTGAAGTCAAGCGTGAATGAGTCACTATTAAGTAAACCCCTTACAGAAAGCCTTCCAAATAAAGGGCAAGGGTAACAAAAGAAAAATATTCTAGCAAAAACTTGGTCTAAAGAAACATCGCCCCAAATTACGGGCTGATATTTTATTCCATTACAACATAGCATTAGTGAAAAAAGAATCGTGATGAGTAAAATCCTGGAATAAGACTGAGGTAGGCTCTAAAAGCACTGTGAATTATTTGAGCAGGGGAATACACAAACTTTACATACAATTGGACATTTTATCTACTTGGGATCTTCTATGTTAACCCTGTACAGGAACTTTCTCGTCACAGGTTGGGTTCTCAAAGTAGATGCTTAAATTGGATTAGGGATGAGATGTGTATTAGCGATGAGATGGGGATCACACCACCTGTGAAAGGAAGGGGAGGAAGCAGATTGGACAGAGGGAGAAGCCAAATGGCAAGCCTGACAGAGACTTAACCAGTCCTGGTTAAGGAGCCCTGAATCTCAACAGTTGCCCATCGGAGTTGTCCTGCATCATGCAGGCCAAACCGGACATGCCTTTGTACTCCAGCCTTGCTGTGTCGCTGGTTGTAAGATACCCTGGGGAGGACCTGACCTGAGACAGACCCTGAAGGAGCCACCAGCTGGAGGCTGTCTGCTGGCCACACTCCGTAGACCTGGGCAGCAAATCTTTCCTTGAAGGGTGAACTTGGTGGTACATATCCATGTCTACCACAGCTCACTCCTTGCCCCACTCAGCTCCGCTTCTCCACATGTTCAGGGAGCAGCTCCTCCAGAATTTTGATGGACCTCTCTTTTTGCGGGAATCTTAGAAGAGGGACTAACCACAAGCCCCACTGCTGCAGCTGATCTCAGGGCCACAATTCACACATTGTCCCCCTCCTTCACTATCCATTCTAGGTTCTTTTTACCTTCAAGTGCCACCTCTGCTGGCTTGATAGCTTACTGGGTGGTGTGACCCAGACCTTGAGAGGTCTCCATGATTACTTATTCCAGGTTTGCTGCAATTTATAGCCACAGTTGGTTAAAGAGTGCCAAGAGGCACCCAAATAAATCACCTGAATTCTACACATTTTTCTCCAGGTCCCTTTTATTTCCCCCTAATGATCAGCATCAATTACTCCTATTGAGACACTGACTTTTCTTGCCTGCTAGTCTCGGGACACGAGGAACACAAAGTACCCTGGCAACATCCACAGCTTAGAATTCAATGAGACTCTTGCTGGGTTCCCTGGCTTAAGCGTTCCATTGTTGGAAACCAGGCTTTTATCCCTGCAAGGCCCAGAGGTGTACGATAGGAAACATAGAGTCCTCCAGTGAATCATGGGGAGTATAGTAAATGCAGCCACTACTGCTTCTACTTCTGGTCCTGAAACCCAGTACCACATAAAGGAATGGCGTCAGATAAGGGTCTCAGCATTGTTTTATGTTTCTGATTGGACATTTTTATTTTTTATTTTTTTTATTTTTTTGTTTATTGCAGTAACATTGGTTTATAACATTGTATAAATTTCAGGTGTACATCATGATACTTCTATTTCTGCATGGATTACATCATGTTCTCATGTTCACCACCCCAATACTAATTACAATCCATCACCACACACATGTACCGAATTATCCCTTTTGCCCTCCTCCCTCCCCCCTTCCCCTCTGGTAACCACCAATCCAATCTCTGTCTCTATGTGTTTGTTTGTTGTTGTTATTATCTACTACATAATGAGTGAGATCATACGGTATTTGACCTTCTCCCTCTGACTTATTTCACTTTGCATAATACCCTTAACGTCCATCTATGTTGTCACAAATGGCTGGATTTCATCGTTTCTTATGGCTGAGTAGTATTCCATTGTGTATATATACCACAGCTTCTTCATCCATTCGTCCCTTGATGGGCACTTAGGTTGCTTCCAAGTCTTGGCTATTGTGAATAACGCTGCAATGAACACAGGGGTGCATGTATCTTTACACATCGGTGTTTTCAAGTTCTTTGGATAATACATAGCAGTGGAATGGCTGGATCATATGGTAGTTCTACCCTTAATTTTTCAGGGAATCTCCAGACTGTTTTCCACAGTGGCTGCACCAGTTTGCACTCCCACCAGCAGTGTATGAGAGTTCCCTTCTCTCCACATCCTCTCCAACACAGGTTGTTTCCTGTCTTGTTAATTATAGCCATTCTGACGGGTGTGAAGTGATATCTCATTGTAGTTTTGATTCGTATTTCCCTGATAGTTAATGACGTTGAACATCTTTTCATGTGTCTGTTGGCCATCTGTGTATCTTCGTTGGGGAAATGTCTGTTCAGGTCTTTTGTCCATTTTTTAATTGGGTTGTTAGTTTTTGTGTTGTTGAGATGCATGAGTTCTTTATATATTTTGGAGATTAACCCTTTACCAGATGTATGGTTTGCAAATATCTTCTCCCGATTGTTAGGTTGTCTTTTCGTTTTGTTGATGGTTTCCTTTCCTGTGCAGAAGCTTTTTAGTTTGATGTAGTCCCATTTGTTTATTTTTTCAATTGCTTCTCTTACCCAATCAGACATGGTGCTTGAAAATACGTTGCTAAGACCAATGTCGAAGAGTGTACTGCCTATGTTTTCTTCTAGAAGTTTCAGTTTCAGGTCTTACATTCAAGTCTTTAATCCATTTGGAGTTAAGTTTTGTGTATAGTGTAAGGTAATGGTCTACATTCATTTTTTTGCATGTGGCTATCCAGTTTTCCCAACATCATTTGTTGAAGAGACTTTCTTTTCTCCGTTGTATGTTCTTGGCTCCTTTGTGGAAGATTAGCTGTCCATAGATGTGTGGGTTTATTTCTGGGCTTTCGATTCTATTCCCTTGATCTGTGTGTCTGTTTTTGTGCCAGTAACATGCTGTTTGGTTACTATAGCTTTGTAGTATATTTTGAAGTCAGGGAGTGTGATACCTCCAGCTTTGTTCTTTTTTCTCAGGATTCTTTTAGCTATTCGGGGTCTTTTGTTGTTCCATATAAATTTTAGGATTCTTTGTTCTATTTCTGTGAAAAGTGTTGTTGGAACTTTGATAGGGATTGCATTGAATCTATAGATTGCTTTAGGAAGTATGAACATCTTAATTATGTTAATTCTTCCAATCCAAAAGCAGAGAATATCTTTCCATTTCTTTGTGTCTTCTTCAATTTCTTTCAGCAATGTTTTATTTCAGTGTACAGATCTTTCACCTCTTTAGTTAAGTTTATTCCTAGGTATTTTATTCATTTTCTTGCTATGGTAAGTGACATTGTATTCTTAATTTCTCTTTCTGCTACTTCGTTGTTAGTGTGTAGAAATGCAACTGATTTTTGTATGTTGATTTTGTGTCCTGCAATTTCACCATATTCTTTTATTGCTTCTAAAAGTTTTTTGCTGGATTCTTTAGGGTTTTCTAATATAAAATCATGTCATCTGCAAATAGTGACAGTTTCACTTCTTCCTTTCCAGTTTAGATCTTTTTTATTTCTTTTTCTTGCCTGATTGCTCTGGCTAGGACTTCCAGTACTATGTTAAATAGGAGTGGTGAGAGTGGGCATCCTTGTCTGGTTCCTGTTCTTAGAGGGATATCTTTCAGTTTTTACCATTGAGAATGATATTAGCTCTGGGTTTGTCATAGATGGCCTTTATTATGTTGAGATACTTTCCTTCTATACCCATTTTATTCAGAGTTTTTATCATAAATGGATGCTGTATCTTGTCAAATGCTTTCTCTGCACCTGTTTAGATGATCTGTGATTTTTATTCTTCATTTTGTTAAAGTGGTGTATCACGTTGATTGATTTGTGAATGTTGAACCATCCCTACATCCCTGGAATAAATCCCACTTGGTCATGGTGTATAATCTTTTAAATGTATTGTTGTATGCAATTTGCTAATATTTTGTTGAGCATTTTTGCATCGATGTTCATCAGTGATATTGGCCTGTAATTTTCTTTTTTTTGTGTTGTCCTTGTCTGGTTTTGGTATCAGGGTAATGTCGGCTTAGTAGAATGAGTTAGGGAGCTTTCCCCGCTCCTCAATTTTTTGGAAGAGTTTGAGAAGGATAGGTATGATGTCTTTGAATGTTTGGTAGAATTCACCAGAGAAGCTGTCTAGTCCTGGACTTTTATTTTTGGGGAGGTTTTTGATTACTGTTTTGATCTCCTTACTGGTGATTGGTCTATTCAAATTCTCTACTTCTTCTTGATCTTGTTTCAGAAGGTTGTATGATTCTAAGAATTTATCCATTTCTTCCAGATTGTCGAATTTGTTGCTGTATAGCTTTTCATAGTATTCTCTTATAATCTTTTGTATTTCTGAAGTGTCCGTTGTAATTTCTCCTCTTTCATTGCTGATTTTACTTATTTGAGCCTTCTCTCTTTTTTTCTTGGTGAGTCTAGTTAAAGGTTTGTCAAATTTGTTGATCTTTTCAAAGAACAAGCTCTTGGTTTTATTAATTTTTTCTATTTTTTTTAGTCTCTATATTTCATTTATTTCTGCTCTGATTTTTATTATTTCCCTTCTTCTACTGATTTTGGGCTTTGTTTGTTCTTCTTTTTCCAGTGCCTTTAGGTGCATTGTTAGATTGTTTATTTGAGATTTTTCTTGTTTGTTGAGATAGGCATGTATTGCTATAAACTTCCCTCTTAGAACCGCTTTTGCTGTATCCCATAATTTCTGGCATGTTGTATTTTCATTTTCATTTGTCTCCAGGTATTTTTTTATTTCTTCTTTGATTTCTTCATTGACCCAATTGTTGTTCATAGCGTTTTGTTTAATCTCCACATATTTGTGGCTTTTCTGAATTTCGTCCTATAGTTGATTTCTAGTTTCATACCGTTGTGGTCAGAAAAGATGCTTGGTATTATTTCAATCTTCTTAAATTTACCTAGACTTGTTTTGTGGCCTAATATGTCATCAATCTTGGAGAATGTTCCATGTGTATTTGAAAAGAATGTGTATTCTTCAGTTTTTGGATGGAATGTTCTGTATATATCTACTAGGTCCATCTGTTCTAGTGTGTCATTTAAGGCCAATATTTCCTCATTGATCTTCTGTTTGGATGATCTATCCGTTGGTGTAAGTGGAGTGTTAAAGTCCCCTACTATTATTGTGTTACTGTCTATTTCTGTTTTTATGTCTGTTAATAATTGATTTATATATTTAGGTGCTCCTACATTGGGTGCATAGATATTTACAAGTGTTATATCCTCTTGTTGAATTGTTCCCTTGATCGTTATGTAATGCCCTTCTTTGTCTCTTTTTACAGTTTTTGTTTTAACGTCTGTTTTGTCTGATATGAGTACTGCTACCCCGGCTTTCTTTTCATTGCCATTTGCGTGGAGTATCTTTTTCCATCCCTTCACTTTCAGTTTGTGAGTGTCTTTAGTTCTGAAGTGGGTCTCTTGTATGCAGGATATATATGGGTCTTGTTTTTTTTATCCAATCAGCCACCCTATGCCTTTTAATTGGAGCATTTAGTCCACTGACGTTTAAAGTAGCTATTGATAAGTATGTACTTACTGCCATTTTTTAACTTTTTTTTCTCAGTGTTTTAGTAGTCCTTCTCTGTTCCTTTCTTCTTCTCTTGCTCTCTTCCCTTGTGGTTTGATGGCGTTCTTTAGTATTATGTTTGGGTTCCTTTCTCTTAGTTTTTTGTGTATTTATTATAGGTTTCTGGTTTGTGATTACCATGGGGTCCATATACAGAATTGATGGTCTCTTTTGTTTGACCTCTGTCTGAAAGCTCTACTCTTTAACTCCCCTCCTCCCACATTTTATGTTTTTGATATCATATCTAACCTCTTCCTTGTGCATTTGTATCCATTACCCTCTTATCATGGAAATAGATAATTTTTCCTATTTGTGGTCTTCTCTTTTCTCCTTAAATATGTCCCTTTAGCATTTCTTGTAGTACTGGTTTCTTGGTGACAAACTCCTTTAATTTTTGCTTGTCTGGGAAACTTTTTATCTCTCCTTCCATTTTGAATGAGAACCTTGCTGGGTAGAGTATTCTTGGCTGTAAATTTTATCCTTTTAGCACTTTAAGTATATTGTGCCGCTCTCTTCTAGCCTGTAAGGTTTCTGCTGAGAAGTCAGCTGATAGCCTTATGGGGTTTCTTTTGTATGAAACTTGTCTTTCTCTTGCAGCTTTTAGGATTCTTTCTTTATCTTTAATTCTGGACATTTAATTATGATGTGTCTTGGTGTGGGCCTCTTTGGGTTTATCTTGTTTGGGGCTCTCTGTGCTTCCTGTACCTGGATGTCTGTTTCCTTCCTTAGGTTAGGGAAGTTTCATCTATTATTTCTTCAAATAGATTCTCTGCCCTTTTGTCTTGCTCTTCTCCTTCTGGGACACCTATAACATGGATGTTAGTGTTCTTGATGTTGTCCCAGAGGTCCCTTAGACTGTCCTCACTCTTTTTAGTTCTTTTTTCCTTTACCTGTTCAGCTTGGTTGATTTCTTCTAGTCTTTCATCCAGCTCGCAGATGCATTCTTCTGTATCCTCTACTCTGCTTTTGAGTCCCTCTGGTGAATTTTTCACTTCCAGTATTATATTCTTCATTTCTGATTGGTTCTTTTTTATATCTTCCATTTCTTTGTTGATGTTCTCACTGAGTTCATCCATTCTTCTCCCAAGATCAGTGAGCATCCTTAACACTTTGTTTGAACTCTCTGTTGGGTAGGTTGCTCATTTCTGTTTCACTTAGTTCCTTTTCTGGGGTTTTGTCCTATTCCCTTACTTGGAATGTATTCCTTTGCCTCCTCATTTGCCTCTTTCCCTGTGCTTGTGTCTATGTGTTAGGTAGGTCAGCTACGTCTCCTGCTCTTGGATAGGTGACCCTATATAAGTGATGCCTTATGAGGCCCGCAGTGTGCTTCCCTCAGTTCTGAATGTTCCAGGAGTGACCCCTATGTGGGCTACGTGTGTCCTTCTGTGTGGTGTGTTTGCTTTCCCTGTAGGTGCCCAGGGTGGCTGAGCTATGCTGTTGGCCAGCTGTTGTAATGCTTATCTTCTTGTAGTTGTTGTGGGCCCTTCAGTCTCTTTATCAGGTGTGGGGAGCCCCAGCACAGTTGGCTGTGAGTTCTAACAGCAGATTTGTGTTGCAGTATTTCTTTTAAGTGAGTAGGTCCCCAGCGTGGCAGGTTGTTAGGCTCAGGGGCTTACAATTGCTATAAGCCTCCAGACTTTAGGTCTCTTGTCAGCTCTCTGAGGATTGCAGCTGGGTGGGGCTGGCCTCAGGCACAGGAGCACCCAATTGTTTCAGGCTTTGGAAGGCGGGGCAAACCCCCTACATGGGTCTTTGAGAAGCACAAGTCTTCTGGAGCTGACAAGCCCTGCTGCCCACAGGTCCACACACACAGTCAACACAGTCCTGCCCCATGTGTGTGCCCCGACCTCCTGATGTGGACCCAATCTCTCCACCTCAGGAGCCCCACACACTCCATCACTGCCCCACACTCTCCACCCTCTCCTTGTACATGCCGTGCCCCACTGAATTGGGCCCAGTCAGCAGGCTGGAGAGAATGCAGTCACCAATCTATGCAGGCCCACAAGTTGCCTTAGGGCTTGTTGTTGGGTGGGGCCAGTCCCTAGGGTGGGCTGCCTGCTTTGGCTGAGCTGCATTAAATTGGTGGTCTAGTGGGTGGGGCCGACCCTGGGCTAGCAGGCCCCAGGGAGAAATCCAATGGTGACTGCCAGCGTCTGTGTCAGCATGCTCACACCAGGCCACAACAATGGCCACCGCCAATGTCCCAGTCCCTGGAGAGGTCTCACCCCTCACTGAGATGCACTCAGAGCCTATCAGGTGAGTCTCTTTTCACCAAAGCACTGTGCACCTTTCTTTCTGGTGATTTTAGGTTGCTTTCTGAAAGGGGTGAGTTTATGCATGGACCCTTTAAGAGCCGGTTTTAATTTCTTTGTGAACCAGCTTTTGTGGGGGTGCTCCCCAATGTTTTAGTAGCAGGCAAAGTCAGATATTATGCCACTCATCTCGATTTTGCTGGGTCCACAAAATGCCTCCAGCGGAGGCGCTCCCTGGCTCAGGCCCTGCTCCTCCAGGGAGGGCTGCAGACCTTTGGGCTGCTCCCAGGCTGCTGTGAAGCGCTGCAGCTTGTGAAGGTGGCATTTTTTTCTCTCTGGAAGGGAGTTTCTGCCTCTTCCACCTCAATTAGAATTGTCATTTGTTGCAGGAGTTCCTCGTATCCAGTTTTCAGTTCTCTCTCAGGGGTAATTTTTCCACGAGTAGTGGTAAATTGGCTGTGTCTGTGGGAGGAGGTGAGTTCAGAGTCTGCTTACACTGCCATCTTGACTTCTCTCCCACTGGTCGGATATTTAGAGGCAGGAGAACCTAGATCAGTAAGTATGAGTCCAGGCTGTTGGGCCCATACAAAACCTCCATCTCTGCTGCCATGGCCATTCTCTTCGTTTGCCCATTGTGACAACACTGGTGGTCAATGATGGAGGCTGGCTGACATCCACTATCCAAATAATTTTGTATACTTCTCAATCTAGTGCCTCTTCCAGAGTGGATGCTCTCTGGTGAGTAATATGTGATACAGAGATCTCCATACTTCATATCCACTCCATATGTCCATCCACGTTTCTCTAACCCAGAATCCTTGGCACCAATCTTCTAATCTTTTTCCTCCCAGTCAGGCCATTTACCACTGCCCATGAGTCCATATATTTTCTAATTCAGGCTATTTCTCTTACCACAAATAGTAGGTGACCAGGACAACGTACACCATCTGAAATCCTGCCCATTGGAAGAAGTTTCCCTTCACCTTCCAAGCCTACCTCTGAATGGGCTTTAGTGTAGCTGTTCTCCATTTTCAGCTTGATCCCATATACCAAGCTTACTTGCCCATAAACCAAGCTCAAGCTTTTCCCTCCTCCTTCAGGTGTTTGATTAGAATCCCCAATACAGCCATAGGTGTGAACAGAAAAAAAGGTGATGTGCAATAGTGGTAGGTGCTTGGGGGCCTAGGCTCTCTGCTCCTGCAGGTTGCTGATGCCTATTGGTCCCAGTTGCACCATCTCCATCTTTCAAAGGATTGTTTCTGTACTCACATGGCATTATGACTTGTATGTCATCTCACAGTTCCTGACTCTTTAGTCAATGGGTTTTAGATCTGAAAACTGGCCCAGATCTGGAAACTATAAATGAGATTGTGACTTTTTATAATCAATTTAGGTGATTCATCCATGATTTCTTCTCCTCATACAGACTGAGTGATAGTCTTATTGGCTGCCCATCTAGAGACACTGTGTACTATTAATCATCTCCATGATTCTCTGCAGGTCAGGCTTCTTTGGCTGCCATTCCATTCTTGCCAATTGCTATGATAATTGCAACCCCCTGGTTTCTGGCAGTTAAGTGCCACCACCTGGCCTTTGTCATTTCAGAGTTCTGTCATCTCCATTTTTAGCAGCATGCCACATTCAGGGACCACCTCACCTACTGTAAGCCCTGGCCTATAGAGGACAGCTACTGCTGGAATTTTTAGCAATGCTGGTGCCCCTCTCACTAGTGCGCTTGTATGGCCTTGGTAAACAGTGTGTCCTCTGGACCTTCTCATGGAACCTATGTATCAACTCCAGCATATCCATATCCCGAAGCCTCCTAATCCCTTCCTCCATGCTCCCCTATAGCAATTCTGCACTTCGACTTTGTTTAGTTGTAAGCTGTGATTTTTTCCATGCTTCTAGGTCCCACCCTAATAATGAATTTGCATCATCTCCTGAGCTCCTTGCCAAAATGTCAAATTCTGTATCTTGGGAGAATGTTAGCTTATCAGATCTTATCTTCTGGTCTTCTTGATCAAGCACCCTCAAAATCCAATCTCACACACATACACCTAGCTCCTGCCAGAACATGCTATCTAGATCTTGCAGCTCCTTTGGGGTATAGTCTCTACTCTGTCTCCAGGGGCAGCATAGCCCTCACTGGATTATGCTGTGAATTAACTCCAGCTATAAGAGTAGTGGACAGAACGGGAGGAGGGAGCAAATCCTGAGATGGGCACCTGTTGCCTTGTGAGGAAGAGGCTTCTTCTTGTCCTCCAGTGCGACATTGTGTTGGCTTTTAGTAGGGAGATGTGGGCCACTTCTGTAGGCTCGGATAGTTCTAGGAGTCTGAGAAATCAAAACATTTGGGAGCACCCCCTGATTGTCTCTACCCTCCATGTCAAGGTCCCTGATCTTCCCAACCAAGGCTCTACCCTTGGCTTAAACAATCTGCCTCGGGTGAAAGTTTAATCATTTTTGAAGTTCAGTCACTCTGACTATTAAGTTCTGATGTTGGTCCTCAGCTCTCTTCACCCTCTTGTTCAGAGGATAATAGTATCTTTTTATAAAACCAAAGAGTGCCTCTGGATTTCACAGCTGGCTTTTAGTTGTATGCTGCTCACTGTCGTGTATTCCTATAGTAAAGACAATAAAAACACCTACTGTATTTTTATTCTATACTTATTATTTTATTCCATACTTATTGTATTTATTTTATACTTCTTATTATTATACTTATTCTAGGGCAGCCGTAGTGAGGAAAATTAATTAGTGGAAAACTTTAAGATCTTGAAGAATTTCTCTTTTTGTCTCAAAGTACTTAAAACTTTCTGAGAAGGAAAAGTATGGAATAAAAACAAAATATGCGAAAGATGATTCCCGCATTTCTGTGTCTGTCAGGGCCGAAGAAGAGGACTCCAGAAATTGGAAAGTCAGAAGAGTTTATTGCAATTGTTCCATCACAAGATAATCAGAACCCGAGTGCAACACAGCTGGCCGCCTCCTTCTTCCAAGCACTCTGTTTCCTTGGTTGCCACACTATGTGCACTTGGTTTTGCTTCTCCTTTGCTGCTTCTCAACTTCCCAAACTCACTGATTCTCAACAGAACCTTTAAAACTGCCCATTCTTTAGGGCTCTATTCTTACGTCTTAAGTGACCTTCTGTTCCTGGGGAATCTCATTCATGCTCTTGACTGTGATTTTCTTCTATGTGCCAATGACTCCCAAATCAGTTTCTCTAGCCCAGACGGCAGTCTCTGAGGTCCAGTCACATCCCCAATTTTCTACTGGATATCTCCACTCATGAGTGACACCAACTCATCTTCAACTCCCAAAGCTGCTTCTCAGTGTTTTCTATTTCAGTAAATGGCATTATCATGCATACAACTTCTCAACCAAACACCTGGGAGTCATCTTGGACGACTCCCCCTCACACACCATGCATTCCTACTTAATCCTCAAGTCCTGATGATATTCCTCCTTAATTTCTCAAATATGTCCACCTCTTTTTATCCCTTAATCACTTCCATTTCTTGCTTACACTTTCCTAGCTGATATCCCTGCATCTGTTTTTAGTCCCTCCAAACCATTCTCCTCATAGGAGACAGAATAATCATTTAAAATGTAAAAATAGATTCAAGTCATTTTCTACTCAAAGCCTTCCGTAGTTTCCCTTCATCTTCAAGATAAAATCCTGAATCATTAAGATATTTCATTTCTTGCCATAGTTTTTCTGGCTCTTTTCACACCAGCCTTATGCCGTGTTGTCAGTTCCTTGAGTGTGCCCTGCTTTCTCATGTCAGGACATTCAAACATGCCATTCAAACATGTCAGGACAAACAAACATTCCCAATGTTTGGAACCTTCTTCTTTCCCATTCCTTGCATAGCTAATTCTTGTTTGTCCTTCAGATTTCAACTTAAATCATTTCTTTCTTAGGGATGCTCTCTATAATGGTGATTCTCCATTTCTTCTCCCCACTTCCCAGTCCCTTCTCTCTTCTTTCCAACCCTGCTTTGTGTTCCAGAATGCTGAGACACACTAACTGCCTCACAGAGGCTCCCTTGCTTCTGGTTCTGACTAGAATGGCCAGCAGGAGGGCAGAAGCAAGAAGAGAGAGAGCTCCAGATATTTCCCTTGCTCTCTCCCTGCTTTGGCCCTGGGTTTTAGGAGTGACCGTGCCTTCTTCTCAATGGCACTAGTTCTCACCAGGTGAGCATACAATGGCTTCCCCATGACTGCTAGTCCCTAAATGACTCAACATCCTCTGCTGGTTCACGTAAGCCTGTTGAGACCTCTGTAAATTGCCTCATCCTTTGAATGGAGCTCTGGTGGGACCTTGACTGATACACCATCTCCGACCCATTGTTTTATGCTCCCAAACACTCTTTATTTTCTCTAAGATTAGCATTCTCCAACCTCATGTATGGAGAAACTTGTTCATAGTTTACCCTTGATAAATAAATGAAAAGCAATGGGATATATTGGAGCATATGAGGAAGCCATTTGATGTAAAACTAATTCGGCCTGAACTTGTTTTTCCAAAAGGGCCTGATGTGGCCTGTTGAGCATGCATTGTACATATGCTTTAAACATTTACTATGTCACAAAGACAAAAATGATGCCCTTAAAGATAGGGATGTAGCTTCCCCCATGTTGGTATTTCTTTAAGGATAAGCATCTCTTCCTGGAAACTAAGGATTAATTACTGACCTGCTGTGCTCACCTTGTGACCACTGACCTGCTGATCACTGACCTGCTGTGCCAGCTAAGCATCCCGTGACAGTAGTAAAAGAGATATTCCTATCATATGTAATTATGCTCTTTGTTCTAAGATGGTATATAACCACTCTGTACACCCCACTTCTTTGGTGCCCTTCCTTTGTTCTTTGGGGAAGGAAGGCCCTGGGCTAGTCCTCAGACCTGGTTCATAATAAACTCACACCAATTTTGATTTATAGATTGATTATGGATTATTTGCATCGACATATTTTACACTTGATTATAAATCCCTGTAGACAGAGTCTGTCTCTATTTTTTCACTGTTGTATCCACAGCACCTAGCACAGTGCCTAGTAACTGTATCATTATATATATATATATATATATATATATATATATATATATATATATAGAAGGAAGAAATAACATTGATAAATGATTGTGGAAATGAGGGGGACATACAGGACATGAAGAGTGTGGATCAAAAAAAACTGCTAAGCACAGATCAGCAAAATTTTCTCATCTGGTAGAGCACATATAAACTGCTCAAATGAAATACTATATGTGAATAAATGGTAAATAATGAAACACTATTTTATATTATATATATGTTTTTTAATGTTGAAATTAACTCAGATTCTTTCTATTCACCTTCTTGATTTTTGTTGTAAGTGACCCCCTGGGTTGGAGAAAGCTGAGCTGGATGGATGACCCATAGAACATATGGAGAGGAAGACATGCCCAGATATTCATCCTGTCTACAGAGCTGCAAAATGTCCTCAACTTCCAGAAGAGTTAAGAACTGCTGCAGCCAGTAAAGCTATGCAAGATGCATATTTCTCAAGGAAATTGAATTTGCAGGGGATAGTGGGATTAGCTTTTGAAAAATTGGCTAAAGTTTCAAATGAAATATTTAATTTCATTCATTAAATTAAAAAAAGGAAAACTAGAGCCAAAGATTATGCACAATTACTCTCCGGGGAGAAAACACCAACCCACAACAGAAATAAAGTTCTTAGACTCAGAAATGGAAAAATATTGAGACATCAATATTTCGGGAGCTGACAGCTTAGACACGTTAAGCCCCGGGCCGGCACAATCCTTCTGTAGGTTGTACTGGCACCTCCCAGTCTACAGAAAGCCAAGTTTAGAAGGGCAGTATTTAATACTGCAAGAGATAATAGACTTCAAATCCTTTTATTTTTTTTTGGGAAGTTGTTATCAGGCTTCTTAGAAAAATGAAGAAAGACTATGGGGACCATGAGAATTAGAAAATGCTAATATACAATAAATGCTCCTTTACAAGGGGCAGCCTGGGGATCCTCCATCTGTACTCATTTTGCCAGATCTTTCCTGAGCTGAACAAGAAAGATAGCAGACTGGCCAGAAGCATGTAAGCATGCCAATCTCCCACTGCTCTAGTGGTCTGCTCACTCACCTTTCTCTTTTTTTACACACTGCTAAGCTTCACCTGCTCTTATTGGCCCTACATATCTCCAGCCATCCTCCAGGAAACCCACAACATTCATTTTATATGCACTGTCACTGTGTTTGCTCAAACCAGACTCCCACTCTATCTAGAATATTTCGGATTCTCAGGCACCATATACCACACGCCATCTCTATGGGACTTCAGTGAATGTTGCTGCTACAAGAATTATGGTATCACATGACTGAACTGCAAGAAATCTATTAGATCAGGCTCAAGCCTTCTGTTTTACAGATAGATGGGAAAGTTAGACCCACGGGAGCAAAATGACTTGCTTGTTCCTCAGAGTTGTAGAATGATATGCAGAAATTGTTAGTTCTCCAGCTTTCCGCAAAGTCACTCAGTTTCCAAGCAGCTCGGTAGTTCTGCAACTGGTAAGCTCCAATGTGGAAAGAGCCTATGACTATGCCACATTTTTAGCATAATTCATAAAATCATTTCCTTGATCCAATAGGTAACTTCACTTTCTGCCTTTTTTTCTGTCTCTCTCTCTTTCTTTCTCGCTCCTTCCCCACCACTCCCTTCCTCCCTCCCTCTCTTTTTTCTCCTTTTTTTTTAATCTAGTTTTTCTTTAAAAGCATGAAAACAACTTGGAAAATACAAATAAGTACCAAAATTTATCCATAATCTCACCACATGGAGAAAACATTTGGTATATTTTCTTCTAGTCCTTTTCCTGTGTGAATCTGGATTTATATGTGCACAGTCCCAGCCTAAATCTAAACCGACTGCCCTGGACTTTGTAGGCCCTGGAGACCAATAAAGGGACCTGAAGTAAAGGAAACAGAACTCTTTGCAAGCTCATATAAGACAGCTTCAGGGCGTCCTAGGCACAGCTGGTAAGATGGAATTATGCAGAGAATGTACAGTGAAATTTGTGACACAGACATTGAGGAGACCTCATTTGCACTCATAGGCTAGACTAGTGAAGCCTGGAGAAACTCAGCCCACAAACATATTACAAAATAGATATTGTATAGTACATGCAGTTTCGTATCCTGCACTCTTAATTTTTAACGTTAAGTGGTATTTCACATGTCGTCAAAATACTTTGAAATCATACGGTGACTTTTCAACTCTGCCATTTGCTATGAGCAATCACATAAAGACTAGAATGAGCAAGGAACAGGGTTCCAGGCTTCGACACTCTCATTTGAGCCTCCGAGTAAAGGCTCCAGAGTGACAGGCAGATTCTTTCTCTTTCCAGATGAAATTGGACTAGACATGTTAGACAGTGTGTTTCCATTTATAAGCAAAGATTGATTTCTAAAGGAGCTTAGGAGGATCACACAATTATTACTTTGTGTTGTTCAACACTTTCGTGGGGCTTACATCAATGTTCCCTGACAGTCTTCTATGATGCATTTTAGCACTTGTTTTGTTGTTGTTCTAAATTTTCTGCACCGAATTCCAACAGAATGAACCTGGTCTTGTTAAATAAAATGTAATCTTAGCACTTGGAAGAAAAGAATAAGATGCCTGGTCTTTTAAAATGCTTGTCTAAATGATTCTCATTGTTTCCTCACTCAAGTTTCTTACTACCAGCTATTTGTATGTTGTGGTCACAAATTGTTTCTATCTTAAACCCTATTCAGGAGAGGGTGGAAAGAAGAACCACTAAAAAAATGGGAAATGAGAACAGAACAGTGTGAATGCTAGGGTCACGTTTGTGCGTTTTAGTGCTGCTCTGTGACCGTGGCACTCCAAGTTCACAAATCACATTCATGCTGCATTGCAACTTACTCTAGGCACTCTGACTTCACTGGAACTTCTCCTAGTTTTTGTTTTGTTTAATAGTCTTTCTTTTTCAGAACAGTTTTAGGTTCACAGCAAAATCAAGTGGAAGGTACAGAGATTCCCCCTATAGCCCCTGCTCCCACACATACACAGCCTCCCCCTTTATCAACCTCCCCCACCACACTGGTACATCTGGTAAAATTGATGAACCTACATTGACATATCATAATCATTCAGAGACCGTAGTTTACATTAGGGTTCACTCTTGGTGTTGTATATTCTATGGGTTTGGATAAATGTCTAATGATATGTATCTACCATTACAGTGTCATACAGAACAGTTTTACTGCCCTAAAAATCCTCTGTACTCTGCCTATTCATCCTTCCTTCTCCCTTAACCTCTGGCAACCACTGATGCTTTTTACTGTCTCCACAGATTTGCCTTTTCCAGAATGTCGTATAGTTGGAATCATATAGTATTAGCCTTTCCAGACTGGCTTCTTTCACTTAGGAATATGCACTTAATGTTCCTCCATGTCTTTTCACGTCTTGATAACCCGTTTCTTTTCCATGCTGAATAATATTCCATTGTCTGGATGAACCACAGTTTATCCATTCACCTACTGAAGGAGATCTCAGTTCCTTCCAAGTTTGGGCAATTACAAATAAAGCTGCTATAAACATCTTTGTGCAGGTTTTTGTGTAGACATAAATTTTCTTCTCCTTTGGGTAAATATCAAGGAATACAATTGCTGGATCATATGGTGAAAATACGTTTAGTTTTGTAAGAAACTGCCAAACTGTCTTACAAAGTGGCTGTACCATTTTGCATTCCCACCAGCAAAGTATGAAGCTTCCTGTTGCTCCACATCCTTGTCAGCATTTGGTGTTGTCAGTGTTCTGGATTTGGGTCATTCCAATAGGTGTGTAGTGCTCTTAGTTTTTCTTTAAACTAACTCTGTTAACTGCCTATTTCAGGGCCTTCACACATGCACAGCCTCCAGACAGAGTCTTCTCCCCTATGCCCTAACTTGCCAAGATAAATTGCTCTCAGCATCCTTCAGGCCCAGCACAAAGTTTTCTCACTGAAGGATGGCTTCCTTGAAGAGTCAGTAAGGGTTAAGTCCACCAATTACACACTCCCAGGACTCACTAGATTTCTCCTTCATAGCACATATCACAAATGGGTTAAATAATTACTTGCGTAATTAGTCACCTGATGCTTATTTCCCTCACCATATTATTAACTCCTTGAGAACAGGGACTACTCTTTCTTGCTCAGTAATGGATCCCTAACCCCTGGATCAGTGACTTCACAGAGGAGTACTCAATAAATATTTGTTGAATGAACTAATGAGTAAATAAATATACGTCCACAAATGAGCATTAGTGTCTAGGGTTCCTTTGCCAACCATGTAAATTGGCCACACAAGTGAACATTGCTGTATAGGACCCCATTAAATATCTCTATTGGTAATCTTCACTGCTAATTTGATGTCAGAATTTGATGTTGTGAATGTTATTAAATTTATGAGAGGTATCAGAAACGAAACCTTAGAAAGAAACCATAACATTGTTTTTAAAATATTATGGGAAAAAAATATAATGTGAGATAAAACCTTTTATATAATTTTAGATGAATGAATGGATTTACAAAATCCCTGCAATATCAACATACTTAGTAAACGCTTAGAGATGTTGGGAAAACCCTCAGAATGCAAGGATAGGACCAATAAGAAAAGGAAGCCAAGCATCACTGAATTTCCTGTACCCACAAGGATCACCTGAATCCAAAGCCAGGCTATGTCATCCACCGTGCACACATAGTTCACAGGAAGAGTAGAACACTGTATTAGAATCAGTATTAGAAATCAGATTAAAGGAATTATATCCCTGCAACCACTGGGTTTTTCTGCCCCGGGTTTCTCAGTGAGGTCCCTTGTCTGCCCCTTCCTGCCCTGAATTCATCTTTCCCATTTAGGTCCCATCTTAGGCACATTCTGTGCTACAGTCTACAGTGTACACACTGCCCCCAAAAGTGCAAGCCCCTTATACTGAGCTGGTACAGCACACAGAGGAAGAGAACATGGGCACAGGAAGTCATGCAAGTTGACGTGAGGGAGGAACATCCTGAGATCAGACGAAGTCTTTGGGAGAATAGTGTTATCGAAAGAACAGAAAGAGGCTGAGGACAAAGGGGTCTTGGGAAATATCCCATGTGTCAGAGGAGAAGGAGCCAATGAAGGAGATTCTGGAGGTGCCAACAGCTCAGATGGGAAAGCATCAATGTTTGGCAGTGACATGACATCCAGATAGAAGAAGAACAGTAACTGATGATAAGACCAAACTGTAGTAGAGGGGTCCGAGGGGAGAGTGACAGCAGCAGACTAAGTTGTGATCTTTGAAAGACAGTTCTGATTCAGATAAGTGTGAAAATATTGGAGAATGTCTAATTTGAAACAAATTCTTTTCTTCAATCAAGAAGACTTGCTCAGCAAACTGAAGGAGTAAAACTCTCTTTGTGCCTTCATGATGCTTGCCTGAAACCACTACTTTGCAATTACTAATGATGGTAAGTTCCAGGGTAACCTGTGCGAAATTCTAACAGGATCAGAACTCTTCAGATTCCAGCAAGAAGCAAGTGCTGGTACCCTGATGTGATAGGCAGAATTCTAAATCTAAAGATGTCCCCCAGGATTCTTCCCCCGGCTATTCAATCAAACACTAATCTAGTACTGCTGTGGAGAGATTTTGCAGATGGAACCAGGTTACTAATCAGCTGACCTTAAAATAAAGAGATTATCTTGGATTATCTAGGTGGGCCTAATATAATACATGAGCCCTTAAAAGCCAAAGATGAAGGCAGAGAAGTCAACGGAGAGATGAGGCAGAAGGGGAGGTAAGGGAGACTCAGAGCCTGAGAAGGACTCAACCCAATGTTACTGGCTTTGAAGATGGAGGTGGAGGCCACAAACCAAGGAATGTGGGTGGTCTAGAATCTGAGATAGACCTCTGGCCAACTTCCAGCAAGGAAACAGGGGCTTCAGTCGTACAACCACAAGGAACTGAATTCCATCAACAGGCTGAATGAGCTTGGGAATGAATTCTTCCCAAGAGCCTCCAAAAAGGAATGCAGCCCTGCCCACACCACGATTTCAGCCTTGTGAAACCAGGAGAAGAGAGACTATCGGAGCCAACGCAGACTTCTGACCTACAGAACTGTGAGATAGTAAGTTTCTGTTGTTTTCAAGCCTTTAAGTTTGCTGTAATTTGTTAGGGCAGCAATAGAAAACTGACACATCTGGCTTGCCTACACTATGCAAAATTAAGTTTTATGGTTTTTTTCTGATTATAAAAGAAATATATTACATAGAAAATTTAGAAAAGATAAAAAAAAGTGAGCACCAGATTCTTCACAGCAATGATAAGTTGAGGTCCACACTGTTTTGGAGTTAATGTTGAAATCAATCACCACTAATCTACACCACATGCCCAAGTTCTAACTTGTAGAGAATAGACAAAGGAGCTAAATAAGAAACAAATTAATAGTTTTATTTCATAACTACCAAAGCATAGAGGTCCTTGGTAAACTTGGATTCTAAAGTTCCACCCCCAAACCAAGATCAAATGAAAGCCTCTTAGCTTCCTACTAGAATCTGAGCCTTGAGAACTTCATAGCCCTGAAGTGGTCGTTCAATCATGGGAGGATACATGAAGAGTAAGATGACTCCTCTTGTTGGAGAGGTTCCCGGAGTGGTTGGCTGAATGGAGACTAGGAGGGTAAGAGTCACTGTGTTTGAGCACAAGGAGATCCAAGACAGACGGAGAGAAAAAGAGAGAGAGAGAGAGAGAGATTCCTATCACAACAAAAGTGCTGAGTAAACAGAGGGTCTGCCTAGTCCAGGGGTCTGCCTTCTCTTCTCTGATAGAATGAGTATAATAAACATCCACTGACACTTGAGGGTCTCAAACTCTCCCACATACTCATGTATTAGTCAGGATTTTCCAGAGAAACAGAATATGTATATATACACACATGAAGAAATTTATTTTAAGGAATTGGCTCATGCAATTGTGAGGCTGGCAGGTGCAGCAAACTAGAAACTGAGGGAGTACGTTATATTCTTAAGGCAGAATTCTTTCTTCTTAGAGAAGCCTCCGATTTTGCTCTTAAGGCCTTCAACTGATTGGATGAGTCCCACCCACTTTTTGTGTGGGTGTGTGTGAGGAAGATCAGCCCTGAGCTAACATCCGTGCTAATCTTCCTCTTTTTGCTGAGGAAGACCAGCTCTTAGCTAACATCTATTGCCAATCCTCCTCCTTTTTTTCCCCCAAAGCCCCAGTAGATAGTTGTATGTCATAGTTGCACATCCTTCTAGTTGCTGTATGTGGGACACGGCCTCAGCATGGCCGGAGAAGCGGTGCGTCGGTGCGCGCCGGGGATCCGAACCCGGGCCACCAGTAGCAGAGCCGCGCACTTAACCGCTAAGCCATGGGGCCGGCCTCCACCCACTTTAATTGAGGGTAATCTCCAACTGGTCTATAACTGATTGTAGATGTTAACCACACCTACAAAATATCCTCACAGCAACATCTAGATTAGTATTTGACCAAACAACTGGGCACCGTATCCTAGTCAAGTTGACACAAAATGTAACCATCACACTTACCAACTACAGACAGCCGACCACTGATCAAAGAATCTCTTCTGAATGCGTTCAATACTGCAAAACTCAGTTTTATTTCATATCTGCACATAAATTCTTTTGGAGTGTTTCATCCAAGATGTCAGTGCATTTAGCCTTTTATTTAGAACTGAGGAACTAAATAAAATAGCTTCTCAGTGATTTTGCCCATAAGTATCTGATATTAACAGCCTGAAAACTTATTCTAGCAACTGATTTTGCCTTCATGGTACTCGGATGGTCCCGTTAAAAATATTCATTTTCCTGCTCACGCGTCAAAGTCCAGCTTAAATATTACCTTGTATGAGGAGTTATCCTGTGTCTAGCCAGCTACAGTTATTCTCCTTGTTTCATATGAAAACCTCTATTATTTTACTTATCAAGGCTCAGCTGATGTTAAAGTCATTGGGATATGTGTCTGCTCCCCCACTGGACTATAAGATAACACATATGATGAAGGCCTAGCATGGACTGAGCATGTTAAGCAGATACTTAATGAACGTGTACTGTTTCCTTACTCCCGGAGGGAGGCAGTGTCTAATTTATCTTTGTAGACTTCCATGACCCCACCAGTGTCATGCATATGCTCAGAAAGCATTTGTTAAAGTGGATTGTGTTTAATTCCAAATCATCAAATTCTAAACAAACTAAAAGTCACAATATCCCATGTCTTAGATTTATGAACAGAGGCTTGGTTTTTTGATAAATTATTCTTTAGCAGGACATAACAGTGTCATGTGTAATTGAGTACTTGACCCATTGTAATAACAGCCATCGCACTGACAATGGTCATAGTGGTATCATGTCTATTTTATCTAAATTCATAGATGCATCACACATCTGTTTATCATACTCCCATCTCCCTCCCAAAATATGACTACTTAATCCATAAAAATTATAGCTATTCTTATGCTCTTCAGAGACACATATCAGCATACATCATTTCCTCTTAACAGCTTATGTATCAGATCCCAGATTGCCTTTATTTGCAACCAAGAAAATATTTCTACTCTTACTTACATACTGAGATACAGGAAAAATCCTGCTGCTAATAACTAAAATGTAATTTGTTTCTATGCTCAAATTTTACTTTTTCTAGCCTGTTTCTGTTAGATCCCCTGTTTTACCTTTTACTTCTAGGAGGATGACCCTTCACTATGTCTTTCTATCCTTAGCTGCTTTCCAGCCTCCCAAACCTACATTTTCCACTGCCCACAGCTTTCTCCTCCTTGAACTTCCAGCTGGCCCCATCTGTGAAATTGTTCATCCTCTCAGAGAAAAAGTGTCCTCTCCTTACTCCCCGAGTCCCTAATGTCATCACTAATCACTGATGTCATTACTCTCTCCTCTGGGTCACCCAGGCTCCTCCAGGTCTATCAACAGACATCACCTTTTGTTCTCCTCTCTCCCTCATGTCATCATAATGCTCTCCAAGCCCATTCCGTTCTTGATTCGCAGTTTCTCTCCATTCCACCCTTCTTTTTCTATGCCACCTTGCGTATTTCAGATTCTTAATCACTCTACACATAAGCTATTATAACAATGTTTAAACTATTCCTAAAACAGCAATTTCACCACATTGTATTCTTGTCCCAAAACTCCAATGACTTCTCAATGCCAAGATAAATTCCTAGTATAGCCTAACGTGTTTACCTCTACATAATTCTGCTAGAACTTGGCTTGAACCTCAGTTTTTCTCTTGATAACCTCCTTCAAAAATCAATTTTTCCTTCTTCCAAACATTTCTTTTTTTTTCCTTGTACGTTTAGCTCAAATTTCTTCCCCCTCCTAAAGCCCTCTTTCACCCACCCAGCTGGAAAGGACCTTTTCCTCCACATAATTTTTCCACTTTAGTGTTTATTCCACTCATTCAGCAATAATTATTATCTTATCTGCTGTGGTTCAGCTGTTACTGTTATTTAAATTTCCCCAGCCAGAATATAAGTGTTGAGTCTGAGAAATAGCAGGGAAACAGACACTTAAATTTCCCTGTATCCTTTACATACCTAGCGTGGTATTTGGCACATAAGTAGATACTAAATAAATAACTATTCATTCAATTTTTTTTCATCATTCCTTTTATTGCCATTAAATATGCTGGTTTCAGGATCTAAAATATCCTCACTGTTTGGCCAGGTTTGAATAACAAAGTAACACAGGAAAAAACAAGGAGCTAATCCATTTTCCCTCTTATGTATTGTCTGTTGTTTTTCACCTGAAGAACTTTGCTCATATTGTTAACGCCGGTGTGAAAGCAGACCCAGACACTGCATCACACATTCCTCATTCAGCATTCCCAGGAAGCACAGCACAATGGTGCAGTCTTATTCATCAGATGTGTTTCCTGGAGAAGAAAAACATCTCCATCATTTGTGTACCTCTGTCTTTTATTTTGAAACATTTGGAGTGTTGTCCTTTGTGCATTTGCAAGAACTTACCATAGTAGATGATGCCCAAGTCAATGGTTTTATTAATAAACCAGATGAGATGGCTGCTCACAAACAAAGCAGAGAACAAATGACCAAAACTTTCCTCTCCTCCCCTGCTCATTACAGCCCCTTTTGAAAAATTTACCATCACAATTATCCATTTGCGTTCTTCCTCTAGGTGATGAGAATGGTGTGGACACTAGCTCCACCAATCACCTGCAGCTAATGTTCTCATTAGTCTCCCAGAGTTGTCAGACACCACCATTGGCAGTGTGACGAGAGCAGTAGGAAGGAATAGTTCACAAAATTTGAGTTGGAAAGACAATCTAAGCCCGAGTCATGATCTGTTATGGAATGAATTGTGTCCCCCCAAAATCCATATGCTGAAGTTCTAACCCCCGGTACCCCCGAATGTGACTGTGTTTGGAGATAGGGTCCTTAAAGAGGTAATTAGGTTAAAATGAGGTCATTGAGGTGGGCCCTAATTCAATATAACTCATGTCTTTATAAGAAGAGGAGATTAGGACACAGACAGAGTGAGAAGACTATCTGAAGACACGGAAAGACCGCCATCTACACGCCAAGAAGGGAGGCCTCAGAGGAAACCAACCCTGCCGATGCCTTGATCTGAGACTTCCAGCCTCCACAACTGTGAGACAATACATTTCTGTCGTTTAAGCCACTCAGTCTATGTTACTTTGTTATGCAAGCCCCACAAACTAATAATACATGATCCAAAGGACAAAAATGGAACAGAAGCAACTAAAGCTTTACATTGGTTTGTTTGCTTAGAATCTATAGAAAGGCATTATGAAACTCTTATTAACAGTACAAATCTTCTTGATGTGTGAAACTGCAATAAATCCTGGACTCCTTCCAGGGAAGACAGAAGACAAGACCATGCAGGGTGAGTAGGAATCACCTCTAGTACTCCGGCTTCCTCTACCTTTCAGGGGTTTCAACTTCTGTCATCCCAAATGCCTACCTAAAAGAGTTGTTTTTCCCACTGTACAACACGTAAAGATGGCATCACTGATTTTTCCCTTCCTGACTCCTAAGCCCAGAGCCCAGTCGTAACTAGAAAGAAATAAACCTTGTTAACTCAAGGCATCATTCTGTTAGTGAAGGCTGCTTACCTGGTTGCACCCCTTATAAGGAACAGAAGCTTGTCTCTAGGAAAAGGTAGGGCCCAAATGTTTACATGCAGTGATTCCCGAGTGTTCCTAATTTACGGGGGTTTTGACAATGATAAAAGAATTTATTGAAAGTGATTTTATCAATTTGGAGTGATGAGAATACATATGTTTATAACATTGTACTTTTCTGACTTATTTTTCTATTTTTTTCTCAAAATACTTTTAGATATCTAAGCCTATACTTTCTAGTTGAATATGTATGTAGGTTACCATACAAACGTTGTGAAACTAATGTATCCAGGATTCTGAGACCTTCTTTGCTTCCTCCTCACTAAGGATTTGGAGATAAGTTCTCAACAGTGTCCAGGACACGAGGTCTGTCTCAGAATGGATCCTCTTCTCTGTGTCCCTCACCGTCTGAGCTGGGAGGTCTGTGTTGACATTCCTGATCACGGACAATCCTTGCTCTTTTTTTATTAACCCCAGCAGTGGTTTTGTAATGTAGCTCTGTCTCTCTAGTTGCACTCCATTTCTGAGTCTCTCTGGTAGCTGCATCTTTTGTAGAACCAGTTTTTTTATTGCACTGTGATGACAGAAGAGAAACTCTAAAGCCTATTTGGTGAGTAAAGTCTCCTCTAGCTTCAGATCAAACTGAAAGTCGATTTCCACTTGCCCAATGCTTTATACGTCCTGCATAATACCATTCAACATCCTCAGGCAGCAGTAGCTTAGAACTTGGCTTCATGCCCGATATCTTCTAGGTTACATATAAAACAAATACAGGGTACAAAAGAGAATTTCTATTTAAAAAAAAAGAAAACCAGTTTATATTAGTAGGTAATATATATTCAGCACTTGACCTCTGAAATTAATAGTAATTTTATTAATGACATATTAATATAAATTTATTAGTACCATTCAAAACAACACTCACTTGATTATAAGGATATGATAAAGAGCTCAATTTAATTTTTAGTGGATGTTGTAATAGAAAACTAGATAATTAAGTTTAGGTAAAGAGATCAATGAGGAAAGAAAGTGGAAACAGTCTGTAATTAGGTGTAAGTTTAAATGTGTGGAGAGTTGTCAAAGGATGGGACCGTTAGAAAAAGGACTTGTCAACAAGGCTGCATATGGAAGGACATTCTTCCACCGAGAAGTGCGCTGAATTCTACTAATGCAGCAAGTAGACAGGATGTGCCCTGCAATTTTGCTATACTAAGGTGTAAGTAATAAGATATTGGGTCATTTATCAAGACCAAAGGTGTTGGTACTCAAGATCATCAAAATTTTTATACAAAGAGAAAAATAGGTGTGAACATTGAACCCAAAAGTGGTTCTTTGACACTATAGTCAAAACTGTGCCCCGTATCTCTGACCGCCATAGGTGACCTCTCCAGAAAACTCACCTATGGTTTTGATAAGCCAGCTCTACAAAAGCATGAAGGTGCCTGTGAGTGCGTATATTTGTCTAGGGGCAAAACTTACGATTAATAAAACTGTTAAAGGGGCTGTGGGGAGGGGGAAATCAATCAATGGGCATGAAGTTTCATAAAACTTTATATTCCCTGCTCCACAAAAGTGGAGGGTGGATAAAAGAGAAAGATCAGGAAATATAATATTAGAGGGGCCAGCTGATGAGGAGTCTACGTGCCACGCTAAGAAACTTGGGCATCACTCTACAGGCAACAGGAATACATTTGAGAAACTTTAGGCAGGAGATTAGTTTCTAAGTTTGGGGAAGACATCACTAGTGAGCCAACTCAACATCTATTCCCGTCCTCTTTCCTCCTTGCCCACCTCCCACTGTGAAGGTTGAAAAAAATGAGACATTCACTTGCTAACCCACCTTATATCAAAGAGGGCTATGTGACTCAACCCTAATCAATGAACCGTGAGGGGAAATTTGTCAGGGACATTCTGTGAAAGTTTTGTCTTCCTAGAAAAAAGAACAGAAGTTCACAAGGCTTTGAAATATGAAGGCTTTGAAGTAAAACATACTGCATAGTGTGGTAGTTGCCATTTTGCAACCATGAGGCCTCAAGCATGAGGCCAAAAAGCCAACAGGGAATAATAGTAAAGCAGAAATAAAGAACAAAGGTCCTTGATGATATCATGGAACCACTGCACCAGCCCTGGACTGAAGCCTCCAGACAAATGCTCAGATGTGAGAAAACCAATGCTGTATTATTTAAATCACCACTAGTTGTGTTTTCTCGTATTTGCAGCTGAACAAAACATTCAAACTTGATACAGTGTTATATAGATCACCCTGACCAGAGTAGGGGTTTGAAAAGGGACAAGACTGAAGTCAGAGAGACTATTTCAGGACCTCGTGCAATAATACAAGTGAAAGATGAGAATGGGCCCTGAACAGAGAGGACAGTTACATAGATATGCAGGAGGTAAAATTTCTTTAACTTTGCTGTAGGAAGAGTGTGGGACAGACATTTTAGGTTTTGGCTAAGGTGACTGGGCCGCAGGATATAGAAACAGCAGATTTGAATGTGAAGGTGAATTTCAGTTTGAGAAACGTCAAATCTGAGGTATCTGTGCAACACCATGTGGAAATATTCAGTGGTCAGATGAACTTATAAGTAAAAACATTTGTATCTATGGATATGGGTTTGGAATTCATTAAGATCACAGCCAAAACTGCTAGAGTGGAAGAGATGAGCCAGAGAGCGTGGGGGACTAGAGGGGCAGGGAACCAGAGGGAATTCCAAGATTTAAGAAGACAGAGGCACAGTGAGGAGCAAGCAAAGACTGAGAAGAGCACTAGGGCTGGGCAGTTAGAAAGTCTGACTCAGTTTATCCTGGTTGAGCCCTAGCCTTACGTGTAAAATTATCCAAAGATAAAACCATCAGAGAAAATCTGAAACAAAAAACAAAGCTGTATTTATTGCTTTCTTGAGTACAGGAGAGCTATACTGGTCAGGCACAGTCTGAGAGAGGAAAGCAAATTGCTAATCTTACATAGATTTTTGTGGGAATGCATTTGTTTGGGTTTGAGTGCATCACAGAGATAAGAGTGGGTTGACATCAGCCTTAGAAAAACGTTCTCTGGAACACGTACACTGCGGACTGTCTGACTTTCTGAGCATTAATCTGTCACCGACTAGTTGGGCTTCAGAGGCATGTTCAGTGAAGGGAGTTGTCACCGACCAATTAGAGATGTTTAAAACCAGTTCTGCAGTTTGCTTGTTAACACGGTCGTAGAACTGTCATTGACTAATTAAAAAGTTTAAAACCTGTTCTGGTGGTTGTTGCCATGGCTATAGAAGAACCAGACTTTTCCTAGGAATATGGGGACTTTTTTATTCTCAAAGTTAAATGCTACAAAGATCAAGTAAGATGAGGGCTGCCATGTGTCCACTAGGTTCAACAGTTGGACCTCAGGAGCCATTTCAACAGCATAGATAAGGAACTAAAGTACTACAATTCTGCAGTAACCTAGTCTTGCTCACAATTTTCTCCCAGAGCAGGAAGCTGAAAGAAAAAAGCTGGATTGAGGAACATACAAAGGGGAGTGAGAAAGTAAAACTAGCATTTATTGAGGGCTTGCCATATGCTAGAGGTTGTGCTAGGCACTTGACATGCTTTATCTCATTTAGTTCTCACATCTGTCTCTTAAGACAGCTATTAGGAGCAGTTGTAGTATTCCCATTTTACAGAAGGTAAAACTGAGGCTCGGGACATTAAATAACATTTCCAAGGTCCTATAGCCAGTGATTGGCAGGGAAATGCTGGAGACCAGGCTTGAGTGACTTCAAAATCTAGGCTTGTGCCGTTGTACCGTGTTGCTGCTAAAGATGAGATGGGGTGAGCTACAAGATGTACCTGCTCCATCTCTTCCAATTTTCCCCTTCTCTTAAACTTCTCCCCCAACCCACTGCGAGGCAGTAACCAGGAACGTAGATGCAACTAGAGACCTAAGAGTACAGACCCTAGGAAATAGACCCCAATGAAGCCATGGCATTGCTCACACATGCAGAAGGGCTGAAGAGCAGGTATTTCTGTTCACTCTCCACAAATTTAAAAAATATTCAGTTCTCTGAGTGTTTTAAGTAGGTGGCTATAAAACTGTGCAGTACTTGGCCCAGTATCAAGGAAATAATTTTCTTGACTGACAGCTACTCATGCATTCGTTTCCTTATAATTACAAAATGATACTTTCTGTAGCTCACGAACAATGTTAACAATCTTGAGATTGTTACTCAGTAACCAAAATGCATATTGGTAATTTGGTAATAGCTTATTATTATTTATATTTCTTAATCCCTCCTAGGATGGTACCACTTTCTTTCTGTCTGCTTATTCATTACAAACACAGCTAAATCAGAGAAATGCAACATACATAGTTCTTGAGCTCCCAGAACCTTCGGTCATTGGGGACCTTTGGGTTGACACTGCCTTTCAAAAGACTGTCATGTGGGTTGGCCCTGTGTTGCAGTGATTAAGTTTGTGTGCTTTGGCAGCCCAGGGTTCACAGGTTCGAACCCCGGGTGGGGACCTATGTACTGCTCATCAAGCCACATGTGGCGGCATCCCACATACAAAATGGAGGAGGATGGAGGTCGGCCCGGTGGCGCAAGTGGTTAAGTGCGCACACTCCACTGCGGTGGCCCGGGGTTCGCCGGTTCAGATCCCAGGCACACACCGATGCACCACTTGTTAAGCCATGCTGTGGCGGCGTCCCATATAAAGTAGAGGAAGATGGGCATAGATGTTAGCCCAGGGCCAGTCTTCCTCAGCAAAAAAGAGGAGGATTGGCATCGAATGTTAGCTCAGGGCTGGTCTTCCTCACAAAAAAAAAAAAATGGAGGAGGATTAGCCCAGATGTTAGCTCAGTGCTAACCTTCCTCAGCAAAAAGAGGAAGATTGGCTACAGATGTTAGCTCAGAGCCAATCTTCCTCATCAAAAAAAAAAAAAAAAAAAACAGACTGACATGCCGGCTCTCAACATAAGTTATTTTAGACCACTCTCCAGTGTGACCAGTCACAGAAGAAAAGCACCTGGACTGAGCTGGCTATCCTCCTGAGGACCTCCATGGGGATTTCTCATAGTCCCTCAGGAAGCACCTCCACTGGTTATCTCATTTATTGAACCATTTACCTCCTGTCTATGTCTTAAGGTGATGGTAAAGCCTTCAGCTACATCCTGGAACAGTCTGTCTTCTCATCAATAACGAAGCTTCAAATACAAAAGACAACTTAAATTTTATCACGGCACGTGGGAAATGCTTCTTTTGTGTTCCTTATGAAGTTCTGAAGTTCTGCTGTCTGCCAAATGGTATGGAATACAAAAGCTGTTTTGTTATACAAAGAAATTTGCAATAACAATTTTCAATAATCATTGCATTTCACTTTATATGCATTTATAGCATGTTAGAAAGAGAATGGAGGAAACCCGAATATGAACATCTATAATGAATTCAATAGGAATTATTCACTGAAATGTTCTGTCTTTATAATTAAAAACTACCACTTAATCCCACCAAGTTCTTTTTGTGAATTAGCTGAGAATTTTCCCATTTACATTAATACAGCTACCCTTCAACACATGTCCTATGGGGATGTAATCCTCCTATGGCCCAGTAGCTCCAGATGGGCTCCTCTCAGGCCCCCCCCAAAAGAAATAATTCTACCACAGGGTATGGAGAATAAAGTTTGTAAAAAAATCATTAAAAGCAAATCCCTGCAGCCGAAGGCACTGCATGCCTTTGGGAGGAGAACAAACAGCTTGCTCTGCACGTCAACAACAACCCAAGGAATAGATCTCCTGCCATGTGAGCTGAGCTGACACCGGCTGCTGGAGGCAGGTGGTCTAGAGGAGTCATGTAGCAGAGTGCGAGTCTCTCTGGGACAGCCGAAGAAAAGTTCTCCAGGACCATCATCAAGGAGAAGATATAGAGTCAGGTGGCAGAGCAGCACTCAGCCTAGAGAGAGGCCTCAATGGGGAAAAATGATTCCAAAAACAGACGGGTATAAGTCAGGTTGATTATTAATTAGCAGGGCCAGTCCCAAATGGAAGAGAGCTTTCCCTCTCGATGCAGTTCCAAATGAATTCTAGCAGGAAACATGAAAGGGATGACAATCACGTCAGGGCAGGGCATCATCTGTGTGGCCTGGCCCCAAGATCTGTGCAGTTCCCCTTCATGAAATTCAAAGTTTCAGCAAAGCTTTCTGTTCTTCCGAGTGGAGAAGGAAACAGATCTAAAAGTCCATGTCTCTTGTGGGTCCATCCACCATGAAAGCAAATGGAGCGTCTGAGATCCATAATTACTTGAAGATCATCCCAATAGCTACAATGCAGCCTGTCCTACAAAATGGTCCCTGGGTTGCCCTTTTAAAAATTAGAGCCCTGGTGGGCCCAGCATGGTGGCATAGTTGTTAAATTTGCATGCTCCACTTCAGCGGCCCTGGGTTTGTGCGTTTGGATCCCAGGTGCGGACCTACACACTGCTCATCAAACCATGCTGTAGCAGCATCCCATATACAAAACAGAGGGAGACTGGCACAGATGTTAGCTCAGGGCCAATCTTCCTCACCAAAACAAAAAAGAAAAAGAAAATCAGATCTCTGGAGAGAAAAGAAGTCACTATTTAACATGTCACAGAGGGGATTGTAAGGAGCAGCAATTGAATGGAGACCCAGGCTGAAGACTCCATTTGAAGGTCTTAAAGGTTGAGTTGGGAAAGCAATTTCCCCTTAGACAAAAGAACCTCAAGGCTTTTTTTTCCCCCAAATATTATGTTTAACAAATGCAGTCATGCAATCAGACAACTGAAAAAAGACAAAAACAAAAAACCTGTAAGCTCCTCAGAAGATAGACAGAGTTGGAAGTCCACCGAGCCGGGAGCTGAGAAACCACACCAAAACTCCTTTGACTGATTTGAGCTCTAACCTCCACATCTCTAACCCAAGTAACATTTCAAGAGCTGAAGAACTTAAAACTCATTGTTACCTGGTTCAAAATAAAGCTGTGCTTGTGATATGTCTTTGGTTCTTATTTTGCTAGTCTCTAGAAAAACCTATCTTTCCATTTTTGTCTTTAAGAGGACTGCTATACATAGCATGGAAGATGAAGAGATGTACTTCAAATCTATGCCAAGACTGAGACAAAAAAGGAAATCGGGGTTTTATTGTATTTATCTTACCCACTCATCTGCTTCCTCCCTCATGTTGCTGACACAAAATGGAATCATTTAGTGCTTGCTTGAAAATTGCTCTCAGATTCTCCTACAAAGCCACTATCAACATAAAAAGAAAGACCATATAGCAACAGTTAACAAATTGCACAGCTGAGGTTTTCCCCCTCTTTGTGTCTAACGTTATGGTCCCTTGGCCAGTCATTTCCCCCAAGAGTGGTTCTACAGTCTTCTTTTATTTGTGCTTTAGTTAAACCTTTATGTGTTCCTTAGACATCCCCGATGAACGTTAGGATAATTTATTATTGTTTCTGTATGCATTTGTCATCTATGTAAAATTCACTTAATATGTACCAAGACAGGTTAATTAGCCTCCCTTTTCTTGATGCTGTAATATTTTACACAACTACAGATACTAAGACATTTCTAGTAGCCCTTGAACCAGGAATTCTATATAGCTTTGCCATTGAACTAAAGCACAGAGGAGTGGATGATGAGTAGGAGTGACTCCTGCCCCGTCCTCCCCCTCCTCTTGGCCCTCAACAAGCTGTCAGCTCTCTGACACCCTGCCATAAGGCCCCAGCTCACAGCACCATCCTACCTTCCCTCTATTTCAGACTCAGGCTCTCTCTTCTTTTCTGCCCCAGGTCTTTTCTCCTCTCTTAAGCCCTCTCCTTCCATTTGTTCCTTTGGCCTCTTGAAGTGTATGACTCTGTGTTACTCAGTCGGTGCTGAGGTTCGCCACAGGCCTATGATGTGGATGGGAAAATGGCCCTGAGAACAGCCAAGAATTGCTTAGATTTTCCTGGGACTTTGGATTTTATACTTCTCTTACCACTTAACATAATTAGCCAGTGTTTTGTCGAACTTCAAACAGAGATGTTGTCTGCTTCAGGTAAGTACAAAATATCCTGAGTGACGACAAATGTAAATGGCATAATCAGAATTAGCAACTCCTGGCTTCAAGGCAGAACCACTAATGACAAAACATGGACTTGCAACCCATGGACTTGCAACACAGGGAAATGTGTGTCTATGAACAGAAGCTTTAGAATTTTTTCTTTAAAATAAGATCTCATCTTACTGAAATTAAGATACTCTGTTGTTACTAACTTTGAAAATCCCCATTAGCTGAAGGGATGAAATCATTGGAGTTCATCATAGTCTTTGGTGTTTTTAGCATTAAGTTCTTGATGGCTGTGATTGACTCTGCCTGTTGACCCTAATCATCACGTAAAACTGAGGAAGTGAGAATTTCACCATATTCATAAACCAGACTGTCAGGATTTTGTACAGCTTCTTCAATACAGTGTATATGAAACCTAGATTTATAGAAATAAGTCCTTAGAGGAAGAAAAATTTTAGACTATATCTGTCTATAGTATTGCAGAGTGGCCCAGAAACATGAGTTTCTCTGGCCACCACACTGTCTAAAGTATCTAATGAAGATGATCCACAATGGTCACTGGTTTCTTTACTGTTTTAATAGTAAATCCTGGTTCATTCATCCTTTTTCTTTTTGTATATTCCAGGGCTGTTGTCAACCTGCCTTCATTGTCATTTTGACTATGTCCACACCGTTTGAAAGGTTCTCCTTGGGGTGGAATTCTATAAATATGGATGGGAGTGTTGCCAGGATAGAGACATGACCACTGACTTTGGCAACATGGAAATAATTTGTGACCTTGACAAGAGTAGATGTAATGGAGTAAAGGGAGCAGAAGCTCAATTAGAGTAGATAAAGGAGAAAACAGAAAGTAGAAATTGTAAATATTGACTTTATGAGAAATTACACTGTGAATGAAGAGCAAAGAAATGAAACCATAGTTGGATGGGGATATATGAGAGGATTTTTTTGAGATGAGATAACCTGGAGTATATTTATGAAAGGATATTTGTGTGTATGAATAACCATAAAAATATTTATTGCATCATTTTTCACAAGAAGAAGGACGAGGAGGAGAAGAGTCCAAAACAAACAGGTCAAGGGCCCTTAAATGTGAACTCAAGTCTCTACCTCTAAAGACACAGAAAACAAAACAAACAAACAAACAAAAACAACTTTAGAAACTTAAATATTAAGTTGTTCAGACTTCCATCAAAACAAAATAAAACAAATATTTAGGGTCTAATCTCAGCAAGGCGACCCTTCCCCACACTTGCAAACTGACCTCACTAGCTTCAGATCTTATACTCAGTCTTAAAAGTAGCCATTAATGAAGTATTAATTCAAAAATATGTATTGAATCCCTACAGCTCTAGGCCCTCAAATAAATATAGCAGGACTAACAAAAGCCCCTAAGAACATTTGAATTTAATAGGGGAAATAAGACTGAGACACAAAAAATTAAATGCCAACAAAGATAAGAATACAAGGGATGTCACAAGATGGTTTTGAGAAGCTGGTGCAGTAGCATTTGGAGGGCAATTGCTCTGTTTGCCAGAAGGTGGGAGTCAATTTCATCTGCATATTGAGGGAAGATAGAATTTGACTAAGCGGAAACAGTTTAAAGACATATATTGAGTAAAGACACTAACTTGAGCAAGCACATTACAGGGAGACAGATGCACACATGCTGGGGAATGACAAATAAGTCAACTGACCAGAGAAGGAAGGGCATTTGGCACATGGTGACAGGTTGAGTCCAGTAAAGGAACAGTAAAGTGGTTTCCAGAACACAACCATGGATGATTTATTTCATGTAATAGCTAATACGGTTAGATTCTAGGATAATAAAAGGAAGATTTCGTCCCTAATAGTTTTGTGTTTAAATTTAATGCAAATCCTGTACATTTAATACATTTGAAGGTTGCCCACCTAAATGGTTTATTTTTGTTGTCTTAAGAAGGTGGCTATCTGACTAGCTAGGCTTCATCTTCCCCTTATTTGAGATGGTTCCTACAATTTGTAGCTTTATATTCTTTGATTATTAGTACTTTGAAAAATATTTCATCTGTTCCATAGCTCACAATCAATCAAGTCACACAAATTTGTTAGAAATGCTGTCTGATTTGGAAAACTTCCATTAAGGTTTTTGTTGTAGGCAGTGGTGGTGGTAGTGGTCTCTGTGTGTGTGTAAGTGTATGTGTTCTTCAAATATAAGGTCTAATACTTGGAAGAGTCTCTCATATATTACCTTCTGATTCTATACATTTCAAATCTTATTTCTCATCTCCTCTCAGCATACATCCAGAGCTGGGCACTCTAGGACACTATGATACAAACTTCAGCCCTGTCCCTTTGTGATTCACCGCAAAGACTGGTGGCCATACTCCTGGAAGCTTTTTCTACACCAGAACAGCTAACAGTAGCTAATCTAGAGTCAGAAATGACTGCACACCATATAAATACATCCCACTGACCCCAAACTAAATCAAATTCCCCTTAGCTGGATCCCAAAATGCCTGCAGCCACTCCAATACCACTCAACATGGGAGGAAGCCTGACAAGGCTAAGTGGAAGGAGACAACTGTGCTAACTAATTAAGGTTAGAGTGATGACAATTGCAAATTTTACAAAATCATATGACCATGTGAACAGATGCTGAGGCCACTCCCGTGCCTTAAAGGGACTCTGCAAAGAAGAGGCCCTAAAGCTTAAATTTAATTGGCTTCATGTTAAATCCATCTCTGAATAGCTGCATTGAAGTAGTAAAATGGAAAAAAAAATTTAAAGGCCACATGGCCTCTAGCTTTCCTTATTCAGCATTCCATAAGTGATTTCCACGAGTTCAATAGAATATTTGACATTTAAAGAATATGAATTACTGAAACACATGGTCCTTGACAAGGTGGTGGTACATATACACATGTGAAGCAGCTCAAGAGTAATTCCTGACGAATTACTGCTTACCGTGCCCACATAAAGTCAAGAAGTGATAAAAGGGTGGGGCGTCCTCAAGTTAGCTGGCAGTGGCGGGATGGTCAGAGAAATCATCCTTAAGGAGATACAATTTGCGCTTGCCCTGTGAGACATAAACAATATCAACCACAGTGGGACCGGGTCTGGCACTGAGCTCTGTCTTAGACATCAGCCTTTGCAGCACTGGAAGAAGAGCGGGAACTACGAAACATGTCAAAATGCATTAAGAGTATCTCCCATTGTATACCAGGAGTTACTGTAACCGGTTCCTTTTCAAAGTGACCATGTCTCCATTTAGTAGTGGTCTGCTGACTGGGCAGCAGAGATTTGCAATCAACATCCATTTCTATTATGTAAGTTTTCAGTGTAATAGATTTCTTTGTATCCACATAAGAAAAGCAATGCTGGCATGGGCTGTAGGCCAGACTATGGAACAAGCCCCCTTATGTTGAATTGGATGTCATAATGGTATTTGATAAATTGGTGATTCTATCTGCAGGGCTGATCACACTCGGAAACTAGCGCTTTTCCATAACTTTCTTTATCCTTCCACTTTGGAACACTTGTCCCTTTCATCATTTGGCTGGTGTCAAGCAGATTGTCAAAATTATTGTTTACAATACTCATATCCTCAGAGCTGTCTTTATAGACTTTTTCCTAAGAGGATTTTGAAATAATACCAGAGCACAGAGATAAAATTGAACAACCATCTTCCAAACTTCTAACAATCAAGTTCTGATTTGATCTTCATTTCATTCCCTACATACAATCCTCTATGACTTATTTAAAGATGCAATGAAAGAAACAAAAAAGAATAATGGGAAAGGATTCATGTTTACCATTCAAATGTTTATCCTTGAAAACAGCAGAACTGGCATCACCTCCCATGTACTGCTCTAGTTGTATCTTGACAAATGTTTGTTGCCTGTGACAAGAACCAACACAGTTTATAGAATCCACTCCTTTTTTTCCCTCTTTTTCAGTATTACTAAACTTAAAGCTAATGTAAATTTAAAGTAATCCTAAAAAGCTAAAACAATGTTTTTAATGCCAGGATTGCTTGGGATCCTTTAAAGGATGTCAAAAGAAAAGCATGCCAGAGAAAGAAAGTTTAAGAAAGAAAAAAAAAAGAAAGCACTCTTTGGTTAAATGGGTTGAAAGCCAATTATTTACGTTAATTACCTTTTGGGAAGAACAATTGAATTTATATGATAGACCTATTGTCATTAAATGTCTGGTTTGCTCAAATAGTGGAGGGATGAAAAATATAAGAGCAATTTAATTAACAGGTAAACTGGACCAACAAGACATTTACTTTGATGTTCATTTGCATTTAACTAAAATAAATTAATGAAAGAAGGGGGTCAACTTCAGAATATTTCTGAACTGTTTCATGTTTGTTTGTTTTTTTTTTGTGAGGAAGATTAGCCCTGAGCTAACATCCGTTGCCAATCCTCCTCTTTTTGCTGAGGAAGATTGATTGGCCCTGGGCTAACGTCTGTGCCCATCTTCCTCCACTTTATATGGGACGCCACCACAGCATGGCCTGACAAGCGGTGCATCGGTGTGCCACAGGGATTCGAACAGTCCGAACCCCGGGGCCAACGAGGCAGGGCGCGCCAACTTAACAGCTACACCTCCAGGCGGGCCCCTCATGTTTTCTTTTTTTTTTTTAAGAACTAATATTTATTTAGTCTGAAACTAAAGGTAAATTGAACGCCTGTAGATTATAACTTGAGGCCTAGTTTGCTTTCCTTTCTTCTTTTTTTCTCATTCTATGCAATTTGCTTCCCCCTAAACATACAGAGAAGTCTCCAGGAGAGGGGATTTTTAGAATACCTGCCTACCATTTCCCTGATAACCACAGATAATCCCAGGCAAACTTTTAAGTAGGTTGTTCTTAGGGTCCGCATAATTTATCATCCCAAAGAGACAGTTTTGAAACTGAAAGGGAGTACTATTGTTAATAATTAGGCCAGAGAAGCTGGTAACTGAGATTGGTAGTCTCTAACGGTACAGACCTAGCCAGCATAACCTCCTAGTTTAAACTCCCTGATTTTACATTAGCCCCCTCCCCCACATCCCCACAGCCTCTCCTGAAGGGCAGGACTTTGGTCTTGTCCCTTGGCCCCAGCTGACTGGACACCAAAGCTGGAGGAAACCAATCAATCCTACAGGCTAGGCTGAGCCAGTCAGACTCCTGCCTTCCTGAATTGGAGCAGAGACCCCCAGAGGATGATGTACACTGAACAGGAAGGTGATGTGTGGAGTCCTTGCTGGATCAGCAGCACGTACCAGCCAAAAGAACAAGAGAGCAACAGAACAGAAAAAGTCAGGCTGGAGAGGAAAGTCAAAAATAAGAGAGAAAGAGAGAGTAGTCACTTTGCATTATACCCTCAATGTCCATCCACGTTGTCACAAATGCCTGGATTTCATCGTTTCTTATGGCTGAGTAGTATTCCATTGTGTATATATACCACATCTTCTTTATCCATTCGTCCCTTGATGGGCACTTAGGTTGCTTCCAAGTCTTGGCTATTGTGAATAATGCTGCAATGAACACAGGGGTGCATGTATCTTTATGCATTGGTGTTAAAGTGAAATAAGTCAGAAGGAGAAGGTCAAATACGGTATGATTTCCTTCATTAAGTAGTAGATAATAACAACAATAAACAAACACATAGAGACAGAGATTGGATTGGTGGTGACCAGAGGGGAAGGGGGGAGGGAGAAGGGTGAAGGGGATAATTCGGTACATGTGTGTGGTGATGGGTTGTAATTAGTATTTTGGTGGCGAACATGATGTAATCTATGCAGAAATAGAAGTATAATGATGTACACCTGAAATTTTTACAATGTTATAAACCAGTGTTACTGCAATAAACAAAAAATTAAAAAAAAAAAAAAAAAGAGGGAGTAGACACTATGAGTCCTCGAGAAACCTAACTTTGCAATTCAAACCTCTATGTGGCTCAGTTGTACTTAAAACGTGTTCCTCGATTACGAAACTAGATATACTATTACCATATGATCCAGCAATTGCGCTCCTTTGTATTTACCTAAAGGAATGGAAACCTATGTCCACACAAAAACCCGCACACGGATGTTTGCAGCATCTTTATTCATAATTGCCAAAACTTGGAAGCAACGAAGATGTCCTTCACTAGCTGAACAGATAAATAAACTGTGGTATATTCAGATGGTGGAACATTATTAGATGCTAAAAAGGAATGAACTACCAACCCATGAAAAGATATAGAGGGAATTTAAATGCATATTACTAAGTGAAAGAAGCCAATCTGAAAAGGCTACATGCTATATGATTCCAACTATATGACCTTCTGGAAAAGGCAAAACTATGAAGACAGTAAAAAGATCAGTGGTTTCCAGAAGTTAGGGGGAGGGACAAATAGGCAGAGCACCGAGGATTTTTAGGGCAGTGAAACTACTCTGTATGATACTATAATGGTGGATACATGTCACTATACATTTATCCAAACCCATAGAATGTACAACAGCAAGAGTGAACCCTAATGTAAACTACAGACTTTGGGTAAGTCAATATAGGTTCATCTATTGTAACAAATGTACCACTCTGGTGCAGGATATCCATAGTGGGAGAGGTTGGGCATGTGTGGGGGCAAGGGATATATGGGACCTCTCTGTGCTTTCGACTCAATTTTGCTGAGAACATAAAACCACTCTAAAAAGTAAAGTTTATTAATTTTAAAAAAGGTAAAAAGAAAAACATAGAAAAAGTTCTAGAATATACACATTTGTGCTAAGAGGGATTTCTCCAAATGGTAGAATTATGGGTGCCTTAATTTCTTCCCTCTTATCATTTGACAATATTCCTCCAAAAATTAAGTTTTGGATTTTTTTAATTGTTCCTCAAATATTGTGAGGTTTTTTAAAATTGCATCCCTTAAATAACTTCTGTTTGTACTCTAACTTGAGTGTGGTTTACTTTATGCCCCAACACCATTTCTGATTGGAACATAAAGTACCATGATGATTTATCTTCTTCCTCCAAAGCCAGTCTCATTCATATTGATGAATAAATGACTCAAATGGACTCTAAATGTATTTATGTCATATTAAAGGCAAACTCCTTAAAATAAAGAAACTCTAATGTTACCCACATAGATTAATTTCTTTTCTTTTTTTAATTGAGGCAAAATGCTAATAAACCAGAGAAATAAATGTTTTAAAAATGGATTTTAGGGTATTATTGGACAAAATACTTGGTGACATCCTTGAGACCAGGATGAAAAATGTTGGATGATAATATAATTAAATGGCTCAAATAGAAGACTATTTTGTGGTTGAGCGTGGGCTGTGTCCCAGGTTGTCCAGAATAAAATCTTAGCTCCGTAGCTCTTCAGCACGTGACCCTGGGAGGTTACTTTGTTTTTAAGCTTCAATTTTTGTCAACTATAAAAATGAAATGATAATGTAGTACCATCTCTATAGGATTGTTGTATCATATTAAATAATGTATGCAATGCAATTATTAAGCATCTTGCACTTGATATGCAATTAGTTATCTTTAGTGTGTAAATTAATGGATTGATGTCAAACTATTGAAAAGTAACATGAGTTACGTCCTAGAACTATGTTCTTTCCTATGACTTTCATTTTTCCAGCGAATGGATAAAGACAACGATGGCGTGATAATGGTCACTAAATGTTTTTTGAACACAACTTAGAACATATTTAATACAATGGCTGACTGAATAAATATTCAGTTTTTTCAAAATACTTGGATGATATCTAGAAGTGCAAGAATAAAATTTAAGCAAAGATAATTGCAAAATCCTAAACTTTTGTTCAAAAAAGTTCAAGACACAAATGCAGGCTAGAAGAAAATTTCCTTAAATCAAGTGAAAATTAGGGGTGTTAGTTACTTACAGTTCTACATGAACCACAGTGCAAGTCCAGTTACTCTTAACTACTTTGTTAAGTTTTAGAGGTCAGAGGACCACTAAATACTAGAGTAGAAGAGGATAACCATATTGATGAGGTAATCTGACAAAGATTTTTTATTAAAAAAATGCTTGAGGGAATAGAACATGTTTGACTTAAAAAAAGATATACTTGTGAAGGCATGTAGGAACTCAGTCCACCATTAGGAAATATTTTACAAGAGGATGTTGCTGTCTTCTCTGTTAACTCAGAAGGTAAAAGTAGAACCAATGTGTGGAATTCAAAGAAAGCAGGTATCATATCAATATAAGATTCAATTTAAGGAAGAAGAATGAGTATTGCCTGCTTGTGGGTCAGTCTGGGTGTCAGAGTGGTGGACCAGCCCAGAGATGAGCTGCTCAGTGCAGAGTTGGGGGCTTTGTAGAAAGAACCCTGCCCTGAGGTAGAAATTTGGGCAAGATGACACCCAGCTGTCCTTACACTTCTGGGACTCTAGGGTTCTAAGATTCAGTGATCTGTTAACTTTACTGAACTTGTCTGTCGAGAACGGTTTCTGAAATGTATGATAATAAAAGAAATATTTTAAGAGCAGAAGAAACAAACTAAAACTAGCTGAAATTTCAGAAAGGCATTTTTTAAATTAGGTACATATGAAAATATCTACCATTTTCTCCTAAACAAAAAGAATAGAAAAACCTATCATTATAGGTATAAAAAAAGAGACATTAAGTATTGCTTTTAACATCAAAGGTCCTTTAGCATATTGGTCAAATAGAAGAGAGATCTCCTCAGAAGCTGGCCTACTGCATTAGCAAGTATAATTCCATACGCCCAGGCTTCTCTACCTAAAATGGACAAATTTACCGCAATGCCTTCCTTTGAGTGACAGAGCATTTTGTTTATAACTTTTTCACGACTCGTCCTCATTTGTTTATTGTTTCATTTAACAACTCAGTCTCTTCAACATCACAGCATCACCACAAAGCATAAATCTGTCTCATCCCCCTACTTGAAACTCTTCAAAGGCTCTCCATTACAAAGTCAGATCCAAACTCCTGTTCCAGCTGGGGAGACGCCGCATAACTAGGCTCCTGCACTCCTGTCCCACTGCCATTCACATGTCTCTCCCGCTGCCATCCATCACCTCTCCCACCTGCCATTCACACGGCTGCTCCTCTTGCTCCCAGGGCTCCAGCCACGCTGGCTCTATCCTGTGAGTGCCATTCCAGTGCCTGGACCCTGCTTCCCTGGGACAGCTTTTTCTCATTCTTTAGTTTTCAGCTTCAAAGCCACTTTGGAGTAGCCTCTCCTAAAAGAAGCCCCACCCCCACTCTTGACTTGTTATTTTCTTAGCCCCTTGTTTATTTGTTCCCTTCATAAATCTTATCCCAGTTGATAGGTCTTTCACCTATTAATTTGCATGTGTTTATCTATCTGCCTTACTGCAATCTAAGCTCTCAATGGAAAAGAACCTTGCCTCTCTGCTCACCATTGTTGCCCTGCAATGAGACTGTTCCTGGCACACGGTAAGAGTTCAATCATTATTAGTTTGATAGTTGGAAGAAATAGCCAGTCAAGTACTACAGATACCAATCCAACGCATTCCCCCCGGCTAATCAGGTCCCCACCCTCTCACAACCAGATTATTGCAATTTCCTCCTCACTTCACTAGTCCATCTATCCTTTCCTCTGCCATCAATCCATTCTCCACACTACAGCCAGGGAAAGTTTTTTAAAATGCAAATTGGATAATTTGTATCTTCTGTTCATATTTTTTAAGGGTCTGCCATTGCTAATAAGGCAATAATACTCATACTCCTTATAATAGAAAACATTTACTGAGTCCCATGAGAAATTACGGTCTGCCACGCACTTGTATTAATTCATTTAGTCCTCATAAAAACCTTTTGAGGTATATATTATTAGTCCCATTTTATAGATGAGGAAACTGAGGCTCAGGAAAGCTTAAGACCATAACATGACTCACAAACACCTCCGTGGTCTAGCCGACACCTGTATCTCCAGCTCATAGTTAGCGTGCAAAAACACCAGATGTTTTAACCAGAAACACAATAAGAATGGACTTTATCTCACCTTTCACACCATTTGGCTACTCTTTCACCCTCAAAGCCTCTACACCTGTGCACGTGGTTTTCTGCCACCTCACAATGCTGCCCTGCTATCCTCCCTGTGTAGATCTATGTGTTGCCCAACTTCTGGAATTCTGCTGCAATCACTCCTCTATTTTTCTGTCCCACATCATCCTAATCCAAATCCTTCCGCTAAATACCTATTAATCTTATAGTTGATCGTAGCCATTTGATAAATGCACCGTCTCTTACTAGTTATTCGTTTGGCTCCTTGAATTAGCTACCCTCTCATGTGCATTGACTCATCTCTCAGCAATAATGTAAGCGCCTCAAGAGCAGGGATCACCTTTTCCTCTTCTTCCTTCTCTTGCATAGTCTCTAGCATGCTGTCTTGTAGGTATGTCTTATAGATGTCTAATAGGTATCCTTTGTTTCGGTACCTATTAGGCATCCTTTGTTTGGTTTGTCAATTGGTCTTCTCTCCATTTTATGTGAACATTGTCAGAAAAAGTTAGGAAGTACCCGGCACTCCCGAATATTGAGCTATCGGCATGAATCGGGGTAGTTCCATCTCATACCTAAAAGAACTAGGATTCTACTAATTACAGAGTACAGCTGAGAAAATCTTTTGCACATTTTTTTGCTTGCAATTATCTCCGTACAAGTTCTGTCACCAGGGAAGGTGGAAAAACACACAGCCCAGCTCCCAAAAGCAGCGTTTTCCTCATGTGTGACATCCTCACACACACACATCTGCTACACCTCTGATAGCATAGCTTTGCAGAGTCTGTTTCTATGGCAATTTTAAGGTTATATAACATCAGCTCCTCATAGTCTTTATGCACGTTTCTTAAGTTAGTGAAAATTACATACACTTCAACTTCAACATGATCCAATTCATTGTGTAGACACTAAGGGAATAATTATGAAATAAAACTATGTAACAATATGAAAATACTTTATAATGTTAGAGGGGAAGGGAGGATGAATTGGAATCTGTGCTGCGATTATAACTACGGAATGTGTGAGGAAGGTGCTCTAGGAGCCCTTCCCAACAGCCGTCCTGCTTCCTACGAGACCATGATCTTGTGCAGATATCTACCTTCTCCACAAGGCCATGTGTTCAGGGAAGTCTGGGCCCAGGCCATTCCCAGCCAGGAGGTGGGTCACCGTTAGGTGAAGCCAGAGGCTCTTAGTCCAGGGAGGCTTTTGAAGAACAACGCCCAGCTCCCTCCCCCTCTTCCCTCCCTGCTCCTTCTACACTCTTCTCCCTCTGATTTTGACAGTTCTGGGGTAGAGCTCAGGCATCCGGTGTCTTTAAAGCTCCACGGGTGATTCTAATGTACAGCCAGGATTTAGAACGACTGGTCTGAGCCAGTGGTTTCAAACTTGAGTGAGCCAAGAATCACCAGGAGGTCTTGGTAAACCGCAGGTTTTCTGATTCAGGACGCCTGGAGTGGGGCCTGTGAAGTTCGTGCCTAACAAATTCCCAGGTGATTCCGGTGGAGCCAGTCTGGAACCACGCTTGGAGAACTCGTAGCTGTTGAGAGTCAGCTCTTCTGAGGAAACTTGTTTCGTACGTCTGGAACTGGGGTAATTTTGCTACCAGCCTGCAGATGGCACCAACACACAGAAGAGTGTGGAGGCAAGGGCTTCTGAGGAGGGCAGAGGTAACCTGAATGCCTGCCCTGCCTAGGCACTTATTAAGGTAGTTAAATAAATCTCCTTATTTTTTAAGTCATTAGGGATGACGCATTTGTTTGCTACTGAAAACATTCTACCTGATGTCTTTCCAAGATAGAAACAGTTGTGTTTCAAATGCTGAAAATATAACTATTTTTCTCTTTCCCAGTATGCTTTTTATGCAATAAATATCTCAAAAAATATTGTTTGATTAAATCTCTAATATAAAATGGAAGAGACGTGACTATTTTACCTATTTAGCCATTTTACATAATAATTTTACCACTTTTTCTTTGCAGTGTGTTTTTATTTCCCAAAATATTTTTTATTGAATACCTCATTCAGAGGCAGGATACCAAATTTGAGGCCTTTCTTCTCAATTTTCAAGCAAAAGGGCCACAGAAATGCCTCCAGATGAAAGAATTCTTCAAAAGGATATATTAGCCTGATATCAAGAAGTGCACAGCAACTTGCTACATTAAAAGACAAAGAGAAGATTTAGAACTTTCTAGGTTATGACTATTGCCTTGAACCTCCTGACTTCGCTTTAACTCTGTCAAATGAGTGCCTGTGTGCCCCCCATCCATTTGCTAATGCAAATACCTAAATTTAGGTATGGGGGAGTCCTACTTCTACTAATCCTACTAAATCCTACTTCCACCACCACCTTTCTTATTATGCAGTAGACAGCTGTTGCAGAAAATATTGTCAGCTGGTAACCAAACACCCATTCCCAGGCTTCCTGGCATGCCTCTGTTACCAATTTCACCTCACTCAGGTGAGACTCCAACCCACATTTGGAGGAGCTCCAAGGAGGAGCCCATGGGTGGGCCTAATACCCACAATCCATCGCTTCCTCAGAGGGTTCTTTCCTGTTTGGTGTCGCATATTTGAAATGAAACCAAAGCTGAACATTCAACAGCACAAGCTATTATTCAATGGCCTGAGAATGGAGAAGTGGGAACTATGTTCACAAATCAACTTCTCAGCTCCTGGGGTGATTAGGCAGCTGTTATAAGGGGTCTGGGTAAGGAAGGGGAGGAATATTCATAGTATTCAGGGAACAGTGCAGGCTTTTGGGGGGAACAAGGGTGCCACCTCTTTTCTTCCCTTGTCTAGTCATATCCTGCCATTGTCATGGCAATTGTAAACTGTCATGGCACTGGTGGGTGTGTTATATAGCAGGGTAATGTATTACAATGAACGTATAATCAACTCCAGGGACTATGCCAGGTCAACTCAGACTGCCATGTTGCCTTCACCTGGTCTTAACTGGTTTCGACTATATGTCTCAGCTGTCTCCTCCTTCCTCTTGTTGTGGTTTCCTGTAAGCTAAAGAGAACATGTTAGGCTTGTTCTGAGCAGGGTTGTGGGTAATGTCTTCTGGGGCCAGAGGCCGGAGTAACACCTCCACTCTAGAGACTGGAAAAGCTGAATGCTCACTTCCCCAGTCTCCATTGCAGCTAAGAGTGGTCATATAACACAGTTCTGGTTGAAATATCAGCCAAAGTCTTCCACAGAGGCTCCAGGAAAGATTTATCTTCCTGATAAAAAGGATTCACAAAGTATCTCCAAGTGAATAACTCATATGGGAATGGTAGGGAAATGAGGAGACAGAATTTACATAATATTTTAAGTCATGTAGGAGGAAAAAATGCCGTTAAGTAGAGATAAGTTTGATTAGAATAACTCAGTAAAAATACAGAATTAGTGCAATCAATTACAAGACAAACGTAAAATATGGTGAGAAAGTGTGCCACAATCTAATTACTGCCAAGAAGACTGGTGAGATGTCAATTTTGCAAGAGCCGATTTCTTCGTTTTTGAGTGGACATCACCCAAAATTGAACTGACATGTCTTACAGCCTTACAGGAGCAGGTCAGATTTCACAAAATTTGGGATTTTTAGGATACATTTTGCAATGTGTTTTCTTTGGAAAGTTCACCAAGAAATTATATGTTTAAAGCTAGATATTTCATAGATGTTTACTGAGTTATTTTTTTATGGTTTAGTTACTTTTTTCCAACACCCACTTCAGAAAATTTCCAGGCTAAAATTACTGCAGTTAGGCTCTGAGGGATAGAACTTTGTTGCTTGCATCATTAATTTTTCACTGTGCTTGAGGAAAGCAGATATACTATCTTGAGTTTGTGAATTGCCTGGGCTCACTTCTATTAGAAATGAGATCCTTATTAGGATCCTCAAATCTGAAAAGAGAATGTCAATCCTACTTTCCAGCCCACTTGACAGTTAAGGAATAAAATTTTGAATTTAACCAATAATATGGACTGTCTGCACTCTAGAAATTTATAAAGTAACCATAACTTCATACCTGCTGCCTCCCAGTAGCTATCAAAATTCCAATGAGAAAAGCCTATTTGAGAATTGCCTAAATTTTGGATATGTGGTCCATAAGTCTTAAATTTCAATTTGTCCTGAATCTAGTTGAAACTCTGAGAGCTGTGTAGCTTGACCACATTGTCTGGTTCCTGTAGAACTGCTCTCACTGAATGGACTGTGCTTAATAATTATGTCAGCCATGCCCATCGAGGATGCTAAGAGAAACAACCCTGGGACAGTCACTGCTGTCTCACCATGAGGACATTACTGATGACCTGGTTCATTAAATTTCATGAATGGTCTTTACAAAAACACAAAAAGCATCCCCGCAAGAATAACCATCAAGAATAGTTGTCCTTCTTTTGAGAAAATGTGTTTTTATTATATGCACAGAAAATTGTATATTTTTATGTTTCTCTCTCTGCATCGGCTACTAGAAAACTCAAAGGCAAATCTAAAGCTCAAGTGTAGCAAGTGTGGCAGGCAGAACTTAGCACACATTTTGTGTGCTAACCTCATCCCTGGTTTCATCTTATTTTTCCAATCCTATTTTTCTTCTTTTTTTTCTTATTTACTCTATTTTTTTCCTTTTGTTTTTTGTTTGGGTTTTTGTTGTTGTTGTTGTTGTTGTTTTTGCATATTTGTAAGTTGTTGCATAACCCTTTGGAATAAAAGGCAGTGTAAAACTGCTAACATCCAGGCTTAAGAGTATTCAGAGCCTTGTCCATGAGAAATCCACACAACTATAAACACACACCAAAACTGTCCTTATTTTGAGGACAGAAAGGTGGACCACTGACCCATCCGAACTTATTAACTTAGTACCCAAAGGCACACACACTCCAGCACAAAATTCAAAGCAGACATTAAGTCATGGATCCCAGTTATCAGACTAAGCTAAGGGACAGAGCAGTCAGTACTTGAAGATCAGCGCCCGACAGAGCACAAACTCAGGGCAGCTACCCAGACAAAGGGATTTATGGCTCAGGCAAAAGAAAAAACCTTGGCAAGAACCCTAGGCATCAGCATGAGAATTGAAGCAATGAGCCTAGGTAGCAGTTAGGATCAAACAACACGTTGAGTTAATGTGTTTTACCCAGTCAGTATTTTATGATTGATTTTAGTAGCAGAAACCAGTCTCTAAGAGTGGCGGTAAGTTATCCCCTGAACAGAATGAATGTAAAAGGCTGGAAGGAAACATAGTGATAAATTCCAATCAATAGACCCCAAGAAGAATAAAAGTGAAATGAATGAATGAACACAGACCTAAAGCAAGTAGAGTTTTTTGCTTTCCAGGGATACTTATGTCAAATTCTTATACTTGCTCAGAAGTTCTCCTTTGTATTTTAGTGCCAATAATGTAACCAGTCATGTAGAATCAGAGCATCCCCTTTCCTGGAGAAATGCTAACAAAGTTATAATTGCCAATCGTTCTTTTGACATTCCTCCTGCAGATCACCAGCCCATGTGTTTCATGTCATTCTGCTTCCAAGAAGAACAAGGGGCTGAGGGTTGGGATGACCACGAGGTAGGCAGAAGTCTGCATCTGCGACTAGGAGACTGTGTTTAAAGCTTCAGCCTTCGACGAGGGTCAGGAGGATTAGGGTTTCTGAGAGTGATGATCACACCCTTACAGGTTCTGGACAAAATGAGAAATAAACAGAGGATCAAATGGGCAGCAGAATGTCATATTTTGCTGGTAAAATTATGTTGAAGAGCATGGCTTTGACCAGCAGCCTAACTCAGACTTCTCTTCTTCCCCTCAAAATGAATCTAATCGCTCTAAGGCTGAGCCGCTGAGAAACGGCAGCTCTCCCTGCCCTGGGGCCGAGCCTGGGTCTGGTACCCTCACAGAGCGGGAGGAAGGAGTGGCTGGAAGGGATGGAAAAGGGGACAAAGGCTAAGCCCCAACATTTCCTACAGAGTGAAAGCTCCTATTTTATGGTCCCTCCCTTACATTTTCTAACCGTGTGTTCTCTTAAGCCATCTGGCTTGCCAACCCAGCTGTGGTCAGCCAGGGTGTGGCGGACTCCTAGCAGGGGAAGAAGAGCAGTTTACCAGAACAGTCCTACCTCCTCCTTCCCGTGGCTGCTTCCGCTTAGTATTGCTTCTTTGTTTATTCTTCTTGGATTGATGGTGGCATTTTAAGTTTCTGTCCTCAGAGAACTCCATAACGGGTTGGGACTTTTAAATTAACTCCATGACCATGTTTTACCTGAAGCTAGAAATTTACCCTCCATTCTATCTTCCATCTCAAATTACATCCAGCCGTACTGTCTAAATAGCACATGGAGGTTCAATAAACACAAATAATAAGGGAAAAAAATCAACAGAGTAGAAACAGGGTCTCAAATGTGAACAATATAACCTCTTCCATTAATAAATTTCTAGATGAAAATTAAAGTCCAAAATTCCACACCTTGTGAGTTAAAAACCAAAGAAATAGGGGCCAGCCCTGTGGCTTAGTGGTTAAGTGCTTGCGCTCCGCTACTGGCGGCCCGGGTTCGGATCCCGGGCGCACCGACGCACTGCTTCTCTGGCCATGCTGAGGTCGCGTCCCACATACAGCAACTAGAAGGATGTGCAGCTATGACATACAACTATCTACTGGGGCTTTGGGGAGAAAAAGGAGGAGGATTGGCAATAGATGTTAGCTCAGGGCCAGTCTTCCTCAGCAAAAAGAGGAGGATTAGCACGGATGTTAGCTCAGGGCTGATCTTCCTCACAAAAAAAACAAACAAACAAAAAAACCAAAGAAATAAAAGTCCAAAATTCTTCCCTCCAGAATGTCTCATTCAGCTCACTTGCAGCCAAGAGCTTCACTTGGTCCAGTTTATCGGTAGAGTTGGAGTTCCTGCAGCAGTGAACACTGGGCTTGCTCCCAGAATGAATGGGGTTCCTGCAGCAGCCTCTGGAGGTAGTTACCATGAAGCAGAGACTGGATGGAATCTGAGAGAAGGAGGGTCATCAGAGGAAACACGAGAAGAGAGTTTCCAGGCTCAGGGGATGTGGTGTATCTTTGCCAGGCATCTCAAGTCCAGGACCTGTGACCCAAAGTGCGTCAGGAGAAATCTCACCTCAAGGGGTTGATGATGGCCCTCTGTGGGCGTGGGCCATGGTGAAGAGGAGAGGTGGTGGAATTCCACCAGTGCCTTCTCCTTCAGATAGTGGCATTTAAGACATTCTAGTCTTCCTGCAAAATTTAGAAAATTACCCTGTGATGACACCCCTAGCCATAATGTCTTATTTAAGGCTGTCTTATTCCCCATCTCATTTGTTTAAAAACTCTTAATTTTCATTTCCTCTTGAAGCCCTTCCTTCCTGGTACTCCAAATGCTGTACTGAGCATGGGATCTGTCTAGGAGCCTGGGCACTAGAGACACTGCTTCCCTTACTTCAAAATCGGAGCATCCTGCATGGTAGCAGCGTTGTGTCCTCCACAGTCCTGTCTCCTGCTCCCGTCTGCATTTTCTCATCTATGGCAAGGTCTGAAGACGTGCTTTCTCTAAGACACAGTGGCTGTTGCCAGTGCCTCTTGCTCTTGAATGTCTTAGGCCTAGGAAATCTTCGTAGAGCAGGTTGCTCCCCCGTCGCCACAGCTGTCTCAGCGGGATAATCAGCCTTGGCGGTCTCCTGTGCTGAAGCTCCTCCCGACGCTTTTAAAGACTGTGCTTTTGAGGGTTGAGTGTGAATCAATAGGTTTTCTGACATATATTGCCCAAAAATCTTGAAATCTTCAGCTCTTGAATTTTCCACGATTGCAGAACATCAATGCCATTGTATCTTTCTCGGCAGTAGCAGAAACTATTTCTAGTGTTTCATTTTCCTCTGCTGTGCCCCCACTCCTTTGAGATATGCTCAGCTGACTTTTAACATTCCAACCTGCTTCTTAAATTGGTCCCTTTCCTTTTCTGCACGTAATTCTAGTATTACTTGCTGAATTTTACCATCTTCATATCTTTTATTTTCCCTTTGTTTGGGGATCTAAACATTTATCTTTCTTACACACTTTTTGAGGTTCTTTCTGTGAGTCCTCCCTACCCCCACTCCTGCCCATAGTGGGGGAAATAAAGACAGGGGGTTTTGGCCTCCTTCAAACGTGAATGTAACAGGATGTTAAATTTGGCTTTTCTGATGTTGAGGAATTTTGGCAGAGACCCCAAAGGGCCATAAAAACAATGTCTGTCAACGACTCCCTAAAGGGAGGTCCTAGAGTACCTTTGCTGGGCAAGCTAAGAGAGTGGGAATCAGTTCTGCCAGCATTAATGCTTACCCACTTTCTGCGTAATGGGAGTGATGTCAGAGATGCCAGGGAGGAAGGACTGTTCTGGAGGGTTGTCAGTAGACTGCACAGAACCTCACACCCCCATGGAGCACGCAAGAGAGATCTTTCCTCATTATTTCAGACCAAGTGAGAGTACTTTAAAAGGACCACTGGGAGAACTTGTCACATGTTCCCTGTCATTTGAGGGGATGGAGACTGACTCTTGCCGGTAGAAAACAGAGAGAGAGGCTGCAGCTGGAACCACCTGCCTAGCACTAAGGAGAAAGAGCTTCTCTGGGAGTGAAGTTCACTTCCTCTGATGATGGGAAGGGATGCCTGCGATTTCTCGTGGCCAAATGGATCTGTGACAGGAAGTCAGGCTTTATTTATTTTAAAAGGTACCTCCCTCTGCCTGAAGGAGTGAAGGGACCCAACAGAGATCATTTGTTTGGGATGGTCCATCAGAAATCCAGTGGTTGAGCTAGGAAAAGTTTTGATATAAGTATGAAAGATAGGCATTGACTACAGCAATGTCACTATAATCAGAAGTCCCTAGGAAGTAGATCTCACACACACACACATATACACACACACACATTTGAGGGGCCTACGGCAAGAATAGTATTGGAGGCACACCTACCATTATCTAAATATTTAAAAGTTTAAATGAAACTAATAAATTGTTGAATAATATGTTTCATCTGCCTACCTTAAAAATATAACTCAGAATGATCTGGAAGACCAGGTTCATATTTACAATTTTTAGACACCTCTGAGTTCCATGGCAGAACGAGGCAGGCTTGTAGGGGGTTGCAGCCCCCAGTCTCCAGCCTAGATCCCTCATCCTGACCCCTCCCCCCAGTGCAAGGAGATCTGTGTGCATGCATATGAACACCCAAACCCAAACCACCAAGCTCTGCCCACTTACCATTCCCAGCAAAAAGTCACCCTTGATCATCCCTCGGGCTTAGGAGTGTATAAAGCGGGTATGGCTTACTCCTGGAAGATAGACCTGAGGAAGAGACCTGAGCAGGAACTGAAAAGCAAGGTCCAGGTCACTTGGAAAAGGAATCCCAGGGCCCCAGGAACTGAGAAGGGATCTGAAAGGGTCAGCTTCCAGTCTCCTTGGGTTTGTGGAGTCTTCACTCTTTGGAGAGGTGCAAAGCTGGAGGAGGGCACTCTACAGAGCAGAGGCCAGGGCAGGGGCCCCTCATGCCTGGGTTTAAAGGTGATGTCATGCACCCACTCTGGACACACATACACACACACACCACTGGAGAAAGAGCTAGCCAAAGTGCCTCTACCACATCCAGAAGAAATCAGGGCAACATTAGAACCTTACGACCTCACCTAAACTGTACAAACCATGCCTCTTGTTAATTCCCTCTCCCCCTTGGCTCAAGCCCAGAGAGGTCAGAAACCTCATCTAACAATTAAGGAAGGGAGGCAGTGAACTGGAGAGAGAAGTGAATCACATGGCCTCCCCCATTGCTGCTACCAGCCTGAATCAGGCCCAAGCCAGGGGAGAAGAGGAGATACCAATCAAATGAGGTTTGGAGTTTTGACTGTTACACTCAACTGGACATTTTAACTTTTGAAATGAGCCTGTTCTTTGTTTCAGAGTCCCCAGAATTCTAGGACTTGCCTTGGGGTTTTTTTATCCAGAAGTGTGGAAGAACAAAATCAGAAACCAAGTTTAAATGGAGTGATTAGAAAGAAAAAAAATTTGCTTTAGTATCTCAGCTTCCTGCACCCAGCTCGTTCGGTATACTGGTTACACGTGCGTTGCTGAAAGAGATAATGATGTGGTAGGAGTGGAGACGTTTAGTAAGAGTAGACAACTTGGTTCTGATTGCCATCCAAGGATGAGGCAAGGCTATGGCACAGGTGCAGGGCGGCTCAGTATTAAAGATGCTACATAATAAAAGATCTAGAGCATTTGCTCGGAGCTGAATCACTGCCTTAGACATGATTATATAAATGTAACTTCCTAGGTGTCAGTGCACTTTGCCTGCTGCTAATATAACCCAGAAGGGTCCTTCGTAAGGTGTCCTCAGAGCAAGCCCTTGTTTAGGACAGGAAACAGGAAGCAGGAAGCAGACCTCATGAGTACTCCCAGATACGCCTCAACATTGTTATATTTTTTTCTGTCAAAAAATCCACACTCTGCTGAGATCTTTGGAATTGTGTTTTTATCTTATACTTTTAGCACAGAGAGCACATTCCAAATTGATCTTGCAATGTGGCTTATTAAGTGGAAGAAATTTTTATGTATAGGATTTTGTATCTATCAGCGAAGGAACTTTTGATGTGTGCTTTAAAATCTTTGCATAATATTACCAAACAATGTATCCAAAAATGAGTGTAATTTAAATTACTGCTACTTGGCATTTGCTAGTAATCACCATGAAAATCCATTTAAATCCCTTCTGTTTGAATTATCACCCCTCATTGTATCAAGTAGAAGTGGCCAAAAATGGCCTACTAATGTCAATGGGATTCTTTATTGTTTGTAAACCTTGTGCCTGTAAGTATTGGCTGAATGACACAGGATGGTGTCCTTCTGCTAAAGTTGTCTGGAGAGCACAATTTTCACTGTTCGGCTATTGCACATTACTCTACAAAATGAGAAACCTGCACTACCGCTATTATTTTACCTAAAGACACTGTGTCTTTTTCTATTGTGGGAATTACTCCTATACCTTTGCCCAGGAAACTAAGGTTTGTTTGGTTTTTTAGCATACTATACAGTATACTCTGTGTTTATTTTCTGTATCACTGAATCATATTCCTAAGCTTTTGCCTTTCTAATCAGGAACTGAAAGATACTAGAGATAGAATGACCATATATTTTAGTTAAAACTGAGTCACATTTATTAGTACTTCCAATGCATGTGCTATCTAAATCTAATTGATAAATTCCAAACAGAAGAATTAGAAGTCTCAATTCTGAAGGAGCTGTAAAACCATATAATTACAGCTGCAAGTCTATTTGGAAATAGACGGTTAGATTGGTGATTCGATTCAGGTTAATAATTGGTATAGGCATATTGATCTTTATAGTTGTTCATACGGAATGTTATTTGCTATATCACTGGACAGCCCTGATTTGGCATCACACAAGGGTATCTGAGGGGAGTGGTATGAGGACCAGAACTACATGGGCAGGGCATGTTCTCATTCTCATTCTGTTTCTATAATAATATTAAGTCTAAAATATGTTTTAAACTACTCTAGTTCCTTCTTTAAACTTTAAACTCCAAACTTAATTCCCACAAAGTATTTTAAACACAAACATTATTTTCTTATTCCTTTTCAGCCTTTGCATTCATAATAACATCATTGAGTTTATTCTCTACCATGACCCAAGAATACAGCATATCTTTACGATAAGGACCAGCCATTAACGACCACCACTACCACCACCACCCCACCTTGCTCCTCTTTATCTGTTTATTGGCAAAGCCCACTAGCCTTCTGTGGTTGGGTTGAACTCCCAGCCTTGGTTCCTAAAATCCAAATCTATTGATCAAGATATGTATAATTAATAATCCAGAGCTAAATTGAGATCTTGAGATGATCTGGTGGATGGTCACTATAGATGCCTGTGCACAAGCTACATAATTATAAGATATTAGTCTCCTCAGTTTTATCTTTGCCCCTAGATTCAGTTCAAAGTAGCGTAAAGAACAGAACTGAGAGCAGTACATACAAAGTACAGCTGCCTTTGCAGTTACGTTCCAGTCTTCTGCCTCTGTTGCAAAACACAGAAAAAAGCACAAAATCATTTTACGCTCTAGTTAGGGGGTTAAACTCTGGAAGATGAAGACTGTGCCCAAGGCACCAAAGGCGCCAGGTGAAGACCAAGATAAGGGACTGTGAACCAGAGGATCAAGTCAGAGATGAATGAGGCCACAGAAAGTCTGAGCAGGACAGGTGAGAGACTCATGAGCCAGGAGGTGACAACAAAGGTCAGAGAATCTGAGCTGTCAGCTATCAAAGCAAGTCACCAGTTTAAAGAAGTGAATGCAATGTTAACAAAGGCAAACTGGGTTTCAGGGACTAAGGCAAGCAAACATCTGAACTTTAGGAATTCAGAAAGAATAAGACAACAGTTTAATAGCTGATAGAAGGAATAAGCCAGATCCAGAAGCAGGGAGAGAAGCTCTTCATCATCATCCTTTATGCTTGTCCTCCAGGCTGTTGAGCAGAAAAGCACTGAGAGGTGGATGCAGCACCTGCAGTTAAAGGGAGCACAGGGTTCTGTGGCTTTAGTTATGTCTACATTATAGCTAGGTGAGGGAGGAGAGCTGAAATTACAGGGGCCATCTGATGATTCGTTTATCACAACATTCACATAACAGAATCCTCTTATCCCGTATAACAGGACTGGACCTACAAGTTGGTTGGTTAACTAAGATAGATCAAAAGATCATAAAAAAGGATGCATGACACATGCCATATATAATTCATTTTGACTAAAACACACAAGAACACATTAATTGACCAAGATTTTGGTTTTAGAAATAGACTTTTCATTATCGTATGGATTCACTGATTGGAATTCTGCATTGTCTTTTCATAATTGATAATATATTATCTATGATGCCTAGTTTTAATAAAATAAACCAAGAATTTAAAGGCACTTCCAGATTTTTATGACTCCCTCTCCCTTAACTTTTAAAATTGTTTTGCCCATACCTAATTTTACAACAATAATGTTTTGACAACTTACTTTTTATTTTCTTTTTTCTTTCTCTTTTTCTTTCTTTCTTTTTTTTTTTTTTTTTTTTTTGGCTGAGAAAGATTCTCCCTGAGCTAACATCTGTTGCCAATCTTCCTCTTTTTTTTCCCTCCGCAAAGCCCCAGGACATAGTTGTATATTTTTGTTGTAGGTCTTTCTAGTTCTTCTATGTGAGCCACCACCACAGCATGGCTACTGACAGAAAAGTGGTGTGGCTCTGCACCCAGGAACTGAACCTGGGCTGCCAAAGTGGACATGCCAAACTTTAACCAATGAGCCATCAGGGCTGGCCTACTTTTTTTTTTTTTTTTTTGACAACTTGCTTTCTATCTAGTTTTTTATACAAAGCATTCAACAACAATCTTCTTTTCTGCATTCTTGTCATTGGATATGTAATATCTAATTAAATTATGAAAGTGTAATAAAAAGTACAACCAACATAAACAGGTGTGAGATCAAGCACAACCTACTTTGGGTAAGCATACAACTCAATGGAGAGCACAGTTAATCTGGCAAGTAGGTTTAATGCCAGTTGGTTAAAAGACTACAATTTTATAATATAATTTCTAAATTTAAAATGTGGTTTTTTATCTGCTACATTTGACAATGATAGCTATTGAAAACATAGAAAGATATAAAATGGATTCTAAATCAAAATGGAGGATTAGGTTATTTCTGGGGAAATATTTCTGATGTTTACTGGATTGTATGACCCCAATATTGAAAAATGCCAAGAGTAGGTTTAGATTGATAGAAAGACCAGGCACATACATCACAAATGAGTTTTATTTATCTAAAGGATAGAGAAGGAAGTCAGTAAGAAGATGCATTAAAGACATCAGCAATATTTTCCTGGCCAGATGGAGCTATAGTCTCATAGAAACCTAATTCTCACTGCCTGAGCATCCAGTGAGTGAGGCTCAATTGCCCTCCTCCTAATCAAGCTTAAATGCAAGCCTTTAATAGATATATTTATATTTATATACATACGGCTGGAGCAGTTCTGCTAACGGACTAGTCTAGACATGTCCTGGGGACTTCCTTATCCGAGCCAAGTGCAACTCGTCACAACAGAATATCAGAAGAGAGTACGGTATAGAACAATCTAGAGAAATACAGACACAGCCCCGCCCTCTCTAGGTTAACACAGCCTGGAACACAGGGCTGCTGAAAATAGAAGAAAGATCGGCTGTCTCTGTAGGTCATGCTAATGGGTTCTTACACCAGTCAGAAGTCTAATGTGCATAGATGTTAGTTGAAACACATATTTCAGTCAAAACATTTGGAAAACACTTGGTTAAACTAAGTTAAACAGGTTTCTTTACAGCAAGGCTTTAATGTTAGTCATTAGTTAGGAGGAGGCTGTAGCTAGCAATGTTTTCTGACCTAATTTCAACTCAAGCCTTTCTTTCCCCCTTTTATGCATGTCCCAAGAATCTATAGAGCATTATTGCAGCAGTGCAGCTGCAGCTGGTATCCTGAGTTTCATGTCTGTGTCTGTATTAGCTCCCCACTCTGAAGGAAGAACTTCTTTAACTTATTCTTGGGTTTCATATTTCATCTTCAAGTGGAACTTTTAGACCTTTGTCCAAAGACCTGCACCATTTCAAGGACTGAAGGGAATTCAAAAACAGAGTCAACACTATCTTACACATACATAAAAAATTAACTCAAAATGGATTAAAGACTTGAATGCAAGACATGAAACCATAAAACTCCCGGAAGAAAATATAGGCAGTACTTTCTATGACATCAGTCTTAGCAGTATCTTTTTGAATATGTCTCTCAGGCAAGGGAAACAAAAGAAAAAATATACAAATGGGACTATATCAAATGAAAACCTTCTGCACAGCAAAGGAAACTATCAACAAAATGAAAAGACAACCCACCAACTGGGAGAAAATATTTGCAAACCATATATTCAATAAGAGGCTAATATCCAAAGTATACAAAGAATTCATACAACTCAACAACAAAAAAAATGAAAAACCCTATCAAAAACTTGGTGGAGGATCTGAACAGACATTTTACCAAAGAAGATATACAGATCACCAACAGGCACATGAAAAGATGTTCAACATCACTAATTATTAGGGAAATGCATATCAAAACTGCAATGAGGTATCATGCCCATCAGAATGGTTATTATTAAAAAGACAAGAAATAACAAGTGTTGGAGAGGATGTGGAGAAAAGGGCACCCTCGTACACTGCTGATGGGAGGTAAATTGATGCATCCACTATGGAAAACAGTATGGAGATTCCTCAAAAAAATTGAAAATAAAACTGTCATATGATCCAGCTATTCCACTTTTGGGTATTTAACCAAAGAACATGAAAACATTAATTGGAAAATATATATGCACCCTTATGTTCATTGCAGCATTATTTACAACAGTCAAGACTTGAAAACAACCCAAGTACCCATCAACAGATGAATAGATAAAAAAGATGTGGTATATACATTGTGTGTATATTATGTAATGAAATACTACTCAGCCATAAAAAGATGAAATCTTGGCGCTTGCGACAACATGGCTGAAACTTGAGGGTATTATGCTAAGCTAAATAAGTCAGATGGAGGGAATCAAATACTGTATGATTTCACTCATATTCGAAAGATAAAACAACAAACACATAGATACAGAGAATAGATTGGTGGTTACTAGAGGGGAAGGAGGGTGGTGGGAGGGTGAAAGGGGTAAATGGGGACATTTGTATGGTGACGGATGGAAACTAGACTTTTGTTGGTGAACACAATGTAGTATACACAGAGGTTGAAATACAATGATGTACACCTGAAATTTACATAATGTTATAAACTAATGTTACCTCAGTAAAAAGAAGAAGTCAAATATTATCTTTCTTTGTTTGTTTATAAGGTAGTTAGAAACTTATACACATGGAACAGTTAAATTATAATACATGGTAGTAATAGTAGCAATAATAACAAAAACTATGAATTATTGGACACCTGCTGTGTTTCATATGCTGTGCTAGCTTCCTTATATATGTGATCTCATGTGAGTCTCCAAATACTAGTAGATATTATTATTCCCTTGTTCATATGGGGAAACTGAGGCTCAGAGATGTTAAATACCTTGCCCAAAGTCACTAGTAAGTGGAATTAAAAATCCAGATCTTTTGACTCTAAAAGATGCTCTTTCTCTTATTACTATTACTGAGCAAGGGCTCACCACCTGATGCACGTAAAGAGCCAATTATTACAGCATCAGCCTTTGAGAAGAGAAAAGTAGCTTTATTCGCAAGATTTAACTGCAAGGAGACAGGAGGCATATGCTCTCAGACTGTCTCCTGGATCCAGGGCTGGGGGCAAAATTTATAGGCTGAAGGGCAGGGTGGTCTGAAGTGTAGAGATAGATGATTGGAGGTGGGGAGAAGTGAGGTAATTGATGATCTGTGCAAGAGTAGTCAAGCTACATGGCTCTCCATAGGATGCACATTCACAAAATGGTGGTGTTAACGTGACCTGAGGGTGGAGTTTTCAGCCCTTTGACGTCAAAAGGGTCACTTATAGGGCATTTGCACAGGCCCAGTTGATGGGTTGGTGGTCTCAACCAGCCTGAACTGGACAAGGAGTCCTTTCTCAGTTCCTGAAAAACCACTCCTACTCTTTTGATAAGATGGGATCAGTGAACTGGTCCTAGAGGGCCCGTGGTTATACTACCTCACCAATATGTCTCCTTGTGCATAAATGTTAGTACTGTAGGAGTTAAGGAAGAGAAAACTGATAAGAGATGGAGCATCCAAGAGAAGCTCATTGAGTAATTGAGACAGTCTACAGTGAATGATGTGCAACTTTTTGGTAAAGGAAGAAAAAAGCCACTGCAAGTAAAGAGAATATCATAAGCAAATGTGGATTTGGGATTGAAAACATTTAAGAGATGTGTCAATAAATTATCTAAAAATGATTTTCTTTATAACCACAAATAATTAAGTCAAAATATATTGCAATGCACTGGAGGCTACACGGGCTGGTCATGAATAAGACTGCAGAATTTAGGAGAGTCTGCAGTGCTCACGGATCTTTGCCCTGGGAGTGGTAGGTGCCATCCAAAGAATAACCAGCAGCCTCCAGACAGGACAGACTCACTTCCAGCCAGCCTGCCTGGCTTGAAGACCCTTGGAAAAGCTCTACCTTCAGGAAAACATGGTGAGAGAGGCTAGAACAGCCATGTTCTTTATAACAAGCTGGGCAAGATGGTGGGAGAGAAGCAGGCTGACTCACCTCCAGGGTGGGAGGAAGTGTTTTAACTATCTGGATTCTTCTTTTCTTCTCTCCCTTTCCTGGAGAACCACCACAAAACAAAGAAAGCAGTAAGTGGTTTTGTAACACTACCTTCCTCCACTGTGTAAAATCATTTTGGGGAAGACAAATATGGTCAAGAATTCATTGCACAGTCAAATGGAAGTGTTTACACAACCCTGGTCATTGACTGATTGGTGAGTGTGTCTTATTTAGAGGCATGAAAATGGGCAAGAAAATGAACCCAGTGAAGAACTGCAGACTCCTGGCATTTCACTTCTTCAATGGACATTAAATAAAGATTTAAAGATGGACATTAAACTACATATCTGTGCATCTTAACAACAAATATTAGCATTACTTGGCATAAAATTTGCTGAGTATAATCCAAAAACTTAGAGGTGAAATTTCAACAAGAAATGATTGAATCAGGTAGAATATCATAACTCCTTTATTAAACTTGTAGCAATGAAACATCTCATAATCCTCTGAATCTGTTGTTACAGCTTTTAAGTGACTCCATTCTAAAACTCTAGGTGAGACTTATTCCATGGTTTCTCTATTTTAATAATCATTTTAGTTGTGGCATGCATAAAACATTAAAAAAGTGAAAAATCACTGAAGTTTATATAGGGATCCTGTTTTAGTTTACTAGGGCTTCCATATCACAGACTGGGTAGCTTAAACACCAGAAATATATTTTCCCAAAGTTCTGGAGGCTGGAAGTCCAAGATCAACATGCTGGCAGGGTTGGTTTTTCATGAGGCCTCTCTCCTTGCCTTGTTGGTGGCTGCCTTCTTGCTGTGTCCTCACATGGCCTTCCTTTCCTCTGTATGCACACTCCCTATGTCTTCCTCCTCCTATAAGGACGTCAGGTGTACTGGATTAGGGCCCCATCCCTATGAACTCATTTAACCTTAATTACCTCTTTAAAGGCCCTATCTCCTAATACAGGTACATTGAGGGTTAGGGCTTCAGCTTATAAATTCTGGGGGAACACAATTCATGTTATAACAGACTCATTTCCTATATCACTTGTTATGTGTGTTGATAGTATTCAACATCAACCATCAACTTCAGTGTCATCATCAAGTATTTTGCAAATGCCTAGTGCCTGTTGTGCTAAGCTAATTGCTAATCAATAAACCATTTTTCTATGGCTTAATAGCTTATGAGGGGCTTTCAGGTACCCTTTCTCATTCAATCCTCACAACTACCCACTCTAATATTAAAAAGTCAAGATTATGACCCTCATCTTAAAAGTGCAGAGCAGACAGGGAGATACTGGCTTACTCAAGATGGAGAGGATAAGTGGTGAGTCCAGGGGTAGAACTCAAGTTTTTGTCTCCTAATCCATTCTTTTTTCGGACCTATGACATAGATTAAATTTAATTCCAAGGCTCCTGCCTTGGAAAAACTACAGTCGTGTGTAGTAAGGTGAACAATGTTGTGTTGGTTGTGAATTATTGGGAGAACGAAAAAGTTTGAATTGGACTCCATGGACATAACCGTTTCCCATGGCTAACCATCTTCAGAACCCGCCACAATTATAGTCCTAGGGAGAGAATATGGTAAGGAGTCTAGAAAGTGACTGGCATGTGGTAAATGTTCAAATAATATATATTGAATGAATGCATATTGAATAAATCCAAGAAGGCCCAGTAACTGGCCCACAGTCAGTCCTCAACATTGTTGAATGCATAAATAAACGATTAAATGGTAGAGTTAATTTATTTCTAAGGATATGTGATACTTAATGGAAATGGAAAGCATTTCAGAAACTACTTTGCCAGCTACATGTTTCCAGGCCTAGCTCAAAAGCTTTCCAAGATTCCCTAGTTTCTCCCCATGTAACCACAGCCCCTCCTGTATATCCCTAACACATCACTTCTCATGGTCTCCCCAGTCTAAGTCAGGTGCACAAATCTCATCTCCCCCATTAGACTGTGAACTCCCAGAAAACCAGGTCTTTGTCTTATTCATGCTTAGCTCCCACAATGCCTTGCACATAGTAGGCACATATTAAATATTGTGGAATTGAATCAAAGTGTGCTTATAACCCATACTCAAAAATGAGCTCTCCCTCAGGGGTCTCTGGGAGGTTAAACGCTTTCTCTCACACTTGTATGCTCTGATAGTACTCTCACAAGTGGCTATGTATTGAACTTTTTTTTTTAAGTTCAGAAAAGACATCGGGAATGGAGAAGCAATTCCCTCATGCTTCTATGTTTTGGAACTAAAAGGCAATTGACTTTACTCTCCTAAGAACAGAGTGAAACACAAACCTTTCTTGGTGTCAGAATTTTCCAAGATACACTCAGGTACACAAGCTCTCTTCTGATGTGTTCTCACCAAGCCTGCACCAAGTAACTTGCCCGAGTTTTTTCAGCACTAAGGAATGGACAAACTGTCTGGTTTTTCCCTTCAAAGTTATTTTTTTCTATTTCAAATGTTCAATAATATCAGAAACACTGGGAGGTTTTTAAGAGAATGTTGAAATAATGAGATAATTAGAGCTTCGGTTACATCTGCAACAGCGAATGTAAACAGGAATTTGCAAAAAGATTCTCAATCCAGAAAGAAGTTTCCCATCTGAATGCCTGGCAGAACAGGAGGTGGCTTTAGCAGATATGAATTAGAAACAATTTAGAAAGCTTTTTTGGACAGGTGCTGACTGGAATGGAAATTTCACACAACAAAATTGATTATACCTGAAAAATTTAAGACTCTAAGAAGAAAAATGAAATACAAGTAAGACTAGGTTTCAGAGTTTTCTACTGAATGTTTCTCTTTACGCTGGTTTTGGAAGAGCAGACTTCTTCAAGCTGTAGAAAATTCCCTCGCTGCAACTGTAGAGAGCCAGGGCCTCAGAGGATATCTACGCAACGCAGACAAAGTGCCATGAAGTGAGCCAGGTCAGTGGTCAGGGAAGCCAAAATCCACCTCAGGCTTTCCAGGCACCAAAGCTTGGTGGTTACTGGGGTCAAGCATCCCACATCTGACCCAACACCCATGCCCCCTGTTGTTTGTGAATCTGCCTCCCCCTTTCCTCCATTTGGTTTGAAAGTGAGTGAAAAGAGTTAAAGAGGACAAGAAGCAGAATAAAACATTTATTCAAAATTTAGATTTTGAATAGATTTATTGCGATTTTTCACTGGGATTTGATTACAACATATTTCAAACATATAATGCCTTTTAAAATCTAAATAGAATTTCACTGAAATAGAATACAAGGAAATTCAAGTGACTAAATCCTTTCAGATCGTTATTGCAGTATAATTTTTTTTAGAGAGATTTGTGATAATAAAATGCCACCTGATACAGAAGTTCTAAGGACTGGAGAGATGTAGTTGCACAGTGCTGTGGACAGAATCATTTTCAGAACAGTGACATTCCTAGCAATTCCAATTGGGGAGAATAAATGGTCCGTGGTCGTAGTCATCACGTTGTCCAAAGAAGAAAACCTGTTATGTTGAGCTCATACACATGCAGTGATGCTAAGCATCTCTTCTCTCCTAATCTTTCTCAAAGCAATGGTTCTCAGCAGGGTAGGGAGCAGCGTCAGTGGGGGACGCCAAAAGGAGGAGATAGATTTAGCTGGGGAGGTTTTGAAAGCACGACACTCCCTCCTCACTTGTGCCAGAATCAGAGGCAAAGGAAGAGGGGAAGTGTCTATAATTTGAAAAAGCTTTCTGGATGATTCCATTAGCCCCCAACTCTTGCTAAAACAAACAAGCAAACAAAAAAAAACACCTCACTGTTTTAAGTAATTGGGGATGACTATTTTTATAAGTCAAAGGAGGAAAACAAAACCTATTCCATAGTCACATAATTGAGGATTTTAGAACCAGAAAAAACCATAGTGATCAAAATACCCAGCTTCCTTATCTTATAGTTGAAGAAACTGAACATTAGAGAGGTTTGATTACTTAATGTTACAGACAATATGGTTGTGCAACTAAGAGAGCTTTTTCTATAACAAATCTATACACAACAGAAAGTTGAATCAATGAATGCTTGTTTACAGCATCCTTTAGCAAACAATTATTGAGCACTTACTCTGTGGTAGGTATTCCCATTGCACATATTATTTATTGCACATAAATAGTATTGGTAGAGCTGGGATTTGAACTCGGGCTATCCAACCCCAGAGCCTGTACATCTAACCACCAGGCTGTACTGCTCTGCCGACCTGCCTACCATGAACCTAGCACTCTGCCAGCTTCTGTAAATACAATAGCAAGGGGACAAAATCCTACTGTCATGGAGCTAACATAAACAATAAAAAAGTAAACCAATTATTAAATATATACTTTCAATTTTTGATAAATATCACAAAGAAAAGGAACAAAGTATTATAAGAGGGAACACTTAATTTGTGAGATCAGGGAGGAGAAATGATATATAAGCTGAGGCTGAAAAGGGGCCATTCACGTGAAAAGAGTTCAAGGCACAGGAGATAGCATCTGCCAAGGCCCTGAGAGAGAAGAGTTTGGTCTCCTCAAGGAACAGAAAGAAGGCCATTGTGACTGGAATGTGGGTAATATTCAGAAATACACCAGAAACGATTGGAGAGGTAGATGAGGAGGGGCAGATCACGCAGAGCCTTGTAGGCCATTACAAGAGTTAAGGAGCTTGAATTTATTTCTCAGTGGGTAGTGCAGATGTCCTTTTGGGGGGGGCAGGGGAGGTGAGAAGAGAAGGTGAGGGGGGAGCACACATCCTGCTCCTTTGATGTTTAGGCCACCTGAATATATCACCTCATTTTTCTCCTGTTTGCTGTCATCTACAAGAGTCTTTTGTCATCCCCCTTTCTCTATGTATGGTCTTTCTTTCCATGAAACTACTGTCATCATTCATAATGACGTCAACAATCACAAGATTATCCACCTGGGACTCTAGTTTTCTTAGGAACGCCATCTCTAATGTGCCTTCCTCCACTCTACCCCAGCCACCCACACTGTGATTACACCCTCTGTTTTATCAGCAGAAATTGCTCCACCTGCAAAATCTCAACTTCAAGCATTTCATTCTGCAATCGCCACTTCCAATCCTTCTAGTTCAATTGTTCAATACCTCCCCCTGACAAAATTGTTGAACCTTATCAAGACCTCCATTCCAGGGCCTCTACTATTTTCTCACTATCAGCTCATCTTCTTTGCCCCCTCTCTCTAAATATAAGTACCGGTAAATAAAATCCCTGGCTAATGCCAGTATTTGACATGGTTAACCAAATAGCTGCGGATTGATGAAGAAAATCACACAGATAAGTTGACTGACTTCACACAACACTCATGGCTGCAAACCCCAAAGGGCCCTAAAAATGCCAGCAATCTGACTGCATTTCCCCTTTGCTTTGGCACTCTCCAAGATGATTATTTTACACCTTTTTCTCACTCTTTAATTTTTTCTCATCCTCCTCGTTTGGTTACCTCACTTCAGGTTTCACAGAGCAAATAAGAGCCATGAAACTCCTTCCTATCACCAAATAGATAAACTTTCCTGCCTCAGCACCCACTTTCTACTCCTTCCCTCTTCTTCAAATGGAAAACATGTCTTCCCTGTTATTCGAGTTCAAACCTTGATTTTGTGGATCCTGTCTCTCTGGCCCTCTCAAGATCTTCACTCTGGCATTATCCTCTCTCCCTCCCATATCATCAATGCTCCATTTCCACTGGGCTGTGCCCATCAGCCTAAAAACATTCTCTAGTGTTTGTTTTTAAAAGAAAGGAAACAAATCTCCTTCCATTGGCCCCACATTGCACTTCATTTCCATTTCTCTACTTCTCTTCACAGTTGAACCTCTCAGAAGTGTCCACTGCCTCAGCTTCTGTTCACTCCTCCAAATCGAACATTCTGTCTTCTGACCCCCTGAACCCACGATGATCTGTCAGAGTCATCAACACCACCATGTTGCCAAATCTAGTGGCCAATTCTCTATTCATCCTCTCAGTAGCACTTAAGATGGTTAAGCCCTCCTGACCTGAAATACTCTCTCTCTTGTCTTTGTGACAGTATACGCCCCCAGTTTTCCTCTCACCTCATTGACAGCTCCTCATCAATTCTTTGCCCAGATCCTCATTCTCCATCTGATCTCTAGTCCTTTCTCCTCTCTCTCTCCTATTCAAAATGTAAGGCTTCTCCACTGCTTTGTCCAGAGCTGTTTCCTCATCTCATAACTCTCTCTCTTCCTCTCCCCACCCGCCAGGTGAATAAATAACATTCATATGCTGATGACTTCCAAGTTTACACAGCTGGCCCCAAACTATTCTCTGATCTTTTGACTTGTGTATCAATTGCCCACTTGACATCTTTATTTGATGTCTAATAGACATCTCAGAATTAATCTGGTCAAAATGCACCTCTCCCTTTTTTCCCAAAATGTGATCCTCCCTCAGTTTGTAACCGCAGGCCCTCTGGGACTAGTTCAACTGACCCCATCTCTTATCAACAGGGGGATTAAAATTTGTCTTTCAGAAAATGTGCAAAGTCACATAGGCAGAGGTTGTGCAGAAGAAGAAATCTTGATCCGAAATGACTGTGGAACCAAAGATCCTCCTCCCCACAGAATAAAAGGACCAGGACGTGACCAAAACTTACAAGTCAGACTCTTATCAGAAGCAAGAGATCCCTCATTCAGGAAGATAGTGTGTTAAAATTCCTTCCCCACCTCATCAGAAATGTTTAGAACCCTATCTTAAAAGTTTAGAACCTCATCGTAAATGTTTAGAACCCTGTCATAAATGCTTAAAATCGTACCTTAAGTGCTTGAAGCCCATCAATCAAAACCTGTCCCACCAGCGTTTCCGCATGCCAGCCTGTTCTCTCTAACCTCTTAAATTTCACCCCGAATCCTGAATCAGGGAGACAGATCTGAGGGCACACACTCCCAGTCTCCCTGCATATCAATCTCACAGAATAAGGCTGCGAGCCTTCTCCCCCAAAAGCTGTGTGCCATAATTAATTGGCTGTTTACTTACATTGGGCAAGAGAACCCCAATTTTGTGTGGTAACAAGGTTGCCCCACATTGCCTCATCTTTGGGATCTGTTGCCTCATCTTTGCTTCATGCCTTTTCCTTCCCCCCACCCACAGCCCGACAATCAATTAGCAAATCTGACCTTTAATCAACCTAGTCGTTCTCCTCCTCTCTACTGCTATCAACTCTGGTCCAAGACACTATCATTTCTCCCTGGGGGGCTCCAGTCCCGTGTAGGTTAAGCGCTGAGCCCGGGTGTGGCTGGGCCAAATCTAGGGGGGATTGTGAGTCAGCAAGCACAGTGATTATATTTCCAGGGTAAAAGCTGGTTCAGTTCGGGTCTAGAGCATGAACTGTGTTTTCCTAGCCTATTACATTTCCCTTTCCTCTTACAGTTTCCTTGGGTCCTATCTAGTAGGACCTATTCTGCCATTCTTTCATACTATAGTGTAAAGGATAAATGTAAGAGACAATGTTGCTTCTCACATTTTAATAGGAATGAAAACCTCAATCAAAAATATAGAAATATGAAAAAGTAAAATTCAGGCACCAGACAGCCAGGAGAATTTCAAGAGGCAGTGTCAGGGTATACACTCCAAAGTACTGGCTGAAGCTCCAAATGGTCCTACTATGTAGATGACTTCGGAGGGAGAACGACATCTGTGTAGCTAAGTTAGGCCTTAATGATCCATGTGCTGGCCCGTCTAAGCACCATTTAGCGACTCTGTGTATGATAATTTAGTATTGTCTTCCGAGTGTGATCTGACTTCCTCTTCCATGACCCCAGAATCTGTCTTGCAAACACCAGTGGCCATGAATAAGTGTATAGTCTACAGTGCATGTTTAATGCATGATTTGAAAAGCACATCATTTCAAAAAGTTAAGAAAAAAAAAGGAGAGCTTTCCACGTGAGTAAATCCCCACAACACATTGATTGTTAAATGATAATAAAGCTAATTATCATCCACATAATCTTTGCATTTATGAATTCTAATTCCTACAGTGAACAATACTTCTTCAGACTGGCTTCTGACAATTGGCCCAGGTAGAAGACTCATCTAAACACTAAAGACATAAAATGACTTTTCACTGAATTGATGTAGTTTTGAGCCTTAGTCAAAATAATTAATTGAGATCTTACAGATACAAAATCACAAGGAAAGACATATTGGAAATTCAGACAGAAAGTCCTTGATTAAAATGTGAATTTCTCATTGTGGCTGTTTTCTTATTTATAACAATACAATGAAACACTTGAAGATCAAGCAGCATTTCAGTCTGACAGCATTTGTTGACATGTCTCCATTCAAGTGGCTAAAATAGCACAACAAATACAAAATTGATTTTTTAGTTCACATTTTCAAAAGAAATAATCTAGGTCACCTTTGTGTTACTTGAATGTAAGTTCAACTCCTTAAACTTAAAGTGAGAATCTTTAAAAATTTTATTAATTTTCTAGCTGAAAATGTGAAGACGATAAAAGCAAGCACTCTGCATGATTTATAAGTACAGCTAATCCTAACTTTTCTAGACCCTTTGCTCTAGTTTATGGAGTTAACACACTTTTAGTTGCTTCTCTCCCTTGTTTTCTGCTGCCTTTCAGCCCTTTCATTGTTTGTTAGCAGCTAATTCAGAGTAACCAAGGGTAACTAAGAAGGTAGAAGGCAAATTCAGTCAATTTTCCTTTTTCTGGAAACAATTTCATTGGGTTTAATGGCTGATTGGTGGTTTTTCATTTCCGTGTACCCAATTTCTTCCATATCAGCAATCATCCTTGGCCAAAAATGATTGATGAATGACTGTAGCCAAGAAGAGCTTGCTCTTATGAAGTTAAATATACATTCACCATATGACCCAGCGATCCCCCAAATAGGAACTTGCTCAAGAAAAAAGAAGATGTATGTTAATGCAAACACCTGTACATAAATATTTAGAGTATCTTTCATTATTACCACTAAAAACTGGAAAAAACACAAATGTCCTCAACTTGTGACTGAATAAATAAGTTGTATATGAAATACAACTCAGCATTAAAAAGGAAGAAATTGCTGATACATACAACAACATGGATGAATCTCAAAGCATTATGCTAAGTAAAAGAAGACAGACTCAAACACTACATAGTGTATGATTCCACTTAAATGACATTTTGAAAGAGGTAAAACTATAATATGGACCAAAATGGATCAGTGATTGCCAAGGCCTAACCAGAAAGGGACACAAGGAACACTTTTGTGGTGATGGAAAAATTCTAACCCTTGGTTTCCATGGTGGTTACACAACACAGAATGCATGCGTCAAAATTCATTAGCACTGTACACACAAAAAGAGTGAATTCTATTGTACATAAATTATACATCAGCAAACTCACTCTCTTTTGTTGTTGTAGTTGTTCTTGTTGTTGTTGTTGTTGTTGTTGCTGAGGAAGTTTTCCCTGAGCTAACATCTGTTGCCAATCTTCCTCTTTTTGCTTGAGGAAGATTCTCCCTGAGCTAGCATCTGTGTCAATCTTCCTCTATTTTGTACGTAGGTCGCCTCCGCAGCGTGGCCTCCAATGAGTGGTGTAGGTCCATGCCTGGGAACCGAACCTGGGCCGCTGAAACACAGCACGCCAAATTTAACCACTAGGCAATGGGGCCAGCCCCTCATTCTCTTTTTAAAAGTATGTAACATTGTCCCTGACCTCAGGGATGGTGGATAAGGCAAGGCCTATGAAAAGACAATTCACAATAACCAAGTCCATCCTTTTTAAAAAGTAGAAGACGACCTCCTAAGACATGCTCTGTTATAACCTTCCCTTCTGTGATTCTTTTTGGGTTTATTTGTGGGGCAAATGGAATGCAGGAATTATCATGTATGAAGTCATATTTTCTGAGACATTTCTAATTGTGGCACTTCAACACAGAGGAAATGACTTTTGAAGTTTGTGAGAGTAAAATGGGTTGAATTTTCTAAGGTGTAAAGTTGGTGAAATCTAATCAAACTTTAAAGAGTTGAAATAGTCTTTAGCATCAGGAAACCAAGAATACTTTTTTATAGGTTATTCTTTTGTTGTAAATGATGTGATTGTATCACAATTATGCAGTCAACATTAATTATCATTGGACCTGGAGTATACTTATGGCCTGCAAAAAGGACCAAAATTATTATTTTGGGTGGATGACTGCCAATATTTAACTGGGTTATGGCTGAGGCTCCACACTAAGCTATGCATTTAGTTATACAGACTTTCCTTTTGCTTCCAGAGAGACTCTTGGCCCCCTGGTATGTACTGTCTTGGTTCACCATCATGCAGCAGTGTGGAGGACTTGTCAGTGACCTCCATTTTTCCAAGTATATTTCAACGCTTCTCTCTCCACCCTCCGCCGCTGAGACCCACTCCCAACTCCCAGCTGCAATGACTGAACTTAGAATTGCAGCTCTCATGGTGCTTGCCCAGGGCTATAATCTTAGAGTTACTGCCAAGCAATACCTTCCACAAAATTTAGACAAGGAAGATAGTCTATGAAAATTGTCTCAATGCAGAGTTTTTCAAACATTTTAGCCAGACTTATAGTAAGAAATACATTTTACATCATGACCCAGTCCACGCATTTGAAAGAAACCATGAAGTGTTTCTCAAGACACTCTGATTTTTCTATTTCTCACTGTAATACTGTTTTTTTTTTTCCTTTTAAAAAGTTGGTTGCAACCTACTGAATTAATTTTACCACCCACTAACAGATGCAAACTTTAGTTTGAAAATCAATGCCCTAAAGGGCATGAAACTTACCATTCATCTAAATATTATATAATCCAAGTGAGAGTAGATCATTAGGGAGTATCTCACTTTGACCGCATTATATAAGCCCCTCTCCCCTACCCCCATGGACCTGAATTGCTTTTACTGAGTTGTACTTTGGCTTAATACCATAACGCCCTATGAGAATGATCCCATGTTAATTTTTGAGAATGTTGAAGACCGTTCATTACACTACATAGAGTCCCCTCTGTGAGAGCTAAGGGTAGAAACAATGTCTTTCTGGTCTTATTGTCAGAAAAAATGGTGATTATCCTAGGTAACTGGTTTATTTTTCCTTTTGGAAAAACTTATTGGATTCCCTTCCTCATATTGCCAGTTAGAAGTCTTAGTCTCACACTCATAGCCTACCTTTCACAGGTACGTGGGAATTTGTGGCTAGAATTTGGGCACTTAACCTCATTCCTAACTCCCTTTTACTTTCCTATCCTTTTTTTTTTTCTTTTGCCTCATATTTCTTGCTGGTCTTATATTTATTTCAACTTATTCTTTATATCTTTGTTTGCCACTTTAAAACTTTGTGAAACAGAAGAGAAAGAGACAAAGGAAAGAGAGCAAAGTAGGGAGGGAGGCACAAGAGAGAGACAGAGAGATTAGTTTCCAGGTATGATGATAAGACCCAGGTTTTTAAGCCTCAATTCCTTACATTTTCAAACTGAAATTAACATGAAGGTACAAATTCAGAACACTTTGTCCTGCTTATATCAGAAGCAATAATTATAGGAGAAACCATTTTGCTGTGTGTTAAAGCTAATAAAAAATTGGTATTATAGTTTTAATTAAAACTATAGTATTCCATATGCAACAATAAACACTATCTGGACCAGTAAGAAGTAATTTCAAGAGAAAGCTGACTTCTGTAATTGTACATGATTTGCCAAAATACCAGAGAGTGCAGTATTTTCTCCACGGTCCAAGAGAACACTGTTGCAACACGTGGCACCTAAACTGAAAGAACAGTTTCTTCTGAAAGAAGCAAATAACATGTATTTTACCAGTGGCCAAGGTGACTGTGGCTTCAAATACATCTTTAAATAATGAAATAAGTCAGGATATTAGAGGACAGATAAAATCAACTATGAAAATGCATGTTTGGCTCTATTTGTTTAAAACTTCCCCGAAGCAGTTCAAAACCAAGGAAATTATTTGGCAACATCAACAATGAGGGGAAATTAATTTTCTGATAATGTTTTAGAAAATCACATCAAACTTAGCCTTGTTTAAGTAGCACCCAGCCTGAAAAGTTGATTTATTAAATCTATATTAGTTGAATAGATCAAATATTGATATCCATCCCACTATTTTTCAAGCAACTTTTAGAATCTCTTTGTACCGTATTTGTAACTTTTAGGATAGTGGTATATAAGTGATCAATGATAAATAATACTATTTCCTTTAATGGCCCAGCTCTTCTGAGGCTACCTTGATTTCACTCATCCTCCCACCCCACCACCAACCCAGCTGTGATCACAACTATATGGCTCTATCTGCACAAAGACAAAAGAACAGGCTGCAGGAACAAAAATAATCTTATGGAGCAATTTAAAAATGAAGGTATTTCTAAGTATTTGGTAAATAGCTATCTCAATAAACAGTAATGGGAAAAGAGATTGATGAAAGGATCGTAATTATGATACACAATAGCAGATTAATTATTTAAGTACTTTCTCTCAACTTATAATGAATAGTCTCAATGTGGCTAAGTTTTAGTTATGTAGAGAAATTAACTTTGAGCAATAACGTGAGAGCTGAAAAATCACTTTGTTGGAGAAAAGATCAAACAAGAAGGGATTGCTTTTGCCTTCCAATTAACTCACTTTTTGGAATCATGTCTCTACGTTCCTCTGATTTCCTTCCAGATCTTCCAGTCTTCTCTGATTATTACCACTCCATCTCCATTGGCTTTGACTCTCCCCCAGCCTCCTCAATCCAACCTCTAAATGTTGCTAGTGTCAGCACTAAGTCTTGGCCCTCTTCTTTGCACACTCCATACTCTCCCCTGGATCATCTCGGTCACTCCTGGAGCTTTCCATGCCATCTATTTGCTAATAGCTCCCAAATGTATATTCCACTGTCAACCACTCCTTTGCACTTTGACTCACATAGTCATTCACTCAGTAAATATTTATTGAGTTAGTGAGTGGCCATGATGTGCCAGGTATTAACATGGGTTGAGGGATACCGTGGCGAACTTAACAACATCTGTGCTTTCATGAAGCTTATCTTCTAGTGGGGAAATATGTTATAAACACAATAGACAAGTGAAATATTTATGTGTTAGAAGCAATAACTGCTAGGGAGAAAAATTAATCAGGATACAGGGAGACAGTATTAAAGTCCTATACCATTCTAGGTAGTGTGGTCAGGGAAGAATCTATGAGGAGGTGAAATTTGTTCAGATACCTGAATGGAGTAGGGGTAAGAGACAGGCAAAGATGTATAGCAAGAGATTTTCCAGGCACAAAGTGGGGTGAGTGCCCTGAGGTATGAATGACATGGGGAGTTTCTACAAAGAGCAAGAAAACAAGAGTGACTGGAACAGTGAGTAAGGGAAAGAAAGGAGGAAGATGGGATCAGAGAAGTAAGCAGAAGCCAAAACAAGACCTTTTCAGCCCAGTGGCTTAGTGGTTAAGTTTGCACACTCCACTTCGGAGCCCTAGGGTTCACAGCTTTGGATCCCAGGTGCAGACCTACATACTGCTCATTAAGCCACGCTGTGGAAGGCGTCCCACATGTAAAATAGAGGAAGATGGGCATGGGTGTTAGTCCAGGGCCAATTTTCCTCAGCAAAAAGAGGAGGATTGGCAACAGATGTTAGCTCAGGGCTGATCTTCCTCACCAAAAAAACAAAAACAAAAACTTGAGTCTTTATTCTAACCAAGATGGGAAGCCAGTGGAGGGTTTTGAGAAAGTGAATGATATGGTCTGATCTAGTTGTCTACTTGATATCTCTACTTGAATGTCTCACAAATATCTCAAACTTAACATGTTCAAAACAGAGCTCTTAACCTTCCTCCCAACAAAATAAAAAAAAAATCATCCTGCTACTTCTCCATTTTTCCCCACTTTAGTAAGTGGTACCACAAACTCCAATTATTCCAGCCAGAATCTTGCAAATTATCTTAGATTCATCTATCTTCTTTGTCTCTCCATTCATTCCATGCAAAAGCAAGCAAACAAACAAAAACCCTGTACTTTCTATCTTCAGAACAGGTGACTAATCTATTTGTTTCTCTGTGCCTCTTATGCCACCAACCTAGTCCATGACCATCTCTAACCTAAATTACAACACAGGGCCCAGGTCTTTTACAATTTTGAGTTTCCCTCAATGGCTGCCCTATACTCTAAAAGTAAAATCCACACACTTTACCATGATCTACAAGGCCTTGCACAGCTGGGTCCATGGCCAGCCCTTTGCTATTGCACACCACTCTCCCCAAATTTCCTGTGCTCCAGCCACACTGGCCTATATCACTTCCTTGTAGACACCTTTCCAACCACAGGGCATTTGACTTACAGTTCTTCACTTTTCTCACTGCTGGCTCTCTCTCTTCCTTCACTCTTGACTGACATGTCCCCTCCTCGGGGAGGACTTCCCTGCCCACCAATGTAGAGATGCTCTTCCCTGTTATTCTCTATCACAGCATCTTCTCATTGTATTTTATGGCACTTATCACTCTGTGAGCTTTGTTAGAGCAGAGACCATGTCTGTCTTATTCACTACTGTATACACAGTCCCAGAATTGTGCCTGGAGCGTAGCAGGTACTCAAGAAATACTTGCTAGATGAAGAAACAGTTGGTCTTGCTATCTCCCTGTGGCATGCGGAAATGTTTACAAACATGCAACACTACCTCTTTTTAAAATAAAAGACATTTTCCTAAAATGCCAGCTGAAAAAAAGTAAATTTAAGAAATTAAATCATATTAACCATTTGTCTTTTATATAAACTTGGTTATATATTTCCACAGGAGAAAAAATATTTATTTTAAGAAATTATTAAAAGTGGAATTCAAGTCATAGCATATCTTTGAAAATCACACATTCCATTCATCAAATATTTTTTGAATGAAAGGGCTAACATTTTTAAATCTCTTCTTCGTCCTGGACACTATCCTAGGCGTGTTCCTTATCTTGTTCATTTAATCCTCACAACCATCCTGTGTCTTAGAAACCATTGTGTCTAATTAATAGATGAGAAAACTGAAGCTCAGAATTGTTCAGTGTCCTGCCTCAGATTATACAACTAATTAGGGCAGAAACAAGAGTCACACTCAGCTGCCTGTTATGTTGCAGGCACCATCTGAAAATATATTTTTTTTCTAGTTACAATATTAAAAATAAATCAATAACTATTCATGCCAATTAACTAAACCTTAAAACATTGAACCAGAAAATGTTTTTACTTTGACCTACATCATGGAAGAAGGAGAAACATTTGGGGGGCCTTTGCTAAGCACAGTGCAGAACTCAGAGCAATAGCTGTTGATCATTTAAAGGATTCCTTAAATTTCAGTTATAGGTTTCGCTATCCCAAGGTAAACATTCTTTTCAAAAAAATGCATAATCTTATTTTATTCTTCCTTTTGTGAGTTCTCTTTATTCTTAGTTTCTTTAATAATTGCATAGGGCTTTTAATGATAGTTAATACCTATTCTTAGTATCTTTTGTAAGATTTTCAATGGCAAATATACTACTTATCTCTATAAATTAGTCTACCAGTTGCCATTGATAAGCATAATTGATTCTTTTCCTGAAGCTGAGTTTCTATGCCCTGGTCCATCCTAGTGAGCTCACATATGCATACAGAGTGTACACATCTGCCCAAGACGGGGGTCTTCTTGGTATTTCCACATTCTGGTGAAAAGATAAGTCACCAAGAACCAATCATGCATTAAGAATTCCATCTTTTTATCTCCTTACAGTTCACGGAACAGGGTGGGCACTTAAGTATTTGTTAAATGAATGAACAAATGTATAAATGAGTAAATGAGTGCAAGTGAGCAGAAGGAAGAGGAAGATGGACTTTTGCTTTAAACATCAAACACTTCTGTCCACCTAAAGGCTGTTTATTTTTCAGGAAGCTGTTCCTTTTTCATATTCTTGACATTTTATCATTTAGTGCTTAAACCAGTTTTTATTTTATAACTTCATACCCACTATAAAAGCACAATTTGCTTATTATAGAAAATAAGAAAACAGATATGTAAATGAAAAAAAGTAAAATAATCAATAACGCTCTCCTTCCCCAAACACACACCCAAATAATCTATGAATTAAAAGATAGCACACCAGTACTAAAAGAAGAATGATGAATTATTTCTGATCTCAAAGCACAGGGCTAAACATACAATAAACAATTAAAATGCTCATTTTATTTTCCAGTGTTTGTTAACCCTTATTGACAATAGCAATTGTGGTGACCTATTTAGAACTTAGGACGTACCATGAACTGAGACAAGTTCTTGCAAACATTGTTCTAGGTGATCTTCATAAGGACCTCTAGTGTAGGTAGCACTGTCAATGTTTTTTAAACATGAAGAAACTAAGGCTTGGAGAGGTTAACTAATGTTATAGAGGTAACGCTTCCGACCTGGGGCAGAACTGGGCTTCTAGCCTAGGCGACTCTGACCCTAAAGTCTACACTCTCTCACACAGGACTTAGCTACCTATATTGGGGGAACCACATGATATTGCCAATAGTCAACCACGTTAGACATAGAAAAATGGAAATTGTATGTGATTCCACTTAATATAAATAAAATTAGTTTCCATTATTATTCTTCAATCAAGTCCCATGGTAAATAGGCATTAAAATATCAGGTTAAAGGATTAAAAACAGATATCACAAGATGTGGGTTCAAATCCTGGCTTCCATGCCAACAAGCAGTGAGACCTTGGGCAAATCGTCTTCACTGCAGGTTTATTTTCTTGTTGAAAAAATAGCACTGCCTTGCCCTACACACTTCATAGGGATTTGTGAGGAGCAAATGGAGTGTACAAAACTGTAAATGATATAAAACAAAAAGCGATTATTATAAACAACACTTTTATATATGGAAAATCCAAAAAGCCACATTCCCAAGTTTGAAATGTGAAAGAGTAGCACTAGAAACTAGTGCAGAAGGCCCTAACCAGCCTTGCATGGTGATGTTAACTCAGTATCTGATAATCATGTCAAGGCCAAAGCCAATCCTTCGGAACTCTATGAGTGATTAGTGATTCTGACTTGTGCAATGGACCAATAGCCTACACTATATGTCAAACAGATGTTTCAAAATGCTTACACAGAAATTTGGCCTAATCTATTAAAAACTCATTGCCATTCCTGGAAAATGGCTCAAAGCTGTTTAAGAAATAATTACTGCTGTACTATCTGAAAGCCCTAACTGAAATTCAAGAAGCTCAGAGCTTTCTGGGCAGCCTACGTAAATTTAAGGTGAAGGAAATATGATATCTACCAGCAAAGTATCAAACCCCAAGAATGTGTGCCTAACCTGGAGAAGGCTTCTTTAACAAGGTCTTGGAAGAACTCTGGGCTTCCCTTGAGTGTTAATGCTCTTTTCTACATACCTTTTCTGGAAATGGCAGTTACTCAGCATGAAGAGACTCTTCCCTTTCTTTGGAAATATTTTTCCCGTGTGATTTACATTCAAGGGTTTTATCTCTTCCAGTGCTTTCAGCATGTGAGCTCATTTGAGTGAACATATTTCCTAAGCTGAGAAGCACTGGACAAATGGAAGGACTCATTATGATCGATTCCCAAGAGAGACATAAAGCTACTCTACTTCCTTTACCCCTCATCCAAGCAAGAATTTTAAGGAGAACTTAATTAACATATAACTTTAATGAAGATTTCTATTTTTGCTTGCTGCTGCAATGAAAGAAGATGTCTTCAACTATTATTAGGTTTATATAACTAAAGCATTTGTACAGCATATTGCTACCATTTTAAGTCTGGTACAAAATTGGTATATGTGCTTCTCTAATTAAATAAGATAAGCCTCAAAGCTCTTGCATATCTTTTTTTTTTTAATTCTTAACTTCAGCCCATCTTTTCCCAACAGTTATTCAGAATCTTCTCCATTCTATGAAAATCTCCAGTCCCACACTTGCCTCTATCCTCAGCCAATGACCTGATCTCCTTCAGTTCCCCCCATGGCACTATGTCTCCAAACCACCACCCCCAACTTCTCTTCATCTCTCCTCTCAGAAGAGGGCAAGCACCCCTTCCTTTCCAAGGTAGACTCTTTCTTCTGGGGTTCCATTCCTTTCCATACTCCCTGTCTTCTCTTTCTCCTTCATCTTCATCTGTTCCTTTCCCATGGGATGGAAGCCTTCCTTATCCCTAAGAAAGAAAAACGATAATAATAAACCAGAAGCAAATGAACAAAACAAAAGACTTATCTCTGTTTTATTCCTCCTTCACATTACTATTCCATATTACCTCTTCTTTGACATCAAGCCCTTAAAAGAGTTGTGTAGGAGCTGGCCTGGTGGCATAGTGGTGAAATTCGCATGCTCCACTTTGGAGGCCCAGGGTTCGCGGGTTTGGATCCTGGGCGCGGACCTACAAGCTGCTTATCAAGCCATGCTGTGGCAGGCATCCCACATATAAAGCAGAGGAAGATGGGCACGGATGTTAGCCCAGGCCCAATCTTCGTCAGCAAAAAGAGGAGGATTGGTAACAGATGTTAGCTCAGGGCTAATCTTCCTCACCAAAAAAAAAAAAAAAAAAAGTTGTCTATACACATTTCCTGAACTTCCTAGCCATGTGCTATTAACCCTGTAATCTGGTTTCTATTTACTGCTCTTCATTAATCTTCTAAAAGCCTTCTCTCAAAGGTCTGAATAATACAGCACCCTCCTAATCATACTTCCTCAAATTCTCAGAGACATCTTTATCTCTTCCCTGTTCCTCCAACAGCCCCTCATCCAATCAGTTAGTAAATTTTTCAATTCTTTCTCCATTGCCTCTCATATCCGTAGCTTTCTATTTATTCCAATAGGAATAGTTCAGGCCCAATTTTAGTCCTTCACCCCTTTTGCCCTGGATTACTACAAGTGACTCCTAACTAGTCTCCCTAAACCTACCTCCACCCCAACCCTCTATCAGTGCCTAAAGAGTAAGAGCTCTTGTTCCCCCATAATCCCCTTCGGCTGCCTCACCTCCTGAGCCCTCTTGCCCCACACTGGTGTCCTCACTTCTTCCTGGGCCTCCTGCCTTACGCTTTGCTTTATACTGTAACACTAGACTGGAAACTCCTTTCAATTCCAACTGTGGAAATGTGCATACATTTACTGGCCACCCCGTCCATGAAGCCGTCCCGAAAGTGCTCATAAGCTAATATTACCTGAAGGAAAATCAGAGAACGAAGACATAACTAAATATAATCCCAATTTCTTTGTGTATTTGTACATGGTATATAAACATACTGAAAAGAATTAGGCCATAGTATTAACAGTGCCCATTTTAAGGTATGACGGTCTGGAGATATGCTATAGAACTTTGGGCAACACATTTTCTTTTGTATTTTCTAAATTATTCAACATAGCTAATATTTCTTGAGTGTTTCCTATATACTAAACTCTTTACACGAATGAATTCACTTAATCTAACAACAACAACAACAAAACCCTCCGATGTAAGTGTTAGTATATCCTCTTATTACTGAGGTAAGTGAGAGGGGAGCCACTTGCCCAGTCACAGGGCTGGCGGAGCAATCTGGCTCCAGAGTCCACACTCTTAAGCACTCCACTGAACTGCACGAAGGATTTCCATGATTAGAAAAACACGTTTTTAATTACCTTTTCTCCTCCTGTCTCTGCCGTCTGCCCACCTTCACCCCTCAACACCACCAAATTCCAAATTCTCCTTCCATTTCTTTTAGAGACACTAATCTCAGTTAGGCGTTAAGCAGAAAAGCCATCTGATTAAGAAAATTTGCATGAATTTGTGAATTAGCCATGCTGAAGTAATTGCGTCTTAAAAAAGATTCTTGTTAACATAAGTGAATCCCTAATTAGTGGAATTTCCATTGCTGTGACAAGTGAATGTGTCTACTGTTGGCAGTGTGGGAGGGGCAGGGAGCATCTTGGGAAAGAGGATTTTCTCCACACACATTAGAGCACAAAGGCTGTCTTATGCACAAGGTCTCCATCTGTCTGTCAAATCCATCCTCCTTCCCACACAGTTAGGTTCAGAGCACCAATAATTCCCACCCTGAGGGCTGCCTAAAGTCCCGTTATACCATTTTGATGCTGCAGAGGACACTAAAAACCCTAGCCAAGAATCAAAAGTCACAGGTGTGCCCAAGGTCTTTCTGGTCGGAACGCTCATTTTAGCTGACAAGAGCAGCACAGTGTCGACAAAACTACAACTGAAGCATTAGATATGTTTATATCATGGCATTTATTCTAGCTGTGTGTAACTTTCACATAAAAAACTTTCCAGTATAAGTCTCTAGTCTAATCTCCTTTGTACCTCTCAAATTTCAGGACATGAGTTTTGTGACTGTGATTTTTACTTGTCCTACTTTGGTTACATAATGATGAGATTTTAAATCAAGCATTCTGCTTCGTATTTGCTACCTCAAAAGAATACCAGAGAGAGGCCAGCCCGAGGGCATAGTGGTTAAGTTTGCATGCTCCACTTCAGAGGGCTGCCCTGAGTTCGCAGATTGGGATCCTGGGCACAGACCTACACACTGCTCATCAAGCCATGCTGTGGCAGTGACCCACATACAAAATAGAGGAAGATTGGCACAGATGTTATTTCAGCGACAATCTTTCTCAAGCAAAAAGAGGAAGAATGGCAGCGGATGTTAGCTCAGAGCCAATCTTCCCCACCAAAAAAAAAAAAGAATAATTCTGGGGAGTCATATGACATTTTCTTCTCTCTGCATTTCTAGGCACTCAATGTCCATCAAGTATTTACCATGGCCAAGTTCCTGAGGGAGAATCAATGGACTGGGCACACTGGCATCAACCACAGGGCAAGCTGTTTGCTCCCTCGGGAAGTGGCTGGGGCTGAAACAATGCTGTAAGCTCATTTCCAGAAGAAAAGTCTTTAATGAAAGTAAGGCTCAAAAAGCAATGCCAAGGAAACTCATTCAACATAAAGATACTAGGAAAGAACTTTACAAATATTTTTTGGATGGATGGATGGATCAATGGGTGTATAAAAGCACCCCTGAGAGAACCAATTGTCATAGAACATAATGGGAGGGGGTAGGGAAGGCAATCGAGGGACAAAAATGAAATAAGTAGCATTCTTTATTCCCTCTGTCAGTTTTGGAGATGGTTTTGTGTTGTATGTATTCAGGGAATTGGGCAAAAAGGCAAGCACTTACCATGACAGTCAGTCTTCTGCAAGGCAGGACCAAACCTAGTGGGAAGAGAGTAGCCTCTGGAGAAGGCAAAGCTGAGAGAGAATCTCAGTCATCCTATGATTCCACATACACAATGGAGTCCAGAAAGTGCCAGAAAACTGAATCGAGAAATAAGCATAACCCACAGTCTTACACACCCACCCAGAGAAAGGAACACCCCACCAGGGGGAGCAGGCGAGGTGAAGAGGTTGGGTGGGCTGAGGTTGCCTAGAAATTCTGAATATCTAATACAGGTTCTCTCCTGGTTAATGTTTAAAATTCATATTATTCAATTTTTTTGTTGTTTAAAACTTTTACAGAAGTTTGTAGTGAGAGTAGCTACAGCAGAGACATTGGCCACTCATCAAGTACTCTTTGCTCTCTCATATGTCCCACCCTCTTGCAGTTGAGAGGGGCCACACGACTAGCTCTGGACAATAGGCTGCAAGCAGAAGTGGCTTTTGTCACTGCCAGGAGGAAGCACTTAAGAGCTAGAATGTGATCCTCTGGCTCTCCTCCCCTGTTGTGTAGACTGAGGAGTCTGCATGTTCCAGATGGTGCAGCTGCAAGATGGCAGAGCCTCCATTAGCCTGCACCCCTGGACAAGCTGGGCTCAAATTTCAATTCTTTCACATGCTAGCTGAGTGATCTTGGGCATGTGGCTTAACATCTCTGGGTCTCAGTTGCCTCAACAGTAAAATGAGTATAATAATAGTACCTAAAGCAATTTGTTTAGGCTGGCACAGAGTAAGCACTCAGTAAATGCTATCTATTATGAATAATCTTAGAAATAATAAGAAAGACCACATAATGAATACATTCGTTTGATTTCTCTCTCGCTCTTTTTTTAAGAAATGAAGGTAAAGCTGAACATTTTAAAAATAATTAAATATTATAATGTATACTATTACTTGTGTGTTTTTTTCCTTGCCATGGCTTACATTTCCAAACTCAGAACCAATCCTCTATTTCAAAAAGTATATCACAACCACATTTTCAGATTACAAATATTTTAGCAGGTCTTAGTTCTTCTTTTTTAAAAGGAGTATATCTTTCCAGAAGAAAAATAAGAATAAGTGATAGTGATTTACTGTGCCATTTAATGAGTATTTCCAGAAAATTTTACAATGTGTAAAAGATTGCAATGAGAAGAAAGGAAAGGTACAGTTTCTAATAAAGGTTTGACTCTGAAATGAGACTTCTGAACATTCATAAAATTTGATTCTCTAACTTAATGTCACACCTCGTACATCATATGTATCAAAAACTTCAGCACTGATAAAGCCATCAGAAATGAAAAAGCAATGGTGGTACCCAAAGTTGTGTATTATCTAGATGTTACCGGAAACATTATTTCAGTTCTTTTTCATGGTCATTCAGTGCCTATGTAACTCTGTTTTCACACTGGAACGAGAGTGAAATAATTTTGCTTCCACAATTGTAGAAAACTGAGTAATTGAATCAAGACTATATTTTTGGAGGAAACTCTAAATGTAAAATGACATTGATTAACTATGTTTTTGGAGGAAACTCTAAATGTAAAATGACATTGATTAACATTGCATTGACATGCAAGCTCCAGCTTAAGGTGGATATAACTTAGAAGGCACCACTGTTCCCTCCATCCAGAATTCTCTCTAGTCCTTGCCCACTGGGGAGCTCCTCTTACACCAGCCAAAGCTCTTCTTTTCCTCCTTTCTCTCCCTCAAGCCCAGGAGTAGCTGGTCGCTCATTCCACTGTGTCTCCTCTATATCTACACAGACTCCATTACAGCTCTTCCTACCTGTGTTTGTTCGCATCTCTTTCTCCCTATCATGAAAGCAGGGTGTGTATCTTATACACCCGGGAGTCCCCAAAATCTAGGAAGCCTCTTAAATTCCAATTGAACATTACAGAAATTGTTGTCGAAAGAGTTGAATATGTAGACAACAGAATAGACTGCATAAACACATGATCTGGATTCATTTTGCTTATATAGCTATTTTGATACAACACTCAGGGCCTTCTATTTTAATGAATTTTGTATGAGTCCTGTTCCTCCACTAAATAGTGAGGTGCTAGAAGACAGCAATTTTGTGTCACTTACACTTGTAAGCCCTCGCATCATCTAAAAAAGAGCTTTAAAAGCAGTAAGTGCTCTTTGCTGAAGTTAAATCATTACGGCAGGCATAAGTGCTAGGTGACTCATTCAGTAACAAGTGAACTGAGGTCCTTATCGTGTCATGTGACTCTAATATTTATAACTGATACAGCCCATATACTTATCATTAATTGCCCAGTCCTTCATTACACTGTGATTCTGAGGCTAAGCACAAGAAGTGTTCAGTTAAGCCCAACGGATCATCAAAGTGTCAGCCAAACTGCCACAGCTTTTCTGGAAAGCTAGTTTGCTGTAATACTACAGGTTGTGTTGAAACTATGTAAATTTCCTTTTTAAATTCCCATTACAATCACAGTCTTCTTAATTCAAGTGTCAGCATCAATTTCTTACTGTCAATGTTTCCCCAAAACCCAACAACTTGATGTCTATCTCTTTAGAAACCCAAAATATTAAACTTCCCCATGAGTTTCATATGATTTATTCCCCTCTGTCACGTGCAGTAATTCCCCCACACACACACAGAGATTTGCAAAATACTGAGAAGTTGCCTAGAGATTCGTCCTCAGTGTGATATGAGATGGAAGCATAATGAAAGGGCAGAAATCAGGTTCTGTTTCCAGAGATTCTAAAATAATATCCAGACACTATTCACTCACAGAAATGTAAAGTGTTGACTGAGAGTTTTCTTTTTTCTTTTTTTAGTCCTCTTAGTATCAAATGAGAAAAGACAAACCCACAAAAGTCTGGTCCAACCTCTCATAATATAGCTGAGTAGAGCCGGTCACTAGATTCAAAAACAGAGTATTGTTGCCACTTCTCAGCCACATGACCTTGAGTAGCTCACTTCATCTCATTGAGACTCATTTTCTCCATCTATCAAATGGGGTGAGTACCATCCCTCTTTATTGCATGAAGGGATTTGTTGAGGATTTACTAAGATAATAAATGTGAAACATGTCTTAAAGTCACTAAGGAAAATACAAAAATAAATTATATAAAATGTGCAGAGAGGCAAAGAATATATCAAACATTTTCCCTATCCATAAGAACTTTATAATTTTTAAGTGGATTTTAAAAATGCATATTGATGAATGAATGGTGAATTCCCCTCAGTGATAAGAATCATACCACAAACATGAAGCTGTAGGGTGTCTTCAATAAGTGCTAAGGGCCAGAGTGGGAGGGTTGTTGACAACTAAATTGCAAAGCAGAAAGGAGATCTTGAGCTACACAAACAGAAGAGTATGGTTCAATGATGAAGGAAAAGATTGCCTCATGTTTCGAGAAGACACTGGTTTATACAACACCCATGAGGCTAGGAAAAACATGGTTGGGTCTCAGTGGTGCAACGAAGAAGTATAGCACAGCAGCCAAATACCATTTCAAAAGTATCTTGCATTCTTTACTTGCATTTATTGAACACCATGAGGGGTATATGCAGACCAAAGCAAAACTTTGTTCAAATTTCTCCTTTCTATTCAACCCCCTTCCCCAACACTTCCACCACATCCACAGCAGTCCTGGAGAATATTTCTTGTTCATCTGGGAATTACCTACTCTGGCTAGAAATAGCCCCTAAGTATGTCACCCTTCTCTCCCACCACAAAGTTGGAGGTCTAAGCATCTGAGAACACATCCTCCACTGCACCACCACCACCAACAGCCGCCTACACCCAGATTTCTAGGCAGCATCATTTGTCTTCTTTTCCCAATGTTTTTTCTTGTGATAATTGTGACAAACACCTCCTCCATCATCTTCATTTCTATAGTGGTGAGAGAAGGTTGTAGACTCCATGTTGACAATTTTTATCCCATCACTTTTATTTGAGGTTAGCTTTAGTATAGTGAGTTGGAAGTTCCAAATTTGGGGAGGGCAGAAAAGGCTGGCTTGACACTCAGTTGGGGAATGTAAGCAGGTAGCCAGGGTAGGGTTGATGCAGACCCGTGATCCATAATGAACGCAGTGACCAAGACTCTGTGGTTTATTTGATTACAGATGTTCTGCTGGGGAAGTTATTAAAAAGCAGCCAGACTCAATATCAGAACTTCAAAATTTGAAAGGAAAAATAAATGTGTATGTGAGTTATGTTTCCTGTGCCTCTTAAGCATGGATCTTGAGGCCTTGTTCAGGAGTCCCAGCAGGGGACGACAGACAATATCCTTAACCAAATATCCTTAACCAAAGAATGGTCTCTCTCTCTCCCTCTCTCTTTTGTAAGTCTCAAAGACTTATAAACATGTACCCTTGGCCAGACAATACTCTTAGCACTTTCTCTATATTAAATAATTTAGTTTTCACAACAACAATATGAGATAGTACTAGTGATATCTCCATTTTCAGATGACAAAACATAGGCACCAAGAAATTAAGTAACGGATCCAAGTGGCACAGCCAGGGATTGAGCCCAGGCGATCCGGGTCCAGAATTCAAGCTTCTAGGCACTACATTATCCCACCTCCCAATTAATGGTACAGCCTTGTGAGGGGTGCATATGGAGCAGGACCATAAATATTTAAGGAGTAGGAAGGTGAGGAGGAAGTCAGTCATGTTACAGAAGCCAAAGGAGGAACAACTTCAAGGAGGAACTTTTAAAATACGTCAATGTGTAGAAGTCAAGTCAGCAAAGGCCTGGAAACATGTCCATTGCATTTGGTGATCAAGGAGTGACTGGCGACCTATTCTAGGCCAGTTTCTGTGGAGTGGAGGGACACAAACCAGAGTGTCCACAGTGCTGGAGTGTGGAGAGGTTTTACTCAGATGGGAGGGGGGCAAAGGAAGGAGAAATGATGTGTCTCCTTGAGATGGAAAGTTGTCATTGCAAGATACTTCTTTCCCTTCCTTTTCCTTCTCTTCTCTATTCTTAACACATTTCTAAGAGAGAAAAGACAGAAATGAAAAAGATGGTGCAGATGGTAATGAGGCCTTGATGGTGTGGACACTAGGTATGTGGAATGCCTAAGGGAAGCACTCTGTTTGCAAGACTTCTCCTTAGGGTGGCCTGAAGACAGGTGTGCATCGATGATGAGATGGAGGAGGCCACATAGAGATGATAAACTAGACACCAGGAGAGAGAACAGGGCCTGAACTTCTCAGGTAACACGACCAGATTTTGACCCATACACTGCTCCAATCTTTCTTAAACACTGGGACAAAAACCACCACCAGCAGTATGAGATGCGAGCTCAACTTAACCCATCCTAAAAAGTGAGATATCTAATCATCTCTAAGATCTTTGCATTTTTAAATTCTATGACCCTATAAGTATTAACCTAAGTAGAGCATTGGCCAAAATAGCCCCATCGCTCCATCACAATAGGTCTCCTCTAACATCAATTTCCATGGATACAGGGATATAAAATAATCTCACTACCGAAGCCAAGGCAATTCCTGACACCAAACATGTTGAGGGAGAGAAAACATCAAGTTCAACATCTCTAGCATTCTTTCTGGCTCATCCTGACACATTTTGGCAGAAAGAAAGCTTGAATTGTCACAGTTTAGTTATTCAGCATGTCAGCCTGTAGAACTATAAGCCTAGAAGTTTTATTAAGACCATTATCTGCTACAAATAAACAAAAACAGAAACTTCATGCAAAAAACTTTGTTTGCAGCTGAGTTATATTTAACGATGTGACCTAAGACAAGCGTTGTAGATTGCAGAACTTCTAACTGACTCTGCCCCTTGAAATATCTTTACATAAAACCACATGAGCATGCCTTGGATACTGGCCAAGTAGTTCACCAAAAGTTACGAGGAAGTGGAAAGAAAATTGGAGTAGGGAAGAGAAGTGTTTATTCTCTGTTTTTATGGGAGCGCTGAGACCATTAAATGCCCATGACCTAGAATAAACAAAATGAGAGAGGCTCTTCTCTCACTGTTGAAATGATCTTCCTAAATTTCAGGGCATTAAAATAAATAATATTTATTATTTATTTTAATACACCTCCCACCGCAGGAAAATGTTTTAAGTAAAACTTTACTTTTTGGGGTCTTTAAATTACTTTGAAAGATTCCAGGGCAGACCTATAAACAAAGTGATGTATTCCTGCTATGTTTGATTAGCCAGATTAACTAGATACTTATACATAAAAACAATATGTGCCAGATTCAAATGAATAATAACTATTTAGTGTCTAGACTGATACACTAACTCAGTGGGTTAGAACCTGAATTTATAAACCTAACGTTAGAAGTTCAAATCTAACACTAAAACCACTCAATTTCCCTTTAGCTACCATCAGTTGTCTTGTAAACGTGCGCCCCTCATCATCAGAGATAAGGAGGAGAGGGGCTGGACAGAGGAACACAACCATTGCAATGACTGCTAACGACAATTCAGCGAACCCTCTCTACGAGCAATGGGTCAGACACCATCATGCTCTTTTTATATAAAAAGCAGAGCATGGTGATATTTTAAATTGCATGGTGTCATAACCAATATTCAAAGCTCCTGTATCGATCATGATTATAAATCTGAGCTCTTGGAGATCAGTTATTCAGGCTGGGAAAGTGTCCTAATACCAAGAAAAATATCTTTATTTTAATATTTTATTGTATCTCCCCCACAGACACGTATTAATTATTGACCTATTCCAAAACATCTTGGAGTGCCAATTTTATAATACCTTTTTGGGTTCATTCTTATAAATATTATTAATCCATCTTTTAATGTACCTATGAAGACTGCCTACTACAGTATAGTCTTGGGAATATCAATGTGTTTGTGGGTATAAGAATGTGCATATCCCCCACTGTGCATCATACTTATATAAACAAGTTTCCTTATATGTGTGATATATTTAGATGCAAAAAACCCAAAATCAGTTAATAATTAATAACTATGACAGACCCTTGCCTCACTAAAACCTAGTCGGACCACCACAATTTTGACTAAGTTAGAATGGTATAATGTGACTCTCTTGAGTCTATCTCTCTCCTTTCCCAGTATAAATGTGGCAATGGGTCATCTTATAGGTGTCCAAGGGAGCTAGGTTCTATTTTCAGCCCCAGTATTATAAAACTATAATTTATTTAAAGAATAGCATTAATGTACATTTTCCATTTATTCCAAATGTAAAATTACTTTCTATAACCTTACTTGAGTGATATTATTAGTGTAGAATCCATACAGCATCCATTATTTGGTGGATCTCGTTCCATTTTTGTTGATGCTATTCATTAAAGGTCATCTTGTACTAATCCATTAATTTATCTTGTTACAGTAAGGTTCTCCAAGAATGCTGGGGGTTGGACTAATTACATACATACATATTGAGATTGCACAGAATGTCCTCCAGCCCTATAAGGACATAATCACTTACATAATCACATTTAATGAAAGTCGCAGCAGAAAAAAAGGTAATCAAGCTAATAATACCAGATTCAGAAAAACAAACCATGTCACTGTTTATCTAGCATGTTCAAGACAGACAAAAGCAGCTCCATCACTAGAGAGATATTCTCCATTGGAGTCTGGTAACATGTTATCATACTTTCTCAGAGCTTAGCAGAAACATCCCAGCAAGCCATTCTGTTATTACTACCAGTAGTATACCAGGATTACTTGAGTAATACGAAGAGAAAGAAGTTAGTCTACTCCAACAAAGTACCTCAAACAACCCCAAAATATAGTGGCCTGATGAAGATGGAAGTTTCTTTCTCTCTCCCAGAGCAGCGTGGATGTGAACAACCCAGGCCTGGTAGAGCCAACTCTACCATCCCCTACATGTGGCCCTCAGGGTTGCCCCTGTTCTCACCATTCCCCAGTCAGTATTAGGAAAAAAAGAGTGTCAAGGAGAAGTGAATTAATCTTGAAGGAGATGACCCAGGAATCACGCATATCCCTTCTGCTCGCACCCCGTTGATCAGTAATTAGCTGCAAGGAAGATAAGGAAATGCCATTCCTAGCTGACTGGGAGGGTTTTCCTACTAGAAAGGAGAGGAGAAAGGATACTAGGAGGAAGGTATGAGTCTCTGTCACAGTCCAATCCCCTGGTCATCCAAGTATTCATGCATAGCCCATATAGAACACACTCACACCCTCCCCTGCATTTCATCCAGCTCAAAGCCCTGAGTCTCTGAGTGATGCAAATTCCTTTCCATCAGGTCCAAATGAGGCTCCTCACATTTCAGTGACCTATAGATTAATATGCAAGTGCTCTCTCTCTCTCTCTTTCTCACACACACACGCACACTTGCAATGATAGAGAAGGAACAGAAGAGCTGCCATAAAATCTCCTATTCATAAAAGACAAAAAGGGCACAGGCGCAGCATAAATGGTCTGCATCAACAATGAATCCTGTTGCTGGGCTTTACGGAGACCTCCTGTCCTGGAAGTATAGGAGTTCTCTTGGTTGGAACATGGTTCTGCTCACCAGGAGGAACCTCCTTGTCAATTATTCTCTGTGGCCACTGGCATTGCTCGCTGGATGGTTTTCTCTTGTTCACCATCATAGTGGCCCAGTAACCAAAGAAGTGGTTGTTGACACATACTTCAACTTTCTGCTGGTACAGGCAGGGGAAGAAAGAGTGCTGTAGAACAATCGTAAGCTTTTGTAGGCCAGACTTGTGGTTTCTTCAGCAAAACAACTCCCTCAAAATTGTGGTAAGCTCTTGTGGGCTTACTTCTGCCAAGTTCCAAGTGAAATAACCATTCTTAATGTCCTCTTCCAGGTATAGTTCTCAAGCTGAGTTACTCTTCCCTTTATTTACTGACCTGTACATTTCCTCAATTTCTTGACTGCTGCCCTGAGGCCTTTCAAAACAATAAGCTTGGGAGGAAAAGCAATGCCCTTAAGCAGATCTTTGCCAATGAGTTGCTTCCCGGTCTGGATGTGGTGTCTTAACAGGTTTGTGAGAAAAGCTCCAAATGACTATTTTATCTTCAGAAGTTTGCTATGGAAGAGTTGACTTTTCCAACCCTGTGATTCCCCAAATTTAACCTGCAGGTCATAAGCAGAGGGACTTTCCTTCAGCAGATCTATATTCCTTTCCATCTCTGCTTCCAAAACAGGCTCATCTTGTGTGCTTTCATCTCTTTTCTATAAAAACCAGCAAGAAGGAGCTAATAAGCATCAAACATTTGAGTTTTTCCACGTAGTTACCCTAGACCAACAGACTCAGTAAGCATGTAGTCTGTCTTCTAAGTTATTGAAGACTAAATTTTACCAAATATTTTTCAACAAACTACAGTCAGCAGCATGAGAACCTGCAGTATCTATTGTTTGCAACCCACTGCCAGACTGCTAAGCATAGTTTTACTTGTTATGTAAGACCTCACTTCTGGGTACCACTTCCTGTATTAGTTAGCTGCTATAAAAAAAGAGCCCAAAACAGAGTGGCTTATCATAAGAATGAAGTTCACCACTTTCCCACAAGGCAGTCTAGAGCTCACAGAGTGGCTCTACCATTGGTGACACAGGGCCTTCAAGGGTGCTCTAGCCATCACCATTCTCCAGCCAGCAGACAGGGAGGAAGAGACAACCCAAGGCAAACAAGCTCTCTAAGGAGATTACCTAGACATTACACACATTTCTGTTCAAATCCCTTTGGCTTAAACTTATTTACATGGCCACACCTTGATTCAAATGTGTTCTCCAGCTGGTAACCTCCTGCTCCACTAAAACTGGCTGGAGAGGGATTCTATTACCAAAAAGAAAGGGGAAAATGGTTAATGAAGAGCAATCAGTAGCCTCTGCCACATGGGGATTTCCAGAATCCCAGCCCACTGTTACTCCATTGTTCTGATTCCTTGTTTTAACTCGGGTTCCTAAGAGTCTGCAGAGCAGAGTATGCAATGTTGCATCTCAAATACAGACCCAAAGACTCACCTTTGATGAGCTTACATAGATTACAACCCTCACTCATTACACAGTCCCATCTCAGCCTCCCATTCACCATAATAATTCACATCCCATAAAAAGTGGAAAGAAGGAAACAAACTAGCATGTGAGTCTATTGCTTCCATTTTGGAATGTTTGTACTTGAATATTGCCCTTATTACCTTTTCTTTATGTTGAAATTCTTGGAATTCTGTGTCACACAGCACCCACCCATTACCTCCAGGCACAGTCTCCAGATGGATCTGGGCATTGGCAATATTTTCAGCCCAGATATTATTCTCCTTAACTTCTACAAACACCAAAATCATGACTCATGGGAATATGATTTAATCAAAAACACAGTCATATAAATGTGCTATACAACATTCTAAGATAAGATGGAAAAGAAGTCCCCTACATATTACAGAACATTGCCCCTTCAGCCAAGTGCCCAGTACACCACTGAGCCTTTTTAATGCTACTGCAACACACTCTACTTCTGGGACTATGATTCCGTGCTCATCTTAATCAGTAATAAGCTCACTTTCCAGATTCTTTGATACCAGGAAGTGCATATCTTGGATAGGGCATTCATGAAAGGTCTGTCACCCAGCATAAATTGAATATAATGTTATTTTGCTTGAGATGCATGTGAATTTAATAGCACTGAGTCTGTCATCAAGAAACAATAATCTCTGTTTTAACCAAGCACGGGAATGGGACAAACAATAGAAAATGGTGACTCATGCTAGATGCTTTTTCTGAGAGGCTCTACCTACTGTTGAATTGTCCCCTCAATGGCCTTCCTTCAAACTCCTATAAGTGCATTTCTAATTCTCATCAGTAGTTCTCTTGTGAACTGTAAATCTAGGGGAATGGTGAGGTGATCTTGCCAGTTATTTTTAAAAACTCTTAAATGGCAACTACTCCAACACTAATTAAAGGAATAGGACTGCTCTTGACTTATTTTCTTTAATGAACTGCTATTTAGAAGGAGGAAACACACATACACACACCCCATGTACCAGAAGACCAGATACTGACAACATAATTCTTTTTATCATATGGGTTGATAAATACACAGCATTCTTCATCTATGTCCATAACAGATATTCTAAACCAGTCATAGCATCCTTTCCCACAAACACCAGAAGAAGCCTTAGAATCATTCTTTATGCCAAACTCCAGGAAACTGCCATCAGTTAGAGCTGGTCCTCACCTCAGAGTGAAATCTATTAAACACACACACACACACACACGCAGAAGTCTAAGGTCACAAAACAAATTAGTGGTAGATCTGGGACTAGAGTCCAGGACTCCCATTTCCTGAGACTAGTGCTCTTTCTTCTACAAGGTATTATGATGACAAATTAGTAAATTAATTATATTTGTAAGAGCTTGGAGTGCCTTTATTTGCCAAAGGGAAAGTTATTGAAAGGAAAAGAAAAATCGATCCATAGCTCCCTGGATGGCATTTTAAAAGATCTGTACTATAAAAATAACTTCTAAAAGCCCCTCTAAATATTAATGAGGGAAGAAAAATGGCTGTTAATTAAACGTAAAATTAATGTTTGTTATACATATTATATCATTATTAGGCTAAAATTATAGCACAGTAGGATGATATGCGTGTGTGCTTCTTGCACTTTTTAGTACATTCATGCTTCCTTGTATAATCGGAGTTTGTGGAATGTCACTGCCAATTTTATCAGCCTTTTATAAGGAGTATAACGGGCAATATTCTGACAAATTAGAGAAATAGATGAGATCTGCCCTTATCTTAGAATATGGGTGTGGGCTGCTCACTGACTTTTCTGTACCCTAGTTTTCTCATCATTAAGTTGCAGGAGTCATTATGGTCTCTGAAAGTGTTCAAGCCCTATTGTTCAATGCATAACTTTGTTGTCTTTAAATTACTATAGGAAAATAAACTTGAAGCTTTGCTTTACAATGTATCTAAAATATTGTCAACTTGACACCACAATTTTGAAAAATTATGTACTTCCTCATATATTTTTAAGTTGAATCTAAATTTTTATCTCAAATGTAATAGTTACAAAGATGTAATTTCTAGCATATTGTATATTATGTGTGATATTTAAATATATTTTAAAATATACTTGGAGTTGCAGATTTAGCCCATTCAAAATGAAACGTATCTGCAATATAAAACCTCCCTGACAAAACCAGTCCTTGTGGTCAAACCAATTAGTCAAATCAGACTTTCTTTTTGCCATAAAAAGTCGAACTTCACCTTTCAACTTAAGTAAAAATGTCACTATGTGCTCCATAGCAACACTTTTATTCTTGAATCTTAATTCTAACACACATAGACAGAGACAAGGTGAGCATAGCGTCCTTCCATGAATTTGTGACCTGAATGAAAAAAGCATTGTTATCTTCCCTTTTGTTTGTTTGTTTGTTTTACCAAATCTAGGGACTCTCATTCAGGGGGTCTACATTTTCAAGCATCCCTTTGTTTAGTGCCCCTAAGTTTCTTGTACCCTGGGAAATGCGTCATAATAAGATTCAGATGGGCAAGAGGGGCACATTTCTTTTGTAAAGTAGGAGATAGCCAACTGCGAAAAGGGAGGTAGGAAAGGAGAAAAACTGACTCTAGGACTGGATCTCAGACAGATCAGTTTTGGGAAGGGAAACAATGGAAGTCAAGCATCTATAAAATAATTTCCTTACAGCTGCCCAAGCCATGTACCCCTAGAAAGTCTTCAAGTCCCCTCAGGAGTATGCATACCCTATTTAAAGGTATCTGGGCTGGGATTCCCCTAAGGTTGAAAAAAATATATATGCAGCAAGTTATGATGTCCTCATTGAAAGAAATGAGACAGAAATCAAATTCAAGTCAGAATTCACTTCCCTGGGCTCATTTATCCTCAAGTTCTCAGTGCAAAATTGCTTACCATACCCAAGCACACAAGTGGCAAAGAGGTTTCATCTTAGGAGCCACTCCTGCTGGCAGTGACTTCCCGGAGGATGATGATGAGGTTTGTGAAGTCAAGTCTGGGCTTTTCAGAAAAGAGTGCCATGGTGGATTAGCAATATCTATCAGAATGGGGAAGTGACAGCATAAATGCCATGACAGTTCTCTCACCTTAGTCAGAATGACCCAAACAAACTACTTTATTTTAATGTTATTAGGTTACCTAAACTTTGGTTCCTAGAACTCTGAACATAGGTACATTTTAAAGGAGATATGCACAAGACTTTTACTTTATCACATACATGATATCATAAGCAAATGTTAACAAATTTTCCCCGCATGAGAAGAAAATGCAGGGCATTTATCAACCAATTGAGAAAAATGGGATTTATTCACTCATTTATTCTTAGATAGGCTTGGAAGAGAATGCACATACTTTATTTGAGCAACTGAATTAATTTTAGTCTGGCAGGAATATAAAGTGCAAAGGAGTAAGCAGTAAAGAGAAGTCTGGACTACTTAGCAGAGACTATGTCACGAAGGACCTTGTAATCCATAGGACAATTAGTAAGACAATGGAAGCCAACAGTTTTAATCTTTTTGCATGATCAGATTCCCATTGTAGAAGGCTCCCTCTGGTGGCAGTGCAGGGAATAGATAGATTAAAGGGCAGTAAGGCAGGAAAAGCACTTGGGAGCTTGAGGTATTCTAGATGAAAGACAATGTTGAGCCGAAATAATAGTATTTGCAGTGAGAATAAAGAGAGGTGGGAAAACTCAAGATTGTAATAGTTGGAATCTCCCAGACTTGATAATTTGTTGGATGTAGGCAGAGGAATGGACAGCAAAGTCACTAAACTGGGGAATTAAAGAAAGGAGAAGAGATTTGGAGTAAAAGACAAATTCAGATCTGGACACACAGAGATTGGGCCAGTTACATGTGGGTCTGTAGCTCAGAAGAGAGGTCAAGGCCAGAAACAGGAGTGGAGGAGCTCTGGCACAGAGATAACAGTGGAAGCTGTGGAGGGAGTGTAATGAAAGGGGGAGACTGTGTAGTGGGGGGGTAAAGGGCTAAGAAAGGAGGACCAACGTTACAGGGATGGTCAGAAAGAGGAGCTCGCAAAGGAGACTGAGACGTGGCCCTAAAGAAAATTAGCAAAAGGGGCTGGCCCGGTAGTGTAGTGGTTAAGTGCACACATGGATGCACCGCTTGTCAAGCCATGCTGTGGCGGCGTCCCATATAAAGTAGAGGGTGATTGGCATCGGATGTTAGCTCAGGGCTAATCTTCCTCACACAAAGAAAAAAAGAAAACTAACAAAAAACTGGAGTGGGGTGGAGTTCTGGAGAGCAAGGGAAATAAGGACTTCACAAAGAGAGTAAGCAAGGTATAGAATGTTGCCAACTGGAAAGTTAAAAAGGATAAAGCACGTGGACTGAGTGTCAGAGTATTTGTTGGTGCGAGGTTTTTCATGTCTTGGTGACTTGAGAGGGCAATGGCTTGAGAAGTAATGAGAGGTGAAGGGAGGAGAAATTTGGATATGGAGAACTGCAGTAGCTGGAGAGGGACACATGGGCTCAAGGAGGACTTTTTTTTAACATGTGAAAGAGTTGGATAGTTTTTAAATGATGGGAAAAGGCTGTACACAGAGAAATGTGTTGAGATTTAGGAGAGAGGTGGTATGCTGGAGTTGAGGTGGAAAGGGAGAAGAGAAGGCTTTCCTGAGCGGGGTGGAGGGAAGATCCTTGGATAAGAGGAGGGGCATTGTCAGGGGAGGGCGTGGCGATAGAGCAATAAGTTTGTGGATTCACTGGTAACGATTCTCTGTACAAAGCAGGAGGAAAGGTCACCTGCCAAGAGTACTGGGAAGAGAGAAGGAAGGGGGGCGTGTAGGCAGATTTAAGAAGAGCAGAGACGTGGGAAGCAGCCATGTGAAGAATGAGAGAAAGCTGACGAGGGAATGCAGTGGGGTTGTTCTGCAACTGGACATCCTTGTTGAGGTTGTTGGCATGAATTTACGGTGGCATCAATCTATGTGTGTAACCTTTACCGGCAGCCCAAATGCAGGCAGCAGAGGGCAAGCAGTTGTGTTCGTCTGGGTTAGAGTTTTGTGGATGTGATGAAAGGATAACAAATTAGGAGAGTTGAGGATTCCAGCAATAGTGTGGCTCAAGCAATGATCCTGGGACTTTAATCTGGATGAGGAGGGGGACTAAAAATAATGAGAAAGTAGTAATTATAGGTGGTGTTTATAGTGCTTATAGACCGAGGAGGATGCAATGGAGATGAACAAATTTAAGATACAATAGAGATAATTAATGGAACAAGGTCCTTGAGGAGATAGGAAAGAATGAAACCAATGCACCAGTCAATGAATTTACCTTATGAGGAAGGACACATGTTCCTCTGAGACAGTGAGGAGGGACATAAGGATTGATATAGGTGTGGAGTCATAGCAAATGGAGATTTAAGGTGGATCTGTTAGAGTCACTTATTATGCTTGGTAAAATAAATGTTTACAAAAAATAAATACTTTAACTATGTGCCTAGTTTTAAGAGAATCTACACAGTAACTTTTATACTGGTTAATTAGAGACAGATTGAGAGATCATAGTAGTTTCATAATGGGTAAAATCAATGAATTATGAAAAATAAAGTTTAGAAATTTACGTGAACAAGTAAATTTTCTACAACAAGCATTTTAATAAATGTAGGTAGCCCTAACAAGCATCTTTAGTCTCCAAGCTGTTAAGTCAACATTTATAAAACAAACAAGATTCTTCAGCAAACTGCTAGTTAGTGCTTATAGTCTCAAACTCCCATGTTGTTTTCTAACCAAGTCTGAATTAAAGAAAATGGGGCTTACCCCTAAAAAGAACCAAGAGTTTCTGGAGAAATGGCTGATGTCAGGACTGCGGCAGGGCAAGTACAAGATGAACCTGGAACATGTTGGACCAGATAGCAGGGAAGTACTGAAAAAATGGTGGGACTAAGTGTCCAAAGGATATAGGAGCTGGACTGGAGAAGCTCTTCTAGGCTGAACCTGGGATAATTTGAGCCTTAAAATTAATAATGATAGAAATGGATTATAACCCATTGAATTTTTAAAAATCAATAAGTCTGTACTAATACTAAATCAATAAAGGGGAAGTGTTATGGGACGAATTGTGTTCCCCCTCCAAAAAAAAAATTCATATGTCCTAACCCCCAGTATCTGAAAGTGTGATCTAATTTGGAGACAGGATCTTTACAGAGGTAATCAAGTTAAAGTGAAGTCACTAGCATAGGCCCTAATCCAACACAACTGATGTCCTCATAAAAAGGGGATATTTGGACACAGAGACACGCATAGAGGGAAGACAACGTGAAGAGATGTAGAGAAAAGACAGGTATCTACAAGCCAAGGAGAGAGGCCTGGAATAGATCCTTCCCTCACGGCCCTCAGAAAGAACGAACCCTGCAGACACCTTGATCTCAGACTTCTGGCCATCACGTGAGACAACAAATTTCTGTTGTTTAAGCCGCTCAGTTTATGATACTTTGTTACAGCAGCCTTAGCAAACTAACACAGGAGGAAAAGCTCTTTCCTATAATAAATATAAAAGAAAGAATTAGAAAGTCACCATTATACAATCATCATCATCATAATCGATTCAGGCAAGAACCATCAATAGATGCTAAAATGCATTGGGTGAAAGTGTGATTAGGACAAAATTATTTACAGTTTCAAGGGATTCTCCCCACAGATTACTTAATAGTTGCAGAAATGGTTACTTAAAAAGGAGAAACCTGGTGGACACAACCTTAACCAGTGATAAAGTTAATATCACCAGTAAATGGGACAAACTGACATCATGTGAAAGACAAAATCACGTGTGTAACCTGCATCTAGTCATGAAGAACATTACAGACCCCTAAATTGACATTTTATAAGACAACGGACCTGAACTGTTCAAAAATCTCAGTCTCATGAAAGAGCAGAAAGGCTGTTCCAAATTAAATGAGATAAAGGAGAACACTAGATATCACGCAATACACAATCCTAGATATGTAATCCTGGATCAGAAAAATAAATCAGCTGACTCTCAAACAGTTCAGCAAAAATAAAAATAATACTAGTGATATGTATGTATGTGTATGTGTGAAAAATAGGAGTTCATTATGCTATTCCGGCAAATATTCTGTAAGTTCAAATATTTTTCAAAGTAAAATGTTAAAAAAAGAAAACACAACCTTTAAAAACAGAAGGATCCATTCAAAGTACAGTTTAAATTCATACCAAAAGTTAAATTTATAGGCAATTATATTTATACATCAGCAATTCTTTTCTTCTTGTCAGAGAACAATATTTATTTTTCAAACACAATTTTATAATCAGTTGAGTATTTTAATTGTTTACTTGATATTTACTTTCTCCAGTACACTGAACAACATTACTATATTTGCACAAATCACAGACTTTAAAATTATAGTCCTCACAGAACCGTAAGATTGATAAAGATCACTTACTTCTGTTATAAAAGGAGACATGGAGGGGAAAGAAAAAAAAAAAGAATTAATAAAACCTTTAGCTTTCCAGGAAAAAAACCTCATAATTTATACAACATGATTTGTTGCTTCCTAAATTACCTCTGCAGTATTAGTTCTCAATATTTGTAATTTATATGGCCATTATGCAAACACACATACGATAAGCAGGTATTCTAGATTACATTCAATCCTCCAAATTCAATCCATTTTTTGTACTCAGAAATACCATTCAGATGCAAACAATAGAATAAAACCACATAATCCAAAGATTATGGCAAAGAAAAGTCTGTCCTGATCAGAACATGCTGCTTGAGATCACTCAGTCCAGTAACATTTGCTAGGACCCAATGCAGATGTAATTTTTAAAAATAACCATTTATGGGGCCGGCCCAGTGGCGCAAGTGGTTAAGTGCGCGCGCTCCGCTGCGGCGGCCCGGGGTTCGCTGGTTCGGATCCCGGGCGCGCACCGACGCACTGCTTGGTAAGCCATGCTGTGGCGGCGTCCCATATAAAGTGGAGGAAGATAGGCACAGATGTTAGCCCAGGGCCGTCTTCCTCAGCAAAAAAAAAAAAAAAAGAGGAGGATTGGCTGATGTTAGCTCAGGGCTGATCTCCTCACAAAAAAAAAAATAAATAAATAAATAACCATTTATTTTACATATTTTTGGACTTCCAATTTTTTTTCCCTTGTGGACAATCATAAGCAACAATTGATGCTGCAAGTAAATTGAGATTGTCATCAATTGTGAAATAGGCTACCCTACAACTCCTTTCCCAACACTCCATAGTCATGCTAATTCAATATTTCCTTGGAGTAACTCTTCTTCCTTCTGACATATGGTTAGCAGAGTTCAACTTTTAATGTGGCAGCATCTAAGTCATTGTTAGTCTCTAATTTTTGGCCCATGCTCTAACCAGTGGGAATCTCATGGATCAAATTGTATTTCACAGACCACCAGACTATACCAAAAAGTAACAGAGCAATATTTCTCTGACTCAGTCCCCTTGCATAGAATTCAGGTAACTCAGACCCATATAAATCCTTTCTCCCACTCAAAGCAAGAAGAATCATCCCTGGTAGAAGTCATATATTATTGTCTTCTTCATCCTTTCCATGTGTCCCCTGGTTTCTCAGTGTGCAACCTTTCCCAACGTATCTGAGATACAGGATGCTTCCAATGTCTATAAGATCCCAGCTCCCTGAGGATGCCAGCTTGGTGCCAAAACAACTGCTCAGGACTGCTTTAACATGTGCCTTTCTTGTCCATGGTAGATCTCAAAGCAGTACTGCTATGTGGCCTCTTAGTTTTAAATTGAAGCTCTTATGACACGCCCTTTAACTTACTCTCCCTCTCCAGTACAGTTCCCTCTTGACATTTGTCCAAAGACAACTGGGCCAGAAGCCTGAAGATTACAACATCTTTGTGCAACCATGTACGTACCCTACCCCACTCCCACTTAGGCTAGAATTTGTGGGCCATAATGCCATAAAGGTTGGAGCTGTACAGAGAGAGAGCTCCAGAGATTCACAGAGGGGTCCACTCAAACCTTTGACTGAATTGTTATCCATTCACGAATGTAATGAAACTCTATGATGCTGAAAAAGAAACCCCAGGAAACAGAAGGCTGAGCAATTCCCAGAGCTCATGCAAGGCTGGAAATAGTTCATATTAACACCAGCCAAGGTGTAGAGACCTTTCAACACATGAGCTACTAGGTAGAATCCTCAGAAGGATATTACCTTGGTAAATTAGTCCCTAAAGCCTATTCTGGATCTCCCTCAACAAATTTTAAAATCAACCCTTGGAAGAATCAGACTAATCCCAGTTAACTAAACTGTGTGCCAGAACAAAGCCCAACATTCCTTGAAAGAAAACAACACAATTCAATACTTAACAAAGTAAAATTACAATGTCTACTATCCAAATCAAAAATTGCGAAGTATTCAAGGTAGGAACATATAACCCATAACCAAGAAAAAAAGAAATCAATCAAAAGAAACAGAAGCAGAAATGACAAAGATGATGGAATTAGCAAACAAAGACATTAAAGTAGTTATTATAAATATACTCCATATATTCAAAAAGGTAGAGAAATAACATGAGCATAAAAAGAAAAAAATGAAAGTATAAAAAAGACACAACTAGAACTTCTGGAGATGAAATATACAATGTCATAAATAAAAAATATTCTGAATGAGATTAACAGCAGAGTAGACAATGAAAAAGAAAAGATAAGTGAACCTGAAGATATGGAAATAGAAACTATACAAAATAAAACACAAAGAAAAAAGGGATTGAAAACAATAGAGCATCAATGACCTGTGGGATAACATCAAATGACCTATCCTACATCTAATTGTAGTCCCAGAGATGAGAAAATAATTTTTAAAGAAATAATGGTTGAATGTTTTTTAAATTTGATGGAAACTATAAACCCACAGTTCCAAGAATGAAGATCAAGGGCCAGCCTTGTGGTGTAGTGGTTAAGTTTGTGCACTCCACTTCAGCAGCCCAGGGTTCACAGGTTCAGATGCCAGGCATGGACCTACGCACCACTCATCCAGCCATGCTGTGGTGGCATCCCACATACAAAATAGAGGAAGATTGGCACGAATGTTAGCTCAGGGACAATCTTCCTCACACAAAAAGAGGAAGATTGGCAATAGATGTTAGCCCAGGGCCAATCTTCCTCACCAAAAAAAAAAAAAAAAAAGAATGAAGATCAATGAACTACAAGCAGAATCAACATAAATAAAACTACACCAAGGTACATCAAAATCCAATTGCTAAAACCTAATAATAATGAGAAACATTTAAAAGCAGCCACAAAAAAATGAAAGTATGTAGAAAGGAACAGAAATAAGAATGATAGAATTCTCCTCTGCAGCTATGCAAGCTGAAAGACAAAATAGCAACAGCTTTAAAGTGCTGAAAAACCTAAGTTAACAGTTTAAATAGAATATTGGACACAAATGAAGAGAAAATAAGTGAATCAGAAAATAGAGCTAAAAAGTACCCCATAATGTAGCACATTGATTTATTCATTCAATGACTTTTTGAGTGCTAATGTACACCGGGCACTGTCTTTAGCATTGGTGATATCTCACAGAGCTAAATAGAAAAGTCTCTTTCCTGACCTTGTAGATCTTATGATCTAGAGAAGAAAATAAGCTAATCAAATAAACAAAAATAAGTGTACAATATCGTGTCAGGTAATAGAAGGTCTTTGAAAAAAAATAAAGAAGAGAAATTAACTAGAGACTTAAAGTAGATGTTATTTTACATAGGATCTAGGGAAATTATTTCTGAGGAGATGACTTTTGAGCAAATACCTAAAGAAAATGATGATCCATGAGAATAAAGAAAATGATGATCCATGAGAATATCTAGAACATCATTCTAGAAAGAGGAAACACCAGTGCAAATGCCCTGGAACAGGAACGTGACTGACAAGGCAAAAAATAGCAAGGAGACGGCTCAGAGAAATGAAAAATTAAAAATAGAGGTTCAAAAACATGGAGGATAGACAGAAGATCTTAAAGAACAGACTATAAAGATAGGACAAGTCAACATTCAAAGAAACAATGGCTGACAACGTTCTAGAAATCACAAAATTCATGAATCATTAGACGGAGGAAACATGAATCCCAAGTAAGAGAAAAAAATCCACACCCAAACAAGCTGTAGTGAAACCTTGGAATATCAAAAACAAGAAAAAAAAAAAAACAATCTTGAAAAGTACTCTTCATGGCAAACCACTTTTTTTTTCACTCCTCATGTTTCCTGGATTCTCCCCAACACTCAGACCTCATTCTAAGAGGAAGAGTAGTGACTAACTGAAGACAGAGCAGGCACGCTTGGCTCTTGCCTCTCTTTATGAGAACCTTCCTACATGCTGAACGTGTGTATGCTGGCTTGTGGTGGAAGGAGCCTGCGTCTACAGAGGAGGCGTGAGGTGGCCCACTGTGCCGGGGTCTGTGCGATTTACCACTGTCGCTTATTCAGAAGGACAGCCAGCTCTGACCACAGCATTCAGAAGAACAAGCTTTTAATTTTCTACCCTTCAACACTCATGATAAAGCAGTGAGATTGCTAATATACTACTGTCCTGAAGAAAATTACGTATTTTTATTAGTCAAAAGTCGACTAACACAATCTTAGGACAAGTAAAAAAAGAAATGGAAATGGTTGAGCTACAAAAATAGTATAGCAAATTTAAAATGTCACTTAGATTTCTTCCCAAAGTACATTTCTTGTGTCCTTTAACTATGTTCCCACTAACGCTTTTGAACTGCTTAGGAAATGCTTTTTTTTTTGAGGTGAAATTCATATAAAATAAAATTAACCGTTTTAACGTGAACAATTCAGTGGCATATAGTGCATTCACCATGTTGTACAACCACCACCTCTGTCCATCTAGTTCCAAAAACATTTTAATTATCCCCAAAGAAAACTCCAGATCCATTAACAGTTGTTTCCCCTCCCACCCCCACCCCCAGCCCCTGGCAACCACTAATCTGCGTTGTCTCTGTGGACTTACCTATTTTGGACATTTTATATAAATGAAATCATATGATATGTGACCTTTTACATTTGCCTTCTTTCACTTAAGCTAATGTTTTCAAGACTCATCCACATTTTAGCATGTACCAGCACTTCTTTCCTTTTTAAAGCTGAATAATATTCAATTGTATGTATATATCACAATTTGTTTATCCATTCATTCATCCATGGACATTCAGGCTATTTCCACCTTGCGGCTATTAGGAACAGTGCTGCAATGGACATGCATGTGCATCTATTTGTTTGGGTACCTGTTTTCAGTTATTTGGGATATATACCTAGGAGTAGAATTGCTTGGTCATATGATAATTCAATGTTGAACTTTTTTTGAGGAAGCCATTTCTTTTAAATTTTACAATGTTACATTATATTTTTGTCAGAATTCTAATTCAGCCGTTGTTAGCCCATTCAACTTTTTTCTCTCTAGAGTAATATTTAAATTTTTCTCACTGTATTTCAAGTATATGTCATTTATTTAGCACGTGTTATTACCTATAAGTATAAACACCACATTAAAGAATTTCCACATACTTACATACTCTTAAGCAATTGAGACATATATCTTCAAATTTCAAAGATAGTCTGTCATACTATTTTACTGGAAAATTTAACATATTTTTTAACAGCTATGGATTATTTGATATATTAAAACCTTCTCTGAAGTATAGCATAATTTAGTTCAAATTCCAAAATGAGTATTTATTAAATTTATACTTATAAGCCTGTAAAACTGTCTAATGATAATTCTGCTGGTTCTTTTTCATTGGATGGCATCAAAAATCTGTTATTTTATCTCTATGCGACTTAATTAAATGTTAGTTTGCTCAAACTACTGTGACCTATAATAAATTAAATATAATCCTGGCAAATTTACTAAACAAAAATATCTCTATCATTTATATTAAATGACATCCATATTATAATTGTAATTCCAAAGTTAAAACAAGTATAACATTTTCTAAATAGATTTTAATGGCCAATCTTCTTTACTATCCACATATCTTATTTCCAGCAGAAACATCTAATTTGGAATTATACTAATTTTAATCTTTGATCACCAGTTCTCTCAGAAAATTAAAAAAATACAAATACATTCTTGAGTCATCATGATAATTTATTGTGGTCAGAGCCTTTGTCACCAAGTAACTCTGCCCTTAGCTGGAATAAAGTCTCACTTATGGACCATATCATGATTTTCATGTTACCTAATCGGCCTACATGGAAATATAAAGACATATATCCACTATGTAAGACACAACGTTTCAGGAAAAGAACACAAAAAAGCTCTGATTATGTGGTATTCCATTTTCCTAGGCACCATTGAAGAGCCACTACACCATGAGGAAAGCAGCATTGTGTGCTAGGTAAAACCTAGACCTGAAACAAACAAATGCTCACATAGCAGTATCATGATCGCCATCACAGGCCTGTGGTGGGGACAGAACTTCACAGAAGAAGAAGGCTGCTAAGCCTGGGCCTCACGCTTTCCAGCAGAAGTAACCCTGACTGGAGCTTTACAAGATTTACAAGGAATTGCCAAACAAATGAGGAGGAATCAAGAGCAAATGCACAGCTCAGAGGCCAGAGCATCATGATGGATTCAGAAAACATAAGTCGCCTAGTACTGCTGCTTCAGAGAGCGTGAAGGACATTAACTGGAAGAAGTGAGTGGGGCCAGACCACACACGGCCTCTTAGGCCACGTAAGAAGCGTCAGTTTAGTTCTGCAGGTGATAGGAGCTACTAAAAGGTTTTTTTTTCCTGTGAGGAAGATCAGCCCTGAGCTAACATCCGTTGTCAATCCTCCCCTTTTTGCTGAGGAAGACTGGCCCTGGGCTAACATCTGTGCCCATCTTTCTCGACTTTATACATGGGACATCTGCCACAGCGTGGCTTGATAAGCGGTGCGTAGGTCTGCACCCAGGATCTGAACCTGAGAAACCTGGGCCACAGAAGCTGAGCACGCGAACTTAACCACTACCCCACTGGGCTGGACCCTAAAAGGTTTTAATAAAGAAGGCTGGTCAGGAGCTCTTTGCTTAGTCCAGGTAAGAAATGACAGAGTTTTATCAAACGGCACTAGCAACAACGTAGGAAAAAATGGAATTTATGCATATGTAGGATATAAACAGACAGATCTCGGTGTCTGGTTGGAAGCGCATGCTGAGTTGCGGCTGGGGCAAGGGAGAGAAAAGTAGAGCGTGATTCCAAGTGGAACCTGTCTTGGGTTGAACACAGTTCAACCTCTGCCATGAATTGTGCACCTTGGTGGCCACATTCCTTAAAGGAGGAGTGAGACAAGGGACAGCCCCTTCCAGGACAGACATTATGGACCCAGCCCTTCTGGGGACGGAGAGGGACAGCTCCAGTGGGCAGAAGGCTGGAGGGACAAAGACCACCCACAAAAAAAACACTCAGGCTTGCTATTAGAGGCATTTAATGTTAATAGTCACAAATTCTCAAACATCTTTAAAATCGAACTTGTTTAACAAGTTTGAGGCCTTATCATTCATCCATCTCATGTATGAAAGGAAACAATCGTGTAAGTTCTTTAAGAAAGACGTCAATTCCTATAGCATGTGGCATCTACTCTACCGTGCCTCCTTCACTCTTAATGAAACTCAAATTTGATTGCTTGATTATGATATTCCAAGCATGTGAAATATTGTTCAGCATTGGAAACGAATCTCTCTTCTACCAACATCTGAAGGACCATGTGGTGATCAATAGTGTATACAAAGTGCTGATCACACACAGAGCAAAAACCTTAGTTTTCTCTTTTCCTCTACAAAAGACAAGCAAACAAGCAAACAACAAACCCCCAAGGATCTTACAAACATTACAGGAAGGGGTTTTTTTTAGATTTTTGCAAATCTAATGATTTATCAAAGTCCTTGCCAAGATTAATTTACTTGATCAAAAAATAGCAACATTCTCTTCCCTTATATGTTCTATTTTCCTTCTCCACAGTCAGTTTAAATACACGATTCCTAATATTATCAAACAATAAGCCTCGTTCTTCCTGTGTCCAAGGTACTCCAACATTACAAGTTATACACCCTTATAGGCCAGCAGAGTCTCAAAATCTATGATTTTTTTCTAAAATCGTTCCTGCAGTGAGCAAATAAATGGTACAAGTTAATGCTTCTACCAAAGATGATTAACATAAAAACTATAAGCAGGGAGCATTGTATAATTGTAACAAGAGCAGAAATTACCTCAGACTCCCTAACAATCAACAAACGTTTTTTTAATACAGGAAATATTCTTACAAGTTTCAGTCTGTGGGTCTAGTGCTTCTAAAATAAAAACCGTTAACAAATGGTTCTCAAAGTTTTCTGCCTCAGCTCCATTCACATGTGCAACAAATTCATTTCTCCCATCATATGTATTCATTCAAATAATATGTTGAATTCTTTCCATGAGCAAAGCACATACATCCTTCCTTAAGTACACAGAAGTAAATAGACATGTTCCCTATCCTCATAGAGATTAAAGCCTCCTAGTGGTGGAGAGAGAGAGTAAGCAAGTAATATAGACTGAAATAGGAGTAACAAGGGTTAAAAAAAAGACACTAAATAGTGTGTCTGCCATCTTGTTCTTCCCACCCCAGGCCCAGCTTTCTTTACATGCTGAGATAAAGGTGCCTGTGTCATCTTGGCAGATATTTAGGTTTTTATTATGCTGGTGAAGGTACTGGGCAACATAGCAGAAAGAAAAATTCAAAAACGCAGAGCGGTTAGTGATATTTTGAGAGGAAATAGCAGGGCTACTTCTGGAAGGAAAGGAATCACTATTAAAAAGGAGAAAACAGGTTTAGATGGGCTGTGTTTTGACCACTCTTGCTGGCCACGATGAAGTAACTGGGACTGGATTTATCCCTCTTCCAAACAACTAGAAAAATGAATAAAATATATGAAACAATGGCTTTGTGTTTTCTCAAGAGGAGGTAGTAAAATTTTTAATGGTTTTTTCATAGAAGGCCAGATTTCTTTGAATGTGAGTCTAACACTTGGCCTTATTTGTGTTATAATTGAGCAAGCTACCATTAGAGATTTGGGACCTAAAGTGCAGTACTCACGCGGCCTCAGACAAAACTATCATCTCCCATTTGTGCAAAGAGAGCATCTTTGACCTCTGAAAGAAGGAATATTGCACTTACAGAATACAGAAGTACAAAGTGACCATTCTTAGACATTAACATGGAGCCGGAGGGAAGTCATGGACACTACCCTAAGATTGCTCGATGGGTTCACCAAACTGAGGAAGCTGAAGAAACTGGTAACCTATTAGTAACCCAGCTTCCATGGACATCATATTTCTTAAGAAATTAGGGTTTCTGGAAGGAGAAGGAACTCAATGGACAACAAACTGAGACTAGTTCAAGGTCCTTGCCATGTTCCAACTGCAGAGATCAGACCCTCTAGAGGTTCAGCAGCCACCATGGGACAACTGGTGAAGCACACTTCAAACAAGAATGCTGCTTGAAATATGAGAAAGGTAGCCACACATCCTGGCAGGTACAGGGACTGAGAAAAAAGAAGTGAGTTTTTTTTTTTTCTTGTGAGGAAGACTAGCCCTGAGCTAACATCCGATGCCAATCCTCCTCTTTTTTGCTGAGGAAGATGGGCCCTGGGCTAACATCTGTGCTCATCTTCCTCTACTTTATATGGGACGCCGCCAGAGCATGGCTTGACAAGCGGTGCGTCAGTGTGCGCCTGGGATCCAAACCTGTGAACCCCAGGCCCCCGAAGCAGATCAGGCACACTTAACCACCGTGCCACCGGGCTGGCCCAAAAGTCAGTTATTTTTAGAGCATGCCACAGAAATGGCACCAAGATGGATGGTAAGCATCAGAAAGAAAAACCACTCTCTAAGCAGGACGGGCTGGCTGGGCACTAGATGTTATGCGTGCAGCCAATATGCCCAGGACCTCTGTGCTGCCACAGACAACTTCAGAGTCCTACAAAGAGTGTGCCGCGGGTGAAGACCTGGGATTCACAGTGTGAATTCACACGACTGAGCCTAAGTGCCTAAGTCAAAGGTCACAAGCTAGTCACATTTGACCAGCAAAATATTTTGTTTGGTCTGCATAACGTTTTAGAAATCAGAAATTTCTTTGGTTTTTTTGGATTTATTTATTTTTTGTTTGTTTGTTTATTGCAGTAACATTGGTTTATAACATTGTATAAATTTCAGGTGTACATCATTATACTTCTATTTCTACATAGCTTACATCATGTTCACCACCCAAATACTAATTACAACCCATCACCACACACATGTGCCGAATTATCCCTTTCGCCCTCCTCCCTCCCCCCTTCCCCTCTGGTAACCACCAATCCAATCTCTGTCTCTATGTGTTTGTTTATTGTTGTTATTATCTACTACTTAATGAAGGAAGTCATACGGTATTTGACCTTCTCCCTCTGACTTATTTCACTTGGCATAATACCCTCAATGTCCATCCATGTTGTCACAAATGGCTGGATTTCATCGTTTCTTATGGCTGAGTAGTATTCCATTGTGTATATATACCACATCTTCTTTATCCATTCGTCCCTTGATGGACACTTAGGTTGCTTCCAAGTCTTGGCTATTGTGAATAACACTGCAATGAACACAGGGGTGCATGTATCTTTATGCATTGGTGTTTTCAAGTTCTTTGGATAAATACCCAGCAGTGGAATAGCTGGATCATATGGTAGTTCTATCCTTGATTTTTCGAGGAATCTCCAGACTGTTTTCCATAGTGGCTGCACCAGTTTGCACTCCCACCAGCAGTGTATGAGAGTTCCCTTCTCTCCACATCCTCTCCAACACATGTTGTTTCCTGTCTTGTTAATTATAGCCATTCTGACGGGCATGAGGTGATATCTCATTGTAGTTTTGATTTGCAAGAAATCAGAAATTTCTTATAAATATCTAGATTTCTGGCTTCTCTGAAAAGATTGGAAAATCTGGGAACACTGAATAAAGGCAGCTTCCTTCAGAAGGAGCATGTACCCTCCAGTCACCTCTGTCCTCACTCTTCCCTGTATCCTTACCTACCCTGTGGCAGGCATCCTCCCCTACTTCTTCCTTGCAAATAAACCAGTTTTCTTGAGGCAGCAATGAACCCAGCCCCCAGCAAAATACTCACTTTTGAAAACATCCTTTTGCAGCTAAGGGTGGCCACGTCACAATGTTCTGTCCAATGAAACATAAGGGGAAGACTTCCAGACGTTATAGGAAGGCTTTTCTTTTCCTCATAAAAGGGTGTACCTCGGGGCTGGCCCAGTGGTATAGTGGTTAAGCTTGCACTCTCCACTTCAGCGGCCCAGGGTTTACAAGTTCAGATCCCAGGAGTGGACTTACACACAGCTCGTCAAGCCGTGCTGTGGTGGTGTCCCACAACCAAAAAATAGAGGAAGATTGGCACAGATGTTAGCCCAAGGGACAATCTTCCTCAAGCAAAAAAAAAAAAAAAAATGAAAAGGGTGCACCCTGTATCTCCTTCTTCTGAACTTGCTCAAAGATGTGATAAATGGAGCCGAAGCAGGCATCTGGTCAAATGAGTAAAACCAGCTAATGGAATTTAGTCCTGAGGTGCTGGAGTGGACTTGGAGAGGTCCAAGTGAGGCGATTATGTGTCAGCTCTCTGAATCCAGGCCCTCAGTAAGCAAGGACCCAGGGCAGGAGAACCAGAGGTAGCCCGGGCATTGAACTGGGGAATGTACCTTCTGCTAATTAGAGTGTGGTATTTTCACACAAGTGCTGTCACTATGACCACATGGAAGCCATTCCTTTGGCAGTTCAGAGATCCTGTCTTCTTTCTTGGGCTGGATAATGAGTCTCTGGGAGGAAAGAGTATTAACTCCTCATGCTGTCACATTTTCCCCCTGGGAAGTTCCAATTCCTCTTCATCTGTCATCATTATGTACCCAGATATGTATTTAGAATCTATTTTCATTGTGTTTAATGTATTCATGGTGCTCTCTATCCTGTTATTAGGTGCAATTTTTGTAAATGTCATGGTCAATCTATCAGTAGAAATTGGATTTGTCCACAAGTTATAGACATGCAAATAATGGCACAAATAGAAATTTGTTTCTACCTTACCTAAAAGTGTGGAGTTAGGAATGAAGAATTGGCATGGGGCTATGTTCCCCAAATTCTCAGGAACCCAAGCTCTTTTGGCTCACCACTCTGCCATTGTAAGAAGAAGTCATACTCATGAAGCCCAGAATGGCAACCACTGCAGCCATGTTTCAGTCAGCAGGATGGAAGAGGGATGGGGACGTGTAGGTTGAAGGCATATAGTAGTTGTCTTTTAAAGAAGGTGCCCAAAGCCACCACAAGACACGTCTACTTACATCTCATTGGCCAGAATTTGGTCATATTGCCACACCATGCTGGGGAGGAAGCTGGTAAATAGAGTCATTATTTTTATAGTCATAGTGCCCAGTTAGATAAATCAGTAACAATGGAAGAAGGGGGAAAATGTTGAGAGATAACTATCAATGTCTGCTACAGAAAGGTATGGAAAATTGTCCATTAAAATCGTGCCTAATATACAAATATACAAGAGAATTAATCCTTTTCTAATTCAAACCACTGGGTCCCTCACAACAAGACATATTTTTAATACAGGAATGTCTTTACTGTTGCTAGATCTTTTATTGAATACCCATTTGGACTTTCTAATGTATCATGTCAAAGAATTATCTGTTAAAAATTAAGGTAAGGGCCAGCCCTGGTGGCCTAGTGGCTAAGTTTGGTGAGCTCTGCTTCAGTGGCCCAGGTTCGGTTCCCAGGCACGGACCTACACCACTCGTTAGCAGCCGTGCTGTGGCAGCAGCTCACGTGCAAAACAGAGGAAGATTGGTCACAGATGCTAGCTCAGGGCAAGTCTCCCTCAGCAAAAAAGAGGAAGATTGGCAACAGATGTTAGCTCAGGGCAAATCTTCCTCAGCAAAAAAAGAAAAATTAAGGTGAAAAAATAGCAGTTGATTGTTCTGCTTAGCAACAGCGGGTTATTTATCAACCTTTCTGATCTTCGTCAAATTTAGAGGAGAAAAGTATCTCTGTGCAGCGTTTATTTTGTTTGTATTTTAAAATTAGCCTGCTAAATGTCACTTATAACTTATATTAATCCGTTTATAGCGTGTTTTCTAAGATTTTAAAGATAAGGCAAAGCCGCAGGCTTGATTCTCACTTGGACTGGAGGTCACACACTCTGCCTAGATACCTCATAAGTTTATTGTCTATTATCCCTGTCTTCTCCAAGTATGTTAATCTGCTGTTTATTTGTATTTCCTGAAAAGATGTTTCTTGATTTGGCATGGCTAATACAGTCTTAACAGGATAGCAATATCTAATTTGAACAGATTTCTCTATATAGTCCTTAGCATATAAAATCAGTAAAGATGAATTTATTTGTAATGGATATATGTGTTGATTCATTCATTCTTCTTAGTTACATAATTATACATACATATATACAAACATACTATTCTCTTTTAACATAATGCAGAAGACAGTATGTGTGTATGATATAGAGCATGGTATAGAAATATATTTAAGTATATTAGCATGATTGGGTAAGTACACTAAATATCTCACTAAATCAGAATAAGTAAGTTAACTTGCTTTATCATAAATTTAAATCATATATTTTAAAGAAATTTCAAATTAATTAATTAGAACTACTTGGATTAATGACAAAGAAAACATTTAAAATTCTTTAATAAAAGATTGAAACCAATTCTCATAAGCACATTGTGGACACAAGTAACTGGTAACATAAATTTAAAAGTGCTTGAGGGCCGGCCCTGGGGCTTAGCAGTTAAGTGCGCGTGCTCCGCTACTGGCGGCCTGAGGTTCAGATCCCCGGGCGCGCACTGACGCACCGCTTCTCCGGCCATGCTGAGGCCACGTCCCACATACAGCAACTAGAAGGATGTGCAACTATGACATAAAACTATCTACTGGGGCTTTGGGAAAAAGAAAAAAAAAAAAAAGGAGGAGGATTGGCAATAGATGTTAGCTCAGAGCCGGTCTTGCTCAGCAAAAAAAGGGAGGAGGATTAGCATGAATGTTAGCTCAGGGCTCATCTTCCTCATTAAGAAAAAAAAAAAGTGCTTGAAACTACCGTATATACTGCCTTAAATAAAAGGTATATAAAATTTGATGCTTATGTTTATTAGTTATGGCATAGGAAAGTCCACTGTTAAAAAGTGCCTCAATGAGATTGTTGATTTCTCTCTCCCATAGTAGTGCCACAGAGTCGTTCAGATTCCTCCTAGCTTGTTGCTGCATCATTCCTTAGGGCGTTCTCTTTGACAGCACAGTCAAAACTGGCTCACCAGCATCATGTCTACATTCTAATGTCAAGAAGTAGGGAAGAAAAAAAAAATGGAAAGCAAGCAATTTCCTTTTTAAGAGCCATGACCCAGAAGTTGCACATATTGCTGCTGCTCTCACCTTTTTATCCAGAACTCTATTGCCTGGCCACATCTGTCTACAAGAGTCTGTGAAATATAGTCTCTAGCTGGGTAGCAATGTGCCCGTTGAAAACTCAGGGGTTCTATTATTAAAAGGAAGAAGGGGAAACCACATACAGGGGACCCTTAGCAGTCTCTGCTTTATCTAGTCAATACCTTAGACAGACATCAAGTGAATAAGGTAATTAACATTTGTTACAGAAAATCAGATTACAAGCATATCTTGCCCCTCTCATATGAATTAATAAAATAATCAACAGTACTAAGTAAAATTAAAAGGGTTTTTTTTGTCCTTAATCTACTATTATTTCAAGAAAGTTGGAGATTTAGTCCTGTAACAGCTTACCAAAGCCTGGGAAATATCCAAATTTGGTTGCCAAGTTACCATTTTGTGTGACACATAGTTAAAATCTAATCAAATTAAGTAATCTTCAGTAATAGAAGAGAAACTGCTTAAGTAAATTTAAAATATACTAAATTAATTCCAAGTAATGATTGTAAGCAGTTCTATACAACCAGTCAATTAAGAAGTAAGACAGTACTTAAGAAATAAAAATTAATGAAAGAATAAATATAAATCAGCATTTTACTTGAATATAATTCTTTTCCTATTTCTGTTCCTTCTCATCGAGTTAGTAATCTTTCCTGACAAGTCCCACAAGAAGATATACATGTAAGAAGAATGGATTGATCAGCATTCTAGTGTCAAATTACAACTAATAAAGATGTGGAAAACATGATAGAATTAGAAGATCAGTTGTCTAGATTCCTATGATCAGGAACAGAGAAAAATCCTTCCCAGCCTTCCCATCCTTACATTATCCAATTATTCAGCAAACATCTGTTGAGCATTTAGCCCATGTTAGATGCCATGCTATGTACACAGTGTCACAACAGTAAAGGGGACATAGTTTATGTTTGCAAAATGTTCACAGTCTCATAGTAAAGAAAAATAAGTCCATGGCCTCTTTCATCTCCATGTAATGAGGACGAAGTCACCAAATTCTGAGAATTCTACCACAGTTTCCTTATTCCTTGCATAAGAAAGCATTTAGAAGATTCTTTTCTGGAGAATCTGACCAGCCCAAGAGAAAAAGCTAAAGATACCACCCCAGATTCCCTGATGAAATGGTCCAGTCAGGTCTTCCCTCAGTAAAGTGCTCTATCAACATGCGCTGCCCACATGCACCCAGCCTCCAAGTAGCTGTATAGATCCCCTTCTTTAAATATAAGGAGACAGCCAAAGATCACCAGACATCTGAGAAGTGCGTGTGTGTGTGTGTGTGTGTGTGTGTGTGTGTGTGTGTGGTGGGAGGGAAGCTGCGAGAGAGGCAAGGAGAATTGTGCCATTACAACTAAGGGGGACAGAAATATAGAATTTATACTGTTTTATAAAATTGTTAACATGTTCCCTATTTGGAGATCCAATGATATATGTTCTACAACAGGGGTCAGAAAACTATAGCCCAGGGCCAAATATAGCCTACCCACCTACGGTTTTTATCAATAAAGTTTTATAGAAACACCACCATGTCCCTCATTTACATATTGCCTATGGCTGCATTCACATTACAAGAGCAAAGTTGAGTAGTTGAGATGGAGACCATATGCCTCACAAAGCCTAAAGCATCTACCATTTGGCCCTTTATAGGAAAAGTCTGAAGACCTCTCTTCTACCAAATAGGTAATTTGAATGGTCTCTTTAATCAATCATTTAATTTTCTTTTTCAGTGCCAGCTATATGAAGGGAGAATCAAAAATGATTAAGCCATAGAGCCCATCTTCAAGCAACTTATGATTTACTAAGAAGAAATAGCATTTATATATATAACCACATTAGGGAGTAGATAGCAAAAAGTGCTATGTCGGGTACAGATAGTACTCTATGGTTCTTGGGAGACGGGCAAATATTTATAAAGCACAGGGACTGAGAGAGGACTCCTAAAGTAGATGATATTTGAGTTGGAACTTAAAGATTAGATATGTCCTTGAAATCGTTACCCTTCTTTTATGTCCTTTGGATAGCTTTAGATATTTACTTGAAACAAGTTTTGAATTCAGATATTTTAAAAAATAACAATGATCTTGTTCTTTTTAAATATTATCTTTTACATAAGCTATTTGTGTTATAGTTTGATTTAACTTCATTCCTATTTAATTCTTATTGTCAAGGACTTTGAAAAATTTGTGTAAGGAAACTGATAAAGAATTCACATAATGTTCTCTACAATACTCTGATTTAGGTAGGAACCATTTATTATGAAATACTGTATGGCAGGAGAAAAGGAATAGTTAGGTCAAGGTAATCACTGCCAAGCTGTCCTCTAATTACAAGGTAACTTTGGCTGTTTGACATGAATCTGATTTCACAAAATATGTCATTCATTATTGCTGAAATGAAAGAATATTTTTCAAAGAACACAGTAGTTCTATAGCAACAGAAGACCAAAATTTTCTTTTTAACGGTTCATATTTTTAAATTGTATTAGAAGTAAAGATGAACATCCATATAGATAAGTAAGCTGAGGCTGTTCACCCACATCAATCTGGAATGATGGCTTACTACTTCCTTTAAAACATAACAGCCAACTACGGCAAGCTTCCTAACAGAGGGGCAATCTCCTCCTGGGCGGAGAGTCCCAGCTCTTATCTCAAGATTCCCTTTTGAGCATTCTTGCTTTAAGCATTGACCACCATTAAAAACCAACAGCACAGATGGAAAAAAAAAACTGAAACATCCACCAAGGCTTTACTAAAGACTCTGGGAAACAAGGAAGTAAACACAGTATCACATAAAACTAAATAAACAACAGCTCACCAGGACCCTGTGACACTGTGCCATCCTCACATGCTTCTGGAGAGAAGATGGGGCCACCATTCCCACACTGTATTCCTTCAGCTTTCTCCTACACCTGTTTTTTTCTCTCCATGCTTCTAAGAGATAGATAATCATTTCACCATGATTCGCAGGTTTCCTCACTGTTGTGTCCCAGATGGGTACAAATCAAGGATTTTTAAATTAAAATACAATTTGAATAGTTATTTTCATATACAACATGTCAATATTTGCCATTATTGTAAAAAGTAAGTTGTAATCTCAGAAACAAGATCACAATTAGGTGTTCACTGTCTGTCAAGGAAGAATGAAATCATCACATAGATGACCAGCTGCAGGTAACTAAGGGATGGTGCTGATGCAAAGTGTTGTCTGCCCCAATTTCTTGCTACATCACATGATTGAGCATCTCAGGCCAGCCTTTTCTCCCCTAATGTCTACTAATGGAATTCTAGCACTTTGCCTTGAAACTGTAGGCCATTTGAATTTCTAATTAAAAAAAATTTCAAATGGTAAGAAGAAGAAAATATTATTCTCTCTTCCTCTACAGTTGCAGAAAGGCAGATTTAGTTTTGTGACATAAAACTGAACTTATGAATGTAATTTCTAACAAATAAATCTTGTGAAACATCTGGACTTCGAAGATAATTGCTATGCCCCATAAAAGTAACCTCTAAAATCTAAAATAAATCTATAATTGTGATTGTCTAAAAAACTTGTTTTCCAGGTGTTAATATTTAAACAAATTCTGTCCTGTTTGCCTAGGACTTGCCTGGTTTTAGCACTGAAATTCCCACTTCCCAGGAAAACTCTCAGTCCCAGGTAAATCCAGACAGTTCGTCACTGTAATCGACATCCTTGTGTTCTGGAAGGTATAAACGCATGTGAATTTTCTTCGTAAAGTCAGAAGAGGATTATTGGCACTTAGCTCTTCTCCTCCAAGCAGGAAGATTTTAAAAACTATGCCTGTAATATTCCTTGCTTAAACAAAAAGGTTAAGAATCTGTGCCTCACTTAAATTAGCAAAGTAAGCAACCGCAAACTATAAACTTCCATGATAATTGTAAATAAGTCAACATGCCCTGGGTCCCAGAAAAGAGGAATACATTTTTGCGCTCATCAAGTACTCAGAACAAAAGGAAATATATTAAATGTCTACAATGTAATAAGATAGATTTATGACTAATTTTAAACTGCTAATCAGTAATAATTTTGGTGTTCTCTTAGAATTTAGAGGTGATTTGAGTAAAATGGTTTAATAGACTCAGCGCTACTAAAAACTGCCCCCAATTAGAATGAACCCTGTAGAACAGGATTAGAACCAGAGACATCAGTATGAACTCATGTTTAGCTAAATATAAATACAAATGGAGAGACACAATAACAACTATAGATATGTATGTATACATGGGTTAGTATACATACATATAGTACCTAGCTCTGTCTGCAGAGAGATCCTGGAAGCAATGACACCCCAGTAGCAGTTAGCATGTCCAGTTCCTGATCTTGGACTCAGGAGCCAACATGAAAGAGCTTCCAATGATCAGAGCTAGAACAATCTGAGCAACAAAATAAATAACATAGTATGGGAGTATAACTTAGGATATAATATAGCTATGAGATTCCTCTAATATCTTAGAAAAGGAATAACAGAAATGGCTGAAAAAGAACGTGGACATAAGCAAAAAATATATCTCAAAAAAATTTTTTGGAAAAAGGAAAGCAGTTGGAAGATTCTGGGAATCAATTAATCAAGATAGAAAAAACCATAGCCCAAATTGCTCACAGAAGAGATAGAGACCAGAAGAGGGACAATTTTCCTCATCAAATCCTGAGGATGCTCAAACCTTGGAGATGCCAGATACAGAATAGGGTAGAGTTGACGGACAGGGCTTTAGCAAGGGCTTTGGTTAAATGTTAGTATGTGAAACATTCATTTCCAACATTGCCTTCCCCACTCTAGATATAAAATCCTGGGACCAGTCGTCTATTAGCCAGAGGGCACCTTCTCTGGGAAAACTGAGACTTCAAGAGAAAAGATGATCTCTGAGACCACAGATTAAACCCTCAGAGATAGTCAAAAGACAGGGCTTCCATAAAATAAGAATTAGATGTTGGTTCTCCAGCTAATAGGAGTTTCAGAGGTGAAAAAGAATAATTGAAAGATGCAAATTATCAGAGAAACAATACTAGAGAAATTCCCAGAGATAACAAACACAAGTTTTCAGATTGAAAATTCCCACTGAGTGTCCAAAACTCCAAATTAAAAACAAAGCAAAACAAAAAGACTTAGGACATATTATTAGAAATTTTGTAACACCAAATTTAAATAACACAAATGAGAAAATATAGGTATCTACCAAGGAATAAGAGTGCCATAGAGTTTCTCATCACTAACCTGTATGCTAGAGGACAGTAGATGAAAATCTTCAAAAACATGAGGGAAAATTATTTTCAGCAGTTAATTCTCTACTCTGCAAAATTATCAGTCAAATGTGAAATAAAATAAAGGTATTTCTGTAAATGCACAAATTCAAATAAATTCTCCTCAGGCCCATCTTTTCTAAGGATTCTTCTTGACAATATGCTCCAACAAAATAATGAGGTAACCAAGAAAGAGAAAAGTAAGGAAATCTGAAATGGTGGATTCAACCTAAAAAAGTGGTGAGGGAGAGTCCCAAAAAGGCAGCTGAATAACAGATCTGGAGAACACTCAGGCCAACAATCAAGAGCAAAAAGACAGGACTCCAAGTTGACTCCAAGGTTTTCCAGGAAAAAGGGGAAGAAGACCAACGGAATAGAAAATATGGTAGAACTTTTAGAAAAATTAAAGGTATGTGGATGGAATTGGACAAAAGAAAAAGAGCACTTACAAACTCTAGGAAACAAATTTAAATATATAATAAATAAATGTATTCATATAATTATTGATTTCTGATCACTTAAATTAGTAATATATCCATATTGGGAAGATTGGAGGAGAGGTGGTGGGTGTCTCAAAAGAGATAAATCTTCACCAATCAAAACAGGAAGTCAATAGGTAATCTCTCAACTTGATTGGTAAGAATGCAATAGTATAAGCATATCATTGTAAGTAAGGACAAAACTACTGAAAATAAAGCAAGTAAAAGCATTAAAAATGATTACTTCTTAAAAGTTCTCATCACAAGAAAAAAATTTTATAACTATGTAAGGCTATGGATGTTAACTAAACTTATTGTAGTAATCATTTTGCAATATATACATATATCAAATCATTAGTTGCACACCTAAAACCATACAATGTTGTATATCAATTATAGTATCTCAATAAAAAAAAAGAAAAAATAATTGCTTCTTAGTGGGGGTGGCAATGGGTAGCACATGGCTAGTTTTCATTACAAGTGTTCTATGACTAAGTAATTTTTAAAAATATGTCCATGTTTCGTGTTAAACTTTTATATTTAAAAAATTAAAATATTAGAGACCTCACATTTTAAAAACCAGAGAAATAATAGAGAATTTCCCAGAGATGTGGGGTGGACGTGTCCATATTAACAGTGCCATCCACATGTCCAGCACCTGGTAATGTATATGTGCCAGGTTATACCACTATAAAATTTTGGATCGTTAAGGAATAAAGAGAAGACTCATGGATACAGAAAGCCATGTACTAATTCCAATTTATTTTCTAATCCATATTTTCTTTTCTTTCTTTTTGTTTTACTCAATAGATATTTTTCTTGAGCATCTAGCAGGTGCCAGGCACCATCTAAGATGCTGGGTCTATAGTAGTAATCAAAACCAAATTCTTGCTCCATGGAGCTCATTGTAGGTGGAGGGAACAGACAACATAATAACTAAATATAAGAAGTGTCAGGGAAGGTGAATTCTTAGGATGAAAAAGCATGGGAATTGAACATAATAATTCCATAGTAAATTCTGAATAAATTAAACATTTTTAATAGTTTCCTACCATCCATCAACCTGATAGTATTTCCCAAACCTGAGATTCCAGCTATTCTCAAAGCTACGTAAAAGTTGAAAGAATAAACCGATAAAGCACCTATATACCTTTCTCCTAAATTCATCAATTCTTAACAACTTTCTGTATTTGCTTCCTCTTACTCTCTCTCTCCAGACAGCTAGATAGATGAATAGAGTGTTTTACATTATTTATCTTTTTACTGAGCCATTTGAAAATAAATTGTAAGCATCATGACTTTATCTCTATTTCAGCAGGCATCTCCTAAGAATATTAACTTAACTAACCACAATACCATTATTTCACCTAAGAAAATTAGTGAGGTGCGCTTTTGTTGCTCCAAGGGTATAACTGCTTCTGAGACATTTTAGTGCAGAGAGCAAGGAATATATATATACATAGTCAATTAGTTCATTCTGATATCTCCAATTCCAATCCAACATCCTAGGGTTCTTCCTTAACTTCCCACATTCCATATTTGTAGCTCCCTTTTCCACAATGAAAATCCTTGTTTCCCTCCAAAATCTATATATTCATTAATTTACTCTGTTCCACTACACAAACACAATAGTTTGAGAGTTACACCACCAATATCACTAACAATAGCAAACCTAAAAAGAAGAGTTCAGATGTCTTTTGTGATTCTTTTTGTCCTTGGAATATTTTTTTAAGTGATTATGATCAGATTACTGTGTTCAAAAGTTACTTGAATTAATTCCTTTTTCTGTGTGGTTATGATATCAACTTTACATACAGTAAACGCTGTTTGCGTTTGTATTCTGTTTTAGTGTTTGTTTGCTTTTTCTTTCATCCTTTTTATTTATTTATTTTTGAATATATAAAATATTTACATGAATATTACGTTACAAAAGTCAAAACTATTTAAGAGTATATTCGGGGCCGGCCCCGTGGCTTAGCGGTTAAGTGCGTGCGCTCCGCTGCTGGCGGCCCAGGTTCGGATCCCAGGCATGCACCGGCGCACCGCTTCTCCAGCCACGCTGAGGCTGCGTCCCACATCCAGCAACTAGAAGGATGTGCAGCTATGACATACAACTATCTACTGGGGCTTTGGGGGAAAAAAATAAATAAAAAATTTAAAAAAAAAAAAAGAGTATATTCGGAGAACTCTAGCTCCAAGCCTTATCCCTTCCTTAATTCTCACCTGCCTGCTTATGTAACCACTTTCGTTAGTTTCTAGTTAGTCATTCCTGTGTTTTGTTTTTGAAAAACTAAACAGTGTATGTTGTGTGTGTGTCTATTCTTATTTCTCTGCCTTTATTATACAAAAGGGAGTTCACTACTCATCCTCTTTTGTACCTTGCTTTCTTTATTTAATGATACATCCTGGAAATCACTCCATATAGTTTCATAAAGATCTTCTTTGTCATTTTTATGGTGGTAAATTACTCCATTTTGTGGCTGTTCAGTTAATCTAAGAGTGGGTATTTAGGCTGTTTTCAATATTTTACTATTAGAAATCATTTTGCCATGAGTAGTTTTGCACATTTTTGTTTTGTATTTGTAAGACATATCCTCAAGGGCTTACTAATATTTCTAGTATTTGGCATAACAGATGGCTAAATGCTAGAGAAATGGGTAAGATCATGTAATAGTTGTCTATACCTTATCCAATTTCTTCTACCTACTAACAGAATCCTGGTTTAATTACAGGCCTCAGTACACCAGCTGGAAGACTATATTTGCTACTCACTTTTATGGTGGTAGACTCTACAGGGAGGGGATCCCTTTGCCCTTCTGTCCTCTGCATTCCTTCTGTATAAAACTTGAGCAAATTGTCCGGAACTGGAGCTGCAGTTTTGCACCATGAGGCAACCTCAAAAGCTGGATTCTAAGTACAAAGGATGGCATAGCAGATATACAGTAGACTAAGTTCTGGCCCCAAATTGCCTGCCTCCAGACTTCTTTTACATGAAAGAGAAATAATCTTCCATATTTCTTGAGCTATTTATTTGGCTTTTTCTTATAATCAGCCAAATAAAATCTTTGTGATATAGAAACTGGTACCTGAAAGTGGAGTGCTACCAAGAATTTAAGCCAAAATATGTCGAGGCTTAGCGGAGGCAAGCCAGCTGGAAAGCTGGTGATCCTTATGGTGAGGTAGCAAAACACATAGCCAAATGCTCGCCTCTGTACTGTGGAATAATGCCCGTGTGCGGATAGAGACTCCAGTGTTAAGGGAAATGATCGGAATATTCATAATGATCCATGTGTTGGCTCTTCCTTGTCACTTTTAGTAACACCTATGAGGGAGAAGTAAACTCAGACCAGAGTTATTAAGTCTGCAAACTGAGATCAAGGGAAACACTGGCTTAGCAAGGGAAGTGTTCTCTGCCTGAGGTCTGCAATCTAAGTTGAATGAGAGACCCACAGTTCAAAACCTCTGAGCTATAAGAGACAACCACTGCTTCTGCACTTGCAACCAAAGCAGTAATAAGAGATGTCTGTAAAACTTCAGCCTCAACAGGATTTAATATGGAAGGTGCATCTGCTGGCAATGGCAAGATTAAGAATGTGGCTTCCCACTGGAGTCATTATTTCACACGTCCTCAAGACATCAGCCTTGAAGTTGAGAGTGTTGGAGAGAACACCAAAGTCAAAAGTAAAAGATGAAACTCTTCAGGCTTTAGAATTACATAGCTAGGGGGGAGCCAGAGTAGTATCATGCTTTTTGGAAAGGACATAATGCCACTGTAGCAGCCCAGGCCCATGACCATGAAAACTGTCCCTGCCTCCTTGACTTCTATCTTCCGGAGGAAAACCAGCTGCTGCTAATGCTCAAGTGTCTGCCCCAAAGCACTTATATCAGAAATGCTGCAAGGAGGAAATCTGTTATTGGCTTTCTTCCTCCTAAGACCAGGAGGAGGACAGGAGGTCTAGCTGCTATTGGCTGGACTAACCAGTTCACTAAATCAGAACGTTGTTCTGGCTGGGCCCTGCTGACCAGCACAATGTTACTTCATAATCACTGATATCTTTTGAGTCAAAATACTTGAATGCTGGTCTTTGACTCTTTTCAAGGGAAGAAAAAAATATGCAAAAGAAGGCACCTATGCCATAAAAGTCTGCTTTGCCTATTTCAAATAAATCCCCAGGATGAGATCAACACAAGGCTAAATGAAGAATTCATACAGGAGGTGAAACTTGAAGGATGGGCAAAATTTCAATTAACTGACTTATTTCAAGCAGAATAAACAGCATGCACAAAGGGTCGAAGGTGAGAAGCCTCAGGGCTTGTCCGGACAATGGACTGGCTTGGCTGAGGCTTCAGGCCCAGGTAAAGGGATTCATTTGGACAAGACCTTGAGTGCAAAGCTAAGACATTTGGACTTTGTCCTGTAGGTAGTAAGGGTTTGTAGAAAACAGTGGGTGATGTTTGCAAACACTGTTTTCGTACATTTGTATAGCAACGCCCAAAGCTAAATCATGGAGTCAGCTAGGACCCATAGGAAACAACCCAAGTTCAACTGAGGAGAACGAATAAGCAAAATGGAGTAAACCGCTGGTTAAACCAGCAATCCCCTTTTGTGCTCACCAGCACAGGCAGCGATGGCAGGGTGGAAACAAAGTCAACTGCCTATTTGGAAAAACTCTTCCATCTGTATTTCTATAGAATCAGACTAACCAATTTGGGGACTTAGGTAGCATATTACGTATTATCCTTGCCAACTGAGAACTTTTTAAATCTTGCCTTTTTTCTCTCCATCATTATTTGATAGTAGGTCAGCACTGGAACGCATCTAGGAGCATCAAGAGTCAGCTTTGTGACTCATCGATCTGGATCAAAATCTATTCAAATGTGAGACTAAGTGACCATTTATAAATGTGTTGGAAATGTCTAAATAAATACAAAGACAGAAGCTTTTCTAGGCTTACTAAGCAACCTTGAATTTTTGCATCAATTTGTATAGTACACTCTCTATACGCCTTAACCCAGATAGGATAAAAAAATATTGTCTTTATTCAGTTTCATTTATGTCCATCAGATTGTGTACCTCACTCTGGCAATATGCTAGGATTTCTCCAAATTTTAGACAATGTGATCCTGAAATGTGGTGTAACCTCAGGTGACTTAGTGAACAACCATTATACCCACATCGGTGCCATCATTTCAGTCTCTGAACTGTCGGCCCCAGATTATAAATTTGATCTACCAGTTCATGAAGCTAGGTCACAGAGAGAGAACATCAGGCCTGGCTTTAAAAGGGGATTAGAAACAAAGATGGATTCAAATGTAAAAAGAGTATTCAAAAACAACAAAACAAAAAAATATTATCAATATCTTTCTAAGCAAGAGACTAAATTATTCCAACATAAATGCAACAGGAGTACTACTATTTGCTAGAGTTTCCTTCTCCTTCTCTCTCTCTCATTCTCTCTGTTTATCGTTTACCTCTCTCTTATTTGGTACAGTACATCCTTTTAAATTACATTTTGCCAGAGGCAAAGATAGTTTTTGTTGATGTTTTTCCACCTCTGGAGGGAAAGCAAGGGTGAGTGTCATTTGAAGGTAGACAGCATCTTATTTGTTCTGCTGGAGCCCTTGCACACTGCAGAGACTTGATAAAAGCTAAAAAAAAATAAGGAAAAAACCTACTATCATAGTACCATCAAGATCAGTGTCCACGGTTATACTGAGAACAAAAATTTTAACGCCACAATTCCAGAGTTGTGTTGCCATAGATACATAAAAACCCTTCCGAACTCAGGCACTTGACCTGCTGGATCAAGGCTCACAAAGAAGGTGAGAGTCCTGATTATCTGTTTTCCTCCACAAAATAATACTTTCTACTCCTAAAAGGAATGCATAGCCATCGAGCAGAAATTAAATAGACATTTTCTTTTTAGTTTAAAGATTTTTTAAATTAATAATGTTCTCTAAATCATAGAACAGTCTCCTCGGTGGGTTAGTATACTATATTAGTGTGGAGATGAAGACGATTGTCTGGTGCAGAAATCCAGGAGCTCTTACTGGGTTACTTGATATTATGAGTTGAGTCGTGTCCCCAGAAAGATTTGTTGAAGTCCCAGTCCCTTGTACCCATGAATGTGATCTCATTCAGAAATAGGATCTTTGCAGATGTAATCCAGTTAAGACGAGGTCTTAACTGGCGTCCTTACAAGAAGAGGAAAACGCCACGGGAAGACAGAGACACACAGGGAAAACAGAGGCAGAGACTGGAGTGACGCAGCTGCAAGCTAAGGAACATCGGAATTGCTGGCCACCACCAGGAGCTAGGAAGAGACAAGGAAGGATTCTACCCAAAGTCCGGATGGAGCATCACCCTGCCAACACCTTGATTTTGAACTTCTAGCCTCAAGAACTGCGAGGGCATAAATTTCTGTTGTTCTAAGTCATCTAGTTTGTGGTACTTTGTTACAACACTCTAGGAAACTAACACAATAATATTGTATTACAACAATGGCAGATATGGGAGTCAGGCTGGACTGGGAAAAGATATGAAATTTGTCTCAGAAAACCTGGATTTGGATCTTGGTTCTGCCACAACCCTGACACATGTATATTATGGTTATTATGATATGCTAACTTAAAATATTTTTACCTGAATTACAAAATGATTATTTAAAGCCTTAAACAAATTGTAAAAGTATATGATTCTATGCAAGTGGTTCAAGAATCAAAAGAGTTGGACTTCTCTACTATTCTAGACTACCAGAACTACTCTAATATGTCCTACCAAACAATTGACTATATCACTTTGACACTTTTTATTTTGTTTCTTGGACGTCACTGATTTTCTTAAATTTCCACTTTGCAAATTTTAAAACAGTGGTGAGAAAAGAGGTAACGTGTTAATAATTGTAGTAGAGAGAAGCTAGAAAACACTCTGTGTGTGTGCGTGTGTGTGTCTGTGTGTCTTACTGTTATTGTTGTTGACAGTCTCTCTTGAGACAGTGAGATTGGCTCTGTAGACCACTGCTATGGACTCATATGTTGAAAGCCTAACCCTTTGTGTGACTGTATGGGAGATAGGGCCTTTAGGGAGGTGATTAAGGTTAAATGAAGTCATAAGAGTGGAGCCCTGAACCAATAGTACTGGCATCCTTATACAGGGAGGAGACATCAGAGATCTCTCTCTCCCCCTCCACCGTGTTAGGGCACAGAGAAACAAGGCCACCTGCAGGCCAGGAAGAAAGTCTCACCAGAAACTGAATCCTGCTAGAACCTTGATCTTGGACTTTCCAGCCTCCAGAACCATGAGACAATAATTTTCTTTTGCTTAAGCCACAGAGTCTATGTTGTTTTGTTATGTCATGGCAGCCCGAGCAGACTGAGACAATCACTGACTGCCTGGCAGGGTAAAAGAAAGGCTGCACGATATGAACAGTTGGAGAAAACCTGTTCCAGGACAAAATTCCCATCTTGAAAATACATTGTATCTGAGTCTCCAGCAATATTTTGGTTTTCTTTTTAACACATTAAGGAATCATTTGGGGAAACTTCAAAAAATACAGATTCCTGGGCCACAGCGTCAGAGATTTTGAGTTAGTAGGTCCAGGGCAGGGTCTGGGTTATAGTTTTTTTAGATTCCCCAGATGATTTGGATGCACAGCCAGGCTTAGAAACCACTGCACCAAGGAAACACCTTCATTGACAGAGGTAATGAATGAAATACCCTCCTCTCATGTTCTCTCCTCCTCTCCTCAAACCTGCCTATCCCTGCCCACTCCTTTTCTTACCAGTAAAATGAGTTTAAAATAATCGTGTTGAATTGGAATCAGTGCATAGAAATTATCTGATGAAGAATAAGAAACTTGCCACTCTCTGGTCCAACAATTAGGTGGTACACACAAGAGCAGGACAAGAACCTTAGGAATCCACCAAATCAATTCTGTCTGCTCCATAGGTCTAATACAGATCTCTAGACATTTGTATTCAAAGTGCCTGTCTGGATTAGTCTATTTACTTTCTTTTCCCCTTTGCATTTTAAAACCATAGTTTTTGTCCCTCAGCCTAGAAACAAGTAAAAATTTCAAGATTCCTCATCTCTCCTGCCCCTCCTCTCCAGTTGGTCACCAAATCCTGTTGATTTTTCCTTTTTAAGTCTCTCTCAAATACTTCCCTACCTCTATATCTATCCACAGTCTCTGCCTTATTTCAGATTTTTATACTTTCACACATAGTTATTTCAATAGCTCTGGTTTTCCTTGCTTGTAGTCTTGACCTTCTACGATCTAATCCAGATTAAGGTCCTTCAGACTCCTTACAGTGACTGGCAGCATTCATCCTCCTTTCAAGCTTACATAAACAAACACCCAGGGCCAGTCACGCTGAATTATTTTATTCTCTGAACACTTTATCTTATGACTCAAATGAATTCACACATTTGCTATTGTAAAATGCCCTTCTGCTTGGAACATGACTTCCCGAAAACTTGTACAATCGTACTCATCATTCTTTCCAGACCATCCTAAATGCTGTCTCCTACATGAAATGCTCCAGACCTTCCCCTATAGGGTTAACAGAAAAACAAAAAACACAGTTTTTCTGAATAACTCAAATCTCTGAACTGGCCTGTCCTTGATGAGAAAAGAGTATAGAGAGGTAACAACCAAGCTTTGAACTTGTGCCTCTGGAACCTGGGACGTAAAGTGGGGTCTGAGGAAGCCACGATGAAGGGAGAGTCTGGCGCCTGAGAGGCAGCTCTGCAGCCTTTGTCTCCCCAATAGCATTAAAGGATGAAGAGACTTTCCCCCACCAGGCAACGTGGCCCCAAAGGGAAGGCTTGAACCATCTCCCAAGGTACGGACCATTTAAGCTGTAACACCAGGGACCCTAACTCACAATGTGAGGAGGAAGGAAGGAGAGAAAATTCACTGAGAGAAAGGTAAAATATTGCAGTATTCCACAATTGGCTCTGCAGTTATGATATTTGAAGTATCCAAAGCTGAAATTTTGAGAGAAGCTCTCATGGAAACTCAATCTATTTTCCTTCCAAGAACTCACTTTGGGAAGTGCTTGTTAATAATAGTTTCCAAAGCCTGATGTAGCTAAATTTAAAAATGTTTTTTTTAACACCAACCCTTGCTGAAAGAATTGTGGCCAATTCTCCCCGTAGAGACACAGGACACACGTGGAATATTCGTGCTGGCCTAGTCACCTGTAAATTCAAGAATTTGCTGGAACTAAAGTAGGTTTGGGGCCCTGTCAGACATGCATTCTTTGTGCTCCAAACTTAAAGAAAAGCAATTATGTCTCCTTTGTGCTTTTCCTTCCCGTTTCACTATCCTTCTCCTCAACATAAAGGTCACCTATGTTTTTCTGTCTCCCTTTTTTCTGTCTCCCATCACGTCAGCCTTTGAATCCATCTTTAAGGAGGTAGTCATGACAAAAGTACCAACTCTGGGGTCAGGAGAACTGGGATCTAATCCAGGCCGTGCCTCTGACCAGATGTGTGACTTTGGAAAAGGTCATAAACATCTTTGTTTTCTCAGCCCATGTCATCATCTATACAAAAGGAAGTTACTGTATATTAATGTCTTAGGTGCCTAATTTCTCTAAAATTCTCTGGGATCTGATAAATAAATTTATATCAAATATATCTGCATCGAGAAGGAGAGAAACACCTCCATTTACTAGCAATGGCCTTGAAAAAGTCATCTCACTTCTCTAAGCCTCACTACTGGTGCCAGATTGCCTAGTTTTAAAGGCCAGTTTTAAAGCCAACTTACTGGCTGCAAAGATTTGGGAATGTTACTTAACCTCTTTGACACAGTCTACCAATCTAAGAGATGAGGCTAAGAATAGCCCTTTCCCCATAAAGTTGTTGGAAAGATTAAATGAGTTAATACACATCACATGTTTACAGCAGTGCTGCAAACAGTAAGTGTTCAATAAACATCAGCTACTATTATCATCCTGATTGCCATTACAAAATGAGAATAACAACCCACTTCGACTTCTTCCCATGATTCATGAGAGTCAATTAAGATAATGTATGTCAAAGTGATTTGTAAATTTAAAAGTGCTATTTAAAGTTGAGGAATTATACAAATGTTTAGCAACTGGTTACTGGATTTTTTTAAATGTGCCATATCCATACAATGGAAAACAATTCAGCAATTGAAAGGAAGGAACTACTGGTATGTGCTACATACTAATGAACCCAAGGACATTTTGCTAAGTAAAAGAAGCCAGACACAAAGTATTGCGTATTTATAGGTACTGGTCTGCAAATTTATAGAGACAGAAAGCAGATCGGTGGTTGCCTAGGACTGGGGCTGGGAGCAGGGAAATTGACTGCAAATGGGCAAGAGAGAACTTTTTAGGGCAATGGAGATATGGTACAACTGGCTGCACAATGCTGTAAATTTAATAAAACCACTGAATTGTACACTGACAATGGATGAATGTTAGTTATATAAATTATACTCCAACAAAGCTATTAAAATAAATAAGTAAATAAATAAATATAAAGTTAAGATATTATTTTCACCTAATATGTTAGGTTCTAAACCCATTTCTTTTTTAAAAAATGATTTGAAATTGTTGGGTTTTGTGAAGACAGTGAAAGTGCTTTGAAAGTTGTAAATTTCTACAGAAAGTAATAATATTACTAATAAAAATAAATAATAATAAACACATTTTAAGGCACTCTGTGACTGGTTCACCCACACACACAGCCACCCGCACCACCAAATAGTCCCACAGGAAGCCCCTGCTTTAGTGAGCCTGAGTCCCACAGCCCACTCATTCCCATAACCAAGCTTTCCTTGCAGCTCTATCAGCCCATCTCTGGAGCACATGGCAATGGAATGGAAAAGAATAGGCTTTAGAGCCAGTCATGGGTTCAAATCTCAGCTCAGCACACCCTACCTGTATGATCACAGGCAACATATTCACCCCTGAGCTCCTTTTCCCGAGGGCAGGAAGACACGCACCAAGGCAGATAGATTAGCACTACACCAAGAGAGCCTAGTCATACTCCACGCGACTTTCCAAATCCAGCTTTGCCCCAATTCCTCCATATAAGCTTCTCTGCTCCTTCAGCTCTCACTCTGCTCCTTCAGCTCTTTCATGTGGTAATTCATGTAAGTGCCTTCACCTGCCTTGACTTTGAGCTTCTTGAGGGCAGGGACCAGGTATATGTCTTTCAAACTTCCAGGTTGGAGGTGTTCAAGAAACATTTATTGAAAATGTATCAACTGGAGTCAAGATGGCGGCGTAGGCAGACTCTGAACTCGCCTCCTCCCGTGGACACAGCCAATTTACAACTACTCGTGGAAAAATTACCCCTGAGGCAGAACTGAAAACTGGATGACAGGAACTCCTGCAACAACGGACAATCCTAACTGAGGTAGAAGAGGGAGAGACTCCCTTCCGGAGAGGAAAAACGCCGCCTTCACAAGCCGCCAGCTTCACGGCCGCCAGGAGCAGCTCACAGGTCCGCAGCCTCCCTGGAGGCGCGGGGCCCTGAGCCGGGAAGTGCCCCCGCTGTGGGCATTTTGTGGACCCAGCACAATCGAGACGAGTGGCATAATATCTGACTTTGCCTGCTACTAATACATTGGGGAGCACCCCCAGAAAACCCGGTTCACAAAGAAACTAAAACTGGCTCTTAAAGGGCCCGCGCACAAACTCACCTGTTCCAGAAAGCATCCTAAAATCACAGAAAGAAAGGTGCACAGTGCTTTGGTGACAAGAGACTCACCTAATAGGCCCTGAGTGCATCTCGGTGAGGGGTGAGACCTCTCCAGGGACTGGGACATTGGCGGCGGCCATTGTTGTGGCCTGGTGTGGGCGTGCTGACACAGACGCCATTGGAGTTCTCCCTGAGGCCTGCTAGCCCAGGGTCTGCTCCACCCGCTAGAGCACCAATTTAATCCAGCTCAGCCAGGGCAGGCAGCCCACCCTAGAGACTGGCCCCACCCAACAAGAAGCCCTCAGGCAATGTGTGGGCCTGCATAGATTGGTGACTGGATTCTCTGCAGCATGGCAACTGAGCCGACTTGAGCGGGGCAGGGTGTGCACAAGGAGCGGGTGGAGAGTGTGGGGCTCCCGCCGTGGAGAGACTGGGTCCGCTTGGGGAGGTCGGGGCACTCACACGGGGCAGGACTGTGTTGACTGTGTGTGTGGACCTGTGGGCAACAGGGCTTGTCAGCTGCAGAAGACTTGTGCTTCTCAAAGACCCACATAGGAGGTTTGCCCCACCTTCCAAAGCCTGAAACAATTGGGTGTTCCTGTGCCTGAGGCCAGCCCCACCCAGCTGCAATCCTCAGAGAGCTGACAAGAGACATAATAGGCTAGAGGCTTGCAGCAATTGTAAGGCCCTGAGCCTAACAACCTGCCACGCTGGGGGCCTACTCAGTTAAAAGAAATACTGCAACACAAATGTGGTATTAGAACTTACAGCCAACTGTGCTGGGGTGCCCCACACCTGATAAAGAGACTGAAGGGCCCACAACAACTACAAGCAGCTGAGCATTACAACAGCTGGCCAGGAGCATAACTCAGCCTCCCTGGGCACCTATAGGGTGAGCTAACAGGCCACAATAGAAGGACACACGTAGCCCACATAGGGGCCACCCCTGGAACATTGAGAACTGAGGGAAGCACACTGGAAGCCTCCTAAGGCATCACTTACATAAGGTCACCTATCCAAGAGCAGGAGACGTAGCTGACCTACCTAATATGTAGACACAAGCACAGGGAAAGAGGCAAAATGAGGAGGCAAAAGAATACATTCCAAGTAAGGGAACATGACAAAACCCCAGAAAAGGAACTAAGTGAAACAGAAATGAGCAACCTACCCGACAGAGAGTTCAAACTAAGAGTGTTAAGGATGCTCACTGATCTGGGGAGAAGAATAGATGAACTCAGTGAGAATGTCAACAAAGAAATGGAAGATATAAAAAAGAACCAATCAGAAATGAAGAATACAATAGTGGAAATGAAAAATTCATTAGAGGGACTCAAAAGCAGAGTAGAGGATACAGAAGAACGGATCTGTGAGCTGGAAGAAAGACTAGAAGAAATTACCCAAGCTGAACAGGTAAAAGAGAAAAGAATTAAAAAGAGTGAGGACAGTCTAAGGGACCTCTGGGACAACATCAAGCGCACTAACATCCGTGTTATAGGTGTCCCGGAAGGAGAAGAGCGAGACAAGGGGGCAGAGAATCTATTTCAAGAAATAATAGATGAAAACTTCCCTAACCTAAGGAAGGAAACAGACATCCAGGTACAGGAAGCACAGAGAGCCCCAAACAAGATAAACCCAAAGAGGCCCACACCAAGACACATCATAATCAAAATGTCCAGAATTAAAGATAAAGAGAGAATCCTAAAAGCCGCAAGAGAATCTCAAGTTACATACAAAGGAAACCCCATAAGGCTATCAGCTGACTTCTCAGCAGAAACCTTACAGGCTAGAAGAGAATGGCACAATATATTTAAAGTGCTAAAAGGAAAAAACTTACAGCCAAGAATACTCTACCCAGCAAGGTTATCACTCAAAATGGAAGGAGAGATCAAAATTTTCCCAGATAAGCAAAAATTAAAGGAGTTTGTCACCAAGAAACCAGTGCTACAAGAAATGTTAAAGGGACTGATTTAAGGGGAAAAGAGAAGACCACAAATAGGAAAAATTATCTATTTCCATGATTAGAACGTAATGGATACAAATGCACAAAAAAGAGGTTAGATATGATATTAAAAACATAAAAGGAGGGAGGAGGGGAGTTAAAGAGTAGAGCTTTCAGACAGAGGTCAAACTAAAGTGACCATCAATTCTGTATAGAAGAAGTAAGGAACAGAGAAGGACTACTAAAACACTGAGAGAAAAAAAAAAAAGTTAAAAAATAGCAGTAAGTACATACTTATCAATAGCTACTTTAAACGTCAATGGACTAAATGCTCCAATTAAAAGGCATAGGGTGGCTGACTGCATAAAAAAACAAGACCCATATATATGCTGCATACAAGAGACACACTTCAGACCTAAAGACACTCACAAACTGAAAGTGAAGGGATGGAAAAAGATACTCCACGCAAATGGCAATGAAAAGAAAGCTGGGGTAGCAGTACTCATATCAGACAAAATAGACTTTAAAACAAAAACTGTAAAAAGAGACAAAGAAGGGCATTACATAATGATCAAGGGAACAATCCAACAAGAGGGTGTAACACTTGTAAATATCTATGCACCCAATGTAGGTGCACCCAAATATATAAAGCAATTATTAACAGACATAAAAACAGACATAGACAGTAACACAATAATAGTAGGGGACTTTAACACTCCACTCACACCAACAGATAGATCATCCAAACAGAAGATCAATAAGGAAACATTGGCTTTAAAAGACACACTAGAACAGATGGACCTAGTAGATATATACAGAGTATTCCATCCAAAAACCGAAGAATACACGTTCTTTTCAAATGCACATGGAACATTCTCCAGGATTGATCACATATTAGGCCACAAAACAAGTCTCCATAAATTTAAGAAGATTGAAATAATACCAAGCATCTTTTCTGACCACAACGGTATGAAACTAGAAATAATAGGAAATATAGGAAGAAAATCAGAAAAGCCACAAATACATGGAGATTAAACAAAATGCTACTGAACAACGACTGGGTTAATGAAGAAATCAAAGAAGAAATCAAAAAATACCTGGAGACAAATGAAAATGAAAATACGACTTGCCAGAATTTATGGGATACAGCAAAAGCGGTTCTAAGAGGGAAGTTTATAGCGATACAGGCCTATCTCAACAAACAAGAAAAATCTCAAAGAAACAATCTAACAATGCACCTAAAGGAACTGGAAAAGAACAAACAAAGCCTAAAATCAGTAGAAGAAGGAAAATAATAAAAATCAGAGCAGAAATAAATGAAATAGAGACCAAAAGAACAATAGAAAAAATTAATAAAACCAAGAGCTGGTTCTTTGAAAAGATCAACAAAATTGACAAACCTTTAGCTAGACTCACCAAGAAAAAAAGAGAGAAGGCACAAATAAGTAAAATCAGAAATGAAAGAGGAGAGGTTACAACAGACACCTCAGAAAGACAAAAGATTATAAGAGAATACTATGAAAAGCTATATGCCAACCAATTGACAATCTGGAAGAAATGGATAAATTCTTAGAATCATACAACCTTCCAAAACTGGATCAAGAAGAAGTAGAAAATTTGAATAGACCAATCACCAGTAAGGAGATCGAAACAGTAATCAAAAACCTCCCCAAAAATAAAAGTCCAGGACCAGACGGCTTCCCTGGTGAATTCTACCAAACATTCAAAGAAGACTTAATACCTATCCTTCTCAAACTCTTCCAAAAAATTGAGGGGGGGGGAAGCTCCCTAACTCATTCTACGAAGCTGACATTACCCTGATACCAAAACCAGACAAGGACAACACAGAAAAAGAAAATTACAGGCCAATATCACTGATGAACATCGATGCGAAAATCCTCAACAAAATACTAGCAAATCGCATACAACAATACGTTAAAAAGATTATACACCATGATCAAGTGGGATTTATTCCAGGGATGCAGGGATGGTTTAACATTCGCAAATCAATCAACGTAATACACCACATTAATAAAATGAAGAAGAAAAATCACATGATTATCTCAATAGATGCAGAGAAAGCATTTGACAAGATACAGCATCCATTTATGATAAAAACTCTGAATAAAATGGGTATAGAAGGAAAGTACCTCAACATAATAAAGACCATATATGAGAAACCCACAGCTAATATCATCCTCAATGGTGAAAAACTGAAAGCTATCCCTCTAAGAACAGGAACCAGACAAGGATGCCCACTGTCACCACTCCTATTTAACATAGTATTGGAAGTCCTAGCCAGAGCAATCAGGCAAGAGAAAGAAATAAAAGGGATCCAAATTGGAAAGGAAGAAGTGAAACTGTCACTATTTGCAGATGACACGATTTTATATATAGAAAACCCTAAAGAATCCACCAGAAAACTTTCAGAAGTAATAAACGAATATGGTAAAGTTGCAGGATACAAAATCAACATACAAAAATCAGTTGCATTTCTATACACTAACAAAGAAGTAGCAGAAAGAGAAATTAAGAATACCATCCCATTTACAATTGCAACAAAAAGAATAAAATACCTAGGAATAAACTTAACCAAAGAGGTGAAAGATCTGTACACCGAAAACTATAAAACATTTCTGAAAGAAATTGAAGAAGACACAAAGAAATGGAAAGATATTCCGTGCTCTTGGATTGGAAGAATTAACATAGTTAAGATGTCCATACTTCCTAAAGCCATCTATAGATTCAACGCAATCCCTATCTAAGTTCCAACAACATTTTTCACAGAAATAGAACAAAGAATCCTAAAATTTATATGGAACAACAAAAGACCCCGAATAGCTAAAGGAATCCTGAGAAAAAAGAACAAAGCTGGAGGTATCACATTCCCTGATTTCAAAATATACTACAAAGCTATAGTAACCAAAACAGCATGGTACTGGCACAAAAACAGACACACAGATCAATGGAATAGAATCGAAAGCCCAGAAATAAACCCACACATCTATGGACAGCTAATCTTTGACAAAAAAGCCAAGAACATACAATGGGGAAAAGAAAGTCTCTTCAACAAATGGTGTTGGGAAAACTGGATAGCCACCTGCAAAAAAATGAAAGTAGACCCTTACCTTACACCATACACAAAAATTAACTCCAAATGGATTAAAGACTTGAATGTAAGACCTGAAACTATGAAACTTCTAGAAGAAAACATAGGCAGTACGCTCTTCGACATCGGTCTTAGCAACATCTTTTCAAACACCACATCTCACCGGGCAAGAGAAACAATAGAAAAAATAAACAAATGGGACTACATCAAACTAAAAAGCTTCTGCACAGCAAAGGAAACCATCAACAAAACGAAAAGACAACCTAACAATTGGGAGAAGATATTTGCAAACCATACATCTGATAAGGGGTTAATCTCCAAAATATATAAAGAACTCATGCATCTCAACAACAAAAAACTAACAACCCAATTAAAAAATGGGCAAAAGACCTGAACAGACATTTCTCCAAAGAAGATATACAGATGGCCAACAGACACATGAAAAGATGTTCAAAATCACTAACTATCAGGGAAATGCAAATCAAAACTACAATGAGATATCACCTCATGCCCGTCAGAATGGCTATAATTAACAAGACAGGAAACAACCTGTGTTGGAGAGGATGTGGAGAGAAGGGAACTCTCATACACTGCTGGTGGGAGGGCAAACTGGTGCAGCCACTATGGAAAACAGTATGGAGATTCCTCAAAAAATCAAGGATAGAACTACCGTATGATCCAGCTATTCCACTGCTGGGTATTTATCCAAAGAACTTGAAAACACCAATTTGTAAAGGTACATGCACCCCTGTGTTCATTGCAGCGTTATTCACAATAGCCAAGACTTGGAAGCAACCTAAGTGTCCATCAAGGGACGAATGGATAAAGAAGATGTGGTATATATACACAATGGAATACTACTCAGCCATGAGAAACGATGAAATCTAGCCATTTGTGACAACATGGATGGACATTGAGGGTATAATGCAAAGTGAAATAAGTCAGAGGGAGAAGGTCAAATACCATATGATTTCCTTCATTAAGTAGTAGATAATAACAACAATAAACAAACACATAGGGACAGAGATTGGATTGGTGGTTACCAGAGGGGAAGGGGGGAGGGAGGAGGGTGAAAGGGATAATTGGGTACATGTGTGTGGTGATCGGTTGTAATTAGTATTTTGGTGGTGAACATGATGTAATCTATGCAGAAATAGAAGTACAATGATGTACACCTGAAACTTTTACAATGTTATAAACCAATGTTACTGCAATAAACAAAAAATTAAAAAAAAAAAAAGAAAAAAGAAAATGTATCAACTATTTCTCTCCATCACTAAGTGAGCTGCTTCTCATGATTACTTCTGATGAAGATGTGTGTTGATCATGGGCCACTGTCTATACCACCAGAGCTTGAGGTTTAGTTCCATGCTGGGTTTGTCCTAATCCACCTAGTCTGCCTTACTTATTTCTTCATGAGAACAAATACGAACATATGCCAACATGGAGAAATAGCCAGTTTGTGGCCAGAGAATGGAGTTTTTTCTTAGTGCAAGGCCAACTGTTCCTGTAGAGTTTGGACCCTGATGACATGTTCTAATCAATTCAGTTAATCAACCTAGATTCATTATTTTGCTCCCTATATCCTGATGTTGGTGAACACCATTAGCCAATAGAGTTAACAAATAAATATTTTTAAAGAGAAAATGTCTTCATTCAAAAGCATTGTTCAAGACTGTTGCCAACTGAACAATTTGTTCACAATATTTTGTCACTCCCAGGCCCATCTCTACAGAGCCCTTCCCTGAAATTCCCCCCAGGGGGAGAAGTATGCTTTTTATTCAAAAAATTTAGGCTCAGCCATATGACTTGCTTTAGCAAATGGCATGTGAGCAGAAGTGATTTACCCTATAATGAAGCAAAACCTTTAAGGACCATTATAGTATTCCACCATTACTCTTCCCTCTGCTTTGAGAATGGCATGGCTTCATTGGCCTATGTCCCATAATGACTGTGTCGAGTGGACCTGCAGCCAATCCACAGCTAGTATGCTTTGTTACCATAACATAACTTATTGAAAGTTGACTCATGCAGAAAGCTACCTATAGACATTTCATCCTCTCCCTCTGGCCTTTGTCATACCACAGACATAGGATATAATTTAAAGCGTACTCTGTGAAATCAACAGTAAAAGAGATACTAACTATGTCATGGGGTTATTGGGATTGTTTGATGCAAAAACATATGGGAAGCACCTAGGATTGTGTGAGTTCAATAAATGTGAGCTCCCTCTCCATCACAACTCCTCCTCTTCCCATTTTATTCCCACTTCCAAGGTGGAGAAAGAAACTACAGACAAGTGTCTACTAGGATCTTGACTTTTCTCTGTACTGGTGAGATGAACAAGTCATACATAGTCCCTACCTTAAAAAGCTTCTAGTCTAACTCCTAGCAGGAAAATGCAGTATGTGCATGCTTACTTCCTCATATATTAAAGTAAGCTTCCAGCATCCAAGTGGAAAGCTAACAAATGTGATTAGGATGTGTCTTGCGGATGGAGGCAATCCATTGTTCATCACTTTTCCCACTCCCCACCAATACCAACCACCCCTCCTCCTCTACACACACAACCACCACCCCCACCTCCAACTGTTACTCCCTGATCCTCAAGGCTGGATTACACTTCCCTCCTTTGTGCTCCCACGGCACCCTATACTTCTACCTTCACCCAACTATTACTTTGGTTTGGATTTACTAGTTTGTGAATCAGTCTTTCCACTAGACTCTAGGGTCTGTAAGGGAAGAAACTGTATCTTCATTATTGTATTCCTAGAAGCTGGCTCATGCCTGGAACAGAGTAGGTGTTTATCAATATTTTTTTAAGGAATGAGTGAATTTGATCAGTTAATTCCTTCATAGTGACTTTTGATTTCTCACTTCAAGTTGATGAATTTGTTATGCCATGTGCCCAACTCAATCCTTATAGACAATTTTAAACTGACAAGGTATTCTCCATTACGAGATTGGCACGTGATTTACATATACCCACAATTTTAAAGCACTCACAGAGCCCCATGGAAATTCAAATGAGCAGTCCACAAATTGAATTACCAGCTCCTAATTAAGCGGATGTTGATTTCCATTAAAACTAGTAAAAATATATCCCAGAAGTTAATTAATAGCTTGAGAATAGCCATGAACCTCATGAAGCTGAAATCTGCCAAAGCAGGAGTATTCTGAGCTTTGTCCAGGAGAGTTTCCAAGTGTATAATATGTTTCCATAGTTGCTTACACTGTAATAACCAAATAGATAAGCTAATTTCCTAAAAAAGAACAGAATGAACTCAAATTTCCTTCATCTCTTGGAAGGACTCCAGAGGTGCCAGGGTAGGACCACATCCTTACTTACTCCTGGGGTATCTAAAAATCTTTGATCCTATGAGGTTCTTTTTAAATATGAAGAATGATTCTTATTATGTTTATTTTTATATAACACCTCCATCATCAAACACATTTCAAAATAGAAGTACCATCTTTCTTTGGTAGGAAAATATCCTTCCATCCCATCCTCCTGTTAGGCTTTAGTCCACTGAAGCCTTTTCTCTAAGTGTAATGCGATTAACAGAAGCAAATCACAATTCAAGACTATAGTTTACCAACCTTCCTTTCTCTTGTTCAGTGAAATTCCCCTTCCCACCCATCACCCAGCCCCTCCTGACCCTAACAGGCGCTCCAGAAGGCAGGAAGGAGCACACACATGCTTGCTTTCTGAATTGAAGAAGAAGGATTTCATTGTTTCAGAATTGCCAAGCTACAAAAAAAAAAAAAAAGCCTTCTTAATTCAGCCCTAAGGCTACACACAAGAAAGGCAATGTGAGACAAGTATTTTGGAGAGCTACATGAGTTGTCTACAGGGGTTCCAAGGTCCTTCCAACTGGAAGATTGTATCAGGCTGTCTATAGATCACATTGTCTGCATAAGATTTTCTATTTCTTTTTATGGCTCTCATCTCTCCTCTCCTAACTGTCAGGGTTGTAGTTCAAATAATCTGATTTTCCCCTGAGATATGGGGGAATCAATCTATGTAAAGCTTCAAGGTTTCAAGCCACCCAACTAGCCCTCAGGAAGCCTCCTTCGGCAGTGCCAGGGGTCTGTAAAGTCCCTCCAAGTTGACTTCTCGGGCATTGAAGCAAGTGGATGCTCCAGGAACACTAGGAGGAGGATAAAGTCCCTGCCAACCTGAACTATTAGCTCCAACCGCCCGCACCCCGCACCCCTTTCTCTTTTCTTCTCTGCTTTCCCCACCTCTCTGCCCCCTTCCACTTTTCCCCACCCCAATTTTCCTCCACTTCTTCCTCACCCCCTTCTTCCCATCTCTCTCCTTAAAGCATCCTGTGGGTGTTGACTGTAATTTTCCCCTCCCCAGGACTTGCCTGGAGGAGCCGCAGAGAGGCAACGTCCAAACCCGCCAACCACTCCCTCTTTTCCTCTGCCTCCTCAACCCAGGCTGCCCACAGGAGAGGGGAATGGGGTCTGCCTCTCCTTGCACCAACAGGCCCCTTCTCCGCCTGGGCCGCCGCCAGGAAAGGGCTCAGGAGGCGGGTCCCTTGTCCATACCTCCAACCCGTAAGCCAGATTTATAGCGTGGACAGCGCTGCCCTCTAGCGTTTGCAACAAGAGCCCTGAGGGCGCCACCAGCTCCAGAATTCTCTTTTACAGCCTAAACAAGACTTGCACCTTGGCGCTCCGACCTCCCAGTTTTCCTCAACTACCACCTCCCGAGTTGCACCCTGGCGCACCTTTTCATCCCACCCACCCCCTTTTCAGTTCAGTGATGTCCTGGGTGGCTGCAACCTGCTGGCTGATTTAACAGACTGCCCCCTGCTCCCGCTCCCGCTCCTCCTCCTCTTCCCCGCGCTGCCTCTCGCCTCCTCTTCCAGTCGGGGCGCCCAGACTGGGCGAAGCGAAGCGCAGCGCCCGCCGCCCGCAGCGCCGCCCCGCGCTCCCGGCTCCGTCTCGCCGCAGCCCAGGGTCACCCGCGCGGGCACAGGACGCTCGAGGGGACAGCGCCCCGGGGCTCAGCCTAGCCCACAGCTGGCTGATGCGAGAAGCAGTGCTTTGATAAACCTCAGGAGAAAAAGGAGCGGACTCGGAGTGAGACTTCTGGAGCCAGCGGGACGCCCCAGTTCGCCCAGTGCGACGCGGCTGCACGCACCGTCCACAAGGTGAGGGGCGCACGCCTTCCGGGGGCGACCGCGGCTCCCCTGCTCACCCCGACCCCGAGTCAGGGCTCACGCTCTGGCTTGGGGATTTTGGACCCCTCTGAGAGGCACAGGCGGCCGTAGTTGGGGCACGGGGAGGGAGACTCCGGGGGTCGCCTGGGCGCTGTGCCTGCCCCCTGGACCTCTTAGTGAGGAATGCGTTTCTCGGTCAAACAGTCTCCCAAATGAGTGACCCTGAGTGCCGGCGTTGTGCATAACTGTAGTTTAAGAAATGTATCCTGCTTCCTTGCAAAAGGATTTGAGGCGGCTTCAGATTAAATAAATGTAGAAGGGGTGCTAGGAGGAAAAATTGGGGTGGAAATCACGCGGAGATGGGTGTGCTCCGGGGACGGCCGGAGGACGAGGTGAATTCAAAGCCAACGCGAATTGAAAACCCTTTCATAGAAAGGACTGCACGGTTGCTCCAGCCCTCAGAAAATAATGATGTGCTTCGTCCTGATAAAGAAAATACCTAGGTGGGGAGGTGATGGGGCTGACTCATTTTCTTAAATTACAAAATAAAGCTTGGAAGTGCAAGTTAAGACGGAAGTTTAGTCTTAAGCTATTTCCACGCAGTCCTGCAAGGTGAGAGACTGGCCCTCTACGTAGTGAAAATGAAAGGGAATTGAGGCTAAATGGAAGTGGTTCCCGCACTCATCACAGGATCATACAACGTTTTGCATTGTTAAAGTATATATACTTTTGTGTGTTTCTGCCTGCGTCCAGTTTTGGATAGGACCTTGTATTCAACCTAACTTGCTTGTCCTTGAGTTAGAAGGATGAGGCAGAGGCTGTCAGCATCCTACGGTGCTTCTTCCTAGCCTTCCTTATTGTCCTTCCTTGCCTCCTGCGCCAAATCTCTCTGAGTCCAGGAGGGAATAAAAGATGGTCAAATGCCTGGGGGAGGGGTATTTTTCCCAATTAATTCAGGGTTTTCTTACCATTCTTCTTTTACCCCCAGCTCCAAGCAGTATATGCTCTGGTCTGAACTTGACATTGCTCGGAATATGTATTTGCCACAGTTACACATTCAGATATAATGTGCATGACCTTAACCATCCAGGGTGGACTTGTGCATCCAGGGCTTTCCTGAATTAACCCTGCTCATGGGGCAGGAAGCAGGGCCTGTGTCTGGCTCCCTGTGTAGACTCTTCCATGGGGAACATATTTGAAACGCCTTTGAAATACATATTTGAAATACAAAGAGGGGATTATGAGCCAGCCTTTCTTCTCTTGCTGGTGCACTGGTTATGCTGCTGAACTAAATGAGATGACCCTGTCTTCAACAAATAAATGAGTGGAGGCATTTGAGGCTCACTTAGCAAATGCAGGAAATGTGCCTGCCTGCCTGCCTGCCTTTTTCCTCCCTTCAGAACTTTAGCTCTCAGACCACAGAACTGTGAAAATGAAGCAGCCCTCCTAAGTGGGACGGAGCTCAATTTCTGTATCATGTTTAAAGCAAAGGGTGTTGCTTATTTCTAAAATTGCATAGCACCTCCACAACTAACCATTTGCTGCATAGAGGTGAGAGAGGTACTTCTGCCCAGGTATTTCATCATCGGAGAGCTATACAGAGAAACTTGTTCAAATCCTGATTCATCATTGTTGATAGAACTTAACTGTTATGTCATCATCACCTGAAATGGGCTGTAGAAGCCCAAGGATTGCTACAGATCTCTGTATAAATTGACTTGTAATGAAAGAGCTGGAAAGGAGCTCAAACCTAACATAGCCAAGACTCTGGCCCTCAGAGTCCTGGTATGTACATGCCTAAATATTCCTTTAGGTGGTAACTGTTCCTCTCATGAAGAATTCTGGGGATGAAGACTTCACAGATTATTTTTATACATATTATAAAGTATTCAAATTGACCATTTTCATCCACCAGCTGACAAGTTTAAAATTCCGCAGAAATCAATATCACAAACCTAGTAAACTCAAGTTTTCATGCTTTTCTCTTCTCCTGCCCACGGTAACTTTACTCGGGGCATATTCCCAGACTAAGTGCTCCTGGGTATCGTCGTGGACACACCATTCCCTTGGGCACTTGTTGAGACATGAGCCACAGCTTCCCTTGCAACTCACCCTGATATCACCTTTGTTAGCCTTTCTGCTGTCTATTCAAAACATTTGCTTCCCATTTCTTCCTATTGATGCCTGGTCAGCATCAATCATGCAAATAAATTTCTATCCTTTTGAGGAAAATAACCAAGTCAGGGATTTTCATAGGTGGTGTCTAGGAAGAGACAAAATCCAGGACACCCCTCTAGCCCAGGTGACACTGCAATACATTTCCGTTCCCTAATATTTGATGAGATTATTATTGGGGAGCAAAGTGAGATGCACCTGGCCCCACCTGGCTCAAGCACCTCCCTGTCAACATATTACCCCCACCACCACCACCAAGATTCCAAGGCTTCAAATGGAAAGTAGATCCCTTTGCAGGAAACCTCACCTGTTGGGTTATCTTCTCATTACTCGAGCACCCGATTCCCTATGCCTCGCTTTTATGCAGAGGTCATTTTCGATGTTTCTGTGGTCCTTCTTGGAATTTGTTTCTATGCTACCCTTTAAAAGTGAAAGATCTAAATCTAACATTCTAATATGAGGAGGCCTTCCTTCTATTTATGTAGGCTTATTTACATGAGAAAATAAGCTTGAAGCTGCTGAAGAAGTGAATGTCAACCTAATAAGGATGTATTGTCCATGCCGTATGTTATCAAGGCCATCTCAAGGCAGAGGTGAATCTGGGCTTCTCATGCTGTATGCTCCTTACTTCTCTACCTCCCACATCTTTATACATGTGAAATCATGTGAACGTTACCTGTGGGGAAACACTGAAGATGAGTATGCTCTGTGGGTGAGGAGGGGGGCAGATGGGTGGACAGGGAAGAGAAAGGCAAGAAATGGGGCAGCGGCTCTTTAGAGCGGCTGACTTCTCTCTTGTTTTCTCCTTCCTGAGTCATTTTCCGGAACCAGTATTATGGCCCATAAAGTTGGGAGTCCAGGTCGGCCAACTTACCAAAGTGTGCCTTCCTGAGAATGAAAGGACTTTCATCAATATCCCATCTACTTCATAATTTGGTATCTGTTTCCACATCTTGTGGATTAAGAAATTGAGAACCAAAATTTATAGAGATCATTCAGTCAGTCAATTGGCATATTCCTGGATCACAATAGATTGGCCAAATCCTTGAGATTCTATTCTTAATACAATTTGATTCTAATTTTATTTATCATTTCTAGCTCTGTTTTCTTTTCTCTCACCCACTGTGGATGACCTGCTTCACTGTGGTCCTTATCCTAATAGATTTCAGTGCTTTTGTTGCATGATTATATTCCCTTAAGACATGCCAAATGAAAATACATGTAGCCAGTGGAACACTTGTAATAGGTTCATTGTTAGAGCTGTCTCCTGTTGATCCGTTCTCAACACATGCACTTCTAGGATTAGGAAGACAAAATCCTTTAAAAGAAGCTGTAAAACCCAATCCTTCTACATCTGGATCATTTTAAACTACAAATTGTAAGAGGAATGAGCACCTCGAGATTCTAGTTATCAGTACAGACCAGATGGAAGGTCTTTATGAAATCTGGCATGTGAAGGGAAGCATTTTTATAGCAAGAAGATAATATTTTGGAAAATAGCAGCTTGCACTTCAAAAACTCTCAGATCCTTCTAATGACCTCATCTACCTAAAGTGCCCAAATAAAGTAAAACCAGACTCCATGAAACGTCTTTCCTTAGCTGCAGCTGTTCTTTACCCCTTTATCAGATAATGGACATGTGGTGATATTTCCAAGGGATTTGGGAAGGAACGGCATGCCAAGAAAGTCAAATTTGTGTCAAGATTTGTCTTCTCAGGAATCGAAGACAAGCCAGACTACTTTGGGGAGTAAACTCCACCAAATGGATAGTGAGGTTGATAGGCAATACCTCCCCAAAAGTGACTTCAGCTGCAATACCCCAGTAATGTTGAGTTCTCACAAATCCATTCATTGCACTGATGGGAGGGGAAGGAGGAAGCCACAACACATGATGAGTGTCTGCCATGCTTCAGGAACTGTGCTACGAACTGCACATATAGCCTTCTATTTCATCCTCATAAAAGCACGGCAGGGTAAGTATTATCAGCCCCACAATTCATTCATTCGTTAAAAACCCGTATTTGTGTTCCAATTACCTGATCCACTGTCCTTTTCAGGGACCTGCAAGATATCCAGAGTGAATGAAGTGAACACACCCAAAGGGAATAGCTGAAGAGAAGGTTTGCAAAGTGTGCTGGTCAGAGAGGGGATCCTATGAATTTGGACTTTACCCTGTAGACCTGGGGGAATCATTACAGGATTTTTAAATGTGTTTATTAAGAATAATGTACATACAAAAGGTGTACAAATCGTAAGTTTTAAGCTCAGTAACTTTTCTCAAATTGAACATACTCATGTAACTTTCCACATCAAGATAAGAAATGGAGCATCTGCACTACACAAGTTCCCTTCCTGTCCCCACCCCATCATTATTCACCCTCCTCCCTAAATGTAAGCACCACCTGCCGTCCAACATCATAGATTATTCTGAGCTTTATAGACACATAAATCATACAGAATGGTCTCTTTGATTTGGCTCAATGTTATATTCATGAGATCTATTCATGGGGATGGTTACACCAGTAGCTTGTTAATTTGTTGTTGTTGTTGTAGAGCACTGTATTGTGTGAATGGGCCACAATTTATCTAAATTTATATAAAATCTACCATCGATGGGCACTGGGGTTTTTTCCAGGTTTTTGCTATAATAAATAATGCTTCATTATAGTGTTTTAAGCCGTTGACCAAAATAATTAGCTTGATGTTATTAGGGAGCGCACTCTGGCTGCATTATGGAGGGAAAGGAATGGGTCTGGAGGAGACCGGTACCATAATGAGAGCCCAAACCAAGGCCATATCAGTAGATATGGAGAGAGGGAAATGGAAACGAGATGCATTGAGGCTGTAAGGGAAGAAGGAAACAATAGCAAGCAGATATTAAATGGATGTAAGGAGTGAAGGAAAGTATGGAATGCAGGACAACTCCCAGGTTTCTAAAACTAGTGAATAATTTCCCCCTTCACTGAGACTGAGAGCACAGGAGAATGAACAAGAACATATCTGTTGGATCTCAGAAGGTTAAAAGAATCGCTCAGGGTACCTCCAAATCTGTGCTTCTGCTGCAAAGCACTTTGCTTCTCACCTGGCTCCCAGCATGCCCCTTCCTCCTGAAAAGCCATCCTTTTTAGGTGACTACCCCAAATTGTAATGAGTAGTCACCTAAAAAGGAACATGGACCACTTCATATTTCCTGAACTGTTGACTACAAATCACTTGCTTTTCCCTTCAATTTCATCTCCTTTCAGCAAGACAATTACCAAAGAAGGAGATGATGATGAATCAGCTAAAACTTTGTTTTACCTTCTAGACTACAAGACAGAATTCAGGATAAGAGAATGGAATAAAGAAATAGAACGTCGAGGGCCTAGTCTTGTTCTGGTTGGTTCAGGGGGACAGAGCCAATTAAAATGTGCAGAGAGGCAGATACCAACACTTCTTGGAAGAACTAACACTATCTGAAAATGCAATTAGACCTATGAGGTGTACTCTGCGGCTTTGGGAAGTGCGATGTCTTTGGGGACATGTCACAGGTTGGGCTCTCCATACTCAAGAGAGACGCACTCTATGATGGGGTTGATTGTGCAGGATGTTTATTAGGGAGTGCCCTTGGGAACCACACGGGAGGAAAGGAAGGAAGCAGGATTGGCAGAGGGAGAAGTTGAGCAGCAAAGTCGGTCCAGCAGCCTCAGACAACCCCAATTAGAGTCTGAGCTAAAATGATCCATCCGACTTGTCCCAAACTAGACCAAAAGGGTGTAGCTTTCCAACCCCTTCCTCCACCAGACACTGAATGTGGGCTGCCCTGAGAGGAGCACGATCTTGGGGAGGAAGCTCTCTGTAGCTGAGGACTTCCCGGAAGGGGCTGATGGTTGGAGGCTGTCCCAAGCCAAGCCCAGCAGCTGGACTACAAGGCCTGTCTCGAAGGAAGGATCTGGGCAGCATGTCTCTGTGTTCATCTCAGGGACTTTTTTTATATGGACTTCAACTCAGAGGATTAAACTACGTAATTTTCCAGGCTCCTTCCAACTCTCAGATCTGCACTTACTTATTTTGTTATACCCAGGTTTCTAAGCCACTGAAGAGTTTACAGATTGTTGTAAATAATTTGCCATTTTGCCTTTAATCTCTCCTCCCTCCCATTTCAGCAAGTAAATATATCACTTGAACCACTCGAAGTGGATGGGAGGTAAGAATCCCTATAAACATACGTGTCCCCTTCATGCAGAACTTCTCATAAGAGGGTAGAGAGGGTGTACTGCCAACTGTCCTCAGAAGGAACTTTTTAGATGATCATAAAGGGACAGAGTGTGTGTGTGTGTGTGTGTGTGTGTGTGTGTGTGTGTGTGTGTGTGATGTTAATATCCATATTTAACACTTGAAAAAGACTTTCCTATAACTGGTGCTTTATGATTGGACCTGCATGACAACTGAAATATAATAGGAAAACTGCTCATGAAAAACCTCCCCCTACTATCTCTGCCTATTCAACTCAGTAACATAGTACACTGCAAAGGGATTTTATGCTGTACACTTTTGGCAAGGGGCTGGCTAATACTTGTCGGCTCGAAGACCCTCTCAGAGCAGATTCTGCTGGGGAAGCCCCTACTCTCACATGACACACAGCAGCCCCTGAGCTGCAGACGCTGCCTCTGAACTCGTGATTCATTCCGTCTTTGCTTTCAGTGCTGGGACTGCTGTTCCAGCTTTCCCACAACTGTATTTAGTGAATTCCTCCCAAGAGCCACTCCACAAAGTTTGTACGGCACAGAAGGGAGGAATTACACTCTGTTTCCTGCATTCATCCCAGCTCCATTCCTGGGCACTATTTGCTTTTTCTCTCACAGTTTGGTCTCCTTTCAGAAACAGTTTTAGTGTCTGCAAAAGCATCATTATAAAAGAAACATGGTCTTTTAAGAAAATGTCGTAGGTTTTTTGGCCTTTGTGTGTTAATTTTCTGTAACGTTCTTACTCCAATTCTCCAGTTTGCTGCTGGTGATTATAATCTGATGCTCCCCCTCCCTTATTACCTAAAATAAGTTCTTTGACTGCTCTGTACCTCAGTTGTCCCATCTCTAAAATGTGAATGATAATTCCTGCCTTATAGACCTATTGTGAGGAGTAAAGAAAAGATACTGCAACATAGACCGTGAAGAAATGTCAGGTATTATTACAATTATTATCTTCATTATTATTCCTATGTGAGGTGTTGTAGAAATAATCCTGACCTAAATTTAGATGAAGGATGTGGTGCTGGCCTTGTAGAACATAAAGGGAGATGGGTCCAGGCTGAGTTCCACTGCCCTGAACCCTGTTGGCAAGAATTTTTTCTCTTTGAATAACTAAACTTTGCCTCAGATAAGATATGTCCTCAAGCCTCAGAGAATGCCCTTGAGTGCTGCTTTCTCCAACACTGTATCTCCACACTCTGACGCCACTCACAAATCCCTCCTTTCTCCATGCAGGTGAGGGGACCCATCCCAGTATGTGACTCTGCAGTTCCATTTGCAGTAGCTCTGCACCCAGAAAGTCACATGATTCCTGCATGCTCTGCAGGGGTGCCTCTCAAACCTTAGTGTGCAGAAGAATCACCCAGAAAACATGTTAGACCTCAGGCTCCTGGTCCCCATCTGCAGAACTATACTAATCAGTAGGGTGGGGCGAGGCCAAGAAGTTGCATTTCTCACAGGCTCCCAGGTGACGCTGATGCTGCTCGTCTATGAAGCGCACTCTGGGTAGCGGAGATCTATGGGGTCAGCACGATACAAAGCTAAATGTTTTTGTTACAGCTAAAGAAACAGAAAAATATATAAGGGAACTTACTCTCAAAGAACTACAGCCCTGATTAGAGACTTATAATCTTTAAGCAAGAAAATATGTTGCTGTCATGTCACAAATATTTTATTACCAGAGTCTTCTTTATGGGGAAAGCAAACTGCCTAAAAAAATGAGCAAGAATATCACATCAATGAGCCAGTGGTCATCTCAAAGGCTACCAAAAGTTTACAAAACTCAACATGTATTCATAATTTTTTAAAAACTGGTAAACTAGAAATAGAAGAAAGAAATTTCTTAGTAAACTAGAAATAGAAAGGAACAGTTTTTCACAATAAGAACGTCTTTCTCAAACAATAGGCAACATCATGCTTACTGGTAAAACACTGTAAAGATAAGAGAAGGATTCTTGCTAATACCACCATTATTTAATACTCATCTGAATGTTGTAATCAATGCAGTAGAAAGAAGAAGGAAGAAAGGAAGGAAGAAAGGAGGGAAGGAAAGAAGGAGGGAAGGAAGGAAGGAAGAAAAAGAAGAAAGGGAGGAGGGAAGAAAGGAAGAAGGGAAGGAAGGAAGGAAGGTGGAAAGGAAGAAGGGAGGGAGAAAAGGAAGGAAAGAGAAGAGAAAAGAGGTGTTATACATACTTGTCAGCAGTAGCTCTGTTATTACTTACAGATGATGTGATTATCTACTAGGAAAACTCAAGTGAATAAAGGAAAATGCCATTAAAAACAATGGGGGAATTCAATAATATGGCTAGCTACAAAGTAGACAAAAGCTGATAGCTTTCCTGATTAGCTGCAATTTAATTGTAGAGATTTGCACTAAGGTTGCAAATTGCTGAGGAGAAAACACGCCTGAGAAACATAAAAAGATTCTATCAGAGTCCAAGAAGAATAGGGAATGAAAAGCCCACTCATCTGAAGAAGATGGAGGAAGAGGACCCTGCAGGAAAGGGCTCAATATTCCAAAACTCATCCCTGTGAATTCTGTAATATTTAGCCCTCCATGATTTCTAACACACAGTGTGGCACTATAATTAATTCTCTCCTGTGTTACTATAAATGAACAAGAAGTATACTTAAGTAGCTTATATCTTAAACCTTTACTACATAGTGAAAATTTTAGTGTTGGACTCTGCCCTACTCAAGGAAATTTTTGTCAGCTGGCATGAGAATTTGATATTTAGTAATCCATAAATACTCTCCTACCAATAGTCCAGCATAATTTAAGTAAACATTCAGAGAAAGAAGCAGAGTTTCCTCTTTCATTATGTTTTCATTTGAACTGTTTAACTTTCTGATCATTCTGTCCCTCTGAACCTAATTCAGTTCCTTACACAGATGCTCTAAGAAAATCAAGTATTAAATATGACATTTAATTAGTAATCAGCAATTTTGCAAATAAATTTATAAGATACTTTCATATTGGCAAGCATATTCTATTTCATAGATTCTAAACTGGTAAAGCAATGTAATCTCACCCTTTCTGCAACATGATAAGCTGTTTCTAAGGCCACCTGAGGCCTTCCTTTATGCCCAAGGCCTTGGAGGACCAAAATGTGCCGACCCCAGGGTTCGGTGACTTACATATAAATGAAGCACCTTACCAAGAAGGGATGAAAAATGACTTTAGAGGAAACAAAAGTCTCAGAGCTCACAAGATTTGATTAGTTTTCCGCTTGGTGGTAGAGGCAATGCTCCTGGGATGCAGACGGAGCTGTTTTCCCCAGCACATCCCTGGCAATTTGTCCCTTTCTACCAAAAGGGTGGCCAGCCAGGTCCCACTGACTTTTGGATAATCTCTCACATTGCCTTGAGTGTATTGAGTGCCTCTTTCTCAGACATATATAGCATTAGCATACATTTAATTAATAATTGATGGTTCCGTATTATTGTTATTATGATTGCTACACATTACTGTTATTATATTAAAATATGTGGTATTTGTAGCATGTGATTTGCCTGTTTAATAAAAATGAGTATGAATCTAAGGACGAGGAGGCACGGAGCAGAGACCTAGGGTCAGAGGGCATGGGTTAATGTACCAGCCTCCTGGCTGGGTGAGCTGCGTGGTTTGTCGTCATTACAATAGGACAATGATACCTGCCCTGCCTACCTTAGCCTCCTTTTAGGGAAGTTTCTCAAATCAAAGTGTGCTATTGGAATTCATCCTTCACATTATCACCTGTGTTTAGTCAAACTGCATCTAGTCTTACTCCTAGTGGGCAATGGAGCGCAGGGCTCAAGCTTTGGCGTCCAGCAAGCCAGGTTCAAATCCCAGCTCTACCACTTGTTAACTGCTTACTTTCAGGAAAATTACTTCACCTCTCTAAACCTTAACTTCCTCATTTGTTAGACGGGGCTGGCATAATAGTACTACCTCATAGGGCTATTACAAGAATTAAAAATATGTATTAGTTATCTATTGCTGCGTAACAAATTACCCCAAAACCTAATGGCTTAAAGCAACAGACTTTTATTATCTCACAATCTATTTGGGTCAAGAATGTGAGCATGGCTTAGTGGGGTCCTCTGGCTCAGGTTTCTCACAAGGCTACAATCAAAGTGTCAGTCATGACTGCAAACATCTTAAGGCTCAACTTGGTGAAGATCTGCTTCCAAATTCACTTATGCAGCTGTTGACAAGCCTCAGATCCTGGCTGGCTGTTACCTGGAGACTTCCATTCATTGCCACGTGGACCTCTTTCCAGGGCTGTTATCAACACAGTTTGCCTCTCCCGGATGTTCCAGCTTGCTTTCCCCAGAGCAATGGCTGAGAGTGAGAGATTCCAAAATGAAAGCCACAGTCTTTTTGTAACCTAATCTCAGAAGTAAGATCCCATCGTGACTACTGTATTCTATTCATTAGCGGCAAGTCGCTAGTTCCAGCCCACACTTAAGCGGAGAGGCTTACACAAGGGCATGAGTACCGGGGGGAACAGATCACTGAGGGTCACCTTAAGGCTGCCTACCGCAATATGATAATATACAAAAAGCTGTTTGATAAGGCCTCAGTTCAGTATCAGCTGCTGTTACTACCTCATAGTTCTGTTCTTAGACTGAAATTAGGTAATCTATGTAAAACAAATTTGTAAAATATAAAGATCCAGGCAAAATCTATATTTTATTAGTTTTATTAATGCTGAGAATCTAGTTCCAAATTATAGGTGGTGCTATAAGAACAGCAAACCAGGGTTTGAAAGACCTGAATTCCACATCTTGCTCTGTGAATGACCTTGGAAAAACCACTTATTTGTTTCATATCTTACTTCTTTTATAAGAGCAATGATAATAACAGCCCTACCAGAATAAAATAGGATTTTATATTAAAAATTATACTGAAACCTAAAGAAATGAGATGGTTATGATGATGACGAGGGTGATGACAACAATGATAAAGATGATTATACATTTCAGCTACTGCTTCTTGGTCCTTTGTTGACAATTGAGCTAAACAGATGTGATTTTTATCAGTTATGTTTTAAATGTATGTATCAAATCCAGCTACTCTCAGTTTTTACAATAATTTTATATGACTTAATCTTACCTTGCTTTGTACATTAGATATGCTGCCCTGAAAAGTGGATGTGAATAGAATCTCTGGAAACTGACCTGTAATTCAAATGCACAGAGAGAATTTCCATGTAGCTAATGGAATTTTACAATGCACCTGTGATATTGTGATATAACTAATATTTTTCTAAAAGAAATAATTGTCTTTATCTAATTAACTTAAATTTTCTGACATTATATCAAGTGTTCTAACATTAGGCACACGTGTATAAATATTCTTCTAGTACATAATCAAGCCTTAAAGTTACTTAAAGAACTCGCAAATCAGCCTTTTGAAATAGGCAAATATAACCAACTCTTGGTTATCTCAAACAGTGTTTTATGTTTGATTCTTGTGCTATCTACATTTCTTCTCTCACTCTACACTGACGCAAGTTGAGCAGGTAAAAAACAAGTTCAAAAATCCTCTGTTCCACTACTTTATGGGGGGTTTTTTCCCTGCTTATACATGTATTACATATTCATTGTAGAAAATAAGGAAATACAGAAAAGTATACAGAAGAGAATTAAAATCACTCAAAACCCTACCACCAAGAGACAGATACTAATGATACTTTGATGTATTTCTACCCCTGGTGCTTTTCCTCTATATAGGCAGAAAACAGATGTTTCTTTTTTAATAAAATTAGAAGCATACTATGTGTTTTTTGTATCCAATTAACTGTTTTCCAGTTAACATTATATCTTTAATAGTTTCACATATAATTAAATATTCTTTTAAAACATCACTTCTAATAAGTATATAATACTCTATTGTATGGATATACCATAACATTTAACCAATCATTACTATTGGACTTTTAGGTTGTCACCAGTTTTTTTTAATACTATAAAATTATAGTGAGAACAGAAATTTTTTACATAAATCTTTGTCCTTTATCATTCTGGTTATTTTAGTAAAAGTTATGTAGCAAAGGAGTCCTTGAAGACACTAGGGGAAAATGAGGTTCGGTGATTTAATTGTGAATAGGATTTATATACACACCATAGCCTTCTCTTCCCTCTTCCCTTCCTTCCCTCCTTTGGCAGAAATTTATAGGCTTTTAGTGGTGGTAATTGCCAGAGCAGCAATCTACTTGGGGTGGCCATCTGTCAGTTTTTGCCTACCCAGCATCTATCACTCTCCTCTGATAATAGTGCCCTGATTTTCCTTGAGAAACCATACCTCTTCACTCCCAATCCATATAGCTCAGGTCAAACCAAATGCACCCTTCACTCAAAAAGTTACATGTGACCCAGACCGATCACATATCTTTTTCTCCCAGCCACTGTGATTGGTTCAGGGATGGCCTGTGATCCAGGACAGACCAATGGAATCAACGAAACTCAGTTCAGAGGTTTACAGGTGTCATCAAGGCATTCCCTCTATCCTGGCTTTGGAGAGTTGGAACTGCTGGGACCTGGCATAAGAGGAGAGCCTCGTAAAAAAATCCTTCATGGCAGGAAAAAGAGATGGAGAAAGATTCTTGAGTATAGTGTTTGTGTTTGTGGATTCAGTTTTGCCTAATCTCCTCTGGACACTGAAGTGTCATGAGCAAATAAATTCCCTCTTTTAAATAAACCAATTTGAGAGGATTCTGTCATTGGTGTTTGAATTGATCATCACTTATCCAGAGATCTTACACTCTCAACTGATGAAGATGAGTAGTGATTAAGATAGTGTGAGTACATACTTTACAACTTTATGAGTTGTGGGTAAGACAGATCCTGGAGCTGAACCCTAGTGACTCACTGCAGAACTGAGGGACAGTTACAGACCTTTCCCGCCTCACCTACCCTGTCTCTATGATGAGGAGAACGCTAACACGTACCTCATGGGGTTTTGGAGGGTTAAATAAGGTAATGTGTGAAAAGTGCTTCGAACAGTGCCTGGCACCTTGTAAGTGCTGTGTGAGTCTGCCCCTGCTGCGGCTGCTGCTATTTTGAAGGCAGAAAGTGAAACGCAGGAGGGTAAACGACCTCTTTTGCTCATGCCGAGCTTTATCGGCCAAGCTAAATTTCAGACGCAGATCTTCTCTCTTCTCTGCTCAGCGGGCCTTCTCAAAAGTTAACCATGTCGTCGTCTTTATGACAGAGATTTAAGCATTGAGCTTGGAAAAGGTTCTGTCCACATATTTGAATGTTTCTGTCAAAAGCATTTGAGGGAAGTCTGGAGCCCACAGAATAGGTTCATGTTACTAGCAGTGACCAGACCCTGTTGTTGGGACTGTAGGTTATAACGTGTAACTGAATATCTTTTATTATGACAAATTTAATTAAATTTATTGATTTGACTTTAATTAAAATTAAAATACATTTTATTGTAATTTCTATTCTACCAAGTGACAGAAAAAGAATACTTGGTGACTTTTGCAGCTTTTTATTTTTAAAATAAAATACGCCTTCCCACTAAACCATTTGCTCTTGCAGAATTCATGAATCACCCGTCTCTCGGTTCGCAGACTCCCATTACCTGCTTGGTGCTGGGTGAACGTGTTTCCTGGGCGAGGCAGCTGGTCTCTCCCAAATGTAAATCAGATTTCATCATGTCTGGCTCGGAGAGAACGTGGCATATGGCAAATGAATACACAGCTGCCTGGTGAATTTTTCCACCGAGAATTAGTCTACTATCTAAATGCACAGTGAATAAAACGTTTTCTAAATAAGAATATTATGTTCAAATTCCTCGTCACTGTTAAATATTAAGAGTGAGGTCATTCCCTTGAATTATAACAAAACCCCACTGTCCTACTGAAAAAAGTACACATTACCTAGGATTTAATGTTATGCTATTCAAGTCCAGGCTGGCTTTGAAATTCTGTTATTAAACAGTATTTTCAGACAGCTACATTGCCTATTATTAAAATGAAAACACTTCTTTGGGTAGAGAACTTTTCCATAAGGCCCTGTAAAGTCCTGATGGAGATGGCGTGTGGAGGGATGATAGTGTGGTGGGAGGGTCCATGGCCTGGGGCTTTGGAACAGTCAGGTCAGAGTTCAAACACAGCCCTGCCTCTTGGCTGCCCAGCATCGAGCAAGGTACTTACCTACCCTCTGCCTTTGTTCCCTCATCTGTAAAAAAATAGCAATAATATTATGCAATGATGACAATACAAACCTCATAAAATTGTCAGAATCAAAATGAGGAAATGTATACAATACTCTTAGCATAGTGCCTGCTGCATAGTAAGCCCTCAGAAATAATTATTACTGGTTCTGAAGTTTTGCTGGATTATCTTTGTAGCCATGGGAAAATTATCAAGCCTTTCTGGGCCTCAGTTTTGTCATCTTTATGGGTAAATTGGATCAGATTCTGCGTAAAATGCCTCTCACATTTAAAATGCTATGACAGTGCCCATAGGTGTTGGGGTGAACCCAAAATCTATAAGTGTCAAATTTGGGAAAATTTTTTCAAACCTGTTCTTCCACAGTGAAATGGAGCTGCCTGCATTCTCCAAGGGGGATCATTACCTCAGGTAATACAGCAAGGTTCGTCTATTCATGACTTTTTATCCATCCAGTGCTGAGATTTTTATTTGGGGAGGAGAGTTCTGCAGCTCACTGCAGAACTTTCCTCATCATGACAACTTTAATAATATTATTGACATTCTTTCAGATTCCATAATGAATCCTAATTATAACCAAAGGATTTCATGATGTTGATAACACAGACAAAAGTAACCAATGCAAGGATTAACTTGGTTAATGAGGATCACTTATATAGATTATTCCCTCCCAATTGTTGTGGTAGGGTGGGTGTTGGGGGCACTATCTAAGAGTTGTCTACATTGATCAAGCTAACCTGAAAATCTCCTTATCAGCTCTTAAGTTTGCACTTCACCAACACAGCTTTGAAGTATTTATGTTTTTCTTTTCGTGCAGAGCTTTTGAATTTTTTTGCCTAGACTCCAAATTATGAAATTAATTTTAATAGAATTATTTTCAAACTAGACTTCTGAAAGCCTCCACACATCATCATTAAATCTAAATTGATATTTTTTTCTTTAAAAGATGCAACTTTTAAAGCTAGTACTATTTCCTATGTGAATAACTATAGCTATATTGATTTATGAACTCCAGGAAGAATTACCACTGGGGAAAAAGACAGGCTAGACCAGCATTAGTCGTATGGCAGATATAACACTTTTAAATTGATGATAATGCTCCTGTTTATGTGTTTACTGATATTTTTACTCATTTTCCAAAAATTAATTGTAGATTGATGAAGGATATATTCAAAACTCAATTCACTGGAAGAAAAAACAATAGATATGTCTATCTAAATATCTGCAAGATTGAAAAATGTTTTTCTTCTAATAATATAAATGGAATAATGCAAAAAAGAATGTCACCTGAGTTTTGAGTGGCACGCAATATTTTTGGCCTCCAGATTGACTACTGGCATAAGTACCAGAAAATACAATAGAAACCAGATACAGCCAGGCATTGGCAAATATTCTTTCATATGATTGTTAAGAAACTCATAATAACTGCCTCTTCATTGATTTGAATTTTCCTTAGTTGAGGATCTCTTAATTACAAGTAACAGATTCCCACTTCAAATTAGCTTAATCATGAGGGGAGTTTATTAGAAGATGCTAGGATATTTGGTGGAACCCAAGAGCCAGAACTAGCTGCTAGGAAGTTATCAGGAACCTGGAACCCAGTGTGTGTATGTCTCTCTTTTCTCTCCTCCCCTCGCCCCGCCTCCTTCCTCTCCCCAGATTGGTTTTCAATACTTCTGCATAGTGGCCAAATGCAGGTGTTCCACAGCTCCTTAGTTTAGATGCCCACGTTCAAACAACTCAAAGAGAAAACCAATAAGCATCTCTCACTTGCAGGTCCAGATTTTTAGAAAAGAGGCTGATTGGCCCAGCTGTAGTTAGGTATCTAGCCCTGGCCTAGTCAACAATGGCTAGGGAGTGGGGTTATGGAATGCAAACATGGTTACTGGGAATCTAGTCCTAGCAGGAGGGGAACAGTATACAGAAAAAAAGGTATGGGTTGTAGAGATACTCCCCTGAAAGTTGTATATCCTGTCTTTTGGCTGGCACGTGCACATGGGCATACACACACACACACACACCCCTACCTGTCTTGCTCTTTGTTAAGAGGTCTCCCTGCCATACGTGATTTACTCATCCTACATTGAACTCTACTCTCACCCAACCTCTTCCTAAAGGGAGATAATCCAATCTGTCATATCCAGCAATTGAAACCAAAATGTCATCAATGGGCCCCTCTCCTCAAAGTGAATGATTTCCAGATTAGTCCATTTTCCCTCCAGATCAGGCTCCATTTTGTTCAGACAAGACTCCTTTCCATCCTGCAATGCAATGGTTAAATGGCAAAATTAAAAAGCTATCAGAACCACAAACACTCCCACTTAGAAAAAGATACAAGAGGCAAAAATCTTCACTGCAACACCACACATTGGTGACCAGACCCCAGAATATATCACACCCCACAGGACAAGGATTACTAGGTAAAGGGTAGGATAAACATATTTGACGGGCATCCTTTGGTATTGGGTGGCTTCCTTGCTTAATCAGCTGCTTTGCTGCAACATCATGCAAATGGAATTCTTTCTGCATGCCACCCTGAGTGACTCAGCCAGTCAGTTCCACATTCTCTCTGGAACTCTGTGAATTGTAGCCTTCTCTATTGATACAATTTCTCTCTTAGTCAAGACTCTTTTGGTTGCAAGTAAAAACATACTCCGAGACATGCAGTCCCCCAGTCCATCCACTACGTCTGGGTGAAGAGCCACAGAATAGACACACAGTTGCTGGGAGCCCATCCTGTGGAAGGGGATGTTGTGGGATCCTTCTCAGAGGCTGAGAGATCCAGGAGGCACTTTCTATCACTGTGTAATGACAAAGCCCGCATGCCATGAAAAAGACAACTCTCCAAATGAAATAAGCACTCCATTACCAATCAGTAACTGGCAAATTGCAACAAAAATGGAAACCAGGCTTGTCATTTTCTTTTATTCCTTCTGAATCTGAAGCTCCTGTAAATACTTTGTTCTTTTAGAAGGTTTGTAAATAATATTTAATGGAAGTCAAATTTGGTATGCAGCATATTTTTTTTCATTTGATTTTTTCCCCTCATCTAATCTTGGGAACATCCCGTAATGAAAGAAATATTCCAGAGCACCATCACAGGATGCCTCTGGGAAATGAGCACAGCATAAACTGAGCAAATAGGCTATCTGCTTCGTGGTAGTAAGCTTGATTTTCAGGAGCTTCCCCGAGCCCACGTCTTACAACTTCACCACACTTTCCAGAGGTCCAGCAAAGAGTAAGTTTCCCTGGCAGTCTTGGGGCAAACGATATCTCTTGCTGGCACCACTGCTTATTTTCTACAGAGGGATTGAGAGGGAACGTGTGCCCCGTGCAGATTATCTTCCCATCTGCACTTGCCAGTCGTGTGACCTCAAGCAGAGCCTCCTCTCTGTCAACTTGTTACTGTACGTGAAAAGAAAATGGAACTTCTTTCACAGATACTTGGCAGTGAGATTAATTGTCACAGGTCATCTTGTGCCCAGTGTCATAGTACAGAACTAAAATCCCACCTTGGAAATGTAGGTGACCACATGTAGAATTTTTGCTCTGCCCGCCCCCCAGCCTGTTGCTGCCCCTTGCAGTATCTCGGAGCTTTCTTCTCAGCCTTCCTTTCTAGGAAGAAACACTTGAATAAGTCCATCAGAGGAAAGTTGAAGGCATGAGAACTTAATGAAGTGTGATTCTCCCAGAAAAAGGCTCCAGAAAGCTCACCTGCGGGTTCAATGATGGCTTGTCACTCTGTTCTAGTTAGAAGCCCTTTGGCTCACCCACCTTCTGATATCTCTTCCATAGTTTTCTCCTAAATTTATCATTGTTGTCTTCTCCAATTTCCTTTGAATTTTTCTTTAATGGATCATGCTTTCTCATGCTTGGAATCACTTCCAAATGTCAAGAGGACTCTTGTAAAACGCTAAAACAGCCAACCTTTATGTTCTGCATGTAGTACCTTTTCCTGTTATGTTTAATTCTTACACTTGAAATTTTTCCCCTAGTCCAACATTTTGTTTTGATAAATGTCAAATCTATGGAAAAATGGAAAGACTGGTACAATGAGCATGGGTATATCCTTCTAGATTCTCTAGTTGTTAACATTTTCCCACATTTATTTGCCTTCTGACTCTCTCTCTATATATATATCTATATATATATATATTCACACACACAGATTAAACATAAATACATTATGCATATTCATGTGTGTCTATAAGTGTGTATACATAACACACATATGTACAGGTTTAACTATTTGAAGTCATAAGATATTCTGGGCTCATCTTGGACTTTCTTTATACCAATTTGGAATCATCCATTTCTCCAAGGAGTACTGGTTTCTTTTAATGGAGAATGGTACTTAGAAACCACAATTTGGGCTCTAGGTATACTTGTTACAAAGGTGTCATTGCTCCTATGCCTTTCTAGTGAACAGAACTAAAAAAACAGTTTTAAGTTACAAGTTTATATTGATGTTTCTAGTTCAAATCCAGCGCCCCAGAGTCCTTTCTCACCATCTCCCGTTTCATATTTGTATCTCCCTCTTCCACAGTGAGAACTCTTGTTTCCAACTACATTAAGGTGTTTACTCATGTGTTCTATCCTGCAGTACATGCAAAATAGTTTCAGAATTACTGCAGCAATACTACTGCCAACAATAAAGCTTCTAAGTAAAGGTTAAGATTTCTTTGCAGTTCTTTTTTTTTTAGAATATGTATCATTTAGTATCGTAGAGTATGTGTCACTATATTATCAGTTTATGTACATTCATTCCTATTTACATTCAATTTTACAGTTTGCTTTTTTCCCATTGTTTTTCAATTATTTTTTGAACACATAAAATGTTTACAAGTTCAAAATTCAGAGTATATTTTTACAGAGTATACTTAGAGAAGTAAGTATGCCTACTCTTTTTTACCTCATTCTTACCCACTCCCCATAGGTAACCAACTGCATTAGTTTCTGGCTTATCTTTCTTGCGTTTCTTTTTGCAAACTAAAGATACACATTTCCCTTTTGTCTTACACAAAAAGTAGCATATAAGATATATTCTTTTATACCTTGCCTTTTTTTGCTTATCAGTATATGTTGGAAATAGCTCCATATCTGTTCATAGAGATCTTCCTCTTGATTCTTTTTCATGACTACAGAGTACTCCCTTTTGTGAATGAACCATAGTTTACTCAACCAGTAGCGTATGCAAGGGCTTTAAAGTTGTTCCTAATATCTGACTTTTAAAATAACATTACAATGATTTATGTTGGACTTTTTTGTATTTATAGAGGTAAATTCATAGAAGTAGAATTAATAAGACAAGGGTTAAATATACTTGTATAGTGAATTCCTAGAAATGGGATTGCTAAGTCAAAATGTAAATGTATATGTAGGTTTGTTACATATTGTCTAATTGCAGTTTCAGTAGTGTGAGAGGGTGATGTTTTCTCTCAACGTGGCCCAATAGAGTATATTGTCAACTTTTTACATTTTTACCAATCTGCTTGGTGAGAAATGATATTTCAGTATAGCCTGGGTTTTTTTTGTTGTTGTTTTTTTTTTTTTTTGCATTTCTCTTATTATGAGTGAATTTGAGCATGTTTACATATGTTTAAAGGTCATCTAGGGGCCAGCCCCGTGGTGTAGCGGTTAAGTGCGCACACTCCACTGCCGGCTGCCCCAGTTCGGATCCCGGGCGCACGCTGGTGCACCATTTCTCAGGCCAGTCTTCGTCAGCAAAAAGAGGAGGATTGGCATGGATGTTAGCTCAGGGCTGATCTTCTTCACATACAAAAAAAGAAAAAAACAAAATAAAGGTCATCTATATATCTTTTTTGTGAACTGTCAATTCATGTCTTTTGCCCATTTTTTACATTGGGTTTGGGTCTTTTTCACTCAGTTTTAAGAGCTCTTTTTATATTAGGGAGATTAAACCTTTATCTTCAGTACATGCTACAAATATTTTCTCCCTGTGTGTTTGTGTGTTTTGCCATGTAACTTTTTTTAATACAGTCAAATTTATTAATATTTTCTTTTATTGCATTTGGACTTTTGAATCAACATTATAAAGGCTTTCCCCTGGGCTATAAAGGAATTGACATACATTTTCTTCCGTTCTTGTATAGTTACATTTTTACATGTAGAACTCAGATTAACTTGGAATTCTGGTATGGATCTAATTTTATCTTTTTTCAAATTCCTACCCAGTGGTCCCAACCCCGCTTATTTACAAGTCCATCATTTTCCTAGTGTTTTTAGAGGCCACTTTTATCATAATCAGAATTTCCATTTGCGCTTGAGTCTATGTGGGGGTTTCTATGCTGTCTCATTGGTCTGGCTATTCATGCACTAGTATAAATGTGATACCTTTTCAATTGGGTTTCACACAACAGAGATTCCTCTGCATGGGGGTCCCATCAGGCCCAGTATCTCACAATTTAAAGACTTGGAAAAGTGTCTGTGGTGGAAAGACTCTAAGATGATCCCCAATGATTCCACTTTCTGGTATTCACACCTTCCTGTAGTCTCCTCCTCTTGAATATGAGTGACACCTGTGACTTGTCTCTAACCAATAAAATACAGCGAAAGTGATGGGATGCCACTCCCCTGCGTTACATAAGACTGAGTCTAGCTAGTAGATGCACTCTCACTCTCCTGCTGGCCTTGAAGAAGCAGACAGCTGTGTTGTGAACTATGGAGCGGGCCACATGGCAGAGAACTGGAGGTGGTCTCTGGCCAACAGCCATTAAAAAAACAAAAACAAAACAAAAATGAAGCTCTTGAGTGTCTCTCTGTCTCCATCGTAGGCTTTAAAAATGCAAGTTGCCATGAATCCTCCAGCTACAAGGAAATTAATTTTGCCGATAACCTGAGGAAGCTTGAAAGTGGATCTTTCAGCATTTGAGTTTGTGGTGAGGGCCTAGCCCTGGCTGACACCTTGACTGCAGCCTGTGCGCCCTTAAGCAGAGGACTCTGCTCAGTCATGCTCAGACCCCTGAGCTCAGAAACTGTGAGATAATTGACATGTGTGGTTCTAGGCTGCTAAATTTGTGGTAGTTTATTACACAGCAATGAACAATAATATAGTGTTCAATCTTAAATCTAAAATAATATTTTAAATAATAGAATCCTAAGTATGTATGAGTGTGTGTAGGCTTGAGTGAGAGAATGTGTGTGTGAAAAATGAAACACATTTAAAAATTAAATACATTTTTAAAAACATCGTTTTCTGGGTCCGGCCCGGTGGCGCAAGCAGTTAAGTGCGCGTGCTCCACTGTGGCGGCCTGGGGTTCACCGGTTCGGATCCGGGTGCACACCGATGCACTGCTTGTTGAGCCATGCTGTGGCGGAGTCCCATATAAAGTAGAGGAAGATGGGCACGGATGTTAGCTCAGGGCCAGTCTTCCTCAGAAAAAAGAGGAGGATGGGCAACAGATGTTAGCTCGGGGCTGATCTTCCTCACCAAATTAAAAAATTAAAAATTAAAAAAATAAGCACAAGGAGATAACCAATGAAACTGAGGAAACTTTTAAAATAAAAAAAAAACACAGTTTTCTTGGAGTCAGAAAAGGCTGGGATGATGCTTGCCCTGTGGCCTTGTGCACATTATTTTCTTCTTTTTTTTTTTTTAGTTTTATTTTCTCTTTTTGCGAAAATAAGAATAACCCCACCAGCGTCAGAGTTTTGTGAGAATAAAATGATAAAGGTATATGAATATGCTTAGCATGTTATTTGGCCACACTAGACTATAAAGTTAGGTTTTTGCCTATTTGTTTGTTTGATTCTTTATTGGTCCTCACTGGGTTCCATGGCTGACTTCCATTACATGTCAACTTTGTGGCTCAGTATCTAAAAAAACGTGGAATTTGTACCATTGTTGAAACAGCCAGTCTCCAGATACCCAACAAGCCTGTGACGCTGAGACAGCTGACTTAATAAAATCTATCCAACAGAATTTAAGAAGTCTTGGAAACAGATGTTTTGGGGCATTTTTAAACAACTTTAGGCACAGGAATTTTTGCTCAAGTGGAGCAAAAACATTGTGGGACTTTTCAAAAACAATAAGCATTCAACATTGTTCAAAGCTAATTAATTCCTGCCTTCTGAGGTGACTACTTGAACAACATATTTCCAATAATCCTAACTAAGAAGAATTTTTCATGTTAACGTTTTAAAAAGGCATGAAAAGAAAATATCAATCTTTTTCTCTTAATAGCTGTGTAGAATAACTTCTATTTCTTAGGGCATTTGAAAGTTTCCTTTTATGATAGATGCTGGCTAAGACCATCTGTGTTTTTGTGAAACATTGTTAGAATTAAACCTAAAATGCAAGATGAGCTGTCCCTTACACTATCACTGTTCCCCCCACCTCTTAACTGTTAAAGGACTCTCAGTGGATACCTCAGCCCTGTCATCTCATCATGTGGCACCAGATAAAGAGCACAGTGGCACCTATCTCCCAAGTCAATTGATTTGAGTGTTTAGTACTTCCCACTTGTTTTACAATTTCTTATGAAATAAATTATTTTCCCAGTGGGAAAAAAGAAAGATTTATATGCATTTTCATGGAAAGATTTCGAAGATATATTGTTAAATAGAAAAAAAGCATGTGGTGGAATGAAGACTAAGATGCATAGCAAGATCTCACATGCATGGAAATGCACGGGCGAAGATGTGCAGGGTGCATGATGGTTAACACTGGCCCCCATGGAAGGGGAATGGAGTGCGAAGGGGGAGGGCGACCATAACTAATGAGCTTTAGTTACGTATACTTCTATATTATTGAAAATTTTTACATTTAGACTAATTCACACATTGTTTAATGTTTTAAATTGGTTTTAATTGGAAACAGAACATGTAGTCCTTGATCAGTAGGGGCACTTGTCATCAACAAGCCTATACTTAAATGTCAGCGCCTCGAAATAACCTTCCGTGACCATTCTATCTAAAGTACCCTCTCTTCCTCCAGTCTGTTCCTGCTTCCCTTTTTTCCCTCAAAACACTTGCCACAATCCAAAATTAATTTGCATAGATGTTTATTGGCCTCACCCCCAACTAGAATGCAGGTTTGTGATGGCAAAAGTCTCATCAATCTTGTTCAGTTTTGATTCTCCAATGTCTAGAAGAGAACCTGGCATGGAATAGACAGTCAGTAAATATTTGAGTAAATATTTGAATGAATGAGACAGATGTCCATTTGCCCTTGTACCATTGTTCTCAGCTGCACAACCCCAAAGGGGCAGGAGCTGCAAGGAAATGTGGCATTTTGCCCAAGTTTTGCATCTGCTTCCAAAGCACCTCTCTCTTCTTTGTTAGACACACTTGTTTCAAGAGCCCCAGAGAAATTTTGCCCAAGGGAGGATCCTAGCAGTCACAGACCCTGAAAGAGAAGTGTCTACCAACTGCATGTTGGCCTGGCTCCCCAGCAGTGTGAGGCAATATGTTAATCAGTGTTCCTCAGAGAAACAGAACCAATAGGACGTATATATATATAAAAAGAGAGATTTATGTTAAGGAATTGTCTCACGCTGTTGGGGCTGACAAGTCCCAAATCTGCAGGGCAGGCAGCAGGCTGGAGACCCAGGGAAGAGCTGATGTTTCAGCTCAAGCCCAAAGGCAGTTTCCTGGCAGACTTCCATCTTCTCAGGAGACAGTCTTTTTTCTGGTAAGGCCTTCAACTGACTGAATGTGGCCCATCCTCATTCTGGAGGGTGATCAGCTTTACTCAAAGTCTACGGATTTAAATATCAATCTCATCTAAAAAAATTCATAGAAACATGTAGAATAGCATTTAACCAAATATTGGGGTACCTTGGCCTACCCAAGTTGACACATAAAATTAACCATCACAGGGAGGATAACAGTGTTTCCGCAGGTGGGGTAGAGGGTACTGTGGTAAGAAGATTAGAAACAAGGGCACATGTGAGGAAGAAGGGCAAATTTTATGTAACTTCCTGACAGATTTTGAACCTCTTTTAACCCTCTTTTATGCAATGATTGGAAAGAGAAGCTGAAGATAGAGGCAAGTTCAGCAATGGAAGCCCTGGCTTTCCAGTCCCAGCTCAGCCAAGAGCCAAGATAAAGCTGTTGGCAGAGACTGGGTAGCTCTGAATCCCCAGCTTTGTCTCTAGTGACATTCTTCTCTAGTGTTACTGTATTCCTGAGTACTAGGAAGAAAGCCAACCAATTCTACCCAGTTTACAGAGAAGTAAACTGAAATGCAGACTGTCTAAATAGGCAAACTTAAGTGGCGCTCTGAAAAAGTTGTCCAGATAAATCAGGATAAGAGTTGGCAGGCAAGTTTGAAAGGTTTGTATTTTGGGTTCACATGATTCCAGCTGGTGACGTTCACCACTTAGATTCTTTTTATGACTCAACTTAGGCAGGTGCCCTGCTATCACAGGTATTCTGTCAAGCTCTGTTGAGGTGCAGGTGGCGAGAGGAATCCAACAGGGACAGCCACTCCGGGAAAGCGGGAGTTAATCAGAGAAAGGCCCGACTGGGCATCAGGGGAACAGAATTCTGATGGGTGTTAACACCTCTCTGGGTAATTTGGGTCCAGTCACTTAGTCTTCAAGCCTTAGTTTTCTCTCTGATTCTCTCCCAGCCCTACAATTTCATGCGAGTTCTAATCTCGGACACTCTGCTGGCCGTAATGGCCTCAAGCCCCTCTCCTGATGCCTTATGCTAACCCCCTATGCCTTCCAATATCCGCTACTGCTGCTGTCAATTTTACTTCTACCACTCAAGTCATGAAACACCCGTATTAAAAAACATTTACTTTCCCCACAATGGTGAGTCAGAATACAGGTTGTGAATTGCTTTACACGTACACTGTATGTTTATCTAATTATAAATAGAAAATAATACTGTGCCAGTGGTAAAAACCAAGCTAGGAACTACCGAAAGAGCCTTGTCGTATTTCCAAATACCATTATATTCTTTAATATTTTGGTTTCAAAATAGCTTCCAATATTTGGGGAGTTGGTTTTTTTTTTTTTTTTTTTTAATATTCTTGCTGCTAACTTGATTCAGAAAATCTCTTGTTGCTATGGAAGTCAGATGGGTTTTTTCATCTGTTTTAAAATCTTCTCTTCATACCTTTACAATTAAAAGTCAGACCTAATTAAAATACTAAACTACTGAACGTGAGAACACTTATGGAATAAAAAATGCTTTTTCTGACCATGTTTATTATTTTATCAGACTTTAACTCTTTCCCATTCTTTCACATCCCAGTTGAATAAGACTAAAGTGTGACTAAATCAATTATATGAGTTTAATTTGCCCAAGCTCAGGGTAAAACTTTATTACTCTTTTCCTGAGTATCTGGTTATTCTAATTAATTTTCTCCTCTTTATCAGCGGATTTAATGATTCACTTCCATGCTCTTCTTTTCCAAGTGCGTCAGAGCAGTATTGTTAGCCAGAGGTGTCTCTATGGCTGTTAAGAAGCTGACTTTGGATGAAGAAACAGAAGCAGTGTGCGGAGCAGGAGGAGAGGAATGAGGTCGTAACATTGAGCAGTGACTGTCACCTTCATTTTGCTCTTGGGTTGTGTAATGTACACGCATGCACATCCAAATACATGTGTGCAGACACAAATATATGCATCGTTGTATGTATCCATAGGTCAGAAATGGATGGCAAGTGAAGAGGAGGGCATGTTCCACAGTTTGTAACCTAGGCTAAATTCAGCTCCTTTGCAGAACTTCATCTGAGTAACCCCTTTTAAATCTGAGTCCTCTAATTACTCCAGATTCCCTTAACACTTGGCTACCTATGTGCCTCTGCTGTCAGAGCAAAGTCACAGGCTGACATCCACAGCAGGGGGGATAAGTAGCAAATGCATGAATTTGTGGCACAAGATCAGGCTGCAGGCATATGTGCTCATGACTGGCATTGAGGGAAATGTCAGACCTGCTAAAAACAAAATTAAGAATATGATCTGAGTGCCTGGAATTAAGAACGGAGACAAATTAAATCTGAAAGGTATGTATGGCCCTTATGGAAGGTGTGAAGATGTCCCTGGTCCACTGCAGCCCCAGTAGGTTTATTTTCTCCTTCCCTGCCCACATTCTTTTTTTTTTTTTTTGTGAGGAAGATCAGCCCTGAGCTAACATCCATGCCAATCCTCCTCTTTTTGCTGAGGAAGACCGGCTCTGAGCTAACATCTATTGCCAATCCTCCTCCTTTTTTTCCCCAAAGTCCCAGTAAATGGTTGTATGTAATAGTTGCACATCCTTCTAGTTGCTGTATGTGGGACGTCGCCTCAGCACGGCCGGAGAAGCAGTGCGTCGGTGCGTGCCCAGGATCCGAACCTGGACCACCAGTAGTAGAGCGCGAGCACTTAACCGCTAAGCCACGTGGCCGACCCCCCTTGCCCACATTCTTGGTACATAGCTCAGCCCATATGTTGAGTGTCTGCCAGTACTGAACAATATGTGGGAAAACAGGTGCATGAACATGAATACATCCATGTGGAAGGGTACTATCACCACCAAAACCTGTCCCAAGGCTAACGTCAATCATGCAGAAAGAATACATCGACAGCCCCTGCCCTGTGCTTCTGTTTTGCCTTTAATTCCCAAGGCTAATCTTCTAGGTAAGAACTGCCTTCCTGAGAGCATTTTTCCCTGTACCTTTTACTTGTTCACAGAGAATGGGCAAACAAGAGAGGAACATAAAGCAGGTGAGATCTTATTTGCACATTATGGAGAATTTCTTGGTGATGAACAATGGAACAGTTTATAAAATATGGTTGTGTGGTCTCCAACCTGGAGCACATAAAGAAAAAAATCAAAAACCATTTGCCTGAAGTTGTTTGGGTCACAAACAGAAGGAATTGAATGCAAGTCATCTTTATCAGCTGTACGAAACCAGTCAGACATAGATATGAAGAGACCAAGAGAATCTTCTATCCTGTAAATACTTGCCAAGCACCTGCTATATGCCAAACACCATGTCCAGGACCAGAAACATGATGAACGGACTCTCTCTTCAAGGCCCTCATAGTCTTAGGGGTAGGACAAACAGACAAGCGAAAATTACTATACAGTTCAGGACACAATTCTAGTAAACCCTAGAAAAGAAGTATGCACGGGGTGCTATGGAGTGCAGAGAAGAGGTCCCTTACCTGGGGCAGTGCATGCGAGGGAAGCCTTCCTGACAACATCCAGCCCTCAGTTCTAAACACTAAACTGTCCTATGATTCTGAAGAAAGCTTAATTAGTCATTGGTAGGAATAAAATAATATGCACTGGATTCAGATCTGGGGGTGTGGGGTAGGTTGCACTATTAGCACACAAGACAAAAATCAAGTATATTTACAATTATTCACAAAATTCCTGCATGTAGCATGTAGCATAGTACTTTATAGTACTATGTACATGAGTATATGCATATTTTTATAACTATATTCAGTAATAAATATGCATAAATATATGGTCTAAGCAATAAACACAAGAATCATCCAGTGTAGCAAGATGCTCTCAATGTGAAAGACACAAGGAAAAGGTGATGGAGGTCTCACACTCATTTAGTGATATAGCAGAATCATTTGCAGTATTTAAATCATTTCTTCCTTCCTCTGCCTTTATATGTTTTTTCAAGCATGGTTAGTTAGATTTGTCTAAGTTAAATGAGCAAGTGGTATGATTACACTGTATTATTTTGACTTCTCTTTACAACAGTAATAAGTTACAGCTTGAACAAAAGTCTTCAAAATACCTTAACAAATTCCCTTAAAATAGTGATTCACAGTACTGAAGAACTAAATGAAACAGCAGTAAAATGAACCTTTACAGATAACAAATGTTTATTCATTTTAGTATTCTTATATTTTTAATGCTCTGCAATTATGAAGAATTACTTCATTTGTAGGAATGATAACTTTCACATAAAATTACAACTGATCATTTAAAATTAATAAATGAAACAATAGAGTACCGTTAAAAGAAATTAAAAGGAATATCATTAGAGACATAGTCTCCAAATTTACTGTCCTTCATCCACCCCCAGACTGTGTTGTTCAGAACCAAATACACTCAATTAATATCATCTTCTGCCTCATTTCTGTTGCCTCTGTAGGCCAAGTTCCCCATCACTGCACCCACTCCATGCCCCATAGTCAGCCTTCCAGACCAATCCTGACTTGAGGGACTCAGCATCTTGGGCTTCCTACTCCTGTCAGTGGAGCTGTCTAAGGGGCTCCTCCATCAATCCTGGGGCATGCTCACTGCTGCTCTGACCCAAAGTGTGACCAGAACCAACCACTGACAGTAGGCAGTTCCCCGAGTCTCATTCCCCTCTACAGTAGTGCTCCCTATCTGATAATAAGGCTCCCATTCCTGGTGTGGAATCTATCCCACTTCCCCCACCTTCTGTGAGTTCAGGGATTCTCAATGATTCTCAACTGAAAACATTTAATTCCTTAATGAAGTGGTTCTCAAACTTGATTGCATATTTTATTCATCTGGGAAATTCATTTTTTTTTTTAATATCAGTGTGTTTCTGCTCCCATAGATTCTGATTTAATGGTTCTAGGGTGGGTAGAGTCATCAGCATTTTGTAGAAGTTTCCCAGGTGGTTCTGATATGCAGCCAGGGTTGAAGATCACTGCCCAAGTAGGCTTCACAAATAATCCCAGCCTCACCTTCCAAGGCAGTGCCAACAGCCAGGCCAGTCCATCCAGGGGTTTCCAACACACACACACACACACACACACACACACACGCACCCCAGACTTGCTATAAGTAAATAACTCAAAGAATGATAACAAATAAGTGGTCTTTATAACTAAGGAGTTCTAACTGATACAGTCTTTCTTGGAGGGTGGTAAGGGATGAAAGGATGAGTGGTTTCATAATTCTTCAGACTCTGAAAAAAATAATTGAGTAAAGGAAATGCCTTGGCCATGTGGAATTTGAGGGAGAAAAATAATATTACCAAGAAGAGAGAAGAGAAAACACAGCTGCAAATAAAAGTCAAGTGAAACAATTAAGTCCAAGGGGAAAAAAAAAAAAAAGAGAAGAAACAAGGGAAGAGTGAAAAGGAGGGAATGGTTGATATTTTTAAGAAAGTTCATCTTACTCAAATTAACAGACTTACAAATAAAGGGAACCCCCATCCAATTATTAGCATCATCAAATGACTGAGGCCTGGTACTGGAATGAAATTATAGAGGTTTTGAGCTAAAATGGATAGGATGAATCTCATCTCTACCTCTTCTAGCTCTGAAACCTTGAGCAATTGTGGCAGATTTTCCAAGAGGCCCACAACAAGGTCTCTTATCACACAGACTCTTCTTACAATGTGACATTAAATGTCCTAATGAGATGTGGGGTCTGTGTTCCCCATGCCTTGAATCCGGGTGGGCCTATGACTACAGTGGCTTTGACACTACATGACTTCTGTGACTGCTTCATGAGAAGCAATACAGCTTTTCTTAATCTTCTTGGGATGCTCCTGTTGATCCCAGTCACCATGATGTGAGGAAGTGAGAGACCACATGTAGGGGCCACGTGTAGCTATTCTGGTCGACGGCTCCAGCTGAGGTCCCAGCTCACCACCAGCATCAACCTCCAAAGAAAATCTTTAAGTGATTCTAGCCCCCAGCCTTCTGGGCATTCCCAGCTTCAAGTCTTCCCAGCTGAGGCCCTAGACATAGAGGAACAGAGACAAAGTACACCCATCAAGCTGTTTCTGAATTCCTGACCAGCAGAACACTGGAGTATAAAAAAATAGCTTTTGTTTTATACTATTATGTTTGGAGGGCTTTGTTACATAGCAAAAGATAATTGGAACAGAAGTTACATAACTTTTCTAAGGTTTGGTTTGATGGTTTTCTAAGGTTCTGGTTCAATGGAACCTCCCTTGTGTGTAATTTACCTGACACAAAATAAGTGCTCAATAAATGATATCAATTCATGATGACAATTGTCATTTGTTTCCATTAACTTTCGTCTCTTTGAGTCCTGGCCTCTGCCACACTCTGTAGTTGTCCTTCAGACTTGAAGATGCATAAGAATGTGGACACAAAGCTCTGTCTGGTGATGCTCTTTCAAAGCTGACCGTGCAGAAGGACCAGCCCTGTGGATTGAGGTGATGCCAGTCATTTGCCCAACAACTCAATTATAGGTTGTTTTTTTAGATTTACTTTTTTCCAAGAAATTTAATAAATATTTATTAAACAGTGTGCTATGCACAATGATATAGAAGATAGAAGATAGAATCCCTGCCAATAGGAGTTAATAACCTAGTTAAGAAAACAAAAATCATCAGATAGACCTAAGGGAGCTTCTAACATATCCCTTCATTTTATACTTGAGGAAACTGAAATCTGAACAAGCTCATCAAGTTGCTCTGGAGCACACATTATTAGCAGCAGAGCTGGGACTAGAATGTAGGACTCCTTACGTCCAATTATTCATTCACTCATTCTTCAGGAAACATATTGCGCACTCCCCATGTTCCAGCCACTGGGCATTCAGAGGTGAACAGGAAACACTCTTGTTTATAATGAGCTCACAGTCTGATGGGAGATCCGGTCACAAAGGCAGATAAGGACGGAGCCGAGAGAAGTGCTGCAGCTCTGGGAGATGGTATGGATGGCAGGGAAGCAGAGAAGGGAGCTGCTGACTCTTCTTTGTCAGGGAAAGATTCAAAAAGGAGATAATGTTCGGGCTGAGTTTTGAATGCTGAGTAGGAGTTTGCCAGGCAGAGAAAGGGCATTCCAGGTAAGAATAACCAATTTTTGTGAAGACTTGGAAATATGAATATGCATTTTCATTACACTGGGGTTCCTGAAACTCAGCTGCATAGGCATATTCTTAAAGAACTTAGAGAATTTTTATCCTTTTAAAGGCTTAATATTTTATTCAAGTTTATTAAACAGACGTAATTCTTTATAACCGAAAACAATACAAGACACCTAAAATATACATGTTTTCTAAAGAAACAGCATCTGAATTGGAGGGGCCCTTTGAGATAGTCTGTCTCAGCCCCCATGTACACATGTGCCATAGCTGAGGAGTGATAGAGCCTAATGAGCAGGGAAACTGTGAAACCAGAGACACGGTTAAAGAGCAAGAACAATTAAAGGTTAGAATTAGGTTATTATTCCCTTTGATGCCCTTACCCCATAGCATGTCACAAAATATAAAAGCAAGGAAAAGGAAAAAAAAATAGCAAACGGGAAGACTATACCCTCTAGCCAGCCTATCACAATTATAATATGGTATTTGAAAGAAGAAAAGACATTTCAAAAGGGCACCACTATTAATGCCACTGAGAAGGAATTGGAAAGTCGCAGTTTAAATCATTGGTTTTGTGCCAGTTCTCTTTTTTATATAAATATCAATTCTCACTGTGAATTATTGCACCCTAATTTAGTTAGGAATATATTTTAAAAATGGCTTGCTGAAAGGTATGATTCAATGGAGAGAAAGTATTATCAAGTGGTGCAATGATCCATAAATAGCTATTATTATTATTTAACATTCATTGAACACCCACAGTGAGCTAGGCACCGCACTAAACTTTGGGAAGATGTGGTTCTTTCTCTGACAAGGAAAGGTTAAATACACAGAAGAAAAGAAAGCTTAAATCTACTTAGGATCAGGGAAATTTATTTTTCTACTCCAATTTTTCCTTGCTTCACTTGTCAAATTAACATAATTCAAGATATTAGACTACTACTAATAATACTTATTCCTTACTTGTGTTTAGTGTTTTATACTTGACAAAGGGTTTTATATACATATCTCATCAGATAACTTGGCATATAGTCTCTGGAAGATGTGAGTGTTAAAGAGAGAGAGTTTTACTTCAAGTGAAGACCAAAAAAGTTAGAGGAGTCAGCTGGTCTGCCAGATAGAGCATCAGAGGGCAGTTGTACTTTGGGGGAGGAGAGATATTTTTCAGATAGGCAATATATGCACAAAACAACAGTCCCTCCCACCTCTGCCTTTCAGCCAACAGTTTCCTTCCCTGGAGTCAATCAACGAAACCAGTTTCTTGTGTATCCTTCCAGAGATATCAAATATGCATACTAGCATACAATTTATACGTGTGGTATCATACTATATGCACTGTTCTGCACCTCACTTCTTTCTCGTATGATATATTTTGGAGATTATTTCATGCTGTGTTATCATTTTTAATGGTTACATCATATTTAGTATAAATGTGCCATATTTTACTTAGTCTGCTATTAAAGGATATTTAAGGGTTTTTTTGTTTGTTTCTACAAACTTCTGCTATTACCTTGATTCATAAATATCCTTGTAGAAACAACTCTACAAGTATATATATATATATATAATTTCCTATAAGTGGATTTGCCAGGCCAACATGTACATGAATTGGTAATTTGATAGTTGTTGCCAGATTCTCCTCTGGAAAATCCATACTGACTGAAATTCCCAGCAGCAATGTATAGAAGTGCCTATTTCCCACTGTCACTGACATAGTGCATTATCAAAAAGTGTGATCTTGGATAATCTAAGTGCAAAATAGAATCTCATGGTAGTTTCACTTGCCTTCCTTCTGATTATAAGACTTCTTTTTTTCACAGTTTAAAAAAAGTTAGTATTTCCTTTCTGTGAACTCTGTTTATATCCTCTATCAGTTTTTCTTTCAAGGTAGTTGTTCTTTTTCTGGTTGATTTTGGGGAACTCTTCTAATATTAATGAAATTGATCCTTAGTACATAATCTGAATTGCATATATTTTTCCTAGTATGTCATTTTTCTTTTGACTTTGTTAATGATATTTTTGCCTTACAGAATTGTCTAGTTTTAACAAATTGGTGAATTAATCCATCTTAGATTTTGTTTCCTATTTATAAAAGTCTTTATTAATGCAAGATTATTTTTAAAAGAAACTTCCTAATTTCATCTAGTACTATGATTTTTGTATGTAAATTATTAACCCATTTGGTGTTTATTTGGTGTGAGGTAAGGATCTTTGTTTTTTTTTCTTGATAGCTACTAAGTGATCCCAACCCCATTCAGGAATAATAACCTTTCCCCTACAATTTGAAACGCCACCTCTGTCATATGTTAAATTCCCTTTTAGAGAGTAGTGCTTTGTTAAGGCCATTATTCAGTTTAGGGATCTAGAAATTCCCCTGAGTCAATTCACCAGAGCTGATGCTCGATATGAACCTACTGAACCCAAGTAGATATGTGTGGCAAGGACACAGAAAAAGCAATATGCAGGAAACAGGCAGAGTGGCTAGCTGGAATTAAGTTAGCAAACAGGAACAGAGAAAAGTTACGATAAAAAATATGAGGGAAAAAGTAGGGAAGATTCCAAAACAAATGCTTTAATGATGCAGAAGGTGATGGGAAGAAACCTATTCCAACTGCCCTCATGATAAAGTTCAAACTCCATCACGTGAACTCCAGGACCTGTCTGATCTGGCCTCTGCTGACCTCTCTAACCCAGCATAGGTTACCTCCTACTGTCTTTCAGGTTTCAGCTTAAGCATTATTTCCCCAGGTGTACTTCCCTGACCTGGCCAAGACTGACTCAGGTACTCCTCTTATGCATCTTTGCAGGATTCTGTACTTTATAGAGTTTAATAATCTAGTCTCTTAATGCTTTCACCTCTGTTGTGGACATTTTCCTTCACTCCCCAGATTCTATTTCTCTTTCTCCTGGTAACTAAGTTTCTCTCTGCGAGACTGTCCTTTGTCTTACAATAAGCTTCCATGCTTCTCGTGGCGTAGACTCCACCCAGCATAGAGGTCCCACACGTGATCTAGAGCAAAGCCACTTAAGCACCAATCATTCTCCAAGCCCCAGTGATTGGTACAGGGGTGGGTGTGTGCCCAAGGAGAGCTAATAGGACACAGTGAAACAGGCTGGGGAGCCTGAACAAAGACTCAACTAGAAGTCATCTTACAACAGGAGGCTGCAGAATGGACCAAAATGAAGGACTGGGACTAAGAATGGAAAGAGAACATCACTTGAAGCCGTGAGTCAAATCTGAAGCCAGTCTTGTCTCCGGACTTTTTAATATTATGTGAGCTAATAAATTCCCTATTTTTCTTCAAGTCATTTTAAATTGGGTTTTCTGTCACTCCCAAAGCAACTTCTTAACAGCTCCTAAAGGTTAAGCTTCTTAAGGAAAGAAACTGTGTCTTAAAGCTATTGTATTCCTAGCCCCATGCCTGGAGCATAGCAGCATTCAATAAATATACAAGGAAAAAAGGAATAAATAATCTGACAAAGTTCTTTTAAATCCTAAATAACAATTGTTTCCATGTATTGATATTGTACTTGCAAAAGATCACTCAGCTAACTGATGGTGGAGTCTGGATTTCAAATCCAGGGCTCCCTGAGTCAAAATCTCTGGTTTTCTCATCTATAAAATGGCGACTGGAACACCTACTTTGAGGTTTGGCATAAAAATGATGATAAAATAGGACGAGGGCGCGTGGCCCCGGGTGTCGATCCCGGGGCCCCTCTGCTGCTCCCCGCGCGCAGCCGCGAGACCCGCCACGCGCCGCCGGCCAAGTCCACGGTCGGGCGCGGGGGACCCGCCGCGGCGGATCCTGCGGCGTTCTCGGTGCGGTCGGAGCATTACCGCCAGACCGTGCGCACCCTCGGCTGAGTTCGCGCCAGGTGCGGAAGAGGGTGCACGAGGCCCGGGCCGGGGTCCTGGCAGAGCGCCAGGCCCTGGAGGACGGCGGTGAGCGCAGGCAGCTGATGGCCTGGGGCCAGGCTGGGAACCAGCTGCGGCAGGAAGCGCGGGGGCAGGAGCCGCGGCAGGCCAAGGGGAGGGCCCGCTAGGCTGGAGGGGCGCGGGCCAGGGCGCACGCAGCTCCAAGGGCGAGAAGTGCTGCAGCTGCAGGGGGAGGCGAAAAACAACCTCCTCCGAGAGAACCTGGAGGCGCGGGTGGAAGAAGCGTTGGACTCCCCGAAGAGCTGCAACTGGGCCATCACCAGAGAGGGGCAGGTGGTCAGAGCACAGCACTGGGGCTCCTAGGGCATCAGAAAGGACAGTGCCCGCCCAGGACCCGGGGACCACGTGTGGGTGGTTAGGAGAGTTGGGCCTCATCTGCCTGTTTTTGTAAATAAAGGTTTACTGGAACACACACACACACACACGCTATTAATAATAACTACACATGTCAAATGCTTATTCTTAAACCAATTATTTCACCGTTTTTCTTCTCTAGGCTCATTGCTCTTCAGAACCTTTATGGGTTATAAAAACCACATAGAACTCTCTAAACTCTGAAAGGAAGGCATCATGGCTTGGAGAGATTACTCTGATGTCCACAAATAAATTATGTTTTTATTCAGCTTCCAATTGTCTCTGCTAATGAGCGAATGCAGAGTAGTGGGTAATCAAAAGTCATTTATATGTGTTTGAGGACCTTGTTCTATGGTGGGCTCAGCAATAAATTTTCCTTCCTAATTGCGTTTTGCCTACCATGGCACCAAAATGAGTTTGGACTATCTGAGCATATGTTGACTGGGTGATAAAGAAGACAATCATTGTGCTGGATGGGAAGAGAAACCATTTTAAAATGTTTTAAAATTTTACTTTATGTAATCCTCAAAGCAGATAATCCACAAAGCAGAGTGGTGAATGTCAACTGAGTATAGGAAATTTTTTTGTTCTACTGCATCATCATGATTTTTAACATAGCATTATAATTTTTTCGTTTGCAATAATTAAAAACGATCTTACCTACTTTAGTTAGTGGAACTTTCATTAACTGTAAAATTGTATACCGCTTGAATAATCTTGTGTTTCAATTACCATCTTCTTAAAATAGAGCAAGTGATGGCTGAAGCATTATTATTCATTCTATTCATAAGTTAATGCTGTTCAAATTCTGTTAGTGAAGGGTATTACACATTCTTTTTTTTTTTTTTTTTTTTTGAGGAAGATCAGCCCTGAGCTAACATCTGCCAATCCTGCTCTTTTTGCTGAGGAAGACTGGCCCTGGGCTGACATCTGTGCCCATCTTCCTCCACTTTATATGGGACGCCACCACAGCATGGCTTGGCAAGCAGTGCGTGGGTGTGCGCCTGAGATCTGAACACCCTGCAGGCTGCAGCGGAGCATGCGCACTTAACCGCTACGCCACAGGGCTGGCTCCTATTACACATTCTTTATGCATTTTTCCACCCTTCATATTCTTAGCTATGCAAGGTTTAAAGGCCAAGCAGAATATTTGAAGATATACTTTGGGCCTTCTTAGAAAAAAAAGTTACCTAAACTGGGTGAAGTGACCAACTTTTATATGGATCTGGTTGTGTACATTAATTGATATATTATTTCTGGAAGGCAGTTTTCCAATTTGTATAAAAATCCCTGAAATATTTAGCATTTGACTCAATTACACTTTGAGGAGTTATCTTAAGAAAATAATTAAAGACTCAGAAAAGATATGTCATTGCAGTACTATTTATTATAGGGGAAAAAAATCTAAATTTCTAACAATAATGGCATATCTGTAATTTTAAAAATCATGTTTTCAGAGATTATTTTATAGCCAGACAAGGTGCTTACAATATAATTATTAAGTTAAAAAAAAAAAAAAAACACAGACACACACACATACACACAAAGGCAGAGAATTATCCCAGATATCTATGAGTATGTTTAGAGCGAGGTGGAATATGGAAGAAAATTTGCCAGTGATTATTAGGGTTGTGGGATGCTGGATGATTTTTACTTCTCATTTTCAACGTGTTGTACCATCACAAATTTCTGTAATAAACATGTATAGCTTTTATAAGAATGAATTTTCTTTCAATAATTAGCTCCTGGTTCCCAGAACTGGTAGATTAAGTAAACAGTGCTCTTTAAAGGATGCTTTCTAAAAAGCGCCTTCAAGACGAGCTTGTTTTGCGGCTGCTGTTTCTAATTAGCCTGTTCCTTATCATGGCTGTACTTCATAGCTTGATCTATGATACAGAAATTCTCTAGCAAGGACAGATACCCCTTTGCTGTTCAGTAGGAGGATTTACTTTCCTAGAGAAAAATACTATCTTCCTCTCTCAGGTCTCTTTCATTCCGCCATCCACATTCTCATCTTAAATCCTTGGCTTAAAGCTCACAGTAGGTTCTATGCTCCTTGTCTGGAGGCAGGAAGACCTGCTAGGAGCCTGTTACAATAGTCTGGGCAAGAAATGATAAGCCTGAACCAAAGCAGTAGCCATGTATGTGTGTGTGTGTGCACGCGCGCAAGTGTGTGTAGGTGAGTGGGAAATTCAATTAGTCCACACAGCTCACAGGTATCCTCTGCCTAGAGTGATCTCTCCTTCATCTTTGCTGGACCACATCCTCCCATCCCTCAAGCTTCCATTTGAATGTCTCCTTCTCCATAAAATCCTCCTTGTAACCATAACAGGAAATAGTTTCCCTTCCTTTGATTTTCATTTTTTTGCCTTTTTTGTATATATATACTTTTTTATTTTGAAACAGTCAAACTTACAGAAAAGTAGTAGCTACAGCACAAAGAACTTTTTTCTTAAACCATTTGAGAGTAAGTTCCAAGCTAATGCCCCATCACCACTGAATACTTTAGTGTGTATTTCCTACAAACAAGACATTCTCTACATAACCACAGTACAACATCAAAATCAGAAAATTAGTATTGAAACGTTAATGCCATTTATTCCTCACTCCAGTAGTGTTCCTTACAGGAAAAAGGTCCTGTTCAGAATCAAGTGTTGCACTTAATTATCATGTCTCTTTAATCTCATTCAATCTGGAACAGTGTCTCAGTCTTAACTGTCATGACCATGACAGTTTAGAAAAGTACAGGCCAGTAGAATATCCATCAATTTGGGTTTGTCTGGTGTTTCCTCATGACTAGGTTCAGGTTATGCATCTTTAGTAAAAATACCACAGAAGCTACGCTGTGTTCCTATTAAATGGTACGTTCTTGCAATTTGTTCTGTTATTGGTTACGTTCACTTTGATTACTTGATTACGATGATTTCTTCCAGTCTTCTCAACTCTGCAGTTACTCTTTTCCTATGTGTCATTAATAATATTTTGTGGGGATATACTTTGAAACTTGTATTCATTCATGTAGTTTTTATCAGTATGGACTCACTGTTCGTTTTATTCTATGAGCTATAATCCATTACTATCATTATTTATTCTGAAGCTCAAATTGAGACAGACTTGGCCAGTGGGAGCCCCTTCAGAGTGCTCTTGTGTCCTCTGATATGTCTTCATCATTCTTTGAACATTTCCTTGTTTTGTGGTATAAGACATTCCAAGATCATTTCTGCTTCTCTTGCCCCATAGCTGGAATCATCCATTTCTACAAGGACTCCTGGTTCCCTTGAGAATGGTATTTAGAAGCCAAGGTCTGAGCCCTAGGACTTCTTGTTGCTTTTGGAGCGTCAGTGCTCCCAGGACCACTCAGTGGACGGAGATCAGGAATCTTGGGAATATGAGCGTGTGCACATACATATAAATCCACACATATTTACATCTATAGTTATTGAGACATCTGTCTGCATATACTGAAATCCATGAATTTTCACATATAATCTTTCGACTCCACTGAGTTTATTCCAGCTTTCCATATTTGCAGTTCCTTTTTCCAACAGTGAGAAACCTAGCTCCCATTAACCTTAACATAGTTACTTATTTAAACACTTCCTCATATGTAACTAGTGTCTCATCTTTGAAACTACCACCTCCCCCACAGAGATGTCCTCCTTACTCCACGCAGGCCATGACCACACATGGATGTCCTCCTCGCTGTACTTAGTCACTGAAACTTCTTGCCGAGTCACCCTCTCCCACCCTGTAAATATACCCTCCCCAACCTATTCATTCTCTGACACCCCCATGCCAGGCCACAGGCCCCCATGAGGATGCCCTCTTCACCCTGCCCAGACTCTGATACCCCATTCCAGGCCATCCTACATGTGTGCCCTCTCACTCCACCAGGCTGTCTCATACATGGATATCCTCTTTACCCTGCTTACAAAAAATAAAAATTTTAAGCTAAAGAAAAAAAGATATTGGTAGAATTTTTAGTCTAGGGACATTCTAATACCTTAAGGTCCTTGGTCAAACTCTGACTTTATTAGAATATGTGAAACACACTCAAGAAAGAGGGATCCCTTTTTTCCTACCCACCAGACGAGTCATCAATATAATCACTGTTTAAAAGAGAAAATGTGTCAATTTTTGCTTATTACATACCATACACACACACACGCTCACACTCCTTCACTATGAGAGTTTCCTTCACTGTCACTAATCCCTCTGTGGATCAAAAATTGGCAAAAGAAAATCAAATTATTAATTTTTTAATTAAAAACACTGCCTATTACATTCTGTTGCTGGAAATTCTTCTGATGCAACAAGAATGATGGCAGCAACCAAGAGAACACAAGGAAGGAGTTATGGAAGACAGAAAGAAGGAGAAAGATGAGAAAATAAGAAAGTGAAAAGGTGAGAATGAGGAAGGTAGCAAAGAGGGGGATGGAAAGGGGAGATCTAGGAGAGAAAAGGCAGAAGAGGGAGGTCAAATGGAAGCAAATGTTAAAGGGAGTGGTGGAGTGGCATTCAGGAGAGTCTGACTTGGCCACCAAATCCCATGGCAAAGGGCTCCAACCTTATAATCAGCCTTAAAGCAGTGCTACTGTCAAAATGAAAAAAATCATCTATTCCAGGATCACTGACATGTCTAAGTAAGTAATAGAAACTGTGAGTTCATACACTTCCCTTAATACACAACTGAATGAAACTGACATCTAGAAGCTTGGTACAGCCAACTTCTAGATTCTGCCTACATATTTGCTTACTGATATCTTTAAGTAATTCCTATTTTGAGAGTCGTTTTTGGAAACCACACACACATCAACATCTGCAGAATGGTGAGAAGGTTCTTCGTTGATCAAAACTTTAACGAGGAAAAATATGGATATTATATGTATAAGTGGAACACCTGCAACCCTTAGCGTCACATCTGACTTTGCTGCTTTGATAAAGAAAGAACTACACATCCTATAACTCCTGATGTCAGTGTGTCGAACTCAATCCCCCATCAACAATCCAGAAAGATGTTTTGTCTAGCGTTGTGATCTTGTCAAACCAGGGTATTAATCCATTGCTTTTTAATCAGTTTTGGTTCAAAAAAGTGTAACAGAATATGAAGTTCTTCTCTACTACATGTTAGATTGCTGAATTTCCAAAAACACAATAGAACTTAAGGCAAAAGTTTTAGGGAAAAGGAATACTCAGTCTCAGAATAACTATAGAGAGTTAATTTATAGTTTGGTTTAATTAGCAGATATTTTTACTGAGGTAAATCTTTCTATGTGCTTCCTACTGGTGCTTTTATAGATACTACTGAAAATATTATTAGAGAAAATTATTTTCCCAACATCCATTTCTCTTTCTTCCTTCCTCATAGAATCCTGATTTTGTTTGGATATTCTCCCCAAATGACTGAGGGAACATAGACCTCATGGTCACATTGTTCCTGCAGGGAGCACATGGCATTGCTCTGGCTCCTGTTGTAGATAGAGAAGTCATGTGGCCTATGTTGCTCAACTCATAGTTGGGGGAAAGGGTTCTCTTTTAGGATGTGAACAAGAATATATGTTGGATCAGATAGTGCTGGTAAGTATCCTGCCACCATGAGAGAAGCCAGTCTGAATTCAATACTGTCACACTGAGAAAAACAGAGAAAAATATGGGAAGAATTTGGATCTTTGATGACATCATTGAATTACTGAGTCACCAACCTGATCAAAACTCCACTTCTCGACTCTCTGTTATGTGAGATAATAAACTTCTTTACTGTACAATTCTTCATTGAATCGGGCTTTTGTATTTGCAGCCAGAAGCATCCTACTTAATCAAACCATGTCCAAGCTCCAGTCTGAAAGCTGAAATTGCAGGCAGACATCCATGCCAACCTTGCAGTGTTGGAGAAAGTCCTTTTACAGGTTAGAGTCAAGAGTTACAAGGCCTTCTCAGTTTCCTTGCATAAAGAAATCTGAAAATAACTGGAAACACTGGAGAATTCGCTTGCAGATTCCTTCTGTTTAGACAACTGTAAAATTTAAATATGAACTCATAATCCATTCTTTTCTGGCATAGAGACAATCAATAATGCCAGCTTGCAAAGGTAAACTCACTGATTTGAAAACAAAGGAAAGGATGCTACATAAATTCAACCCAAAAGAGTCTCAGAGAATTCTGGTGTTCTTTGACAGCAACCTACCTTTGAGTCACAATTTTTTAGCACTGGTTGCCATCAAAATAAAAATGTCAAAATCAATTGGTGCCCAAGATAACTTTCACGTTGCTATGTCAACCTCTTATTCAAGTTTAACATCAGAATTCTTAATTTGGGCAGAGTTAATGTTTACTTTTTAGAAGTATTTTTGCACAAATTAGATGCATTTTAATTGTTTCCAGAAAGTCACTATTAGATTTTACATGATTTTTTTCCATGAATAAATTATTATGTGGTCAAAATCACTTTCCAATTTAGTAAAATAAATCATATGCAAATTCATTATGTATATATCTTAGGTACTGTTCTGGGGAGAAAAATTATATTTTCATCTGATTCACAAAGGAGTCATGACTCAAAAAAGTTAAAACTATTGCTGGAGGCTGAATAATAACTGTAGGTGGTCAGAGAAATTACCATGAAAGGGGAAAGTAGATAGGAGGAATAAAATAAGATATATTCAAAGAGTTTTGACATGAACACATATAAGAGAGGACAGATACAAGGAAACTGCCTCCTGGATATGGCAAAGTGCTTGTATATATATCTGAATCTGCTATAGTCTAGTTGTGGAATACAACAAGCACGTAAGAAGCCACTGGAATCTTTAAGATACTTAATGACAATACACTGTGATTCATGTATGAGTCAAATAGTATATTATCTCCAAATTTTCCCCTGACAGGAAATTTAAGGCACAATCAAAAAGGATAATTGAGGGGTCAGCCCGGTGGCATAGTAGTTAACTTTGGCACACTCCACTTCGGCAGCCCAGGTTCACAGATTCGGATCCCACGTGTGGACCCCACCACTCATCGAGCCATGCTGTGGCAGCGACCCACATACAAAATAGAGGAAGATTGGCACAGATGTTAGCTCAGGGCTAATCTTCCTCAAGCAAAAAAATAAAGAGGAAGATTGGCAACAGCCATTAGCTCAGGGCGAATCTTCCTCAACAACAACAACAACAAAAAGGACAATTGAAGAGATTTTAATGAAAGGAATATTTACAAAAGAGTGGACAGGATTAAGGTAAGCCACGGGGATGGTGAAGGAGCCTAGGATTGACAACAGTAAAAGCCATTACCACTCCTAAGCCTGAAGAGTAAAAGGAGAGAGTTTTCTCAGAAGCTAGCCTAGTGAGAATCAGAGCTAGAGGACAAGGGCTTCTGACAGGAGCTGTGACCTTAGGTAGAGGGATACAGGAACTGCCAAATGGCAGCCCAACAAGAAAGGAGCCAGGAACTTAAATGCCCAACCTCACTCTCTCCCCATCCTCTGACCTCCTGCCACAGCCTCTCATTGACCAAATTCACACAAAAGCTGAGGGAACGAGTGCTGGATTAACTTGTCTGAAGAGGTCAGTCCCTGAGGCCCAAATAGGGTCAACAGTAGAGAAGGACCTGACAGGGCAAACAGATGCTGCCCGAACAAGAGCACACGAGGGACTCTCACTAAGAAATGGAGATATTTGGTTCCACAACAGCTTTGGTACACATTTTGGGCAAAGATGTATATTTTAGAATCCTTTCCTTTTTTTTTAATGTTTTTAGTCATCATACTTCATGTTGACAACTTTTTTAATATAAACAAATACATGTTTCATAATCATTAATTTTCTGACAGTAAATCCAATGTTTTTTCCCTCAGGCAAAAATAATCTTCTAGTTTGATAATCCTGGCAGTACTTTATTACTGTCAAAGACCGAAGTGTTTATGTAAACTTGGGACAATTGGCTTTGATTCCATCTCCAAACTGTACTAATTCACATTAAATTCACACTTCTCTTTTGAGTTATGATGAATATAAATGGTGCCTGGGCATGTGGGTGGGTGTGTGTGCATATTTGAACTGATCAGTGGAGAGTCCCTGTCTACAGGCGATCTGGAAGGCCACTAGCTCATCCTGTCTGTGTCTTTTCAGGAACTGATTGTGTGGATGGTGTGATGCAATGGAAAGAGTTCTGGGCTTTTGGTCTGGAGGCACTGGTTATGATCTGTCTTTTGGTTAACAAGCTGTAGGACTCTGGCAAGTCCCTTCACACCTCTAGCTTCTCCTTTGTTTTCATAAAAGGGGTTGAGGCAACAGAGGCTCTGATGTCACTTCCATCTTTAAAATCCTGTACTTCTCGTGCATGACCCTAATTATCATGCCTAATAGGAACCATCAGTTTTGCTGCTTATTGGTTGTTTTAATTAAAAAGGGCTTTTTTTTTTAACGGATATAGAGAATGCTAAATATTCTATTTTAAATTAAATTTTAGATAACATTAAAATACAGCAAATCCTCAGTGACTTTTTGAGAATCTAACAGTTGGCATTTCCCTGAATTGCATAAATTCTGGTTACCATTTCATGGGTAAATATTTACCTACCTAAGTAATGACTCCCCAAAGCTGTGAGGAATGAAGAGGATAATTTATGCCTTAGAGTAGATCTGTACTTTGTAATTCAGCTCCATTGAAGAAACTCTCCTTAATAGCTTCTTCCATGTCCTAGAACAGAGGTTGAGGCTGAAGTATTCCATGTAAGCTGTCACACGGGTGTTTGAACAACATTCCTGCATGGTATAAATAAATAATTACCTATATTTCATACCTACTACACACTGTATTAAGTGTATTTAATATATTATTTAATTCTCACAACTGTGCTTTGATATTATCTCCGATTTATTGGTCTCAAAGAAGTCAAGTAACTTAACAAAAGACAATAGCTCGTAAGAGACAGAGCCAGGATTTGAACCTAAGATTCTAAAGCCGATGCCTTCATTCTTGTGACGCCGGTGTCTCCAGCACCACTGGCCAGACACATCCACTACATCTCAAATACTTCGCTTGTTTTTCACAGAAAATGAGGAATTTCACTTAACTTTGATTTCTCCCTGGAGTGATACCTCTGCACGCTGAGCCCCTCCACATGTCCCTCTAGTGATATCCACCACTCCCTCGGGAATGAGACCCAGGTGGGCTTGGTCTCAAAGATCCGTGTTCTCAAGCTCCGGTTGACACACCAACATGGCAGGTCTTTGGGCATTAAAAGCCCTATCTCTTTTCTCTCTTCTTAATTATAGACCGCATTTTCCCCATAAGTATCTACCTCCTCTCTCCTTCCAACATAATTACCCAGTTGTCCAAATAACCTGCTCCTTGCTTCAATTCTCTCTAGAAAACATCTACCTTCTAAATGTGCTTTAGAAAATTTTACACCTTTACTGGTCTTTGAGAAAGAAAGAAAGATTGGAGGCATTGACCTAGACCTCTCCCCTTCTGTCTTAGATTGGGTCTCCTGGAAACACACTGAGATGGAGAATTGTGTGCAGAAGGTTGGTTGGGGAGTCCACTCAGGAGATACACCTGCAAGGAAATGAGGAAAGAAGCACTGAGGGAGAGAGGGCCCAGGGATGGGCCAGCCCTGGAGATGAGACTGGGATGAGGAGCATGGTGTGCACTATACCCTGTCCAGTTGGTCGACCTACTTTATGTCTTCAGTTTAATTACCTGTTTCTCTTCCAGACAAAGGGTTTTTAAGGCTCTAAAGACTAGTCTGGAAACTGACTATGCAGAATTCAAAAGATCTTGAGCTCTCTCTCCTGGGAAACTAAATGGAAAAAAGAAAGATTACAAAATATGAAAGTTCTAAAAATAATAGAATGAAACTGGGTAATTTGAATGAAAGCCTGTCAAATCTATGTGGAATATAGCATATTACTGATTGATTATCAGGCCACATAATTTAATTATATTCTACTTCCTATGCAATTTTCACACCCTAAACCTTCCAACATGAAATCTGTGTTACCTGATTAGAGAAAGCAGAGAGAAAGAGAGACACTGAGACAGCAGAGAGACAGAGACAAACAGAGAGGCCATGCAAAAGGGAAGCTTAGTTAAGGATGGCAGAATGCGTTGCAAATTCAGAAATATCTTTAATATGTAAAAGAAATGATGCAAACTCATCTTTGGTTCTCTATAAATAAGCTGAGTTTGACTATCTCAAACTATTAGTAAGAATATCCTTCCCTTTCATCTTTCTTGAATTTGAGCCATTTACAATTTATAACACAGAGAACCATTTGTCAGATCTAACTTAACGTGTAACTCTTTGTTGTTTCAACTGAATTTAGCAAAACCCAGAAAGAAAATTCTTTACTAAGACATAATTAATTTCTACAAAGTACTGATTTAAGAGCTGCTAAGTTAGGAACATACATATCACTATTGCTAGATTCTTCTGGACAAACTTTAAAGATAGTCTTTCAAAAAATATATATACCTCAAATTCTAGGATAAGGAGGTTTTAGTGACTGAAAGATATTGAGGAAAATGTAAAGCTCTTACTTAAAAGTATCGAGTCAAACACATCAGTGGTATTATCTATGCCAAAAAAAATTATTTATTTTTGGCCCATAGGAAATTATGTAATAAATATGCAAATAAGGCTGCTAGCTTAATCTGATCAAATAAATTAATAACTCAATAAACACTCTAAAGTTTTGAAGAGTGTTTCCATATAAAAAATAAAGAGCAAGGCCAGTCCCCTGGCGTAGTGGTTAAGTTTGGCGCGCTCCACTTCCGCGGCCCCAAGTCGCAGGTTCAGATCCCAGGCATGGACCTATACCACTTGCTGGCCATGCTATGGCAGTGACCCACATACAAAATAGAGGAAGATTGGCACAGATTTTAGCTTGGGGCTAATCTTCCTCAAGCAAAAACAGAGGAAGATTGGCAACAGCTGTTAGCTCAGGGAGAATCTTCCTCAGCAAAAAAAAACTAAAAAATTAAGAGCTATTCCCATAATTTATTGTGTCCTAGGAATTATATAAAATGCACTTTTAAGTCTGTCTGTAAAGGAGCTACAATTAATGCTTCATTTTAAATAAATTATGCTAGGAATAGGATATAAAGTTGTGGAAGGCACTTTTTGATCTGTTTTATTTACATCATATCCCCAACAAGTGGGACAATAACTGCACAAAGTCCGTGCTCAATAAATCCTTGATTATATTTATCTGGTCTCTGAGATTATTTAATAAATTAAGATCACGTCAGTGAGAAGTGTAAGACAATACCAAGAACAAGAAATGGCCCTGGCCATTTAATGAATATACTTTGTCTTAGAAAGAGAACTAGCAGATAGTTAAAGCAAACGAGTTCAATCCAGGTTTGGGTTAACATGAAAACACTCTATCGATATCTGTCCAAATTCTTTCACAATCTTGGATTATTACATAAATGTTCTGAAATATTTTAAAGTAACACAACAGGCATAAGCCCAGAACCACAACAGCTTTGTTTCAATAGAGAGTTAAGAGCTAGCCTGTTTATGAAACATCTTTACCGTGAATTATTCATGCTGGGAAATCAACAAAATATTTATTAATTCAGCTGTAATGCTTAACTGTGTTATTTGACCGAGAGATTGAAATGTTCCTGGAAAACCCAGGAGAGACGAGAGAACTTGGCAAGGAATAGCATCACATGAAGTCACATAAAGACCCTAAATATCACATCATCATCACTAGTATAAAACGTGCTTTATAGTTTACAAAGCACACTAATATATATTATCTAAAGTAACGCTCATGGGCCAGCCCAGCGGCGTAGTGGTTAAGTTCACGCACTCTCCTTCGTTGTCCCGGGGTTCGCAGGTTTGGATCCCAGGTGCAGAGATACACCAGTCACCAGCCATGCTGTGGTGTTGACCCACATACAAAAATAGAGGAAGATGGGCACAGATGTTAGCTCAGGGCTAATATTCCTCAGCAAAAAGAGGAGGCTTGGCAATGGACGTTAGCTCAGAGCCAGTCCTCCTCACAAAAAAATAAATAAATAGATAAAAATAATAAATTAATGCTCAGGACAACCTTGTGAATTGGGTAATATTACTGAATCATGTTGGAAGATTGGGAGAACTAGTCACAGCCTTTTGCAATCTAACCAATGTAAAATAATAATAACAACAATAATCATAATCATAATAATCATAGCTAGCACCTAAATAGCATTTATTTATGTGCCAAGTACTACCTACGTGCTTTTACATCTGTTAACTCATTTACTCCTCACAGCAATCACAAGTTTTCAAATACGAATCAAGGCATATGATTTACTGAGGTTGGTTGGCAAATTCAGTTTCCACCTGATGCAAAAACTGCACTTTTGTCCCTCTCTCCTGAATTGAAGATAATCACGGAATGACCACCCTGACTTTTCCACCCCATGTCACGCTGTAGAGCTGGAACGGAGAGAATTAAAGTCTAGCTGGAACAGGCTCGCGTGGTCTGGTGGTCTGTTACTGACGCAGCCTGAATGTGTGAGCTCCAGCCGCACATGGGCAGATCTGTGAGCTGAGGGGAATGAGGTGGGTGTGAATGTCAGGCTTTCCCCAATCTCTCACGTTTTTTCCGTGGATGGGAAATTGTGACTGAAAATGATGCTGCTCTATTCTAGGAATTAAAACAGATACACCCATGCCTCCATGAGAAACTGCAGAGAAGAAAATGAGTGCTCCAATCCATCCTACCCCCAACATCTCCAACAGCCTAATGAGGAAAACTGAGGACCAGGTAGGCTGAGCATCCTCCTCAAAGGCTAACAACCAGCAAGAGGAAAGAGAGCTCGAGCTGTAGCACTCTGACAGCCCCGCACTCACTCCACACACACAGGAAACCTCCCTCTCAGACAAGTTTGGTGGAAGCTGAAGGCAAAACTCTAGCACATGCTTCTAGAACTGCTTTCTTTCATGCCTTAACCAGATTCTTTTTTTCCCATAATTTCTTGCCACATGTGCTGAAAATGTATCATTCAAACTATTTCTTTCTGAGCCAAGAGATGAAGTGAGCAAAAAAAAGAAAAGAAAAGAAAAAGATTGTAATTGTACTTCATCTCACATCAGCATATTTAAAATTTGACTGAGTCTGACTTTGGTGTATTTCCGTTACTCAATAAGTAATGGGTAAAACATCTTCAGTTTGTAGAGCTGCCAATTGTGCCAAAAGCACTGATATTGAATATGAATATGAATATCAGACTCAGGAACAGATACTACATTATTCTCTTATTTGTATTTTTTCATAAGTCTTCATTCAACTGGTACTAATATGAAACTGTTAGTTTACTTTCCACTAAATATATACACATAATTAATATGTGCTAGTCCTACAGTATTTACCTTACTGTGTATTAACAGGCTCAAATTGCAGAGTAGGAATAAATTTGACTGCACATTACCACTAAGAAAGAGTCTTATCAGTCTAATATAATTAGAAGAGATCTTTCCTCTAATTTATTGTGTGGGTTTTTAAATGACCAGCTTGAATGATTCACTGTATTTCTATAGTTCTTTTTAAGAATTCCACTATGGGAATTCAGAGTTTAGTATCTAACCTCTCATGTAGCCTCTGATGTCTTAAACTATTCTCCCACCAATCAACTCTCCACCTGCAATTATAGTAAGAGATTCTGTAACTGATTACAGTAGAATTTGAGCTGTGGGGTGGAATGGTTATTAAGAAGATTCCATGGTCATGCCAATTGTTGACACTGTTAGTGTGTCTGTGGGAGCAGGGTGCCTTTTGTTTCTGCTGTAATGCTTCTGGATCAAGTAAAAAAATGAAAACATTAACTAACTTCAAGACCTTATAAAATCATGAGAAAAATAATTTTAGTTTAAAATAAGCTGGTAATTACTTGAGACAATGACATCCATCTCATCTGTCTTCTACTTCCTGTAGACCGATTTTCCTGGGTATCCCTTGAAATGTTTCTTATTTTTTTGTTTGATTATTTGATTTGGTGGTTATTTTTCGGGGGCCCAATTTAAGTATGTAATTTTTTTTAAAAAATCAACAAAAGTTGTTCCCACTAACCCTGCTAAGAGCCAGAGCATCCTTTCAGTTCACCCATCTTAATTTTGTTTTCCAATAGGCTTGGTTAGTTTCACAGTGTATCCACTATTGGATTCATATAGTTCTGAATAACTTCATTGCCCATGAAAATGTAAGCAGAATATAGTAAAACCTTAATAATCATCAAAGAAATGCATTTCAATGGTACAAAAATGTTTCAAATCAAATTCTTTCTCTATTTCTGATTGAATAAACCTATCCATCTCACTAAGCGATTAGCGTTCAAAAATAACCAATATATAAAACAAAAAAAATCAAATGTCGTATCTTGAATTGCAACAATAGTTATTTAAATATGTATATACTTCTAGAATTATTTGATTTTCACTTAACTAATACTTTTCCTGATCAATTCCCCCCTGATTAAATTCAAGTTCATATTGGTCTATACTCACATTTGTTTTTGGAAGTACTATAAAAAATTTTCCAAATTGGGCTTTTTAACATAGTTCATCCTTCCTGTTGCTGTAAAAAATTCCAATATTATCCATTTCCTGGAGGTAATTGGATCTTAGTTGCTGTGGCCTTTGCTTCAATGGCTTTGATTTTTAAGGTACAGCCTCACTTGCCTAATACATTCTATGACTGGGCATATGTATTTAGGCCTCAAAAGGCCACATCTTCAGACTTAAGAAACAAAAGCAGTAATGGTTTCAGAATACATGCATGTAAAACATAAAATTGTCTTCCAGGGCAGTAGGTCCTATAATTCTACTTTCATTAGGATGTCCAGGACTCTGAGATGTTTTTCAGAAAGTAGATAAATGCATTTGAACTGATCAATCCACATTCTTTCAATCAGCCTTCCTTAAAACCAAAGCACAGCCCTCTGAGCTTCAACATTTAGAGCAACTCCCTCTGGCCTACACAAAGAGCATACCCATGACTTGAGTTTCAATACTGTACCTTTAACCAACAGCAAGAGTGAGCCACCAACAAGAGAAAACAGGGACACTAACTTTAAGTACTTAATTATAATTCTTTATAGGTTAGAGTAACCCTAAGTACTTTAACAAATAATCCCTGAAATGTCAGTGGCTTGACCCAGCAGAAGTTTATTTCTTGTTCAAATAACGGTCCAACTTGAGAACTCCTGATGGCGAGGGAGCTCTCCTCTACGTGGTAATTTCAGACAGATTCCTTTGTCTTTTGGTCCTGCCATTCAAGGCCTTGTAATCTTCCGCACTCAGCCAATTAAAGAAGAAAGGATTGAAAAGCACCCCTGCTTTTTTAACCCCATAGCCCAGAAGTAACACACGTCATTTTTGCTCACATTTCATTGATGAGAAATACTCACAAAATCAAACCTAGATGCAAGGGAAGAGGGGCATCAAAAATGTAGTCCTTGACTGGATGGCAACTTCCCAGTGATAAACCTCAGCTATGCAGTGAGAAGCATGAGTTTAGCGTACAGTTCATCATCACTACCGCAAACATCATCAAACAACCATTTATTAACACTTATTTTGTTCTAGATACTGCATTAGTAATCAAAGACAGCATATGTGCAGTGACAATAATTAACTATAATTTATTCACTCAGTCATTCAACAAATGCTTATTGAACATCTACTGTGTGCCACTTCCTGGGCTGTGAACTAAGGAAACAAGGATAGTGCTTTCAGTCCAGAGTAGGAGACAGGCCTGAACAATGGTAGATTACTCCAAAGGAAGTCAAAGACATTTTTAGGGTTCCAGTGCAGGAACACCAAAAATAAAGACTTTTCTGTCCCTTTTTTCTCTAAAAGAAAGCTTTTGATGGGCCGGCCCCGTGGCTTAGCGGTTAAGTGCGCGCGCTCCGCTACTGGCGGCCCGGGTTTGGATCCCGGGCATGCACCGGACGCATCGCTTCTCAGGCCATGCTGAGGCCGCGTCCCACATACAGCAACTAGAGGGATATGCAACTATGACATACAACCATCTACTGGGGCTTTGGGGGAAAAAAAAGGAGGAGGATTGGCAATAGATGTTGGCTCAGAGCCGGTCTTCTTCAGCAAAAAGAGGAGGATTAGGGTGGATGTTAGCTCAGGGCTGATCTTCCTCACAAAAAAAAAAAAGAAAAGAAAGTTTTTGAGACAATTTATCCTTGATATGTCCTTAAAGGGCATAAAAATGGTCATCAAAAGAAAGGTAAGTACTTTGTGAGAATTTCTTATATTTAAATTATTTAACATTTTTTAATTACATGTAGAAGGAACATCAAAATATTTTTACAATGCCTGAGCCCTCTAAAGTCTCAACTTGGTCTTGGATATTTAAACAAATAACTTGAGGAATGTCAGAAAAGACCTCACAAATGGGATGGGATTTGGGTGCCTTGGAAGAACAGTAGGGTTCAAATGAGGAGAGGAAATGAGACAAAGTGCTCCAGGTCAAAGGAACTTGAATAGTGCTAGTCAGTAGACAGCGTTGGGGGTACCATTATGGCTAGGAATGATCAATTAATATGTGGGGAGGTGGGTTCCTCTTATCAGCCTAGCTTCACTCAGGCTATAATGTAGAGAAATCAGGTCTGTCTGCCCTGGTGAACTGTGAGCATCTCAAGGGCAAGGGCCATAGTCATCCTTTTAACTCCAATAGTATCTGTCCAATTTGAAGTGTCTACCCAGGTTTGGAGAATTAAATAAAATTGAATGTGTGCATCCACTTGCTTCTTATAAACTCCACAATATACGTTACAACAAGGGTAAACTTTTTAATCATATCTTGACTATGAAAACTATGTGTTGTCAGGTTGGGATGAAAGGAAGATGAATGCTCTTATCTGTCTAGCATTGGGATGCTTCTGACTTTTATCACAAATTAATTTACTGGAATCTTTTCTTCTCTGTACATTTCTCCTTCTGTCATCCCCTCTTACTTTGTGTGGGAAATATGAGATATTTTTCCCCACATAATCTTCATCCCAGAAAACTGTCATGATCTATTCTATTAGTCCTAAACATCTGAAGAATTGGAAAAACTATTAGTTAAAAATTCAGGGTGGTATTCTTCACATGTTCTAGAACAAATCCTGGTAATTTTTATTATTTCCAATACCTAGAAGGCTGTTATTTACTATTTGTGGTATGGTAGAAGGGGGAAAAGTTATATCACTACCTTGCTGTGCTTCTTATAAACAACAAAAAAGTGGCATGCAGGGCCACAATTCTATCAGTTTTCTCATAAGAGCTTGAATTCATAAGCATGGTGATTGAAATAATTTGTTTTTCTCTATGTAGAAATGGCATTGAAATTAGATTGAATCAAGATGATGATCCTCAAGACCTTTGCTGCCATTTGGAAGGACAATGACCTTTTTTTAATTCTAGGGAAATAAAAAAGTCTTAGCTTTTCAGATACCAATTCTAGGCTAATTACTAGTGATTGATCACTAATCAGTCATAACTCTCTTCTGCCGAGTCTAGACACCACCTCTGAATCCTCAGCCCAGCACGCCAGCAGCCAGGACCCATGAGGTGGAGTTTATGTGAGGTGAAACTATTTGCCTTTCCTATTATACCTGAAGTACTTCACTTGCAGCAGTTTAAAAAGAAAAAAATAAATATAATCCTATAATATTTACAGAGATATCAGCGCCCTTTCAAATTCTGATTAGTGCTGCTAATCCCTGTAGAGTCTTCCAACACTTCACTGGAAAATAGTGAAATCTAATTAACTATATTCTAGAAGTGACTGTGGCTGATAATAGCTTAGCAGCTAAGAGGCTTCATCAGCGGTAAAAAGAAACGTAACAAAGTCCCCTTAGCCCCCTTAATAACCAAAATATTGAGGAAGTGAAAAAGAAAAGGAGGCAAAGATTGACAAAGTAAATATTGTCAATTTGGGAGTCAGACAATATAGCTACAGGAAAGTCAAAACACATTTAGTTTTTGAGGCAAGAGAGTCAAATAACAAAGTGAACAAACAGATATAAGACAAAAAAGGCAAATGTATAGGATGCATGCTCTCCAGCCCCTTCCCACACCCATAGCGCATATCACTTGCCATTCACAGCACTTTCATGCTGAGCCCAAATGCAACTTTCAAAAGTTCAACACAGCAGTCCGTGCAGCCACTGGTACATGAGATGAGGCTTAGCTGTCATTCCCAGTCTTGTCTCTGTTGCCAAACTCTTCCTAAGTTTTTACTGTACATAAAAGCCAGGGCTCTACATAGCACACATGAGTCTTAAAACTTGCCACAAGATAGCAATAAGGCAGGTGAACTGGTCTCATCCAACCTCCCAACAATAGCAAAGGAACAAGAAAACAATATTATATTTCTATAACACTCCATAATGTATAAAGAGCTTTGTCAGCACTGACAGAATTTTGGGCATTAATAGAAATGTTATATATCTGTTTTACCCAACATGGTAGCCACTAATCACATGTGCGTTTTGAGCTTTTGAAAAGTGGCACTAGTATAATTGATGAACTGATTTTTTAATTTAATTTAATTTAAATTTAAATAGCCATGTATGGCTACCATACTGGCTAGCACAGGTATATATTATCTTGTTTTATCTTCAGAATAGCCTTGTGAAGCAGATCATCTCCAGTAAAAAGAGAAGGAAACAAAGTGCAAAGATATTAAGTGACTTGCCAACATTACGAAGCTAGAAAGTGACCAAATGTATACTTGAATCCAGTTCTTTGGGAATCCAAGTTCTCAGCTCTTTCTATGGTACCACATCAAGCTCAAGGCAAGTATGAATCAAGAGAGGACCACCCCACAAAACTAGTGATTCTATACAACCCACTAGAAGTTCACAATGAGCAATACACTGCAAAGAAATAACTGAAAATATGAGATTTTACCCTACTTGTAAGCTAACAAATTAGCATGTCACGGTTTCATGGAAGCCATCAGAAGATAGAAAACTTCTGGGTCAGAGAGTAAGCACTTTATTACAGCAATAGTAGTAGCCAGAGTATTAGCATTTTCTTGCACCAACTTCCCAAGCCCAAATTCCCACAGAGTGTTGCAAAGAGGGCCAGATGACTCTTGTACATGCAGTAAGTGCATTACAGGTTGCATACTGAGCTAGGGAACCCAAATCTTTTATAATGGGCAGTAAGCATCCTGTCTCCTACTCCAAATGGAGGCATTATCTTTATCATACTAGACAGTAAGCATGCCTCTTTTGCCCAGTCTCTATCTTTCAAGGCTATTCTTTATACAAACACTCTTGAAATGATAGTCTGGAACAAAGGCAATCCCAAGACTTGCATAAATGTGAGAGATCACACACCACACCCATGTCAAGTGCCAAACTGGGAGAAAACCAGCCAAGAAAAGAGACATGGCTAAATATCAACATGAGAGTCAAAGTGTAGGGATGAATGTGTGTGTTTGATAGAAAGATTATGTGTTCAAAGTTAAAAACAGAAAATTAATGTTAAAATCAGAAAATTAATGTGAAAGTAAATTTGAAAAATAATAGTGCTGTATAAATATCAGAAACCCTTGGCATTTTTATTGGGCATCAACATTTATAAATATAATTTCCCCAAAACTAGAGGCTACTTCTCACTTGGAACTGAATCATAAATAGATGCATATAGCCTTCTTCCAGTCACCATAAAATCATAGCATAAAAAAAGTAGGATGTTCAACATGAAAGATGCTCAGAAATAGTTAAGTCTTAATTATACAGATAGGGAAACTGACACCCAAAGGCATGGAGTATCTTTTTCAGGGCCACACAACCAACCATTAATCTAAGATCTGAGATGCATTCACAGGAGGCCTCTACACTTGACCCTTCCATTTCCATACAACACACTATCTCTTGCTTCTCAACCTGAAGTGGGTTGAGCCAAAAAACAAAAAACAGATACCTGCAAACCTCTCTCTTACAGAACATGCCCTTGGAGTCGGTTGGCATGGAGCCAAGTGGTCTGAGATGGCAATGCTTCCCTGGGTGGAGGCACAGTAGGAAACTTTAGTTCCTCAGGTCTTAAACGCCCATTCCCTTGAATCTGCCACAAAGGCACATTGCACTGCAGAAGACTTAAAAGAAAAATGTGTGCACAGCACAGGAAGCAGCCCAGATCTTCTCTGAGGAATTGAGTACTTCAGTTATGTCATTAAGCTGGATCTAAAAAAAGTCATTTCATTTTTTTTTTAAATATGCTAATACAACCTCAAACACCAGCGAGCTTAAATGATAGGTACTTCACAAAGTTCATTTTTATTATTCTCAGCTGAAAAGTAAATAACACTTCTACAGATGTCCTTCATATTAAAAGGCTGTATTTGCCTGCAATAGAGACCCTCTATTGACTAAATCCTTATCTATGCTTCACAAGACAGATTGTTTTTCCTCATCACCTTTCAAAGAGATGTAGACAGTCCATACAGGACAAAGGAAAACAGTCTGATAAAAGAGATGGAGCACCAGGGGTAACTGAAAGTCCTCCCAATGGCCAAAACTTGGACAATTTGAGCAACAAATAATGGAGAATTGGATTATAACCCAGAGAATAAAAGAAATAACCATGAGTCTGGACTGATATAAATAAATAATGTAAGTAGGCATCAACAGCACTTTTATAAAGGTAATTTCCCTAAAACTAGAGGTTACTGTCCCCTTGGGACTGAATCATAAATGTATACACATATAAATTACTGAATAAGTAAATAAGGGGTGGAGAAGAGACAAATCTTCCTTACAGAAGAATGCCACGGCCCAGACTTGTCCAATCTATCATCGCTCCCCAGGGGATTTCACCCAGCCATTCAAAAGAATGTGTTATATATGTTATTATGGAACAAACTTCAAGATCTGAATAAGTAAATAAGGGGTGGAGAAGAAACAAATCTTCCTTACAGAAGAATGTACATATTTCCCCCACTCCAGGAGGTGGAGCTAAATTCCCCACACTTGAGGGTGGGCTAGACCTAGTGACTCACCTCCAAAGAATAGAGTAGGGAAAGGGGAAAATAGTACCTTTGCAGCAGAAAATCCTGCAAAGTGCTGCATTAACCAAGTGATGAAGGTTAACATCCCCAGTGATGTCATGTGGATACGATATTCTCTGATATGATGTAACGAGAAGGGAACTTCATCTCCATGGTATTCTTTCCAAAAACCCATCACCCCCATCTTATCATGAGAAAAACGTCAGACAAACCAAGATCAGGGAACACTCTGTAGAATCTTTGGCCAGTATTCCTCAAGACCATCAAGGTCATGAAAAACAAGGAAAGATTGAGAAATGGTCACAGACCAGAGGACACTGGGGAGCTGTGGCAACTAAATACCTAGATTGAAACAGAAAGAGGACAATAATGGAAAAACTAGTTGAATCCAAATTAAGTCTGGAGTTTATTTAATAGTAATGAACCAATGTCACTTTCTTAGTCTGGATAAGTGTACTATGGTAATGCAAGATGTTAATGGGTAAAATTGGGTGAAGCATATACAGGAATTCTCTGTGATATCTTTACAACTTTTCTATAAATATAAAATTATACCAAAATAAAAAGTTTATTTAAAAAATAGATTTTACAAATTTATCTTATAGCATGCTCCTGCCTGGAGCATGGCAGAATTTTATAGCTAATGAATTGCCGAATCCAAGAAACATAGTTTAAAAAGGCTTGGGAAAGCTAAATGAGTTCAACAGCCAAGGGTGGAGTGGCAACAACACACTGTAGAATGAAAGGAAAAGAAATGTTTGTTCTTCACTGAACAAGCTAAGCATTATTTGCATAGTAGTCTGAGAAGCAGACAATGTTCTGAACATAACAGAAATTGCGGCCCGCTTTCATAGTCAGCAAAAGTGATAAGATAAGAGCCTAAACCAATAAGCTAACCAGAGTTCACAGAAACACAAATGTGTGCTGGCTATCCAATAATGACTATGTTTAATAGTAGAAAAGATTGAACTTAAAAATATAAGTTTTAGACAAACTCTTCAAATTTGGGAAATTTCTTTAAATTGTCTTTAGAATATTACAATAATATCTGACTTTTATATTATTATCTCCAAAGTAGTAAAACCATTTTTCTAATAAATTGTATCACCTTCCTGCCACCCAGTCCTCTAAATTACTTCCTATTCCCACCCAGGCCATCCTTTGCTTTCAATCCTGGAGGCTTCATTCCCTACCCAACTTCCCCCTTCTACCTATCCCTCCTACATCCCCTGGCCTCATTAAAGAAATTCACTCATCTTCTGGACTTTTATAGCTTTTCTGGATTTGTCTTCTAAACAACAATCCCTTCAAAATGACTTCATGAATGAATGGAACTTACTTAATGGGTAAGGAGGCATAGACCTGCTTCCCACATAGCTTTATATAGATGGGGAAAATTGCCTGTATAATTTGCCGTTTTTCTCCTCATCTTTGCATAGAAACATACAATTGTGTTTCCAAAAGATCCAAGGAAGACGCGGGCATAGCTTGTGATATATGTGATATGGATTTTCTTAAAAACAGTTCTTAAAATCAAATTCACAAGCCAACTATGAATGTTTACTAAGGAACTATGTTAAATAGACTGACAATTCATAATATTTTTATCAATATATATTAGTTTTACATTTTGTTTCATCAGTTTTATTGCTGAAGAATAAATTTTAACAGGATGGATTAAACATTCAAAGACACAAACACAAGTAAATATCCCTTAGTTCAAGATGGAGATAACAAATCCATTAATATATCAACATGTGAGCTTGTTCGGCAAATAATAGATTGAACAAATGTTTATTGAGTATCTCTCAGGTATCAGGAAATGTGCAAGCACTTTGGCAAGTGCTGTCTCATTTAATTCTCTCTATAAATATGTAAGGTAGATATAATTGTCCTCATTTTTCAAATTGTGAAACCAAGCTTCCAAAGATTAAATCACCCAAGGATAGTTGATGTGTTACTGGTAAAGAATATTATCTTCTTTAACTGATAAACCTCAAAATATCAGTGGCTTAATACAATAAAATGTTATTTCTTACTCAAATCACCATCTAATGCAAGTCAGAAATGGGGAGGGGTAATATTCTGCCCCACAAGTTCATTCAGGGACCCAGGATACTTTCATTCCATCCAAATGGTGGATGGAGATTGAGAGTAAGGATAGTACATTAGAAGTTTTTGTAGGCCAGGCCTAGAAGTGGCACATACCACTGCTGCTCACATTCCATTCCCCCAAAATGATCACTACTCTGTTAATAGGGAAAGATTGAATGCTTTCTCCCTAATATAGGAAATAAGATAAAGATTTCTGCTCTCACTACTGATAATCAACATAATACTGGAAGGTCTAGCCATTCAATAAGGCAAGAAAAGGCATACAGATGAGAAAGAAGAAATAAAAGTGTTCCTATTTGCAAATGACATGATCATTTATATAGAAAACTCCAAAAATCTACCAAAAAAGTCCTATAACTGATAAGTGAGTTAAGCAAGGTTGCATAACACAAGATCAACACACAAAATCAATAACATTTCTATATCCTAAAAATAAACATGTGGACACAGAAATTAAAAACACAATGCCATTTAAAATCACTCCAAAGAAAATAAAATACTTGGGTATAAATCTAACATAACACATGCAGGACTTATATGCTGAAAATTGCAAAATGCTAAGGAAATAAATAAAAGAAAACTTGAATAAATAAAAAATAAATAAAAAGATAGTAGAATTAAAACCAAGCATATCAATAATTACATTAAATGCAAATGATCTAAATATTCTAATTAAAAGGCAAAGAATGTCAGACAATAAAAATGCAAGACCCAACTGGAGGCTGTCTGTAAGATACCCACTTAATATAAAGACATAACTAGGTTAAAAGTAAAAGGACAGAAAAAAGATATACCATGCAAACGTAAATTAAAAGAAAGCTAGAGTGGCTATAATAATATCATACAAAGTAAACATCAGAACATAGAACTTTATCAGGGATAAATGGAGACATTACATAATGATGTAACAGTCAATTCATCAAGAAGACATAGCAATTCTAATTGAGTTTGCATCTAATAACAGAGCTTCAAAATACATAACCAAAAATTAACAGAACTAAAGGGAGAGATTGGCATACCCACAATTATAGTTGGAGATTTTAACACTCTTCTCTCAATAATTGATAGAAAAAGTTGACAAAACATCAGTAAAGATATAGAAGATTTGAACAACACTGTCAAGCAAGTTACATGGAACAATCACAGAATACACATTCTTTTTAAACACACATATAACATCACCAAGATAGACTATAAGCTAAGCCACAAAATGTCTCAATAAACTTCAAATGATTGAAATCATACAAACTATGTTTTGTGACCCTGATGATGATGGAATTAAAAATCAATTTTAAAAGAATCTATAAAATCTTTAAATATTATGAAGTTAAGAAATGCCCCTATAAATATTATACAAGTCAAATAAGAAACCATGAAAGAAATTAGAAAATATTTCTGACTGAATGATAATGAAAATACAAATACTAAAATTAGAAGAATGCAGCTAAAATAGTGCTTAGAGCAAAATTTATAATTCTAAATGCTTATATTGTTGGTGAAAAAGTTTTAAACTAATTATCGTAGCTTCTACATTGAGACCAGAGACAGAAGGGTGAATTAAACCAAAGGAAGTAAAAAAACAAAAAAATAAATATAAAGGCTGAAAGTAATTAAATAAAGAATAGATAACGGAGGAAATCAAGTCATTCGAAAGCTAATTCTTTGCAAAGATCAATAAATTGAAAAATCCTACCTAGACTGATCAAAACAGAAAACTAAAATTACCAATATCAAGAATCAAAGAGGGAATATCACTATAGATATTACAGGCATTAAGAAGATATGGAAGGAATATGATGACTAACTTTATGACTATAAATTTAAAAACTTAGATGAAATGGCAAATTCCTTAAAGGACATAAATCGCCAAAAGTGACACATGAATAAATAGAAATCCTTAAAGGCCCTACATATGTTAAAGAAATTGAATTTATAATTTAAAATCTTCCCCCATGGAAAACGCAAGATCCAAAGGGATCCGCATGTACATTCCATCAAATATTCACAAAAGAAATGATATCAATATTTCTCAAACTCTTTCAGAAAGTTTTTTAAACTCATTTGTTTAAGGCCAGCATAGCCTTGATACCAAAACTAGGCAAGATCAATCCAGAAAAAGAAATTTTCAGAAAAATATTTCTCCTAAATATAAATACAAAAGTCCTTAACAAAATATTATCAAATCAAATTCAGCAATGTATAAAATGGACAGTATACCATAACTAACTGGAGTTTTTCCAAGAATGCAAGATTGGTAAAAATCAATTACTGTAATACACCAGAATTTACAGGATAAAGAAAAGGTATCATAAAATCATCTAAATAGTTGAAAAAGATACATTTGATAAAATTAAATACCCACTTATTACAAAAACTGTCAGCAATTTCAGAATAGAAGAAAATTTCCTCCAACTAATAAAAGGGATCTAAGAAAAACTTTTGCTAATATCATATTAACGGTAAATAATGAACATTTGTCCCTCTGATATTGAGAACAAGGTAAGAATGTCTGCTTTCACCACTTCCATTCAGCATCTTAATGGGATCCTAGCCTGTATGATAAGGCAAGACAAAGAAATAAAAGCAATAAAATTGGAAAAGAAATAAAACTGTCTCTATTTGCAAATGACATGATTGTTTTCATAGAAAAATCATAAGAATCTACAAAACATCTACTAGAATTGATAAGAACATTTAGCAAGATCATAGATTCAAAATTAATATTCAAAAAGCCATTGTATTTCTCTATATAAGCAATGAAAATTGAATTGAAATACAAGTACCAGTTACAAAAACATCAAAAATATTAAAATACATAGTGATAAATTTGAAGAAATATGTGCAAAACTTCTACACTGAAAACTACATATATTACTGAGAGAATTTAAGAAATACCAAAATAAATGGAGAATGCTACTTTGTCCATAGATTAGAGGACACACAATATGGATAAATTTTAATTCTCCTTAGATTAGTCTATAATTTCTACACAATCACAACTAAAATTCCAGCAGAGTTTTGTAGAAATTGACAATTTGATTCTAAAATTTATGTGGAAATCGTAGAACCTAGAATAGTCAAAACAATCTCGAAAAAGAAGAACAAATTTGGATTCACACCACCTGATCTCAAAACTTACTATAAAAGCTACAGTAATAAAGACACTGCTATATCGGCATAAAGGTAGATCAATGAAATAGAAGAGAATTTCTAGAGACAGACTGACACATATATGGTCAATTGATTTTTGACAAAGACACTAAAGCATTCTGATGGGGAAAGAAAGTCTTTCCCAAAAAAAGTGCTGAAATAACTAGACATCCATATGGGGGAAAAAATAAACCTCAACACCTACCTCACATCCAAATGCAAACATTTATTCAAGTTGGATCATGAACTATTGGTTTACAAATTCTGGAATTTCCTGGGTGGAATCTGAAATTGGTCCCTGAACACAGAGGGCAAGGACAGACAGAAGAAAGAGACAGACCACTCAGGATTGGTCAGAGGCAGGTTTAATAAGCAAGAGGACTTACATATGAGCCACCAGATGAGTAGATCTCTGCACTCGCCCACTAGAATCTTAAAAGTTTATACAGAAGACTTAACTGGGTTCAGTCACATGTACCGTCCACATTGCACTGTCAAGGCTGCGTCCTTGAAAATGGCTCCCACTGTGGAAATGGTGGGCAGAATATACATTCCAAGGACAGGGGAGGGGCTGAGGAGCCCCCCATTCCTGAGCCAAGCTCATGTTCAGTGGGCAGTCACATCCACTCAATGACTCCCGCCAATAAGAACACAAAAGCTCAAACTGTTAAGCTTCTAGACAAAAATACAGAAAAATATCTTTGTGACCTTGAGGTTAGAAAAGAATTCTTAGGACACAGGAAGCTCTAATCACAAAGAAAAAATAGATAACTTAGACTTCATCAAAATTAAAATCTGTTTCTCAAAAGACATCATTAAAAAATACAAAGGCAAACCACAGAGTAGAAGAAAGTGTTCGCAGAACAATGTTCTGACAAAAGACTTGTGTCCAGAATATATAAACATCTCCTAAAACTCTATGTGCTCTGTTTTGCTTGAATTTTTACAAGGATAATGTTTCCCTGTTATTATGAATATGATACCCTCATAATGACCACATGTCGTGTCCCAATCACAATTTAAGTCAATAAGAAAATGAAAATAAAGAACCCCACACTCCAGTATCTCCTCTACATCTTCCTTTGCTTCTACTGAAGATCAAATCGAGAAACACACTCCTATCCACCCTTCCTTTCTCCTGGACAAGCAAAGAAAACTCTTTATGAAGCCTGAGGAAGTGAATTTAACAAACAATTAGAGAGATAAAATTAGTAATATGAGGGCAAGCTGCCACTGCTGAAATAACAAAAAAGAAGAAATTGGCACATATTGGAGATTTTTTTAAAAAAATGATTTGAAGAAATTTGGGCAAAATGAAAACAATGAAAGAAGAGATGAAAGAGCATTTATGGTGAATTATTAATAGTTATTGAAAACCAATAGAAGATGAGACAAGATGGTGAAATTAAAAATGAGTTGTGTGCTCATAACCTCTTCTCCCTGGTGCTCTGACCGTCACTGAGATGGTAGAAATCAGAGGCTCTGAAGCCTCCCAGTAAATGCAAGCAGCACACACTGACCTGTTTGGTTTAAAGTGATTCTCTCCTATTCATAATTTTAATGGAAAACATTTAAATATGGCTTTGGATTGCACTGGTATTTTCCATGTCATAATTAGAGGAGAAACTGAAAGTTAACGTGCTCGCTCCGAGAAGTTCCTGCATCAACTCCTGATAGGATATGTCCATTTTTAGCTATGATTATTGCAGTTAATTTTCCATTCCAGTGCACTAATAGAAGTTTGAGGTGTTGATATTAGTATTTGGATTGGTTCTGCAGAAAGTGTTTTAAGTTGTGTTATTATAATTTCTCCTCCCCTACTACGTGAAAAGCTAAAGAGACTCAAGAGATTTTCGAGTGCTATTCAACCATCACTGTTCTAATTAGAAAGCATACTGCCTCCTAAGGAGTTGGTAGTGATTATGAAACCACGTGTTATTTTCTTAAGAAGGTAAAAAGGAAGCCAAGGCACTCGAGGTTGATCATTTCCTGAGTATGGCTGTATCTTTGGCCCCTTCACTGCCCTCAACGTGGTCCTCTAAATTGCTCAAGAAATTCTACTTATCTGTTGTCCCCAGGCCTCATTGCACTGACTCCTAGCTTCCCCCATTACTGCAGTCCTGCCTTCTCTTTTACATGCCATTCACTCCAAAAATACTTTCTGTCCCAATATAAAGGATACTGAGTGTGGCAGCAAAGAAAACTGTAAACAGACTAGTCAAAAAAGACAATCTCTCATCTTAAAAAGAAAATAACCTTGAGCCCACATCTCCCTCCACAGCTACTACCTTATTTCTCAGCTCCCCTTTTCAGCAGCTCTTGAAGTAATTGCTCTTATTCACCGTCTCTGCTCCCTCTCCTCCCGTTCTTTCTTGAAACCACCACATTCAGCCCTTCATCTCCAGCACTGCACCAAACTGCTCTTGTCAAAGTCATTGATGTCATCCAAATTGCCCAGCCCAAAGGTCGAGTCTTCACCACCCACTGCCTGTCTGCCGTATTCACCCAGCTGATCGCTCTCTCTTACTTGACACACTTTCTCCCCATGGTCTTGGAATAGGATTTTCTCTCCTCTTTCTCCTCCATCTCAGTAGCTGTTCTTCTCCTCTGCTTTTCAGGGTCCTCCTTGCCTACCTGACCTTTAAACAGTGAAGAGCTCCAAGGCCCAGACTTGTCCAATCTATCATCGCTCCCCAGGGGATCTCACCCAGCCATTCAAAAGAATGTGTTATATATGTTATGGAACAAACTTCAAGATCTATTGTTAAATGAAAAAAGATGAAAGATGGCCAGCTGGATGTGTGCAGAAGTTTGGGATAGAAGAACACAGGGATAGAAAACTTAATTCCTCCTCTGAAAGGCTTGGGCATAAAATAAACCAAGAAGTCACATTAAAGAGCTGACAATGTAGTCCCCCCAAACTGTAGTGTTTTTGCTAATTTAACTAGAGGCAGTTAAAAAGATGAATCAGGCTTACATCCCACCCTCCAGAAATGTATAGTCTGCTGAGGGGAATGAAAAATAAATAGTTACAAAAAAAGCAACAAAATGGTGTCACCAGAGAAATGACAATTAGGAGTTATGGGAGCTCAGATAAATAGAGCAGCTCTTACAAGCTCTATGAAGCTAAATTATTTCTGATATTTTTACTGCATGCTTTCAACATAACTGCATTTCCCGATGGCCTCTATTATCAAATTGAAATTTCTCAAGTTTTCTGTCCCTTATACATGCTATTCTCTGTGCTCTTCATCTTACAGTCAGAGTGGAAAAGCCTTTTTATTGAGAACTGCTCTATCCAACAAACCTCAAGAACCCAAGAAAAGTATAACTTAGGTTAAATATTTGCAGAAAAATCAACTTTATTTCATTTTATTAAAGAAAAAGGGGTCAAAATAAACCCATGAGACACAGGGAGACATGTAAAGAGGTGCCCCAAGCAGAGGTAGACGGCTCAGCTGGAATCTGAACCCAGATCTGTCTGATTCCCAAGCCCATACTCTTTCAATTTTATAGCCTGTCTCAAATATAAATGCACATTTAAACTGATTATAAAAGGAGAGAAAGGTGCCCATGGAGAAGAAAACATTCAATTTACAAGAAAGAGGGGATTGTTGGTGGAGCATGTCCTCTGGAAGAACTAGAGAAACCCTAGGCACACCCAAAAGCAGCTACATCCACAGAAACACTGTAAAAGCGTAATGGAAACAGAGGCAGCATGATTCTCATTTACCTGCAGAAATATACAGACTCTCTTAAAGACAATTGCCCCTTTTTTGGTCTTTAGTGAAGTCATCCTTGTTTTCTTTTATATTCTAGATCTAAAGGATAAATGGCACACTTTTCCCCTCTTCTTGGTTTAGCCCTATGGGCGGGAGAAATTGCACCCAGAGCTGGTCTCCCCCAGGCTGCGGGTATCCATTCCTGCCCCCTGACTCCCAGTCCCCACTCCACCCAAAGACCGCCACCTGCCTTCACTCCGGTCTCACACATCTCACCTGCCCCTGCCCTCATCCTTTGCTAAAATCATTGTGTGTTAGCCTAATCTACATCAATCTGTGTGCCTTCTTAAAACTGCTAAAACACCGGTTTTTCTTTGAAGCTTTCGTGGGCCTAATCCCATAGAGTCAAATCAGAAGATTTGAACGGCCTTCTAACCAGCAGCCATTAGCCGTGAATATTCCTATGAGGATTTTGATTGTGTTGTTCTCATGAATATATACTTATATTTGATTTTACTTTTTAAAAATTCCTTACAGCTATGCTCTCAGCAAATGTCACTGTCTCATTGACTGCCCAGTTCAATCACAGCAATCCAGCTAGACAGATGATAGACGGATGATAGAGAAATAGACAGATAGAGCTAGAATACAAATGTTAACCAAAACTAAACACATTTTTAAAATGTAGAGATCTTTGGGCTTGGAGATGACGCTGTTTCACAGACGATTTACTGTATTACTCTGAGAACAATTTGCCATAAACATCAAAGTAACGTTATATGCTTTTTTCTCTCTTTTCTCCAAAGAAATGCACAGTGGGATATGTAAAATGTCAGAAATAATTAGACAAAATTGCACAATCCCATTGTGACACTAAAATATCTCTGGAGTTGAATATTTGCTGTGAAACTTTAAAATCTGGTTTGAAAGCTGCTCATTATAAACAATATAATTTTTTCTTTAATGTAACGGCCCCAGAATTTAAAGCATAATATAATGTGAATACATGTTTCCAAGTGTAGCAAAGCCTTTTTATATATAAATACATATATAAAAGAATAAATATAAATAAGAAAGTAATTCAGGTGGCAAGATAGACAAAATTTGGTAATGTCTTCATTGGAAGGAGTTTGGGAACTTACCTGGAAAAAAGTATTCTTTGAGGACTAATGTAAAGATGAAGTTTACATTCAGAGAGGAAAAAGAAAATAATATCAAAAATATGTAAAGAATTTATGAATACCAAAATATTGTCAAGTTTTCCAGAAAAGAATATGGCTTTTTCATTCATTAACCAATAGCATACTGTTTTCCAGGGACCCTCCATTCAGAAGAAATGCTATGGTGCTTCCCTCTACCCACACGAAATGGAACATGAGAGACTACACAGCTGAAGAAATTACAGCCTCCTCATAAATGAGAGACATTCAAGTCTAAGTAGTTTCCAGCTAAAGGAAAATAACCAACAGCTTCTCCCCAGTGTAGACTGGAACGAGGAAAACATGAACATCACTAACTGTACCACAGAAGCCAGTGTGGCTGTGAGACCCAAGACCATCACTGAGAAGATGTTCATTTCCATGACCCTGGTGCTCATCACTTCCCTGACCATGTTGCTCAACTCAGCCGTCATCATGGCCATCTGCACCACCAAGAAGCTCCACCAGCCTGCCAACTACCTGATCTGTTCTCTGGCCGTGACAGACCTCCTGGTGGCAGTCCTCGTCATGCCCCTGAGCATCATGTACATTGTCATGGACAGCTGGAAGCTAGGGTACTTCACCTGCGAGGTGTGGCTGAGTGTGGACATGACCTGCTGCACCTGCTCCATCCTCCATCTCTGTGTGATCGCCCTGGACAGGTACTGGGCCATCACCAATGCTATTGAGTATGCCAGGAAGAGGACCGCCAAGAGGGCTGGACTGATGATCCTCACCGTCTGGACCATCTCCATCTTCATCTCCATGCCCCCTCTGTTCTGGAGGAGCCACCGCCGACTCAGCCCGCCCCCTAGTCAGTGCACCATCCAGCATGACCACGTCATCTACACCATTTACTCCACACTTGGGGCATTTTATATCCCCTTGACTTTGATACTGATTCTCTATTACCGGATTTACCACGCAGCCAAGAGTCTCTACCAGAAAAGAGGATCAAGCCGGCACTTAAGCAACAGAAGCACAGATAGCCAAAATTCGTTTGCAAGTTGTAAACTTACACAGACTTTCTGTGTGTCTGACTTCTCCACTTCAGACCCTACCACAGAGTTTGAAAAGATCCACACCTCCATCAGGATCCCTCCCTTCGACAATGATCCAGATCACCCGGGAGAACGCCAGCAAATCTCTAGTACCAGGGAGCGCAAAGCAGCACGCATCCTGGGCCTGATTTTGGGTGCATTCATTTTGTCATGGCTGCCATTTTTCATCAAAGAGTTGATTGTAGGTCTGAGCATCTACACCGTGTCCTCGGAAGTGGCTGATTTTTTGACGTGGCTTGGTTATGTTAACTCTCTGATCAACCCTCTGCTCTATACTAGTTTTAATGAAGACTTTAAGCTAGCTTTTAAAAAGCTCATTAGGTGCCGGGAACATACTTAGACTGTAAAAAGCCAGAAGGCATGACTTTTACCAGCCTCGAGAGTGGACGGGGGTAAGGGGTGCAACTCATTAATTCTTGAACATAATTGGTTCGGGAGAGTTTGTAAGTATGTGTGGTCTTGTTTTTTGTTTATTTGTTTGTTTGTTTTGTTCTCTTTTGTTGGGGCTTGTTCTTTGGTGTGTTGTTTTCTACCTCTGGTCTTATTTGTGGTACCTAATTTCAAATAAACATATCATACAAAAACAGAAATTTCACAGAAGTCATAATAAGATGAAATAGTAAGTACTTTTTTTTAGCCATTTCAGTTAACCCTGCAATTAAAAAATGCCAAAGTAAATCTTTATTTGCAGACTTTCTTATTATTTATAATTCAAGTACCTGATAACTTGTTCTCTTGTGGCATTAAATCTGAGATTATGGCTCCCAATGCTTACAAATTCCAGTGGGAACTGCATGATTACATAAAGTGAAAAAAAAAAAGTAGTCTGCTGTCATCTACTGCTTGCAGATCTGAACTAAAGTCACTTACTATGACTACATAGCCCACACCTTTCAGGCACAGATAGTGCAGCTGGCATGTCCTTTTTCGTTCACAATTAAATAAGCTTCCTCATTCTCCAAAAAGAACCTGGAATGAATGCACGGGCATTTTCCTGGGTCTTTGACTGTGAATATGAAACATGAGCAAACAAGATTATAAAATAATAATCTAAATTGGTCAATGTGTTGCTCTATTTCCTGACAGACCCTTTGGGTCTCCTCCAGTTCTAAGAAGTGTCCCAGCTAAGCCTCGAATACACTCTCTCATTCCAGCAGGATTAAAGTGGGAGTACATGTCAAATTTGGAGAACTTTTAAAGCAGCTTAATGGGGTGCAGTCATCAAATGAGGGAATATATTATCTGAAGAACTTTGTTGAAGAATGTTGCTCATTAAATTACCAGTTTTGCACTTGGAAAAAAAATTAAAAGTTGAAAATCTATGTTTACAGCAAAGCCACCCATCAGGAAATGAGTATGAAATTGTGTCCCCTGGAATCCCTGTGGCTTCCTTGCCAGACTGCACCCTGGGGCCAGGAGACAGCAGGGGGGACCTGAGGCCACGGGGTCGTGGCCTGACTCAGCCTCTGCTGACCTGGAGTGACCGCTCTAGTCACGTGGAGGAGCTCACTGCTAAGTCAGAGCGATGATAAAAAGGACTGAAAGTTTGTAAATTCTTGTATACTCCTAAGTAAGTGACTGTTCTAAACCTCTGCTCCTCATCTCTCATCCACAGCCTCTCCCCATCTCCTCACTCTCCACAGGTCATCTCTCTTCTTTGTTTACTGAGAAGACATTGATTTGCCCTCTCTCCATCTCCATGTTTTAGCCCTTAAATCTATCCCATCTCAACTTTTTACTAATCTTGCTCCTTTCTCCTCTCTCTCTCTTTTTCTCTCTCCCTCCCACCCCCTCCTCTTCCCACTCTTCTTTAATCTCACCTATTAATTTGTTGAAGTCTCTTGGACACTAGAATAAACTTCCTCTGGCCCTACTTTCCCCTCAAGGTCCTGCTTCATCTCTCTCCTCTCTCACTTGTGTTTCTCCAATCATGAATCCACTTGCTCTGCCTTCAGTTCTCACGTTCCACTGGCTTTTCTATCCTTTACCATCTAAGTGTGCCCCTCCCAGTTCTCCCAAAACTGATCTCCCAGAGGTCATTGGTGACTTGCCAATGTCAGAGGCCTTGCCTCTGTCCTTATCTACTTCCCATTCTTTCATCAATTAAAACATCCCCTTCTTGTTTAAGCCCATGCCTTCCAGGGTACTTCACTCTCTGGTTCTCCAACTACATCCTATTCTTTGCCTCCTTTTCTTTACCCTGAGGCTTTGTCCTCAGCTCTCACCTCCTGTATATTCATTGTCCATCCCAACCTCCATCATTTCAACAATTAGTTCCACACCTATGGCTCTTAAATGTATGTCTTTAATTCTGATCTGTCTCTTTCTCAAACTCCAGACCCATGAATTATGTCTGGTGAACATCTCTCTATGAATACTCTGTCAATGCCGCAAACATAACCTTTCTAAACAAAATCATGATCATTTTCCCACACTCAAACTTTCTCCTCCTTCTACCTTCTCAGTCTCAGACAACAAGATTACCATGCTTTTTATCATTCGTATTGGATAAATGTGATTCTCTCTCTTCATTGTCTCTTACAATCGGATAGTCTTACTGTCTTGTCCGTTTACCTCTACAGAAATGTTTGTATATGCTCCCTTCTTCTCCAACAATTTGGTCCTCTCACCTGGACCAATCTTATCTGATCCACCTACTGCTGGACTCCTTAAATTGCAACTCTGCCCCTGCACACCTGCCAGACACATCTTCATAGAACAGTGGTTCTCAGAGTGGCTTCTCCAGACTGGCAGCATTAGCATAACCTGGGAATTTATCAAAAATGCAAAGTCTAGGGCCCCACTGAAGACCTACTGCAGAAATTCTGAGAGTAGGGGGCCCATCAACCCCTATTTTAACAAACCCTCCAGAAGACCTGGTGCACACTAAAGCGTGAAAAATCACTACCCTAGAATGTACTGTTGATTTTTAATTGCAGTACTCAAACTCCTCTACTATTTCCCCATCAGTATAAAATAAATTAAGATCACGTGGTATAATATTCAAGGCTCCTTCACTAAAGGTCTCAAATTACCTTTCCAAGGTTATGTCTCATCACTCTTCTCACCCACCTCCTACTCCAGAAAAGTCTGGATACTTTCTGTGTTTTCTGAGCTCCCTTAACATTTGTTCCCACTGCTTCAAAAGCTTGACCCCACGGCTTCCCATCCTTCTTCCACCCATCCTTTCTCATGTAGCTCAGATGCAATCTCTTCTGTAAAGCCTTCCTGAGATCCTCCTTTCTTTTCTGTCACTATGGACTTTTTCTCTCCCAGCTCTATGCTCCCACAGAACCTCATTTGTATCACTATTATTATATGCATCCTATCTTGTAGTGCATTTGTTTGTGTGTTTCTGCCGTCTGCCCTAGTAGATTGTGAGCTCCTTGAGGGCAGAAACTGTATCTGTTTCATCTCTGTATCCATAGGGACTCTTCAGTGCTTTACACACAGTAGGCACTTGATAAATATCTGTTAATGTGAATGGCATTATGTACCTGGAAGAGAAAATGTAAATGTGCCATCTTCTCTCAGTGAGAAAACCAAACTTCTAAAATTCCATGGTGCAATACTGACTTCCCTTTTTCCCAAAAGTTACCCTACCATTCCTAGCTTTCTTCCCAAAAATGCTAGGAAATGCTTCCACATGGAAAGAAAGTGGACTTCTCATTGAATATAAATAAAAGTCTTTTATTAGTTAGGATTCAGGCTAAGCTGCTCTCAAAGAAGAGACCCCCAAACTTAGTAGTTTAAACGAGATAGTTTCTTTCTCTCTCACATGACAGTCAAGAGGTAGGAGGGCAGCCCAAAGTGAGTAGAGGACTCTGCTCCATGCTCCACAATGTTATCCAGGGACTCAGGTTCCTCCCATCTTGTGGCTCTGCCTTCCCCACAAGGCTTGTCCCCATCTGCATGGCCAAAGCTGACACAGCATCACATCCACATTCCAGTCCATAGGAAGGGAGAGAGAGAAGTGGAGAGCAAACAACTTCCTTTTAAGGAAGTTATGTGGAAATTGTACACATCACTTCTGCTTGTATTCCATTGACAATAACTTGGTCATGTGGCCACCCCAACTTGCAAGAGAGAACAGGACAGTAAATCTCTAGCTGGGCAACCATGTGTCTTGCTAAAAATGAGGACCTTAAAATACAAGGAAGGAGAGAATGAATGCAAGGGGACAATGAGCAGTCACCGCTACAAAAAGACATTGGTTTTGTATGTGGAGCTCAAATATTACTGGGCAAGTCAAATCGGCTACCCAGCTAGAGGTGATCTATATACAAAGATGTTGAGATCTGAATTACAGGTGATTTGACTGAGATTGTGCATATGCTGAAAATCTGGTATTTATCATGACTATGTTATCTATAATATCTAGAAATTATATGAGCAACCCCCTTGCTTTTCCATCATCCTCCACATATCATCCTTGAAAATTCTTGGCAATTATAAGAGTTTAAAAATTTTAAGAGTCTAAGTAAATAAAAAACAAAAAGCAGATGCATAACTTACTCATTTTCACTTACTCAGTTTCACTAATTCATTTCCTACTAGATAAGTCCTAATTAAGTGCATTTCTCTCACCTCTACCTACCTCTGCACTTAGCAAAGAAAATCTGTATATATTTCCTAGTATAAAAAAAACCTGTTGAAAAAAATCTGTTGTTTGGTTTACTCATTTAACCATTAGTGCTAGCTGCTATTGACACTATTACCCTTTTAAATTAAAACTTGAGTGAAGTAACAGTATCTTCTGATATGGTCAGTTTTTCCAGTGTAAACAATGGCAGATTAAAAGTAAACCCCAATGACGACATTTCAGTCACCTCCATTAACTGATAAATTAGGAATTCCTGGTTTGTGTACTTGGTGAAATAATTCTTGGATGTTAAGTCACCCCCTCGCAGACCTGGTATATGCTTTGGTTATAACTAGTGGCAATAAGAATCCCTATTAGCATTGCTCCCACTGTCTGCTTTGGATAACTGTATGAAGTTCAGTTTGAAAATTCTGAAAATAATGTGCAAGATAAGTTCCAGAGCGAGGTCCAGCAACCATGCTGGTTACCAGCACAAGTCATTTTAGTTTCAACCATCGCATTGGTCTCACTCTACAAATGTGTGTTTGCTGTGTGTGCTTAGTTTTTAAGGTCTTCTACACACGACTTTTTACTTCATTATGTGCAGTATTTACAAAAGCAATGAGAACATCAGAAAAGTAGTGAAAAGAAGCATATGGCTATAATAGAAATACAAGTCAAGGTAATTTTTTTAAGTAAACATGCTGAGAAAAATGACAACCATTGAATATGAGAATGGGATCAAATCTTATTCAGTTTTCAAGGGCCACCATATGCAACATGTGAAAAAGCACTGTGCCTAAATTATTGACTATAATTATCAGCAAATAAGGAAAAGTGATAAATGAGATGGGAAAGTATCTGAGCATCACACAGTAAGTAGTTCTAAAAGATGTTTGGGAATGTGCATGTTTAGTTATCTCAGTAGAGAACATTAATGGCATTTTGTGGTAGGAGAAAGGGAGGCTAAATCCTGAAATAAAAAAAAAATAAAAGAATTGCCCCACCCAAAATACCAACATCATCACCCCTGAGAAACTCAAGATTATCAGCATCAACATGGGATACTCAATAGCCTAATGTTAATTCAGGAGCTGGCTAGGGATTCTCTGAAGAATTAAGGACTAAGCATGGTGAAAGCACTGCTTACGAGCTTTTATTGTAAGTCATAGAGGGTTTCAAAGGCTCAGAACCAGTTTGAATCTGCTCAACATCAAGGTCTGGTCAGGCCAACAAATACTGACACCACATTGGTTAAAGAGTTTCCCCTGACTTCGGCAGAGATCGTTAGGAAAAGGGACCCAATAAGATGTCTATCAGCAAGAATGAGTGTATGCACAGCAGTGATGCTTCAGAGGACTGACTCATATCCTTATCGGATGGAAAGGCTTTCAAAGACTGTAAGTATCATCTCACCTAAGTCATCTCAGACTCAGAATTAAAAGGAAATCTCAAGCACCTATCTGTAGGAGGAGGAGAGATTTCAAATGGTAGGAAGGAAACATTGGATATTCCTTGAGACTCTTAAATTATCCAGGGGAACTCTCCCCATAAACCTCACCCTGGAGAATACACAGCAGGTTTCAGCCTTGCCACAAAAATCATTTGAAATTATTTCCTTCAGAATAGAGGAGAATCACCTTGAGAGAAGAATTGCTTCAGGAAAGTGACCTGTTGGCTCCCAGAAGCTCCTAGCACCCAGCACAGAGGGTGGTGCATAGTGGCATTCAATTTACGTAATTTACATTGTCTGTGGAAGTTAATTAAAATGAACCCATTGACTATGGACTTCAAGAAATGTAGAAGCAGAATGGGTTAGGAGGGTACCTTCTCATATGGAAATGGAGTTGTTAAATATTAAAATTTTTTAAAGGGAAGAGGGTCATCAGGACAATGATGATACAAAAGAAATAGCACCGGGAGGAGTTGGGAAATAAGATCAGCAGAGTTCCAGATCATCAAAAAACGTTGACCATCTGCTGTGAGTTTGAGTAGATTTTTCTAATTGAAAAAGAAGCATAAGAATAGGCAGAAAGTAAGAATACAGCAATGGAAAAAGCAGAGGATGGAAGATAATATTGGTGGTGGTTTTGGGTCCACATAGACAAGTGAGCATCTGCCATGAGTAGGGCATCATACTAGGCACTGGGATCTCTATAAGGGGAAAAAAAGGAAATAGAGGGCAGATAATCCAGGTGGAAAACTACGAGACCAAGATCTTAAGAGCAGATTTGTAGAAAGCTGATTATGTTTATTTTCTATTTGGATAAAACAGCATTTTAGAGGGAATTACAACGTTGCCTTTGCTTCAGGGGGTGGAGGAGAACAGAGACAGAGGAGAGCGTATTGCACATCTGAATCTTAGTGAAAATGAAGGTGATACCTGAAACTCTGAAGAATGGAGGAGAAGGGATGGTTCTTCAAGAAAAATGTATAAACAATGTGGACACAAGAAATAAGTTCATATGGACATGTTTTTCCAGTTTATGTGGTATCAAACAGTCAAAACATCAAGGGATGATATAAGAAAAGCTAATATGAAGACGTACTAAGGAATGATGGTGGAAATAGCTCTCTGAGGAAAATTTAGACTTACAAGCAATCTAATAATAAGCAGACCAGTGACCCCAAGTGTTTCTGGTTCATGGTTAAGCACTCAGTAAGGGATTGGCAAATGAATAAATCAGTTACTCAGTTAGGCAATCAAGCCTGAGTTAGAATTTGGATGGCAAAGGAGGACAACGTGGCAATATAACAGAAGTATTTGTGTGAGTCAGATAAAAAGATGCTAAAATAAAATATGCATTCAGAGGTATGAAGCACGTACATAAAAAGCTGAGGCTGCAAGCCAAGTCATGAGCCACCCTTTCTTCTACACTTGGGGGTTGAGGGGAGGAAGAGCTGTTTCACAGAGAACAATAAGAACAACCGTTATGTAAACGGTGTTGACATTTGCTATAAAATCTTTGAGGCAGCATGCAGCTCTTGGCTGATTACTTATTTAGTTATCAGTTTCTCACTAATGAAAAACTAAGGCCTGACTTCCCTTTCTAATCACACAGGCGTTCACAAAGACAAAAGCAATGTCCTCACCCCAGTAAGGAAAGCAAAGGCAAGTTCGATAGAGGCAAGTGTCATTGGTTGAATGGCGACAAGAGTCCAGTTAGAAATGCAGTGTCAGGCGCACTTTGTACATACATGTTATTTCATGTATGATTGCTGGATACCATACAAACTGGAATCGGAGGATATGAAGATATTAACCTCATTGGTAACACTTAGGAGATATCATGATCTGAGTTTCCAAAATATGTCTGTACTGAAGAGATCTTGCCCAAGAATGCCTGCCTTGCCCACAAACTCCTTCTAAATGAGTTACAAGACACAGCTCCTGCTGAGAAAAGCAGCTCTAGGTGGTTCTTTAAGCATAATCCGCCATGTGGCACCATGTGACATGCCTACCCCACCCCCTCCCCTGTCTGCAGTTGATTGGATGGGCACCTGGCCAAGAACAGCCAGATCTGTAGGCTGGCCACGTGCTATGAGGTGGTCTGGTACGAAAGCTTCCTCCAAAAGGAAGGTGATTATTTGTGATGATGGCATTCTTACTTCTCAAGAATTTGAACGAAAAATACACAAAGAACATTCCATTGTCAGTGAAAGCAGAAGTGGGAAGATAAGCCAAGTGAGGCTGAAACAAAAAGAGCAGCCGACTTGAGACCACGGCAAAGCAGAAGAAGGAAGCTCAATTCATTCCTGCTGCTGAAACACTAACAATGTCACCTGTCCTCTAGAGCTACCTCTTATAATCCCAGGCAGTCTTCCAGTTCCCAAACTGTGCTCTAGATCCTTGAGGTTTAGCTGTAAGAATATTCCAGAGACTCCTTTCTCTCTTACTCCAGCAGTTACCATTACAGTCAACCACCACCACTTGAGGTAAACTGCATTGTTCTCTTTCTTCCAACCAAAGGAGCCCTAACACACAGAGCTCCTAGGTCTCTGAGCCGTGAGCTTCTGCAACAGGCACCCTGGCTCTATTTGGACAGTAAGTGCAGTTGGACCAGATTCAAGTCTTTTCATTTCCACTGACCTTTCTAGTGTTGAAATGTACACAGTTTCCATTACTCCCTGGTACTTTCCATTCCCACACTTTCCATTCCGCTCATGAAACTAAATTTCTCCATTTTGTTTTTACTCCATGGATTTCAATTCTATCCATCATAGTCTTTTTTTTTTTTCATAAGTGTTGTTGTTGTTATTTGATTTTTGTTTTGGTTCCTAGGATAATGTGACCTACCCTTTACCCAAGGAGCAGCTGATTTTGATTTCCTCAAGTCTTATCTTGGAATGGGAATGAGTAGGAAGGGCAGAGTGGTAGGGGAGTGGCCAGAGAGATCAAAGTACTGTCTTAGTCTGTTTAGGCTGCTATAACAAAAATACCTTAGACTGGGTGGCTTATAAAAACAGAAATTTATTTCTCCGAGTTATGGGTGCTGGAAGTCTGAGATCAGCATTCCAGCATGTTCAGGTTCTGGTGAGAAACCTCTCCTGAGTTACAGACTGCTGACTTCTCCTTGAATCCTCACATGGCAGAGAGCAGAGAGAGACGTACAGGAAACAAGGGTTTCATGACTCTTATAAGGGCACTAATCCCATTTATGAGGATTTCACCCTCATAAATTCATCTACTCCTAATCACCTCCCAGGGCACCACCTCCCAATACTATTGCATTTGGAGGAGAGAGTTTTGATATACGGATTTAGGGAAGACACAATATTCAGCCCATGACAAATACTAACAAGCACCTGTAAAGGGCTTGTGGACCAGGCTTTGCCAGTTCCACTTGCATCCTTTCTGGGTGTTTTGAGGGCTTTGGGGAGCAGAGTCATGACGTTAATGACCACTATGTACTCAGCCAGGCTTAGCTCAGTCACAACCATCCTAGGGGATAAAATCACCTCTTTTAATCTTATAAAAATGTTGTAGATCTGAATATACTCCAGCAAATGGGCATATTTCCAGTGAGATGAGACCTTTCTTAATAAAAATAACCAGAAGAAACTGCTAAAATCCAACGGAGGCATGGATTTAGTCTACTAAAAAATAATTTGAAGATAAAGTTCATTCAATCAACAAACATTTATTAACATCTGTGTGTCAAGCTTTGCAACATGTTGTCTTGTGAATGAGACACAGTCCCAGTCCTTAAGGAAAATATTGATCTATTGAAAGAGAAAGCCAAGTAAACAAGTGGTTGCAAGAGTGTGATACATTGTGTAATAGAGATAAGCGTAATGTGCTATGTGAATACAGAAAAAAGAAATAAACAGTTCTGTGGGAGATAAGGGAGAAGCACCTTCACCAGAAATTTGAACTGGAACATGATGTAAGAGTTCACTAGGCTGATAATTCATTCAGACAAACAGCATGAACCAAAGCGTGGAGATGCAAAGATACAAATGGTGTTCAGGGAATGAGAAGTGACCAGAGTGTGGAGTAGGAAGAAGGAGGGCGGGAGAGGAGGCTGGCTGGGCAGGCATGTCCATGAAGGGCCTCAAATGCCTCACTATGGACATTGGATCTTATCCTGCAGGCAGTAGAAAAATCACCTGAGGTTTTTAACTAAAGGGGAACATGATCAGACCTGCCATTTTGAAAAAATCCTTGAACAAAAGCAAATGGAAGAAAGAAGACCAGCAGACAGGTGTCGAAATAAGCCAGAGAGTGATAGGTGGGCATCTGGACTAAAGAACAGAAGGAAAGTGAGGGGAAAGGGAGGGTGGGGAGATTTAGATTTCAGAGATAAGTTGGAAGACAGACTAATCAGTAGATTTAAGTGAAGATGACCTTTTTAAATTGAAAGAGAGCAAAGTTTCAGACTGCCAAGGGAAATGCAGTAATTTCAGCAGCAGATCATAAATCTCACACTTCGAGGATATAGTAGAGTAGAGCAAGAATCACCCTTGCCAAATAGACCCATCCTTTTCCCACGTTGGAGATTGTCTATCCTTACATAATCACAGTGAACTGGGCAGAAAATCTCTTCTAGGAAATAACAATAAGATCAGAGGTGTTCATTACACACCTCATTTGTCTCCACTGTGAGTGCTATTCTTTCATTGAGCCCTTCTAAACACGTTGGTTACTTAACAAGTCGGTTAAGCAAACAACCCTTATTCCAGCAGATATCCACTCATTTATCATTCAACAAACATTTACTGAGCACCTACTATCTGCCAGGGATTGTGCTGGTGCTAGATATTCAATGATGGAGTAGACAATACAGATTCTTTCCCTGGCTGAGATCTGAGTCTAATGGAAGAGAGAGATCTTTTAAATAGCGTTTTCAATACAGTGTGTTCAAGTGCAGTAAAAGGCAATATTTCTCATACTTCTGATTTGGTAGACCTGGAGTGACACCTGAGATTGTGCATTTCTAATGAATTCCCCGGTGACACTGATGTTGTTGGTGTAGGGACACAGAATCATGTCACCCCGTCTAGGGCATTCTCATCCAAAGCTATTTGAAGAGATTGGCAGGAGAATGAAATCTCCTGCATTTCGTAATTTGAGCAATAGCAACTAATAACAGAAAAAGAAACCACAAGCACCATACAAGCGTACTTGCAGAACCCTGATGGGACGGAAGCAGAAAATCTGAAATCGTCTTTGAGCAAGTTGGGACAGAGAGACAGAGAGGATGAGTGTCCTACGCTTAGACCTCAAGCAGACGCGTGGAAGCAGGGCCGCGAAAGTTCAGGGAACAAGGGCCAGCACAGCACTCCCCTGGGCTCTCAGGCATTCACTGTTTTGCCCATAGCACAGTGTAAAGGGATAAGCATTTCATTCCTGGCCTAAAATTAAGTTATACCAGCAATTCTTAAACAATTTTCTGTGTGCATTTATGCTTAAGTTAACCATTCTATCAATAAATGCACTTTATGCCATGGGTTCATATCTTCTCAACTAATCCTTTTATTGTCCTAATAAAATCTCTAGATCTTAAAGATCCTCTTCAGGTAACAAAAAAGAGAGGACCCGAGCTAGGAGAATTTAACTTACCTGGGTCCTGAGACCATGGAAATGCTTGGGTGCTTTGTCTTTCTAAAGAAATGAAAAAGCCAAGAGAAACAAAAGGAAATGAGAGAAGGATGAAAGTAGCTCCTGTGTATTCAGTTAGCCTCTTTTCCACCTGCCCGTAGGAGACATTGCAAATCCAGGGTCCTAACAGGTACAACAGCAAGACACAGAAACGTAAGCAGGTGATATGCAGACATGAATAAGAAACACTTCCCTAAGGAAATGCTTTTTACTTTGTTTTTTTTTTTTTTGGTGCGAAAGATTGGCCCTGAGCGAACATCTGTTGTCAATCTTCCTCTTTTTGCTGAGGAAGATTGGCTCTGAGCTAACATCCCTGCCCATCTTCCTCTATTTTGTATGTAAGACACCACCACAGCATGGCTTGACGAGCAGTGCATCAGTCCACACCTGGGATTCGAAACTGCAAACCCTGGGCCGCCGAAGTGGAGTGCGCAATCTTATCCACTACGCCACTAGGCCGGCCCCTACGTTGTATTTTAATACAGTATAAAGAATCTCAAATGTGTGCTTAAGTTCCAAGATTTATACCTATACCATTAACAGAAGATATTTAAATGTGCACCTAAGTCAGCATCCTGCAAAATGGCTCATGTGGCTTGCAGAGCTCCCCCAGACCATATTCTGTGAGCTTGCTACCCTCCAGGAAGCTGTAATTCTCAGCCATGTGTGTCCTGGTAAAAGCCCCCATACAGAGGGTGAGCTCCAGGCAAGGAGGCACAACCCACCTCCTCACCTGAAGGATTGGCCCTCATTGTCAAGAAAAGCCGGGAATTATAGTTCTGCACGCCTTGGATTTGTTATATTGGGAACCAAAAAGTGTCTTACAGGATACTTCTGAAGATTGACCCATAACAGCGTGAGACTCTTTGGGCCTTTCCTACACTTGCCCTTGGTTACATCCATTGGCTGGCACCCAGAAAAGGAGTTCGATAACTGAAGTTTGTTTCTGTGTTCTTCACTCCTTTGATAACCGTCAGACACCACGGGCCTCCTGTTGCTCCCAGCTGCCCACAGACCTTCCCTGTAGCAACGACCCTGGGCCAACAGCCCACGCTCAGAAAGCATTTTATTTCTCTGATCCTCTGGAAACAGCTCCCGCAATTGCTTGGAGAATTCCCCCTGCCCCCATTTCATGTGGCTCCAGGGAGGCTGCCAACACAGGGAGCACCTGACCACCACCCCCAGAGAGGAGCAGGAGTGTGACCAAGGCCTGGCCAACGTCCTTTCCTGAGGTTTATGCATAGGAAGTGTAAAAATCGGAGCCCAGTGGCCATATTCTCTGCTATTTGAAGGAGGCTGAACTGATGAGACCAACACAAGAAACAGAAGATGAAATGAAAGGTGGAGATATGAGGAAAGCCATAAGCATTTTTGCTAACAGGGAATTAGAACAGCTAATTTCTTGCACCTCTAAAATCTTATGATTTTTGAAAATATATCCGTGAATAATTGTAGTTTAATAAGTTACTTCTCTCAAGTAACAATTAAGTTGGGACTTACTCTGGTAGACTGAAAAGAATACTGAACATAGAGTAAGACAACACAGATTTAAATTTCCATTCCAAAATTATTGAGTGACATCGGGAAAAGTTGTTTAATCTCTCAGAGCCTCAGTTTCTTCATCTATAAAAATAAGGGTAAAAGTACCTGCCCCTCAGGTTGTTGTGGGAGTTAAAAGACGTAATACTCAAAAGGTGAATTATAAAGTCAGAGAGCGATGGAAGGAGAGAAACAAAGTCAGAAAATCTCTAAAACTGCCTAAGATAATGCAATGCAATAAAGGTTCTATTTTGATAATTAACGCTAAGAAATCAGACACACAATGTCCAAAAACAGCCCAGCACTTTAATCCAAGCTCTGATTGGTTTGAGGGAGCCCTCCAGTGTCTGATAGACAGGATGTATCTAAATTCTCCTGTTGGCAGTGGTGTTCCCAGAAGATGAATAAAGACTCATGGTCACGTTATGATGTAACTAGAAAAGGCCTTGGAAAGCATTTCCTCAATCTCCCACATTTAAGAGATGAGGAAGGGAGGCACTAAAAGGTTGTATATATATATTTCGAAAGTTAGAAATCGTACTATTTATTTTGAAATTTAACACTTTATATTTTTCCCAAGAATGTCAAAATTCAACAGTTTCCATTTTGACATAAGTAAGAGTTATTCTTATTTCAAAATGTATAACTGAGGTATGTCTATAGTTATTGAAACCCAAAATTATCACTCAGTCATGTAACCATGATTCTTTAAGCACATTTACATCATGGAATTATTTTAGTACAGATGCTTTGGCTGCAATATTTTTTGACACCGATACTTTTGTCGTATCAAAATCTGTACTGTCACAATTCATTGATGCCCTCTACTGGCCATAATGTTACTATCCAATGTACATGAATTATTTCTGCATGGCCTACTAATGTATTTCATAACATGCCTGACAGATAGAAAGATTGAATTTGGGGATAAAATAATAGAAGAATAAACAAAATACAAGACTGCATCAGAAACATTTAGGCAATGACATAAACCTCAAACAAATCATTACTGGGGTAAATTTTTAGAATGTTAAATAATTATGACATCAACTAGTTTCACCTAACATTTGATCTACAAAATATAATAACTAGGCTGTGAATTTTGTTATTAATTTAAAATATCCAACTGCACCAGATTCTATAAGGATAGTCTACTGAATGTTATGTTACTGAATTTGACACAGAAAACCAGAATTGTTCAAATTAAATTATCAACTGTTGACAGATGGCAGGTTTAGAAGCGCGGGCAACAGAAAAATATGAGTGAATGCACTAACCACTCATACTGCCTCAAGACTAAAAGAAACTTAACTAAACTATATTCCTGGTTCCCAAACAGTTTTATGCAAACACACATGCCCAAATGTACTCATGCACACCTTGCCCAGCATAAAATCATACTTTTGACGCAAAGAAAAATCGTAACCCCTAAAATAAGCCAAATTATGGTCCGCTAATGCCATAACCAATTAAATGACTGATGATCCCCCGTGATCCATTTCCACCACCACCCTCCCCCCACCCCATCCCTGGAGTCTCTGCCTTCCCCTGCCCTTCACAGGTAAGTCTATCAATACATTTCCCACATGAAGGCCCAGCAGACTCTACCTCCCAAACAACCATTTTTGAGGCCCAGCATCTAGTCTTGTTCAATAGCTTTAAGGAGGGCTGTGTTGCTTCCTGGGTCATCTTTGCTGCAATCAGACCTAAGACCCATGCTCCCTGTAGTACAGCTCTTCTTGCCCCTGGGGACCACAGTTCCCAGTCCCAGACTCGTCTTTTGGTCCGTCTTTGCCTCCCTTATTCTACCTGTCCCCCACATCCAAGCCCAATGTCTATATTAGTTAGCCAGGGCTGCCGTAACAAAATGCCACAGACTGGGTAGCTTAAACAACAGAAATTTATTTTCTCATGGCTGGAAGTCTCAGATTAAGGTGTCAGCAGGTTTGGTGTCTCCTGAGGCCTCTCTCCTTGGCGTGCAGATATATGGCCTTCTTGCTGTGTCCTCACATCGTCTTTCTCCTGATGTCTGTGTGTCTAGATTTCCTCCTCTTGTAAGGACACCAGCCACATTGGATTAGGGCCCACCCTAATTGCCTCATTTTAGCTTAATCATCTCTTTAAAGGCCCTATCACTAAATATAGTCACATTCTGAGGTACTGGGAGTTAGGGCTTCAACATATGAATCTTGGGGAGACACAGTTTAGCCCATCACACCAGTGGACACCTAATAGGCCTCAGGGAGCAAGATTTCATGCCCATGTGTGATTGAGGATCCCCTGCCCCAATGCTCTACCCGTAGGCTGAGCCCCTCCTATCTGCCCACAGAAGCGGAGATTCTGATTGTTGCTTGACTCTACCCAAAACTTCTCCTTCCCTGAACATAGAATCTTATCAACCTTGGTAACATCTCCACAGTTCACGTTGACCATTATGTCGGTTCTTCTGGTCTACTGGGTCAGTCTCAGCCTGACTCAAAGGTTCATCTAACTCCTCATCTACATCATGTTGCCAAAATATTACTACTACTACTTTATGATAATCATAGTTAAAACATTTATTGAGTTCTAGCCATGTTCCGGGCACTGTGACAAGCACTTCTCATGCATAATTCTCACTATAATGCTGTAAATTTGGTGCAAAATAGATGCTCCATAGTTGTACGAAGAAATTAGTGAATGAAGACTTTAATTGTCCTCATTTTACAGATAAGAAAATGTCGACTCATGAAAATTAAGTAGCTTGCTCATGGTCACATAGCCAGTAAGTGGCAGAGCTAGGGCTCACCCAAGCCCATGCCCTTCACCATGCCTCATGCGCTGCCACACCTTGCCCGCACCCCAGGTTATAACAGCCAGCCCATCTACTGCCTTGTCTCTTATGACTCATCCCTGAACATTAGCCCATGCTTCGAAGAGAGGGAACCAGTAACAAGTGTTCAATGACATTCAAAATCAGAAGTAAAATGCTAAACATACACACTTACATAGACTAGGATAAGAAATACATTTAAAATTGAAAACATGCTGTTGCTTGCAGCAATTTTAAAACATACTCTCCAAACTATACACTACTACTCCCGTCTCTAGGTGAGGTAAATGTCCTCTTTCTTTGAGTCTAGATGAGTTTGTGACTGCCTAGACCAACAGAGTAGGACAAAACTGTACTCTGACTTCCTAGGCTAGGTCACAAAAGGTCATCAGTTTTCTACCTGGTCCTCTTGGGATTGCTCGTTCTGGAGGAAGCCAGCCACCATATTAAGAAACCTACCTACCCTGAGACCACCATGCTAGAGAGTTCAGTTGAGAGCTCTGATTGACAGCCCGAGATGAGCTCCTAGCTGACAGCCAGCATCAACTGCCATGAGAGTGAGCCATCGTGCTTCCAGTTGACTTGAGTCTCAGACGACTGCAGCCCTAGCCAACATCTGATAGTAAATACGTGAAACTGTCTACCCAAGCCCTGCTTGAAGTATTTGCCCACAAAATTGTGAGCGAATAAAATGGTTGTTTTGAGCCAGTACATTTTGGGGGTGATTTCTTATGCAGCAGTAGTAACCAGAACATGACTCCTCTCAATTTTAATTTCTTTTCTTACTCCAAGCTCCTGACCTTGTCTCAGTCTGCTAAACACAGGAAAGCTCTAGCAATCATGTTCATCTGTGATTTATATGCTTGTTAGACACATTTCCAACAAAGGCACATAGAAAAAGGGAAACTCATGAAAACTGAAAAAAAGGTATGTAGACATACTTCCTAAAATTTAAGCTGACTGGTTTTTACTTTTTTTTAAGAATTTTTTTCCAGTTATATTGAGAAATAATTGACATACATCACTGTATACAGTAGTCACCCCTTATCCATGGGGGATACATTCCAAGACCCCCAATGGATGCCTGAAACCACGGATAGTACCGAGCCCTATATATACTATGTTTTTTCCTATACGTACATACCTATGATAAGGTTTAATTTATAATCTAGGCACAGTAAGAGATTAACAACAATAACTAATAAAATAGAACAATTATAAAAATATACTGTAATAAAAGTTATCTGAATGCAGTCCCTCTCTCTCTCTCTCAAAATATCTTAGCGCACTGTACTCACCCTTCTTCTTGTGATGATGTGAGACAATACAATGCCTACGTGATTACATCAAGTGAGGTGAATAACGTAGGCATTGTGATGTAACATTAGGCTACTATTGACCTTCTGATCATACATCAGGAGGGACATCTGCTTCTGGACTGCACTTGATAGATAGTAACCGAAACCATGGATAAGGGGGGAACCACTGTAAGTTTAAGGCATATAGCATGATGGTTTGATTTGTATATATTGTGAAATGATTGCTAACATCCACCATCTCCTAGATAAAATAAGAAGAAAAGAAAAAAGAAAAAAAATTTCTCCTTGTGATGAGAACTCTTAGGATTTACTCTTAGCAACTCTCCTATATATCACACAGCAGTGTTAACTACGTCATCATGTTGTATGGTTTTTACTTTTTAAGAAGAAATAAATATTGCTGTTTGGAATGGACACACAGAGAAACATAGATGAACTCAGGGCTTATGCACTCCAGAAAAACATGGGACAGAGCCCTCATTCTCAGGCCATTCTCTTTTCGCAGAGTATATGGACCACAAAAGGTGTTTTGTTCCACCATCACTATATTTCCCTGGTGCCAGACTCTGATGTGGGGACTTCTGATGTACCCAAGGTCCCCACATATAGTAGGGTACCCACCCAGGTGCCCATCCAAGGTCCTGCCATCTCTTAGGTGCTACACATAAGTAGGACACAGGACTCCAACGCTCATGGAACCAACCACCTCTGTGCCCTCCCAGTCTCAAGAAATTCAGCTCTTGAAGGTTGGAACATTTCCTACTTCTCCTCAAAGCAAAAGTCTCCACCCTCAATCCAGAAAGTCTATCCTAATTGCCTTGAAGATCTTCAACCTTTAAAATTTAAAACCTCTCTCAGATTGTGGTCTCCCAGTGCCAGTGTTGCTGGAATTCTTCATTGATCTCTGACCCACACAGACAGACCTACATGCACAACCATTACAAGTGTTTACTTCGTTTCTGATATCATGAAAATTCTAAAGCTTAAAAATACAAGGAGTCTCCAGTAGCAATGAACACAGTCAGTGTCCAGATCTTGGTTTCTAATATTATTCTCCAATTAAAGGGACTGGGGCTCCTTGGAGAAATGGCTGATTCTAGGACCGGGGCAGGGAATATACAGGGTGAGCCTAAAGCTTTTATAGTTCCAGAAAGCAAGGATGCGTTCAAAAACACAACGATGGGAGTATGTCAAAGGGACACAACAGCCAACTGACAGAGCTCCCAATGGCCAAAGCTGGGACAATTTTAGCAACACAATAAATAGAGCAGTATTGGATTATAGCCCAAAGTATGAAATAAATATCCATGATTCCACAATGATATAAGTAGATTATTGAATAAATAGATAGATGAGGTAGAATAGGGAAACTGCCTTATGTAATTCCAAATGAGGATAGTGCCCTCTTAAGGAGATAGGGCACAACTCCCCACTACTCAAGTAGGGTCTGTGCATAGAGACCTCCTTCCAAAAAGTACGGTACAGAAAGGGGGAAAAAAGTAACTGTACCAGTGGAGCAACCTGACAAACCCTACCTCAGCCAGTGATCAAAGCTAACATCAACAGTGACAAGTCATGATCACAGCACATACCCTTAATATGATGTGATGAGAACAGCACTTTACCTCTGTGGTCTTCTTCTGAAAACTCATATCCCCAATCTAATCAGGAGAAATTCAAATTGAATAACAGTCTTCAAAATACCTGAGCATTATTCCTCAAACTGGTCTAGGTCATCAAAAACAAAGAAAGTCTGAGAAACTGTCACAATAGAGGAGCCTAAGGAGAAATGAGAAGTAAACGTAATGTATCCAGATGGGATCCTGGGACAGAAAAAGAACATTAGCTTAAAAACTTTGGAAATTTGAGAAAGCATTAATAATAATGTATCATTAGTATTATATACATTATATGTACATTACTTATAACAAATTTATCATACTAATATGTTTACAGTAAAAGAAACTAGGTACAGAGTACATGGGAACTAGCTTTGCAACTCTTTTATGAATCTAAAACTACTCAAAAATAAAAATTTATTTAAAAAGAATACCTGCTACTGTTCTATCAAATTTTCACTGCTATTTATAAAATTTTAGTGCATTTCATTTAACAATTAACAATTTCATCCTCTTAGACGCGACACTTAATAAACCCAAGAATCAAATGCTGCACTAGTGATGTGAATGCTTTGCTAAGTTCTACTGTCTAATATGTTCCCTGTAGTTTGGCACTTCATGTTCATGTCCTATAAGGAGCTGTCAAAATACATACCTAAGATAGCATATGGTGTGTTTATTATCTACGCTTAACTACCACCAGTATCATGCGTTGCAATACTTACAATAATAAAACATATTTTTTCTGTTATGCTTTTATTTTATTTCATTTTATTTTGTGAGAAAGATCAGCCCTGAGCTAACATCCGTGCTAATCCTCCTCTTTTTTGCTGAGGAAGACCAGCTCTGAGCTAATATCTATTGCCAATCCTCCTCCTTTTTTTTTTTTTGTTCCCCAAAGCCCCAGTAGATAGTTGTATGTCATAGTTGCGCATCCTTCTAGTTGCTGTATGTGGGATGTGGCCTCAGCATGGCCAGAGAAGCGGTGCGTCGGTGGTGTGCGCCCGGGATCCGAACCCGGGCCACCAGTAGCGGAGCGCGCGCACTTAACTGCTATGCCACGGGGCCGGCCCTCTGTTATGCTTTTATACCTTGATTATAAGTTGTTGATAACTTATATTTAGATTTCATTTTGATTAATCTTATGACATTTCCCTCCCCTTCTCAATTCCAATCATTCTTCTTGAAAAGAATGTTAAATGGGACATTTCCTAATCTCAGCTGAAACTAATAGTGTCAGGTATCCCTACATTCTAAAAAGAGGTGCAAATACACATACAGGACTGGCTAAGAAGCATCCAAAAACATGAAATCTACAAACCTTAGCACATCACCAATCTCCAGGATACAGAAAAGAAAGCTGAGAAATTATTTAATGTCATTGGTGAGTCCTTTGAACAGAAGCTCCAGAGTGTTATGCATCCCACCCCAACTCCCATTAGAAGAGGGCCACCCCCCGTAGCCGAAGGACAGGGCTTTCAGAGAACTAGTCAGAGAGAATGCTGGTGTTTGCTAGGAGGATGGAGGGTGGACAATGAGGAGGACGCCCCAGGGGAATGTTTACTGAGAAGCAGGCATGTGTTAGTCTGCCTGATACAGCCATGGGAGAGAGTTCAACCTGTGTCCTCAGAGGTTGCAGAGTGCAGATACTGGGGCCTGCTCTTATCTGGAAAATCTTGAGGTGAGAGGCTGCCTGGAGTGGCTTTTGACTGCAGGGGCAAGAAGAGAAGGCTGAGATGAAATGCACTTGCACCCGTAGTGAGCCAAGGGGGCATGTTCCCAAAGGGCTAGAGTGGGCACAGCAGAAGACAGTCAGGCTTGAGTGACCTCTAAGGGACTCTGCCCCCAAGGACTGCTGGAGAGATGAGGCGAGCCACGCAGAAAGAGACCACATGGCAGAGACAAGAGTGAGCATTGAAAGGAGTCAGCCAGGGAACACCAAGCAAACTTCAGGAAGTGTTGAAGGCTCTCAGCCAAGAAGGGGGAGAGGTGTCTGAAAAAATCCATGAAATGCTCCATGAGAGAAAGAACCAGCATTTGGGCATAAGCCACACAGAGAACACCAATTCCAAGTTACAATCATACCAGGTGAAGCAAAATTGCTTCTGTTCCGAGTGACCAGAACTAACCTTGAAACTACAGTAAGTATCCTAATAGAATAAAATTTTTTAAAAACCTGAAAGCAAGGCATCTTAACAGATTCTGCTTGAATTAATAGATTTTTTTCTATGGCAAAGAGATTACAAACAGGTAGCATTTTGGAAGGAAAGGAGAGAAGCAATATTATTATTATTACACATCCTGTGACACAAAATAGTTTCTGGCAGACCAGTTTTAACCTTAGAATCACACAAATTGATTTTTAAGGGAATGGAAAACCTGAAAGCATTCTAGGAAACAGAGGTGAGAATCACCTTTCAAAATCATATTGATTCTGCCTGGAAACCAACTATTATACAAACACAAATTGCAACACAAGTTTGTTCAAGAGAAAGAGCTTGTTGGCATAGTATCAAATAACACCCCTCAACCAAATGAAAATCTACTCACTACACAAATAACTGTGTCAGTCCCTGCTATTGTCAAGAGATTGCTACTCACCATCTTCAATTAGAGCCCCTGAATCAATACTCTGTTTTAAGAAACATAACTACTCTCATCTGCACAAACATGTGGATTTCCTCAGGGAAATTATCTCATGAATTTCTCACCCCTGACCAAAATTTACAATAATCCTTGCCAAGGTATTGTCAAGAAATTATCCCCTGACACTTAAGAGCTCTATGTACCCGATGATGATAAAGTCAAGATCTGGGACCTCACACTCTTGAAAGTAATTCTAGTAGAAACCTGCAACCCTCAATACTTCCCACGCCTAGAACTCAGTACGGACAACAAGGCAAGTTAGTCAGCTGTAAGCCACAGCTCACATGCGCTAATGTTTTTCATTTTGAGGGTTACTACATGTATTAGGTTGCTAGGGCTGCCATAACAAAGTACCACAGGCGGGTGGCTTAAACAACGGAAATTTATTTTCTCACAGTCTGGAGGCTAGAAGTCCAAGATCAAGGTGTCAGAAAATTCGGTGTCTGGTGAGGTGTCTCTCCCTGGCTTGTCGATGGCTGCCTTTTCACTGTATCCTCAATGGCCTTTCCTCCGTACTTACACAGAAAGAGCTCTCAGGTGTCTCTTTCTCTTCTTATAAAGACAGCAGTCTTATTGGCTTAGGGACTTACCCTTATGACCTCATTTAATTTTAATTACCTCCCTGAAGGCCCTGTTTCCTAGTCACATTGAGGGTAAGGACCCCAACATATGAATCTGAGGGGAGGGGGACACTAGTCAGTCCATAACACTACCTTTTTTGCAGTAACAACACCCTGATTAGTGTTAAGACTGCCCGAGATGGAAATGTAGAATTTAATTCTGTTATCCAGCTCTGCAGAGTTCTAAGATAACTATTCAACCTAAGTCATGCTTTATTGATTCAGACACCACTAATATAAAATTGGTGTTGTTTGAACTGGAGAATCTGAAGCTTCCGCTTGAGCCATATTCGCGAAAGAAATTGCGGAGGCAATTGCAAGTACTAACAAGATTGCAGAAGAATTGGGGAACCAACAGAGCATAAATTTCAACTGCTACCATTGGCATGTAAGTAATAAGCTGGCTTCTAATTGCCCTTGTCTGGTCATCACAGCAGCTTGGCAGGCTCTCCCTTCAGGCATTTACTGCCCATCCTCAGTCAAATAATTGTAAGTTCAGCGCTCTAATCTTAAAAAGCATTTCTCGTCAAACATTCCTGAGTTCCTTATGCACACAAACCACGCTCAAGATCCTCATTTGGACGGTCAAGGCCCTCCTCACTCCAGCTCTATTTGTGTCCCCACCACAGGCGCCCCTTCCTCCCCAGTACCACACACTCCTTCCGTCAGGCTACTCTGCTTTGGCCCCTGGGCATCCAGGGGCAGTCTGATTCCTGACTCGCCCCTTCTGCCCTTGGTGCCTCACGACCGCATGCTTTGGAGAGGATTCTAACAAAGGAACTAGAAATTAGAGATGTTTCTCATGCTTAGGACTCCAACGGCTGTGATTTAGGATTTCAATTCCATAGTCACTTTCATTTTGAGAATTCCCACTTCTTGTAAGTTTCACCTCAAGTCCTGCCTCCTTGAAGAAAGACTTATTTTCCTAGTCATTTCTACAGAGTTGCTCTTCTCTGAATTCCATTCCACCCTATTCTATGCTATACAGTACAGCTTTTCTTTCTAGTTATTTTTCTTAAGCGGGTCTTGAAATGGAGAGTAAATTTTTTCAAGTCAGGTACCGTTGACTTTTACTGTTTTTTAAACATCCAAAGAGCTCAACACAGTATGGAAACATAATTCAATAAATATTTTTCTCTTCAAAGTGGCTTGAGTTCAAACCTTTCACCACTTCAAATCAATCTTCCCAAGTAATGCTAATTACTGAGGCTGTGCTGCATCTGGCATTTTATTCATGCTTGACATCACAAACCAATTCTGGAGCCACAGGTACATGACAGCAAGAAACATAAAAGGGGGCTGAAAATTGACAAATTCCTTAAAAGAAGTGGAAAGAATCACTGAGCAGTAGTCAAAGAAAGAGTCACTTAGGGAAGTTTTAATATAGAAAAGAAAGTTCTTACTTGAAATACTAAGTGGGAAAACAATTTAACTTCAGTTTACGTAGTTGGTGCTAATTAGTTAGATAAGAACAAAATTAGTTTCTCTTCTTAAAACCAAATAAATTCAAACCTCTTGAATTTTCTGAAGTACTAAAGCAAAGTTTTGGGTAGAGTGGGCTGGAGGAGGATGGAGGGGTGGCGTGGTGATTGTATTTTTTCTCTTTTTTTTTCAGATAAAAAAATCACCTAAGAGCAGTTTCTGCTCCTTTCCAAAAACGTGCTACAGGGGTCACACTCTGGCCTCACCCCAATATTAGGCAGGGATAAAAAATTGCCTCTTTTAGCTCTATGAATCAATAATTCTCCATCCTTTAGAAATGCAATATCTTGGGCCTGCCCCGTGGCTTAGCAGTTAAGTGTGCGCGCTCCGCTGCTGGCGGCCCAGGTTCGGATCCTGGGAGCGCACCAACACACTGCTTCTCCGGCCATGCTGAGGCCGTGTCCCACATACAGCAACTAGAAGGATGTGCAGCTATGACATACAACTATCTACTGAGGCTTTAGGGAATTAAAAAAAAAGGAGGAGGATTGGCAATAGATGTTAGCTCAGAGCTGGTCTTCCTCAGCAAAAAGAGAAGGGTTAGCATGGATGTTAGCTCAGGGCTGATCTTCCTCACAAAAAAAAAAAATAGTAATAAAATAATAAAAAAAAGAAAGAAACGCAATATCTTATTCTAACTTGCCTTTACAACTACCACTCCACTAAAAGTCATCTAGGGTATAATTATATACACACTTACAGCATATAAGCTAAAAATACACACTTTTACTAAAACTCTAGACACAAAAGGATTGGATGGATTGCACTGAACTGCCTAAGATAACCACACTAGAATCTAAACAAAGATTCTCCTAATGTTGATTACAGTAACTCCAAACAGAGAGAGCTCATAACTTCCTCTGAATTCCATGAAGTCTGATAATCCAAATAGCATTCCCAAAAGTTTTCGGACCAATGTATTAATTTTAGCTGAACATATATCTATTATTTGACATTAAGACTGCTTTTGACCCATCTCCAGAATTTTTTTTAATGACAAATTTTGGGTTGTGCCAAAATTATACAACCAGGATTCTCCACTTCAATGGTTGATCTTACTTGATGAACCATACGCAGTAAGTTGGAAAAATGGCCATAAATGATTCTTCTCACTGTTTCCACACCCCCCTTGTCATGTAAGTTTGAGTGCCCTCAAACTTGACTCTGGGCTTGGCCATGGGACATGTTTTGACCAATGAGATGCTAGCAAACAGGACAAAAGCGAAGGCTTGAAAATCATGTGCTTTGGGGCTTCCCCTCTTGCCACCACCACCACCATGTGAAGAAACCCAAACAAGCCTATCGGATGAGGAAAGGTATGTGGACCAGTCAGCCCTGCCACCCAAGCCAAGAACCACCCCATTATCGGAAGCAGAGCTGACCAACAGCTGACTACACAAAAGCTAGCCTAAACCAGAAGAATCCCCAGCACGTTCCAAATGCCAATGCAAAGAAGTGTAAGCTAAATAAATGGCTATTGTTTTAAACCACTAAGGTTTGGGGTGGTTCGTTAGTCAGTAAAAGCTAACTGACACACCATGAGATTTCAAATAATAGCCTACAATTCCCCTCACCACTTGATTTCAACTCTTACGATCCCTTGTTTAAATTGGTCATTGTTAGATCTTTTATTTTTCCTAAACACAATGGGATTATGGGATTGCAGTCCAGAAACCAATTCACAGATTTAAGAGATTGTCTCATAAATAAGAGTATGGGAATATAATAGTTTTCACCAGGCAAGTTTTACTAATTCAGCTGTCCCATCTCTGTAATGTATTCCAAATGGCTGAAGTACACTGCTGGCTGAAATATAAGCACAAAAGTCCAGCATCTTTTACTTGCAAAGTTATTTAAAATCTAGTGAAACAATGAAAGCTTTCAAGCAAAACAACAGTTTTCTGTTTTTCTTTTTTTTAAATACGCCAAGCAGATGGCATACTACAGCCATAAAAAAAAGCATTCAAATTTCAATCCATCTCAACAGAAATAGGACAGTTATCTAGGTTAATCATGGATCAAAGCCCCCAAATATCTCTGGTTTTTGTACTAGTTAGAGATTCCAAAATTGAACCAAGGGGAACCGTAAAACTAAAAGTCGTAGCACAGCCAAAATACACCATTCATTTATGTCACTAACAAAAATCATTCTGTTTTAATGCTATTACAGGTACAATTATTATGACATCTATTTTTTCTGATTCTTATCACATAATATGATATTTTTGAATTCTGAGTACTTGATGACTGTTCTTGCTTATCGTTAGGACATTGGGATAGATATCCCCATAAACTTCTCCAGGCTGAAATCTACCTTCACACCAAAACTTACATTGAATTATTTTTCTCATCAGCCAAGGAGGTGGCAAAAACTGACAACTTAAGTGGAGACTCATCACAAACAAATATGCTGAGGAGGATCCTTGTAACATTTTCAGCATTAAATCTTCAGACAGTATTATTATTTCTCAAGTTTTCTGTCTTTTTTATGCTTCTTTCATTTGTGGGAACTAAAAGACAAAAAAGAGCTTTAGTATTCTCAGTTAAATCATGAGTGAGATACTGGACCTGTCCTTCTCTGAAGAATATATTTCCACCAAGGTTTAAAACTCTGCTCATGTGATGTCAAAATGAACTGAAGTAAGAAATTCCCTCTTTAAAATGCAGGTGTCTGGTAGGCAGGTCACTTAGATACGGGAAGTTTCTGACTACATGCCAGCCATTTGGTTTTTTCAAAAACTAGAAGTTTAGTGGAATAAAAACAGAATTGACATTCTCAAATTGAACAGACCCAAACCTTTATACTAAAACAGTGATAATTTTACTTGTGTGCTGGATGAGGAAAGGTCACTGAGGAAAGAGTACAGGGAATATTTAAGGGCATATACTTAATAAAAATAAAAATGGATTCCTCTCTCCCCATCACTTAATGATTAAATATTATTTAATAGCATATTATATCATGGGAGGGAACAGACTAAGATTAATTTCATAATTATTAGAAATCAATACTGACACACACAAGAGGAAGCTGGAAATTTTACTCTAGCTTTTCTACAGTTAAAACACTATAACTTCTTGTCCCTTAGGTAGTGAACTGGGCACTACATGATCATAGGCTTGAGTTCACGTTATAAAAATAAATAATCCAACGAACCTCCTTCATGACAGAACATCTTTCAGAGCTAGAGGAAAAAGAGAAGGCCTAGTGTGTTCAACCTGGAATTTCTGTGGCTTCACATTACATACATGCGAATTCAATTCCCCAGGACACTTAACAAGTAATGAATAATTATAACCCCTTTATTCAGAATCCAGTAATTAGGTTGACAGAAAAGCAACTCTGTGGGACTTTCTTTTGGTGGGTGTGAATTTCTTACAGCAAGTATAACCTCTTCCCAACTTTTAATAGCTGCTGATACTGTATTATGTGCTCTACATGACTTATCTCACTTAATCTTCACATACAACCCTGCGAGGTAGATGAGAAATAGAGGTTAAGGAGCTAATATAACTTGCCCATGATCATACAGCTAATACATATCTAAGACAGAATTTGGACCGAAGAATGGTTTTGCTAACGACTACGTTCTTAACTAGTACCTTCCTCTTAACAAAAGAAGTAGCAATGAGGAAACTAGAAGACCCTCCGTTTTGTGGCTATAACTCACATTTAACTAGTTTGCTTGGTCCATAAAGAGAGACTAAAATCAGTTATTTGTACCACAAATAAACCCATGCAATATATTAGACCTGACCCCTAGCAATATTTTCCTTAAGTGTCCTCAGTCACTAAGCTTCAACACTCTTAATCAATGAAACCATATGTCAGCTGGATTTATTGCATATGAAAAGTACCCGGGAACAAACAGAAGAAACAACATGGTGTTTCCAGGAGAAGTAAGAGATTATTGATCACGATACATGAGAGTTTACTCAGGTGCTTTGCTCTAGTTGAGTAGGTGAGAGAAAAGAAAAACAGGTTGATGAAATAGAGCTCCTGTAAAGAGTTGGATATTCTCCACGCTTTCGACAAACTCGATTTATGAGTGTAAATCTGTGCCACAGAGCTTGCCACCCAGCAACCACACAAAACCATCTGCGTTCACCTAGTAACTGCTCAGAATAACTTAATTCTCCTGTTTTCAAAGCTAATAATATGACATACAAAAGGAAAACATAGGGAATTGAAAGAAATTGCAGGGAGGTGGAATCTTTGCCAATGCTGGACTTAGCATTTGGGCTATGCTTATTCTAATTAGACAAGATACTATATAGGATATTTTCCAGGATAATTTTGAGTATACTATTGTTTTTAATAATCATAGCTCATAAATTACGTAAAGAAATTTAAATCTGTCCTGCTCATGGAATTTCATACAAAGTCTTGATGGTAATATCCTAGTACATCTACTCCCTCTCAGCATCCTTCACTAGCTCCTCTACTTCTGCCCATGTCTTACAATTGGGACCTCTAGAAGAATCTGTCCTTCACTCACCTTTCTTTTCCTCTCTCCCTATTGTCTTGGCTTCAGCCATTGTGTTTATGGATGGTTGCTCCTGAATCTGTGTCACCAGATCTAATTTCCCTCTTGAACTCCAGACAATTTTGTCCATCAGCGTGTTTGACATGTTCATTTATCGATGTGTGTATTAGTTCTAAGTTATTAGAATGGCCTAGACTAGTCTTGTTGTTGTCCTTTGAATATGCCAGGCACATTCCCACCTCCAGCCCTTTGCATCTGCTGTTTCTTCTGCCTGGAACACTGTTTCCCTATATATGCCTGGCTTGCCCCCTTGCCTCCTTCACATCTTCATCTAATGTCAGTGAGGTCTTCCTGACCAGGCTCTTTAAAACTGCAACACAAACTAGACCCCTCTATTCCCTGTTCTCTTTATCTGCCTTACTCTTCTCCATAGCAGTTACCACCTCTAAAACATATTTTTCACTTATTTATTTTGTTTATTGCCTATCTCTCCATGCAAGCTCCTGAGGGCAAGAATTTTTTGTCTGTTTTGTTCAATTCTACATCTCTGGTGCCTGAAACAGTGACTGGTACAAAGTAGGCACCCAATTATGACCTGCTGAATAGAATGAACAAATGATTGCCCCACTGGCACCTCACATAAAACTCCTTATCTTCCATGAATCTGCTCCTCCTCCTTCCCATACTTGTTAGTATCATCTGCCTCCTCCCACTCACTCAGACCAGAAATCTCAGTCACCTCAACAATCCTTCTCTGTATCCCTTTATTCAATAACGTGTCAAATTATTTTTAAGTCATTTCCAAATCCCACTTACCCACCTTTTCCTGCCTATTCCATTTCTACTTCCCCAGCACCGGTCCAGGGTCTCATCACCTCCTATGCTTATTACAGAGACGGCTATATAACTTCAAGTCGTACTTACCTCTATTCTTCAACTGACCTAGACTGAGGTTCCTAAAATACACATGTCAGATCATATTATGCCCCTGTTCTAAATCCTTAGCATGGAATTCAAAGCTGTCCATGACCCGATCTGAAACAAGCCTGCAATCCTCGCCTGTTGGCATGCTCTGTACCCGGACACATTGCACAACTCCCTATACCACAAAGCCAGGGAGTGCTATTATGATTCCAAGCTTGCCTGTGTTGTTCCCTCAGCCACGCAGGCCAGTTCAGCTGTCACTTCTTCTGAGAGAGTTCCCTGATCTCTCTCTCCCCTCCACCTCCCACCCATCTTGTTAATACCTCTATTTTAGCACTTATCCATTTAATCTTAAATGTTAAATGTTTATCTCTCACCACAAACCAAAATCTCCTCAAGGACTGGCAGTGGGCATCATTTATTTTTATACAAATCAGAGTGCCTGGCCCAGTGTTAAGCATACAGCAGGCACTGAGGAAATGTGTGTTGACTTGCTGAATGAAATGTGAGTACATGTTGAAAATTCCATGTATTGTCGTCAGATAGAATTCTCAAACACGATTCAGAAAAGAGGCACTGGTTTAATTAGGGCACAATGTAGGCTAATTTCTACTTGTCATTCAGACCAGACTGAGGGCCCGCTAAGGAAGACCGACACGTATCCCCAGTCTAGATCAGCATAGCCTGTGCTTTACTCACAGTGTTGGTCACATTCACATGTGACAGATGAGGTCCCCCAGGCCCACTCCCAGCAGCAAACCTATCCACTCCCATTTCTAGGCTGCACAACTACCAAGCTATGAAATAGAGTCATTATTTATATAAGCAAATCAAAATGAAGCAAAGAGGAAGAAAATCGGTGGGAGGAGAGGGAGAGTGCAGGAGGGATAATTCCACACAGTCCATCTTATTTTGTTTCATCACATTGGATTTCATTTTTTTTCACTTTTACAAATAAATACATAGAAATTTGTATCAATGCACAAATGTGACTGTATCACCTACTTCTATTTTATATTAACATTTTTCTTTTTTTTTCTTCCTTGCTTATGTTGATGCAAAATAACCAATAACCAATAACCATTCTATGGATAAGAGAAATAAGGTGAGTTTACTTGAGCCAGAGTGAGGATTATAACCCGGGAAGGCCTTAGAAAGCATTCCGGAGAAGCATGGTTTTCAGTACAGTCTTATATCTTTTTAGAACAAAGAACATACATTAAACATGCCTGGGATATATATTCATCCAAGTCTCAAAGAGGCATTCAGTTGCAAATTAGCAGGTCAACATGACCCTGAGTTCGGGAAAGTGACTAATCCGGGCCTCACCAATAGGGCGTAGGAGGGGAAGTATGCATTATCTTAAGAGAGTGCATTCGTTACTTTAATGGTTAAGCAAATGTACAATGTACATTTGATAGGCCATAAATCAGGCTTTTTAGTTCAAGCTGAATCAGTTTTAAACCCGAACAGTTACCCCATATACCTCAATAGGTGAAACTCTCATGTCATTTAGCTCCCCCTCTGTCATCTGCTCCCCTTTTTGCCTTAGACAGCCCATCTTAACAATCTAGTCTACATAATTTTCTTCTTTCTCATATAAGCATATGAAAAATCTATTAATCATATACACACACAGCAGTTTGTAACTGTTTTATAAAAACTGGATTATTTTATGCACTCTTTGGCATCTTGCTTTTCTCCTTCATGTTACCTCATAAAGATCCCTCCAAATCAACTGGAACAGGTCGGTCTAATTCATTTGCTGTAATGGCTGCATAAAGTTCCCCGATCTGACTGTTGCATGATGGGCATTCAGTTTGGTTCTAGATTTTCTCTACTAATAAACCATGCTACAATAAACATGATTGCACAAGTATTTTAAGTAGTGGTACTTTCATTTATAAGGGATAGATTCCCTGGAGTGAAATTTCTGGTCAGAGTGTACATGTATTTATAATTTTAATACTGTTGCCCAATGTTATATTACGAAAGGCTCTAACAGCGCATATTTTCACCTGCAGTGAATGGGAGAAGCCTTTGCTCTGCATCCCCACCAGCAGTAGTGTTTTGGAGTTTTTTAATTTCCATCTGAGAATTATAAAATGACATCTTGGTGTCACTCTAATTTGCGTCTCCAGATGCTAGTGAGCTTGAGAGACTTTTCATATGTTTGTTACCTATCTGAATTGTCTCTTCTAGGAATTGTTTGTTCGTGCTTTTTGATTATATCTCTACTGGGGTCTTTTGGCAACTTGTTTCAATTTGTAAGACCTCTTTGATGATAAATATCAACAGTCTGATAGCTCTCTGTATTGCAAATATTTCCCTAAGGTTTTCATTTGCATTTTGACTTAGTTTATCAGATCTTTTGCCATATTTATATAATCTAATGTTCTATCTTTTCTTTAATAGTTTCTAGATTTCCAGTCATGGGTAAAATGTCTCCAGCCTCTAGATTTTTCTCATAGTCACCTAGATTTTCTTGCAAGATAATATTTTTACATCTTTCTTAATCCATTTGAAATTTTTTGTTTATGATTTCAGATGAGGATGAAAGTGGGAATGTAAATTTATTTTTTTCATATTAATAGCCATTTGCGTCAACACAATTTATTAAATAATTCATCTTTTCTTACTAAATTGATATATCTACCAGTTTGGCCTTTATTAATTCTCACATATAATGGGATATATATTTAAATTCTCTTCTGCTCTATTCTGTCCCATGAATCCATTTGCATATTCCTAGGTCAATAGCATTTGATACCTATAAGGGCAAGTCCTCCTCTACTATTCTTTTTTTTTTTCCAAAACATACATATTTTTTGGAGCATTTATTCTTACATAAAATTTTTTAAATCCTTTTATTCAATTTTCTAATTCTCCCTCTCCCTAAAATTCCTTTGGGATTTGGTTTGGGATTGCCTTAAATGCATTTATCAATTTTGTGAGAATTGATATTTTATGATACTGTTTTTCAATCCAATAAAAAGGTACGCATTTCCATTCATTCTAATGTTATTTAACTCCCTGACCCCTGACCTCTGCAAATAAGATGAGACCTTTAAAATACTTTTGTTTTGTTTTGTTGTTGTTGTTGTTTTCTTTTTTTGGTGAGGAAGATCAGCCCTGAGCTAACATCCACACCAATACTCCTCTTTTTGCTGAGGAAGATGCTCTGAGCTAACATCTGTGCCCATCTTCCTCCACTTTATGTGTGATGCCGCCACAGCATGGCCTGACAAGCAGTGTGTCGGTACGCGCCCTGGATCTGAACCCGGGCTGCCAGCAGCAGAGCGCAAGCACTTAACCGCTATGCCACAGGGCCAGCCCTTAAAATAATTTTGCTTCTTCCATCACTTCATCCTCAATCCTAGATGATACCTTGGAAAAATTTTTAATTTTTCTGAAAAATTATCTTTATTTCTAGACCATTATTAGCACTTACTTTGCCATATTCATTCAACTAAGCATTTGTTGAGAACCTACCATATGCTATGCATGGTTTGACGCCCTGGGGATATATCGGGGGGGGGGGAATCTCTGCTCTCATAGAGTTGATGTATGGGGAGACAGATACTAGACAAAATAAATGAATAAATTATATACTATGTTAGAGGGTAATAAATACTATAGGGAAAACCAAAGCATGAAAGTAGGTTGGAATGCTACAGAACTGAGCAGAAGGTGCATCAAAATGTTCAACAGTGTGGTAAAGAAGGCCTGAAGGAAAACATGGCATTGGAGAAAAGACTTGAAAGATGGAAGAGAAAGAGCCATGTGGATGTCTGAGGAAGAGCAATCCAAGCAGAGGAACCACAAGGAAGAACGCACTGAGGAGGTGTCATGCCCAACCTAGTCAGGAACTACACAGAGACCAGAGCGCTGAGGTGGAGCAGAGTGGCAGGGCCTGGGAGGTGAGAACAGTCCGAATAGTAAGAGGTGAGGTCGTGGAGGTTATGGGGGACAACTCACATAGGGCCTTGTTGCCTATTATAAGGTCTTCAACTTTCACTCTCAGGGAAATGGGAAAACCATTGGACAGTTCTTAAAAGAGCACCAGGATCTGACTTTAACAGAATGTCAGTCTGATTGCTGTTAAGAGTAAAGTGTAGGGCCAGCCCCGTGGCTTAGTGGTTAAGTGCATGCACTCCCCTACTGGCGGCCCGGGTTCGGATCCCGGACGCGCACCAACGCACTGCTTCTCTGGCCATGCTGAGGCCGCGTCCCACATACAGCAACTAGAAGGATGTGCAACTATGACATACAACTATCTATAGGGGCTTTGGGGAAAAAAAAAGGAGGAGGATTGGCAATAGATGTTAGCTCAGGGCTGGTCTTCCTCAGCAAAAAGAGGAGGATTAGCATGGATGTTAGCTCAGGGCTGATCTTCCTCACAAAAAAAAAAAAAAGAGTAAAGTGTAGGGAGACAAGATGAGTTAGGAGGCTACTGCAATAATCGAAGCAAGAGATAGTAATCTTATGGACCAGGGAACTATGATGACAGAGAGTCAAAAAAAGATATCTTTTTAAGATAATAGAGCCAATGGTATTTGCTGCGGGATTAGATATGGAATGTATGAGAAAGAAAGAAATCAAAGATAACTCTGAGGATATTCGCCTGAGCAACTACAAAGATGGAATTCCATTCACTGAGACAGAAAACCACAAGAGGAACCAGGTGGGGTGGGGAGTGGAGGTGGTAAATCAGGAGTTTCATTCTGGACATGTCTATTAGACTTCCAAGTAGCTAAGATAGTAGTTGGATACACCAGATTGCTCTTCAGGAGAGGTCCAGACTCGAGATATAAATTTAGGAGTTGTTAGTATATGGTTGGTATTTGAAAGTGCGTAACTGGATAAGATCATCAATGAGGAGAGTGGAGACAATGAAGAGTAGAAGCTTAAAGATTTTACCATGGGGAATTCCAAAGTTAAAAGATTGGGAAGATAGAAGGAGCTAGAAAAACGGAGAAAAAGTGGCTAGTGAAGTGGGAGGAAAACCAAGAGAATATGATGCCCCAAAAGCCAAATGAAGAAAGTGTTTCTAGAATGAGAAAATGATCAACTCTGCCAAATGCTGCTGCTAAGATAAGATGAACACTTAGAATTGACCAGTGGATTTGGCAACATGGACGTCATTGGTGACCTCAAGAAGAGAAGCTCTGGTCATGTGATGCTGTGAGAGAAGGTTTCAAAATGTGGATAGTACAGACGTGTGGACAGCATCTGAAAACGGGAGTGATAAATTTATTAAAATTGGGGTTATATTTACACTTAGATTGTTAACTATAATTTTATTTCTCATTGTCAGTTAATAAGAGATAAGAGGTATCTTCATCTTTTATTGAACACAAACATGTTTTCAATACACATTTGTTGAATAAGTAGGTATGCATTTCACATTCTAACACTTCCTGGCAAGGACTCTCCTTATTGAATCAACATACTAACAGAATAACAGGAGTCAAGAACACTGATGGTCTCCTTAAATTAATAAATTATTACATTTTTCAATGGTATCTTTAAGATCTCAGTTGATGATTACGCTAAATGGTGAAGTAAAATAACAATTCCAGTCCAGAGCCCTAGCTCCAAATTAAATAACGTTTTCAAGTTCCTAGGTAGGCAGTGAGGGGGAAAAAAATGTCATCTATGACAGATGACACCACTATATGACATTTTAGTCAAAGAACCAACTGTCGTTTAAAACTCAGTTTTCAAAATTGATCTATATATTAAAAAAGAGCAGTAGGAGGAGGACTAATAGCCCAGCAAAATAATGCAATCCAAATACACCAGGTTTTGGTAGAAAGTGTCTTCATGTGAGAATTGCATAGATGGAGATCAAACATGAAAGAAAAAGGAACAGAAGAAAATATTGTAAGAGAGAATATTCACAGTTCCACTCCAGTAGATTTTGTGAATAAAGAAACAATTGTGAATTCCCTTCAAGTATCTCATGCCTCAAGCCATTATGAAGGGTGTACAATATCCTTTTTCAAAAAGTAGAATTAAATCAGATTTCTCAAAGCTTCACCAATCTTGCTTCATGTACGGTTCTTTGATTACAGATTTAAACACCTCTAAAATTCAGAGTAAACATTCTCACCCATTTAGAAAAAGCACATCAGAATGAAATTTCACATGCAATACATTAGCTAGAAACTCACATAGTACAGCATGTATGAGGAGAGAAAATTCTAATAACTAAAGTGAGGAATACAATCAAGGTGGTACCTTTATCCTTAAGGAAATGAAGAAATGTGATAAGTGAGGGTGAAAAAAGATATTATTTATAAAACTGCAAATCATTTGCTTTGATTTACTGTAAACCAAATAATTAAAAATATAGTTTACTATTACGCAGGCATTGGAAGTCTATGAATCTTTGGAGGAAAATTGACACTAAAAATAACAAGATAAACTATTTGAGGGCGGGAATTTTTTTTAATTGAGATATAATTAAGATATAACATTATATTAGTTCCAGGTGTACAACATAATGATTCAATACATTTATATATTGCAAAATGATCACCACAATATCTAGTTAACGTCCTTCACCACTTATAGTTAACAAATTTTTTTTTCTTGCCATGAAAACTTTTAAGAGCTACTCTCCTGACAACTTTCAAGTACACAATATAATATTATTAACTATAGTCACCATGCTGTACATTACATCCCCAGGACTTACTCATTTTATAACTGGAAGTGTGTACCTTTTGACCCTCTTCACCCATTTCGCCCACTCCCCACCCTGCTGCCTCCAGCCGCTACCAATCTCTTCTCTGCGTACCTATGAGTTCAAATTTTTTTTAAGATTCCACATATAAATGAGCTCATACCATATCTGTCTTTCTCTGTCTGACTTATTTCACTTGGCATAATGCCCTCAATCTTCATCCGTGTTGTTACAAATGGCAGGATTTCCTTCTTTTTTATAGCTGAATAATTTTCTGTTGTATATATACCACATTTTATTTATCCACTCATCCACTGATGGACACTTAGGTTGTTTCCATGTCTTGGCTATTGTAAATAATGCTGCAATCAACAAGGAGTGCAGATATCTTTTCGAGCTAGTGTTTTCATTTCCTTTGGATATATACACACAGAAGTGGAATTGCTGGGTCATGTGGTAGTTCTATTTTTAATTTTTTGAGGGACCTCCATACTATTTTTTCAATAGTGGCTAAACCAATTTACATTCCTACCAATAGAGCAAGGTAAACTATTGATATGCTATTCTACTCAGTTTTTCAGCTAATATATCAGACAGATGTTGTTAAAAATGTCTCACAAACAACTAATGATAATAATAAGTTTAACACACACACATATATCCACTCCGAAAGTAAGGAAAGCTTATCTAATGTCAATAAATGGCTTTTTATTCCTTTCTGCCTATCTTTATTTCTAATTTTTGTACAATGAAGCTGAATTACTTGTGTTAAGGGTTAAGTTTGCTGAAATGTTCATACATAGAAGGGTAATAGTTGCTAGCCAAACTTAGGGTGCTTGAACTGAAGAATTAATTGGAGAGTATTTCATCCGATGTTCCCATGTTACAGATGAAAAGACTGAGGTGGAGAAAGGTTATGTCAGCTTTGCTAATAATGATCTGAATGTATAGCTCACGTAACGCAATTATTCTCAACGCTGGATGATTTAAAGGATAATGAAAGTATGCCTGACTGGACCCTACCCCAGACCAATTGAATTAGAATCAAGGCAGCTGTGGGCCAGAAGTTCCAGGTTCTCCATACTGCCTCCAAAGACTCTAAGAAAAATAACGGGGAGAGGGGGTCATTACATCAAAATAAAATCAACAGAAACTTTAACAAACATCTCTGTATATATTTCCCTTTCCTAAACATGTGCTTGTCCATTAAATGTGCAATCTAGCTCATTCCAAAACAGACGTTGGCAGTAGGATGCTGTATCTGTCTCTTACACTAAGGGTGCAATTGATCTTTGCATCCTTTAGATAAATTTACATTTCAGATTCTGAAAAGCATAATAAGAGTAACTAATATTTATCGAAGGCTCACTATGTGCCAGGCATTGTTCTATATGTTTTACTCGTTTAATCATTTCAATCCTATGAGGCAGGTTTTACCATTATCCACGTTTTACATGTGACACTGAAGCTCAGAGAAGTTAGATAAATTTGCCTACTGTTACTAAGCAATTGACATGGGCAAGCCTGGAGTTGAAGTCAGCCGAGCTCCAGAATCTATGCCCTCAAGCTGCACACTACTGTGTAAATAGGATGTTTACTCCTCATCAAGTCCAAGGAATTAATTGGGATTCTGATTTCTACATAGTAAATCATACGGCTCCAGAAGAAGAGGAAAAAAGAGGACAGGAGAGGGAGAGAGAGGAATGTGCAAACAGTCCTGAAGGAGAAACTAGGTTAAGTGGTTTCCCCTGAGTAAAGTCTCTAAGCTGTAGTGTGTGGACTTAAGTCATCTGTTAACGACTCAGCTGACTTCTTACTTACTTCATGACTGTGCTCTGAGAAGCTGAGGTTGGCAGAGGGCATCCTCTGTGTAGGTGCAGTGTGGCTGCATCCTCAAATGTCTACTGCTTGATTCAGTTCATATGCATTTAAAATTAAAGGGGAAGTGTTCCAGGGTTCCAGTGTCTATAAATAAACAAACAAACAAGCCTCTGCAATTGACAATAATAGCTTAGCCAAGGTTAATATTCCTAGTTCCATATGGAAACAGACGTTTTCCCAGCAGTACAGCAAGTAAGTTGGACTAAGTCAGTGTTTCTCAAACTGGAATCCACAGACATATTCTCAAGGGTACACAAGTTCTATGAGAAAGTCAATGTTGTCTTTTTATTTCAGCAATAATCTTTTTTTTCTTAAAGTCGTTTTTATTTATTTATTTTTTTGTGTGTGTGTGTGAGGAAGATCAGCCCTGAGCTAACATCCATGCTAATTCTCCTCTTTTTGCTGAGGAAGACCGGCTCTGAGCTAACATCCACTGCCAATCCTCCTCCTTTTTTCCCCAAAGCCCCAGTAGATAGTTGTATGTCATAGTTGCACATCCTTCTCGTTGCTGTATGTGGGACACGGCCTTAGCATGGCCAGAGAAGCGGTGCGTCGGTGCGCACCCGGGATCCGAACCCGGGCCGCCAGTAGCGGAGTGCATGCATTTAACTGCTAAGCCACGGGGCCGGCCCAGCAATAATCTTTTTTAAAAAGCATATTTTGAATCATGTGGCTGACTAACTACCATATTACCAAGACCGCCTATAATTCAGCATTGTTTGTGTTTGCATCTACAACCCTGTAGTACCTAGGGATCACCTATAATCACGGTTTGCACATTTTGGTCAACAAGAATGGCCACCATTCTGTTGGCATGTCCTAATATCAAAATGACTACAGTTGGCCCACATTCACTTTTGTTTACCAGTTGTAGATAAAAAAATTTTTTCTCTCCTTTGCAATTTAAAGACACTTTTATAAAATAAGACTTTATTTCCTTAATTTACTTATTAAATTGGAATTGATTTAATATTGTAAAACAATATAGTAAAGCAGAATAATGTGTTTCTTGCCACAGGCTAATTGAGAAGAAAATAGATATAGACATAATAGATAAATGATTCAATTTATACCAAGTTGTTACATGGTACTGCAGTGACGCTGTGAAATGAAGGGTTCGGAGTGGTTTGAATAGAGAACAGAGGCACTAGAATTCAGGTATCACAAAGTGGGTTGAACATGCCAAACTAAAAAAATAAAAAACAACAACATTGTGGCACTCAGAATCATATTCACTTTGCTAACAAACGTACTGCTTACAATGTACCAATTGTAACAGTTCATTAGGATAAATGTAGCAGCCAACATTCACAGAAATTTTTATGGTTGAAAGAAACTTTTTTTTGGATATCTTTTTTTTTTTTTTTTGGGGGGAGGAGATCAGCCCTGTGCTAACATCTGCCAATCCTCCTCTTTTTTTGCCAAGGAAGACTGGCCCTAGGCTAACATCCATGCCCATCTTCCTCCACTTTATATGGGACGCCGCCACAGCGTGGCTTGCCAAGCAGTGCGTTGGTGCACACCCGGGATCCGAACCAGCAAACCTGGGGCCACCACAGCAGAGCACGCACACTTAACCGCTTGCGCCACCGGGCTGGCCCCTGAAAGAAACTTTTTAAATCTCCAATATTGTTTTACGTCATTAAATTGGTAGGTCCACGTAATAGATTGGTGGTTTAATATGCACTCATTTTTTAAAATGCAAAATAACATCAATAATAAAAATAAGGACTCAAATGATGGTTCACTATGTTCAAGACCAAAAGAATCAGATCCACAAATGACATATAAAACCTAAACATTTTTTATATTTCTGTAATTCAGTACTTGGGTTTATGTTTGCATTTACAATCCATTTACATTTTTTATATTGTGTTTTCTTTATATTTAATATTAAATTCAATGTTTTAAATTTTGTTTTAGCAAAATAGTATGTCATGCTAAATTAACAAGTAGTCTTTGCCTTGGTTTTATAAATATATGTATTTAAATATTATCATAATATAGTTTAAGTCAACACTGAGGGCCCAAAGAATTTTGCCTTTAAAGCGGGGGTCCATACTTTAATCCAGTTTGAGAAATCCTGGATAGATAATATCTAAAATGTTTTCCTGCTATGCTGTCCTACGTCTCTGAGCTTTTATCATCATCATGTGCCCCACTGCCAGCCTGGCATCTTGCACAAGCATGCTGATGGTGACCACAGGCCAAAAAGAAAACGAGGCTCAATCAGGGTCAATCTTTCATCACGACCAAGATGCTAACACAAAGCCATTGATGCTGAGACATTCAGGTCATTTAGAGATAAGAAAGAGAGCATGCATGCACATTGCATGGCATCTAATTCATCTATTTCATTCAAAATGTATTCTCCTAAGAGGACTATTTTATAAATAAAAATGAATTAAGTGAGTTTTCCTAAAATGAGACTGGGTGGAGGGTTAACGAATACAGGCTATTCATGATTCCAGATTGTTTATCAAAGACCCACCATCGGGAAAAAAAATTTCCAAATCTATCTTATCTAAAATTTTCAGGAAGAGCAAGGAAAGTGGCAGGCAGCATTCTGGGCTTGCTGGACATGATCGCTGAGGCCGGCTCTATTTTCTTGCTTGCTATGGTAGCTAGCAGCTAGTCTGAATGAAATTTGCATTTCAAATGCTTTACCTTGATCTTCTTTGAAGGTCTCTGAAAAAAGTTGAAATTTGCATTGCTTATAAGTCTCAATATATGACTATATGTGGAGATTCCTATTAGCTTTAATTTTTGATTTCTATTAATACTAATAAATAAATAAATTTATCAAGTTGTTGGCAATTAGGAAGCACTTGCACCAACTCACCTGTCCTATTGAAGTTAAATGGAAACATTGTGCAGAGAAATAGAAATTTACCACCAACGTGATTGAATTCAGGGTGAATGAGCTTGTTTGCAACTTCTAGATTTTACCAAACGGAAACAAGCAACAAAAACAAAACCATTGTGAACTTCTGAGGTCAGGTTTGCTAATCTGACCGTGTGCTGTGGGTGAGAAGCACTGAAGACAGAAACAAAGTGGACAGAAAAGAGCATGGGTTTAGCCTCAAACACCTGGATTCTACGACTATATTAGTAGTAGTTTTCTTTACAGCAAAAGGAGGTTTTCTGTTTCCTCCACAGGGATTTAGAGAAAATTATAATGCATGACGTAAATGAAACGTCTGCTACAGACTAAGCACTCAGTATAAGCTATCTTTATTTTTCAATACTATTATTACTATAATAATTATTATAATTGTTATGAACACTGTACCTGGCACTGAGGCATTTCCAAACAAATTTTAATTCTCATCCCTTTGAACTCAGGGTATAAGAATCACTCTTTTGAAATTTAGCTCATGGCACTCCATAGATTCAAAGGTGAGCGAGGGCATTTCTAACCCTCCTCCCATCCCCCATTCCTGCCCTGGGCCCACTCAGTGCAAGTTAGTCTCATATTATCCAGAAATGTCAAACCCCCTAAAAGACCTTGAAGACCTCTTGTATCTCCCCCTCCACTCAGCCTCCTCCCTGCATGAAGATTAATACAATTAAAGCTGAATAACCCTTTATAATTCTAACAGTGCATTCACCTACATTATTGCATTTAATTCTTATGATATCTCCATTATTTTTATCTCCATTTCACAGATGAGAAAATTAAGTCTCTAAGAAACTAATAACTTAATAACAATAATGAAAATAATAGATAACATTTGGGGCCGGCCCAGTGACGCAAGCGGTTAAGTGCGCGCGCTCCACTTCAGGGGCCCAGCGCTTGCAGGTTCGGATCCCAGGTGTGCACAGATGCACCCGCTTGTCAAGCCATGCTGTGGCAGCGTCCCATATAAAGCAGAGGAAGATGGGCACGGATGTTAGCCCAGGGCCAGTCTTCCTCAGCAAAAAGAAGAGGATTGGCATCGGATGTTAGCTCAGGGCTGATCTTCCTCACCAAAAAATAAAAATAAAAAATAATAATAGATAACATTTGCTCCAGGCACTGTGCTAAGTACTTTACATATATTACTCATTTAATCTTCAAAACAAGTCTAGTAATGTAGCAGGCACAATTCCAGGATGGCCTCTGAGATCCCCTGCCTCGCTCTTCTTCCTTGTGCCTTGTACATACCCTGTACGTATAATCCGTGGTACTGTGAATCTGGTGGTTTTCTCACTGGAATAATTAAAAGCAGAGCTGATAACTTCTTTTCATAAATTGCCATTACTCTAGCCCTTTCCTCTCATCTACCTCCCATCTCCTCAAAATCCAAAAGCCAGATGTAACACCTGGCACAGCAGGGAGCCTCCAGGAGGCACTCTAATGGGCTGGTACCTGTGCCTTTTCTATTGTAAAATATTTTTTTTTGAACTCTGACTTAAAAGATTCACTGAATATCCCCTAGCTTCATGTCCACTGGTGTTCTTTGCTTAAAATGTATCCTTTGGGTTTATCTCAGTAAAATATGACTTGTGTATGGTTTACATGCCAGAGCGCTCTATTTGCTAAGTCCCTATGGGATTACGTCAGGCGTACGACTAGGTGGCTATAAACCCAGCAGTCTGAGTTTAGTGCCCTGGCTTTTGGCAGAGCATCATACTGCCTTCCTCAGTGATCATGGCCATCTAGGAGGGAATAAGTACTCAAATCCTGATCCTGCCCCCTTCCAACATCCCAGGGGTTCCCAAACCTGGCTCATTAAATACATAGATGCCAAGATCCCTCTCCACTGGGTGAAGGGAGTTAAGACTACCCTCCTGGTGACTTGGTGAGGTTGGAATCCCAGAAATATGTCAAGTCTCATGTTGGGGTGACATGGAAAACAGAGGGGCATTTGAACTCCCTAAGCCCAAGCCCAACACCTCCTAAAACCCTAAGCAGGACACATTAATGCTGCCTCTAGATAATCTGAATGTGAAAGAGAGATGATTGTATTTTTGGTTAGAAATTCTACCACATAATGTTTTAGAAACATTTGAAGGTTGAGAAACATTCTGAATGATTTATGGGTCAAATGTGCCATCTCAACAAGCACATTTCTGACTTAGGGCCTTTGTTCTTGCTGTTCCCTCTACCCGGAATTCTTTTCCCCACACAGACCACCACTTCCTTCACATCTCTGCTCAAACATCACATTGCCAGTCCCTGTGTAAAATACAAACCTGCTCCATACCCTCCCCTGACGGTCCTTGTCTGCTCTCTCCTGCTGTTTCTCTCCATAGCCCTGCCTCCATCTGCCACACTATATATTTACTTATTTGTTTATAATATACACAGACATATTATAAATTATACATAATATAGATAATATACAATATAATTATATGTAATAAAATACATAATATAGTTAATATATGTTAATTATGCATACATATTAACCAACTACACAACTAATACACATTGTAACTAAAATATAGGCTATAATGGGGCAGGGAACTTATATGGTTTTTTCAGTACTAAAATCCCAGTCCCTAGAACAGTGCTTCATACATGGTAGGTGTCAGTAAATATATGCTAAATATTTCCTATTGAACAAGGATAGCACTAGAGAAACCGGATATTGTTTATGACAGCTCTAGAATTCATACCTAAAAACTCAGAAGACAAGAGTGATATTGTTGGTGAGCACGATGCAGTCTATACAGAAACCAGTATATAATAATGTACATCTGAAATTACACAATGTTATAAACCAATATGACCTCAATAAAACAATTTTTAAAAAATAAAGTAAGTTGGCCAAGTTTAAAAAAAAAAAGAGTGAATCTTGTACGTGAAACAAGATAGAGAGATGAGAGATCCGCTAGATATCCACTGGGGAGTTAAAGGTGAATTCGTGCTGGGAAACTGGGCCCATGACACATGGCTGATCGAAACAAGGAAGCGCATGCTCAGAAACAGGAACCGGAGTCGACAGAGGCAACAGGCCTCACGTCAAAATTCTCCCAAAGGTGCAGTTTCACAAGAAAATGAGATTCTCTGTGAGCAAGGAGAGGAAAGAATTGAGGAAAGGTCCTAGAAAAGGAAAGAGAGAGAGACAAAGGAGAAAACAGAAGATCTTTCTCTATGGTCTAGGTTATTAGGTACAAGTTTCTACTGCTGACTGATAAAGCAGGAAAGGAATTTTTAAATAAAAGGGTTTAGGGTTGCTCAAAAAATCATGGGAGAGATGGAGAAAAAGATCAGGACTCGGCTAATCTTCTCTGACCAGGGTGGTTTTTCAGGTGACCAACCGTCCTTGAGGCCATTCCAGGGAGCCTGGTGTAGGGTATGAGCTATGGACAGGAAACACGGCTGCCGATTGGTGAGAGAAAGGAGAGAGTGAGAAAAAGGAAGAAATGGCTGGCGGGGCACGGGGCCAGGAGGGGACAGGTGCTCCAGTGACATCATGCCACAATCCTATATGAGGCCTGTGTTGTCTTCAGTTAGATTCAAAACTCACAAGAAATTTTGCTGCTTAAGACAGAGAGGAAGGGAAGGAACCAGGAGCAGGCGGAGTAGGGATAAGTAGGCTGTCTTTTCCATGGGATTGGGTCCAAAAGGGCTCCAACCAGAATCTGTGAGGCATGCCGGGATGCCTCGTCCTGTCATACAGCAGAGGGATGGCAGGTGCAGCCTGCAATGACATGTTTCCAGGGTGGGCTAAGAATGGAGAGTGGAACTGAACACAGCAATTCAAGACAGAGTAACACATCACACACTCCAAACGTAGCTAAGAACTAGGAAATAAGCAAAAAAGCCACTGAGCGGCCAATATAGATATGTCAGAGTGCATCTACACAGTGTACACACTTGCTCAGAGAAGAAACTCACGCTCCCTTCTGCATCTACTTACTCATCTTTTATGCAAAACTACCAAGTGTAAGATCTACATTCCGAGCCCCTCAACAGGTCAGAAGCAGGAGAAAGGGCGACACACTAACTTCCATGAGGAATAGCAGACAGCAGTTTAACATCATGGGGAAGACACAGAGAAAAATCAGATGCCTAGTAGTCTGAAAACATTTCATCTAAAGGCAAAAAAATCTTACATATCTCAATAGCCCCAATGACATCATTAAATTAGAACAAATTATAATGAATGAATTTATCAACTGAATCATTCCCTTATATATTAAAGAATATTTACTCAGCATCTAGTATGTGTCAGGAAGTGAGCTAGTTGCTTGAGATACAACCATAAATGAAACAAAGTTCCTGTTCATGAGGACGATTTACTCTAAATGAGAATTTATAACATTTTAATACAATACAGTTGATTACAACAGAACAGGAGCAAGTCTAAGAACGCTATCGCACCACCAAGGAAGGGCACAAAACCTAGTAGAGGAAGCTCAGGAGAGGCTTTCCAGAAAAATTGGGGTCCACGCCAGAGCCTGAGGAATAAGTAGGACTTAGCAGGAAAAGTGCAGGCAGGAGGGAGAATATTCCAAGCATCGAGAACAGTACGTGCAAAGGTCCAGGAGCAAATGACAGCACGGGGCCAGCTTTATGGGCATGCAGTCTGTCTACAGAATCCACCCCCTTGTCATACTTGTTTAATATTCTGCTCTCACTGTCTTGAAATTCTTAATAACTTTATTTTGAAACTTGTGTTTTGTAAGTGAAGTCCAATAGGAAAATGGAGCATGGGCCTGAGCAGAGGAGATACCCACAGCACGCAATGGGTGTCCACCAGCCCTTGCTGCTCCATTTTCCAATAGCATTCACCCAGCGAGCACAGAATTCCAGCGGATCCACAGTATGTGGAAGTTCAGCGAGACCCAAAGGAAGTACAAAATTAACATATTGCATCTTTGAGTGAGTGAGGACTCTGACAGCCCCAAAGGCTACATTTTCTGTTCCAACCAGAACTTGCTTCAAATGCAGAAAGGAGGCAATGGTGTTCTAAGAAACATCAATGACCAAGGACCCCTCTGATGTCTTTTCTTACTGTTACTTCTCTGTATTAAGGTGAAAATGATGACTTTGAAAAAGAGTATCTCATAGTTCTTTTTCACTTCAAACTTTCCTTATGCATCAGTAAAGGAAGATAGGAAGTGTTGGTAGAATGTGTAGGTATCAAAAAGTGAAAGAAAAACAGTTGGGTTAATTTTGTGAAGTGCCTCCACTGCACTGAAGAGAACCAAACACATATGCACGCACAAGCTGTGAAACACAAATTGTGTCATTTCAGTGATTCAGCACACAAGATAAATGCTCTTCTATTTAAAAACTGGCATCACACAAAATAAAGATGAATGATAAATTTCACGATAATTTAAAATTGTAATTTTTCTTTACTTAGAATGACATTAAGTAGTAAATAAAAAGTACTGTGACAACTGGAGAGAAAGACTGTGGAAGAAAGGAAAGAGTTTTATATTTTTTTCCTGCTTTTTGAAAATAGGGGCCCCACATTTTCATTTTTTACTGAGTCTTGCAAATTGTGTAGCTTGCCATGCAATGGCATAAAAAGCTGTGTGACATAAAAAGTTCAGAATTAGAGGAAAATGTAGTGTATTACATCTGTGGAAAGTGAGAAGGAGGAAGCAGAAACTCGAGTCTGGACACCACCTGGCAGTCTGCTTGTAAGGGGAGTAGAGCGGCTTTGTATTATCAATGAGAAATATCAATTTTCAGAATCAAATAATGGAGAAAGACTGATAGAGATGCTAAAGAGATAAAGTCCCACCAAAAGCCACTCCTGACACTGCCACTTCAGGCTAAAAAATGTAGATCCCCATCTAAGAATAAAGGAGAGTCATTGAAGAGAAACAACCCAATAGATTTGCACTATATGCTTCAGGGAGGAGAATATATTAAAGTCTGATAGCCAGTGGGATACTGGTCAACAGGCTCTCCAAAAAAACCAAAGCAAAACAAAACAAAAAGCTCTCATTTATAGTATTTGCCAAATCCTGAGGTAAACAATCAGCTCACAAAATTCCTGAATATTTAACAACAGCTCTCCTAAGTGGATAAGAGCCACCTCCTGCTCCCCACTGCAAGAGATGGTTACATGGTTGTCCATATCCTTGTCTAAAAAACAGGGAGATCCGTTTTGCAGTTTATAAATATTTCCACCAACATAAAAATATTTCTTAGACAAGTTAATTCTCTCAAATCTGAACACTTTGGTTATCTATGCTGACTTATTCTAAGTTTTCAAGAGGAGAGACAAAATGGAGCACGAGTAATATTTGAAGAGATTATGTCTGAGAAGGCTTCAGAACTGATGGAAAATAGCAATCCATAGATTTAAGAAACCAACAAATCCCAAGAATTAAAAAAAAAAAAATCTATGTCCAGACATACCATACTGAAGATACAGCTCTTAAAAGCAGCCTAAAGAGCTACAAGTTTAAAAATTGACTTCTCCTGTCTGGCCTTGGCTTGGTGGTTAAGTTCAGCGTGCTCCGCTTTGGCGGCCTGGGTTGGCGGCCTGGGTTCCCAAGTTTGAATTCCAGGCATGGAGCTACACCACTCGTCAGTCATGCTGTCGAGGCGTCCCCCATACAAAAAATAGAGGAGGACTGACACAGTTGCTAGTTCAGGGCAAATCTTCCTCAGGAAAAAAAATTGACTTCTCAATAGCAACCATGGAAGCCAAGGAGGAGTGAAATAACATCTTCAATTGTGTAGGGTGAAACTGATCAGGAACCTAGCATTCTATACCCAACCCAAGACTGAAAGAAGAAAGGAGGGCCAGGGCAGGGGGGAGAGAAGAAGAAAAAAAAACCTCTAAGAATTAGGGCAAAATAAGACATTTCAGACAAACCAAAACTGAGAAACTGCCACCCACAGATGCTCATTAAAGAAAATTCTAAAGATTGTACTTTATTCAGAAGGAAAACAACCTCAGAGGAAGGATCTAAGATCCAAAAAGGAAAGAAGTGTTCTGCCAGTTGGGAAGATTTCTCAAGACCATCCCTAATGCAGCTGCTCTCTACTTTCAGCTTGCACACAGTAAAAGCCATACCAGCAAATTAAATGGACATAGGGACCACCATCTCTGCATCCTTTCTTACTGGTGGCACCAGACCCTGGGACGCAATGTGATTTTTATCTTACTATCTTGACTAGTGGCTGGAGTGGGGCAGGGGAGCAGTTTCAGATGCTTCCCCTTGCCCTTCCCCGTAATACCTCTCAACCTCTGGACCCAGGACCTAAGTGGGGACAGGGAGCAGGGGGTGGGGAGTGGGGAAGACTGGATAAGAAGAGCCTCAGACAGCAGTGCAGTTCTGAGAAATCTCAGCCAAGCTGATGGTAAGGCCCTCAACTAAAATTCTTCCTCAGAGCAATCCCTTGCTGATTCCTACATTGTGCTCAGTCATTGGCTGGGGGCACCTGGGGGCGGGGAGGGGGCTGGTGTGAACCCACTGTTTGTCCAAAGGTTCGGTAGCGGGCACTGTCCATCAGCCATACTACTCAGGGCAGGTTCTCCTGCAGGAAATCTGAGAGAGCACCCCCACGGTCCACAGAGAAGAAACAGCGTATGTGTTCTAAGAGACGTATGCAAGAATACTTGTAGCACAGTGTTTATAGTAACCCCTAACTGGAAACAACTCAGATGCCCATCAACAGGAGGATGAACGAATGCACAGTGGCACTGGCACACCATGGAATACTATTCAGCAATGAATGGACTATAGCTACCGGGCATGAATAGGGATGGATCTCACAATGTCCGTCCAAAAAAAGGAAGTCACTGAAGAACAATGGAATACAGTATTTCCATTTATTAAGTTCAAGTATAAGCAAAATTAATTATATATTCTTAATGATATGTACATGGATGGTGAAACCATAAAGAAAATCAAACCGTTAACACAAGCGTAGGGATAATAATTACCTCTGGGGAGAAGGGAGGGGAATCTCAGCGGGCTTCTAAGGGACTGATGACGCTATTTCTTTACCTGACAAATGGGTTCACGCAGGGTGTTAATTTTAACATTGTTCTTTGGACTGTACGTGTATGTTTTATAGACTTTTCCCATATATATGATGTATTTTACAATTAAAATGTATAATATGACTGTTTTATTAAACACCTAAAAAACATTTGCCTTTTAAAAAATCCTTTCAGCAAGCTGGATATAGAAAAAAAAGTCTTCATCCTGATGAAAACTCTCAAACAGAAACCTGCATTAAGCATCACAAGTAAGAGCAGAACATTAAAAGCATCCGCATTAGGGTCAGGAGAGGTACAAGGATGCACTGTCATTGCTAGTCTTCATCCTATAGGAGAGGCATACTTCTTTTTTATGAATTTGAAAACATTTAACTCACTAATGAGTAGTTGGTACTTACTCTATTTATCGTATTGACAAAACCTAGACTTTCTCATCATGCTGTGACTTTGTCATATTCTCAAGAACACTTACGAATATACATTCCCAACTTCCTTTAATAATGAATTAATGTGTCAACAATACTAGTTGTTTTGAACTGAACTTTTGTGGACTTGTAATTCTACTTCTCTGCTGCCTTTGATCATGAATCACCTCTTAGAGAACCATGGCTTCAGAAGATGAAAAAATGAGGCAATTTGGTAGTAGAGTGAAAAATGTGTTGGGTATGACCTCGGACGTATGGCTTAATCTCTCCATTCTTCTGCTTGATGTCTTAAAAAATGGGGATAATAATGCCAACTTTGCAGAAATGTCATGAACTTTCAAAATAATGTATGTCAAGGGCCTAGCTCAATGCCGAGATATAAAAGATGATCCAAAACAGTGTAGTTGTGATTATTTTCTCAATTTCACGATAGCCAGCTAAATTCCTGAAATCAGCCCTCGAAATGTTGATTAAGGGTCCCAGACAGAACTCTACTGTGCTGCCATGGCACTTGTTGGCCCTGTCCTATTCAACATGTTTATCAAGATCTTGAGACATGGATGAAATTTCTAGATGACATAAAACTTAACCAGATGACTAAGACACTTCAGTGTTCCCCAACTACACCGGGACCAAAACCAACAAGGGGAAATTTGATGTGAGCAAGAAGAAGGCCCCGTGCTTGATCTTCCTGACTTGTGCACTTCCACTGGACCAGCCGCGAGCCTCATCTAAAAGAGAGTGTGAATTTGATGTGACACAGGGCTTTGAGTCTGATATGAGCTAATAGTGTGTGACAGCTAATGACAGATGCGAATTTAGGTTACTTGACAGGACAGACAGTGTCCTGAAGAAAGCAACAGAGAAGAACCGTGTGGCAGGCCCCGGCTGCAACAGGCAGGGGGGCTCTCTCCTCATCAGAGTCCCATTACCTCCTCAGAGACCCTCACAAAGTGATGGTGGGAACACAGACTTGGATGACATTGATATCAAGCCAATTTTTAAACTGCTAAAATGTCTGTCTCAGTAACAGCCTCAGGGAATAGGAACTACAAACCATCACCAAAACTTGTTTTTTTTTTTATTTTAACACATGACAGCAAAAGTATAATAAAATGGCATAAAATAACCACAGGAGCAAAAGGCAGAGGAAAGAAAAGGTGAGTACAGCTACGGTGATTGCAATGACTTGGTCACCTTCCTGCTTTTGAAGCACCCATTTCTCTAGTTCATTTCAAAGATAACTAATCAGTTGCTTTTGATATTTTCTTCCATCTCCAAATTCTTTTTTTTTGTTTGTTTTTGGCTCCACATTGCCACTGGGTGGTGCTCCAAGTCCGCAAAAGCATGTTGGAACTGCAGCGAGCGAGTGAATAGAGCAGGCAGCTCCTAACTGGTTTTCAGAGACTCGCACAAAACATTTAAAATATTTCCTCTCTTGTATTGACGCGTAAAGAAGCACAAACACCGAAGGAAAGGAAGTGGCCATCTTTAGAAAGAAAGAAAGCAGCTCTACAACTGGGGGGGAAAAAAACCCAGCCAGCTCGGAAAGAGGCTGCTGGAGCAGTTTTCAGATCAATAATGTGCAATCTCCTTCAGCTGAGGCTGTGACTGGCGGCTTACAATAATGACAGAATTGAGGCCCTTGCACAGGGGTTTCTTTTTTTATCAACTTTTTTGGGTTGCACAGAGGCGCTGGCCCCTCCTGAGCTCTCTTTTGCATGTGTGCGCTGTGCGGATGTGTGCATCTTATGAGTCCATGCTAAACAGGTTCCTGCAAAGGAAGCGAAGGGCTGCCCTTGGGGCCCAGACGGTCTGTCTGGCTCCAGCGACTATCCCCTTGGGAAAATCAAACACAAAATGCCGCTCAGACAACCAATTATTGCAGTGTTTTAGATAAGGCAACTTGCCCTTTCCCCCTATGTCCAACTCCTGAAAGGAAGGGTTGCAAACCAGAGGAGAAAAGAATAATGAGCTTTTCATTATCTATAGAGCATGTGCTGAAAGGTCCTTGACAAAGAGAAGATGGGAATCGGGTGTGTCCTGACTGGCTCTAGCACTTTGTAGCTAGCTATACTAGCATTTTTCCAATTTGCAGTTTCCTTCTATTGTACTGATTTATCTAATACATGTTTAACAAAATATAGTTGAGTAGAAACAAAGTAGCTGGTGGTGCTGGGTAATAAAAAAAAAAAAGCACACAATGAGATTTTATTACACGCCAGGTGCTGAGCAGTTTACCTCCTCACTCCCTTTAATACTCACAACCCTAAGAGGAAGGATTTATTATCATCTCCACTTTGCAAGTATGTAACTTGTACAAAGGACACACAGCTAGAAAATAGCAGCCCCTGGCTCAGAGGCGTTTCTGCACTAAAGCGCATGCTCTTCTTTTTCTATAAGCACATTTCACTGGGATTTCAGGATGTCCTAGTTAAAGATTCAGTCTGAGGGATGGTGTCCTGGTTATGAGCTACCTTGCTGGCCCCGCCCCATCAGCCCCTTGGTCCCACAGAGCAGCACTGTGATCTGAGGATGAAGGAAGACCCCGTCCTGGCTTCCCAAAGAGTTGTTTTATCCAAAGTAAGCTGAGCATCCCCTCTGCATCCAGTGCAGAGGCTCATCACACAGTCTGTATTCGGCTGACCTCCGTTTCCATCCCGTGGCAGTCACTGGAGAGCACCCCGAATCTTACTGGCTGTAAGACTTGGGGCAGGTAACTCAACCTCATTTGTGTTTTTCAATCTTTGAAACACATATAATAGCAATACCTACCTCAGAGGTTGTTATGAGAATTAAATGAGTTAATGTATATAATGCTTCTAACAGTGCCTGGTGCACTGTATGAGCTAATAAAGGTTGGCCATCATCATCATTGATCCAGTGTCTCCAGATTTTGCTCCCCCTTTTCTAATCGCTACCCTCTTACCTGCCTTCTCTCTCCACACACGACTCCTGGTCTACCATGAAAGTATCCTCACTTCCAGGCCCCTCCCTCTCCAAAGAATCTTGCAGCTGGCTGACAGCCTACTGTCACTAAAATGCCACCAGCTTTATGACACTATCCATACATTTTTTCTAATTGTGACTGTTCATTATCTAAAAACTAAAGTTCTATATCCTTAGTCCAAAATCCACTGCTTTCCGTGGTCTGCTCCCAACCTATCTTTCCAAGCTTTCCTCCCCAGTTCTTGCTTTACCCCAGCCATGCCTCATGACATACCATGCCTTTGTACCCACCATTCCACATGCTGTATGCCCACATCCATCTGTCAAAAGTTGACTTAGCACTTAAGACATAGGTTAAATTCTACATTCCCCTAACTCAAAGTAACTTTTTTCTAGTAGGAATTCCCACTTTTCTTTTTTGGCCACTCATTTATTTCTCTGCACTTATTCACTTGTTGTATTGCTATTTTACTCTTGTTTTATGGCTTTTTCTTCAGATAGATTATAAGTAGATTAACGGCAGGGACTGCTGGAATCACATATAACTTCTCTAGCTAAAGGCCCTGAGCTGGTACATGAGAAAATCTGAAGGAATGTTTCACCAGAGCAAAGAATGGAGAGAACTCCTCCCCCAGCCTTTTTAAAAGCAGTCTGTATTTGTGGTCCTGAGAGCCTGAAAACTTAATTGGAAGCTTCTAAGAAGGTGGGTGTGAGGTGCTCAGTCCTTCTGGATTTCCTGAGGTAGTAAAGTATGGTTGTAATTGCCAAAGGGAAAAAATTGCGGCCTCACTGGCACCAAGCACCGAGCAGATCAATTTTTCCTGTGGGCTCTAGCCAACAAAACACTCCAGCAACATTTAAGGATGTAATGGGACTGCTATTACCAGGAAGCATTAGGAATGATCAAGAAAGGCATACAATATATTTTTTAATGGTTTTAACATTTTTAAATAAGGAGCTATTCTCTAATTAAGTATCAGAGACCTCTGGCCAAAAAGTCTGTAAAACAAATTGGACACTTGCTTTAATTTGCACGTCTCCCCAGAGGTTTGATTCTGGTATTCTAAACACTGATCACTCTAAAGAAAACATAGCAGGGGAGCCCAGGGCTTGGGGTGTTAGTTGATACCTCACAACGCCTGTACTTGTCAAGCCTGGGTGGGCAATACTGCAGTGACCAATCCCCAAATCTCAGAGCTCAATAGAACAAAGGTTAAATTTTCACTCACGCTACATGTGCATCTCAGGTGGGAAGGCCTGCTGCGCATAGTACTCAGGGACCCGGGCTCTTGGAGGCTCCATCATCTGCAGTATCACCCTGGAACAGTCCCTGTGGGAGACAAAGAGAAGTCACACCAGCCCAGAAGTGACAAGTCACTTTCACTCACAGCTCATTGGCCATGAGTGGTCACACAGCTCTACCTACCTGGGACCTCTGGGTGAGCATTCCTGTGTTTATCCAAAATGTCACAGACATACTGCCCTGCATTTCTCCTCTAATGGATATCAGTGTGTGTTGCTTCTGGAAAAGGTATAGGAGATTCAATAATGTACTTAAATAAGTCACACATGGGGAGAATAGAGAGTCCAAGCTGATGACTTCAGTGTGTTTAATTCCTGGATCAGGAAATTAAATTCTTTCTGAGCCCCATCAACATCTGTTTCTTTGAGTTAAAACAATTGTCTAGGCCTTCTTTGATATTTTGATTAATGGAACAATTTCAAAATATGACTAAATGCAACATTTTCTCTTTACCTTCTGAGTAGAGAATGGTCAGACAATAAACACTTGATTCCTTTGGTCAAGAGCGAAGTTAAAGACCTAACCTTTTCATTTGTGCTGTGACTTCCTGAAGTTATTGCTTGCGCTGGTGGTGGTGATTTTTTATTACCTGTGTCCTAAGAGAAAGAACATGCATTAATAAGAACTCCATAACCAGCTTTCTTCACATAAAAATGTGAAGTGACATGACAAATGAATCTATCGGGAAATTCCTCTAATTTGAGTGAAGCCAAAACTCCAGGGACTAAAGGCAATAATCATTGCTGCTCTCTCTCTCTGATGCTTAGCTCAAGATGTTTATTCAAGAGAGTTAAGGGAGAAGAAATGCAAAATATAGGATTTTCAAACAGTGCTTCGAAATTAAGACCTAACATCCTTAGGGAAAGGAATTTCAAAAGCAAAAATAGATGACCCCTGTCCGCATTCTTATTTGAGTTCTTCTACCAAACTAAATAGGACTTTTCTAATCATCTGGAACAGCATTTCTCAGTCAAGGACGCACATTAGAAACGCCTGTGGTGTTTTAAAGTGTCTGTGTGCTTGGGCTCAAGCCCCGGGGATTCTGATTCACTGGGGCTGGGATTGGGCCCAAGCTTCTATAATTTTCAAAGTCCTACATGAGATTATGAATTTTGTTTAATTAGAAAGCACAAATCTAGGGCCGGCCCCGTGGCTTAGCAGTTGAGTACACGCGCTCCGCTGCTGGCGGCCCGGGTTCGGATCCTGGTCGCGCACCGACGCACCACCTCTCTGGCCATGCTGAGGCTGCGTCCCACATACATCAGCTGGAGGGATGTGCAGCTGTGACATACAACTATCTACTGGGGCTTTGGGGGGAAAAAGATAAATAAATAAAATCTTTAAAAAAAAAAAAAAGAAAGCACAAATCTAAAGGTAAAACCTCTATTACCCAAAGAAAAATGGCATTCTTCCTTTTATTCTCCAGTGGAATTCATAGTCACTAATGCATCCTCCATTTATTCAAATAGAGAAACTGAGTCAGGCCACCAAGTCCCCACCACCACAGAAAGAGTCATTATTAGAGCTGACGTTACATCTAGAATTTTCTTAACCAATATTCATTCCCAATTATTTGCATCCATATAAGTGGTCGTTAAATCCTGCTTGTCAAAATTACCCTCTGAATTATTTATGGTCTTTATCTGGCTACAGGCAGATTGTCAGTGTGCGACAGCAAAACAAGTAGCATTGATCTTCTCTTCTTGCTTGGGACAAAAGCAAATCCTGTGTGCTATGGCCCCTGCCTGCCTTCACTCACTCCAGCCACACCAGCCAGCTTTTTCTCTCTCAACATGTCAAGTGGCTTCTAGATGGGACAGGCCTGAATGGGCAGGAACATGGACTAGATGGCCCCTAGCATGGAGCAGGCACTGGGGCAGGGACCCAGCTGTGGGCTTTGGAGCAGTCCAGTCTGGTTGGAAGAACATGTGCCTTACTGAGGCATGGCCTGTCAGTGTCGTGAAGGTCCGCCACAGAGTAAGGAGAGCGTGGGGGAGCATGGCCACCGAGAATTCAGAGGTCATTGAAATCTGGAGTCCCACTAGCAGCCAGCCTTTCAGCATCTGGAAAAGCATTGAATCATTTCACAACGTATACATATATCAAATCATTATGTTGTACACCTGAAACTAATACAATGTTATGTCAATTATATTTCAATAAAAGTTAAACTAAGAGCATAGTGATTTTCAACAATATCTCAAATAAACTAATTTAAAATTTAATTTCATGTTTAAAAAAATAGTTAGGATCACTGGTCTTCTCCCAATTTATCTCTGCATTAGACTGGGCCCAGAACTCTCTGACACCTTAATAGCAAGTCGTTCTCACCATCCTATCCAAATTAAGCTCTCAAATTCAAGAGACACATGAGTAAATGAGCCCATAGATATGAAAAAACATTTAGTGGCCCCTTCTCCCAACCACAGGAGAGAAAATGGACTTGGCAGAATGAACCTATGAAGGCACTCATAAATATTTTTATGTTTACTAATGTAAAACAATAAAGACAGCAAACCAAATGAAGATAATGTTAATGGCATGTCACACATCTTAAATTAGTAATAACAGGTTGCTATATAATTAATTCTATTTTTCATCCTTGGCTTGCTAAACATTTTTCAGGATCTCCCTTTCCTGAATGTTCAGTAGATGCTTTAATGTACGCTTTGTTTTGTTGTAGATGGCAACCAAACACAGTTTTTTGTTTTGTTTTTTTTTTAATATCTAGTCCTTTATCCCACTGCTTCCCAACCCTTCATGTCATGGCATACAGAAAAAAATGGGGTGAACTGGAGGGTATTTGGAGATGTCCATATGGGACTTAGTAAAAAAAGAATAATTCTAGTTATGAGAAAAATACAAAGTATCAAATTTGTATAAAACTTTCAAATGAAATATTTTCTGATATTTCAATGAGAAATTTGAGCATATTTCCTTATAATTTTTTTTCAGGTTTTATTATTGAAATGGCTACATGAAATTCATCATCAAGACTTTTTAATGACAATCTCTTCAAATTTTTGATAGTCACTACCAGCCAAAAACTTTGTGCATATAGGTAATAAAAAATTTTTTAAACCATTATTTCACAACCATTCAAAATTTTATAATAGTTTAAACTATATGTAAAGGACCTCATGGCTTTTCCCTTTTTTTCATTGACAAATGTCATGTTGAAATTCATGTAATAATGTGAATGGATTTTGAGCTTTAACTTTATCAAATAGTTATCAAATATTTCTTATCAAATATTTCTAAAAAGTGTTGAAGCTGTAATTTGCCGAATTCCCATGCGTTAGAGCTATTCACCCTGCAGCTAGTTGGATGCCACTAAAAGCGCACATCAGAGGCAAATGAACAGAAGGATCCCATCAATATGAATACAAATGTGCCCAGGCAGCTCGACCCATCCTGCCAGGCATCCCAGGAAAAGCGGACACATGCTCCCCAGCCTCACCCGCTGAGTCTTCCAAAAGCTCCATGCACTACTTGTCCACTAGGGGCAGCAGTGCCTGTAGCTGACCGACCGAACAGAGGAGCTGGCAGTGGGCGAGAGCCTCTGTTTGGCCACACAGCTTCACAGCGTTGTGGTGAGCGCTTGTCTTCAGCTTCAGGAACCATGTGCGCACAACTCTGCCCGTGCAAAAGGTGACTATATCCCTGGTGTCACGACTCTTCCACGTCAGAGGGTGGTACCAGAGACACACAGTCACTACAACAGCTGCGGTGGTAACCATAACTTAATACAGACAGCTAATAAATTCCCTCCCTAGTACCCAAGGTTAAGGCTTTAGTTCTTCCCACCATAACTTCAACCCAAGCATCTGCCAGCAACCCTTTTATACACACCTCCCCATCTTCACACAGGGGCAGTGCATTTCTAGGTTTCCTTTCTTCCTCTTCCTTGGTCTTTTCTGAAGCCGTCTTGGGCAAACCACTACTTCTGCTCTGCCTCCCAGCTCCCCTCTGTTTCCTAGGCCAAGCCCTAAGGCCAGCTTTTGCTAATTATCCCCAACATGAGTTGCAACTGAGAAAAAGGTGTGTAGAAGGAAATTTGCACATGCAGAAATTCTTACTGTCAACTCAATTGAGAATCAATTACTATTCACAGACAATTTACAGCTGAATAAGCGACTGTAATTCAAACACACTTTCTGATCAAGAGCATTTGGAGAAAATTGATACAGTTCTTTGTGCTTTCCACTTTGCTATCCTATTTCTGCAGACGTTCCATTAATGGAAAAGGCTTTAAAACAACAGAATGTCTTTGTTGGAAGCATTCTTACAAATTTTCAGTTATGTGCCAAGCATCTGGCTCCTTCTTCAGAGACTCCTCCCCGACCCCCATTTCCCTCACTCTCTTCCCAAAGCCTCAGCTTTCAATTCCTTCCGATGAGGGAGCTCTGGAAGTCAGATTCAACACGAAAGCACTTTTCAGAACGTGCTTTTCTGGGGTTCAGAAGGGGAATTCATTAAAAAACATCCAACAGCTATTTCTTTTTTATGTCTCCTTTTTTGAAGTTTGATGCAATAATTAACTTCTCTCCTTGCTCCAAGAAGACTCAGACCCAGCTTCAGTTCTTTGTGAAAACAGTGTTTAATATTTACAATTTCATATGCTATGCAGTTTTGAATAGGAGAATATGGAAATCCCACTCGGCTTTCAGAACAGAAAAATCTCTTTGTGTTTCGCCTAATTCAGCTCAAAAAGGAAGGGTCTGAAGGACTTGTTGGGTGAATCAAGAGGAGCTGTACAGGTGGAGCTGAAGCCCAACTTCTAGACAGAACATCAGTGGACAATTCACAGCTCAAACTTCATTTCTTTTAATATGGTGGCTTCCTACCTTGGGCTAATCTCCAAGAGAGTTCTCCTATCTAGTATCCAGGGAGAAATAGGTTCTTTGCAGGTAAAGCAAAAACCTCATACCTTGAGAAGAAACTGGAATTCGAAAGAAGCAGCACAAAACTGGAGATGGGGAGACCGAGTTCCACATGTTCCCAGTCCCTGTACAACCTCCACGTATGCAATGGTCAAATGGAGATGGTGCCGCCTGCCCTGACTTGCAGTCCACAAGGGGCTGAGTGAGACTTGCTGACACATTAGGCACAGAAAGCTCTGAGAAAGTAAAAGTGCTATACTCACGTCAGATGGTTTGATGTTGATGAACTCTTTGTCAAGTCAGGAGACCTTTCTGGATCTCTTGAGGTTTGTGGTCCTAACCAACTTCTTCATGTCAGCTTCATGGCCATCTATGTGTAGATTCTTTGGTTTTACCTGCCGATTGGACCAGATTATGGGGAGGTCTCCTAGTTTCCCCATAGATGGCAAAAGCAAAACAAAACTATTTCGGGCAGTATTTTCTCCAGCAGCCTCTCAGCAGTATGAGGACAAGACATCATCCTTTGGAATCTTAGATGCCAACTAAGATGCTAACAAATTTAAGACATTATCTCCCCAAAATGCAACAATGGTCATATAAGGATGATGAGATTATGGGCAGGGCTGCCATGTAAGATTGCACAGTGTGTGTACTGCACAAAGGTGCCCAGCCAGGGGGTAAGGACTGACTGATATCCACTTTTCTGTGCTATTTAATCATGAAGCCATATATTCAAGGTGCTCTGCCTGCTCAGAGAGGGCATCTTTTTCCATTTGCACAAAGGGTCCCTATGGGCTGGAGATCTTGACTTATGGGTGATTACTTAGATTTGGCAGGGGTAGGGGAAGAGGTGGAAGCAAGTAGAGTCACAACTCTTCCTTTCTGCTTTATTCCAGTTCAGCCACCTATGAGGCGACAGACCTTTCCAGCAGCCCTTCTTGTGTCTCCTTCTTCCCTCTCACACATTTTTCCTGCCCCAACTTTTTATACCCTCCTCATTCTCCTCTCTCTTTCCTTCCCTCCATCTCTTCTTCCCTCTCATCTTTTCCTGCCCTTTCCTCTCATTCCCAGGAGACGGACTGATGCTCAGGAGCCATCCTGTTCTGTTGACCTCCTCATTGAGCCCTAGTCATCAGTCACATCCCTAGAATCACTCAGGAGTCTCTGCTTCTGGTCAATTCTTAACACAACCCAGAAGCAATAGAAGTCTTGCTTATTTGTTTCATCCTTCTATTGCCCTGCCTGACATCCGTCTCTCCCTGGTAACCAGAATCCAGGAGCCCCAGTGCAGACAAACCTGGTGGTCTGTTTAACTTACCTTGTAGTATTCATGGCCAGCTGCAACGCCTCAGTCAGATGTGTTGTTGTTTAAAAGGAAGGTGCCTGGGATACTGTGTTTTAGCCATAAGGAAAGAATCTCAAATGGGAGAATTTGGGGCAGCTCTCTGACTGAGGTGAATGATGGAGAATTTTTTGAAAGAAGCACCCCTCAAACGTGCTTATTCTACCTCTAGTACTTCTTTTAGGGATTTTTCACCTAAACGATAGACTTGAAACACAATTTCCAGCCTCCATGCCCGCCTCTCTTCCTCCTTGCTGCTTATATATCTGAGATTATAATCTTTTCTCTAGACGGCTCATGTCAGTACTTTCTAATTGACTGTCCCAGAAGACAATAACACCCATTTTCTCAGGCATGCTGGTCCAGAATCTATCCTTGGCGGTCCAGCATCTTCTCTTCCTCACACCCTCACACCCTCCTGAGCAATCCTAGCCACCTCTGTGGTTTTGGTACCACCAACCACTGATGACCCTCAAGCATCTACCTCCAAGTGGAAGTCCTTTCCTAAGCTCCGGGTCACTGTCCACGCTGCCTCCCATACATGCTCACCTGGTACTCCTTAGACACTTCAACTCAGCAGGTCCCAAACTGAATTTGTCATCTCCCCCCTCTGCTGCTTCGCAAACCTTTTCCATTTTCCAGTTGTTGGCACAGTGATCCACCAGCTACCCAAAACACCGTGAGTCATACCCACAATCACCACTTGATTTCTTCCTAATTCCTCCCAAATCTGTCCCCTCCTCTTTCCCTCACCCTCCCTGCCAGTAGGCCATCACCATCTCTTGCCAAGACAATTGTGAAGGCCCCAACTCGTGACTCTGTGTCCAGTCTCTCATCTTCTCAAATTACCATTTACTTGCTGCCAGAATGGTTTTCCTAAAGTAAGAAGCTGAGTGTATCATTCCTTTCATAGAACTTCTCAAACTTCTTCAGTTAAGTACTCCAAATGCAAGAAGAGTGAATGAGCTCCCAGAAAGTTTGGGAGGGGCCAGAAGAAGAGGATCCAGAAGGTCCCACTCACAACACGAGGTTTCTTTTTAAGTCACCATTTTTAATCCCATTTTTTGCAATTTTGCATTCTATTCTATATCAGTTTTTGCTTTGAAACTAAAATAACATTTCTCCAAATCTTCAAACAAAGTTGATCCTACAGAAAGGTGCATGTTTATCCCGTGGCTTAGGAACCCTCCAGTCCCCTAGTTTGAGAAGCCACAGTCCTAGCTGGAATGCACAATTCTTTGTGTGTTATACAAGGACCTTCTTTTTTTTTTTTTTTTGTGAGGAAGATCAGCCCTGATCTAAAATCCGTGCTAATCCTCCTCTTTTTGCTGAGGAAGACCGGCTCTGAGCTAACATCTATTGCGAATCCTCCTCCTTTTTTTTCCCAAAGCCCCAGTAGATAGTTGTATGTTATAGTTGCACATCCTTCTGGTTGCTGTATGTGGGACGTGGCCTCAGCATGGCCGGAGAAGCGGTGCGTCGGTGCGCGCCCGGGATCCCAACCCGGGCCGCCAGTAGCAGATCTCGAGCACTTAATTGCTAAGCCACGGGGCGGACCTACAAGGACCTTCTTGACAGGTATCTATTTGTCTCTGCAGCTTCAGCCGTCCAACCAGCTCCCTGCAGTCCAGGAACACTGAACCTCTTGCAATTCTGTGAACTTCATACCGGGTGCCATCTCAGGACATTTACCTATGCTGTTTCCTCAAACTAGACTAAACCCCTCCCATCTCTATCTACTTATCTCCTAGACCCAACTCAAGTATCACCTGCCCTGTGATGCTCTCCATGACGAACCCCACCAGACCGAGTTAACCATCCCTCCTTTTAAGCCACTCAAGTCCACACCCCTTCTAGCATACAATCACTAGATTGTAATTCTTTGTTTATGTCTCTCTTCCCCACCAGACTGTGGATTGCTTCAGGGCAGGGTCTGTGTCTTACTCACCTAGGCCTTCCCAGACCCAACACCATGCCTGGCACCTGGTCAGATGGGAGGTCAACATGGCCAAGACATTTCACCCTAGTGCTCACCAGGGTTGATTTGACTGATCTGAAGGACCATGGGGATGTCCCCTTCCTCTTTCATTACTCCTTCCATTCTCTCTGTCAAACAGACTGCTCCCAGATGGACAGGGCACTCCAGCAAAGGTGTGTCAGTAGCTTTCCTTTCCTGTTGAATCCTCCAAACAAGCCCTCAAGACCTGACACACAGTAGATTCTCAATGAATATCTGTTCAATATTTGAATGAACTGATGATCACCACCATTGTCCTCTTGAATTAAGCTGTATTATATTTTCTCAATCTTATCTTCTAGAGAATCCTGATATCTCTGAATCCCCAAGATCTAACAATGTGCCAGCACTTACTATACATTAAATAAATGTATAATAAATTAACAAATGAACAAGTGAAGTAATGTGTTCATGTATATTCAGTGTTTCTTGAAAACACTTTAATTTTTCATCCTGACACCTGGTGTGTTTACCAACTGTTAGGAATTAGCATTTCACTCAGAAATGGAATCTCGACAAATTGGTGATGACTGAATTTGTTTTTGAAAATCATATTCCTGACCAGTGAGGTGTTTTGTCATTTTAGGCTCCTGTAGGAGTAGAACTTTTGGGTGGGTTTGATCTCTACCATAACTAACATAATTTAATGGGTAAAAACCATGGTCCTCAAAGTTAGGACTATCTCTTAATCATTTGAAGTATAAATGCTCAATAAATGTGACTTTGAAGCATATCACTGCTCTTAAGCGTTTGGATAGAACTCAGCGAAAGTGCTTGACCGTCCACCTAGCCCACAGTGAGCGCTCAATGAGTACTTTGCTTATCAATTATTCATTCCCGTCCAGACCTGAATGTGGAATTTAAGAGCTGATGCCTCTGGAATTTTGGAGCAATGCCCAATTTTAGTTGAGGACAATAATATTCTTGCCTTAGCCACCATTCAGTTACAACCTGGCTGCCAGAGACTAATAAGATGCACTTTTTTTTTTTTGGCTAGGCATAAGCCAAGTGGATAGAAACTTCAGGCTGTGAAGGATTTTGTGTTTCCCAAACCCTAGAGCAGTGTTCTCCAATTTTTTTGTGATTGGAAACTTCTACCAGTAAAAAGTTTCTGACCAAATATCCACAATATATGCATAATTATTTATTTATAAATTTTATACATGTATTATCATACTAATGTATCTGTACTTTTATAAAACTCATCAAAATGGGCATTTAAAGAAGTGATATAAAAATGAATCAAAATAGAGGTTATATTTTCTTCCCTCATCCCAATGGATTGCCTTGTAAGTAGCTGCTTGGCTGGAGCAGTCACACTGGCTCTGGAAGGCTCGGTGGAAACAAGGTTCTTCAGTCTCAGGTCCCTGAGTGCATGGGCCCCGGCTCACTCATGGGCTCACTCCCTTCAATTAACCATATCAAAAGCAACTGCCTTTAAACTTTTAAGAAGAAAATAGAATTCAATGATAGAATGATGATTTAAAAGACTTTATTTCCAGTGGAACCAGCTTTTTATGATCATGCTAAATGCTGTATTTCATTCCAAATCAAAAGAGCTAGACTGCTGATTATACTGTCAGATAAAGAGAAAGACAATAAAGCTGCAGTGTATCCTTGAAGCACGCCGAAGGGGAATGGTAAGGAAAGGGAGGCTTTTATCTCACAAGGCCATATACGCTGAACAAATTAATTTTCCAATCCAGGAAATCAGCAGTCATCAACATGGCACTTTGCAAAATATTTAAGATTTGTGATAATAGCAGGTACTGCAGTGGCACTCCGTGTGGTTCTCCACCTTGGCATTTCCCATCACTGTGGCCTAAGGGGGAAGGAAAAAAAGGAAGATAGATGGATTAGATAGATAGAAAGATGATAGATAGATAGACAGTTAATAGATATAGATAATAGGTAAATAGATAAGAGATAGATAATAGGTAGAAAGATAATAGATAATGGATAGATAGATAGATAATAGACAGACATATAGATAATAGATAATAGGTAGATGGGTAGGTAGGTAGATAGATAGATGGATAGAGAGAGAGAGAGAGAGAGAGAGAGATAGATAGATAGATAGATAGATAGACAGACATATAGATAATAGATGGGTAGGTAGGTAGATGATAGGTAGATAGAGCGGTAGATGATGGATAGATGGATAGATGGATGGATGGATAGATAGACAGATAGATAGATAGATAGATAGATAGATAGATAGATAGATAGATAGATAGATAGAGATAGATGACAGATAGATAAGCAAAATTGAAAACTGTTAAATAAAATTGTCCATAGCCACCTGAATTAAGTAGATGCTTGCTATATTTGCATATTCTCCCTTTCAGCTGATATTTTCACTCCAAAAGGTTAGCTTTGCATTGTGTAAGTATGGTGCACTCTCTCTCAACCTGCCCCTCATCACCTCCCCGCCTCTTCTCCTCATTCTGAATAAATCCAGCCTGTACCCACGAGGTTGCTGACTCTTTTGATTAAAGGGGACAAATGCAGCCCCTCCCTGCACAAATGTCCACAAAGGACGGGTCATTAGACACCTCTGACATTAAACCCCATGCACGTGCTCTGGGGACATTTCTCTGGTTCAAATGTTAGAAAGCTTCTGGGGCCCTTTAAGTTCTTACCTTAGTAAATGCTTTGGCCACACAGCATGTGGCTTCTGAGGTGATGTTCTTCGGGACCAACATTGTCTTCTTGGACCTTGCTGGAGTGGGATATGCTCTGGAGAAGCAGCAGCCCATGCACTGGTAAATTGGGGCACCCAGCTTGGAGAAGTATTTGTTTTCCTTTAGCTTGCATTCTGGGCAACCTATCACAAAAGAGGCAAAGAGTAAAATAATCCAAAAATGATTCAAAAAGAAACTATGAATTTTTCCTTTTCATGGGATGGTAAATATTCTTTTTTTATTGGGAATAAAATAAATAAATGCTTTTTGGCTATATGTTAATCTTCATACACAATATCTATATGTACTGATTACAGTTATTTTCATTGGAAAACTATTTTTGCTGATATGTATGGGAAATTTCCATAGTAGTAGTTTCTCTCTCTTCAAGCACGGATTCTCCTACCCCAGTGCTAATAGCGTGCCTATGTGGAACACAAAACTTGACAGATGAAAACTCCATGCTCACCTGAAAGGAGAATTTTGCCCGGAGGCAAAATAGTTTCCCCTTTAGAATCTGCTATTGTTTTTTCCCCATAGAAACTCCAAATATTGACAGAGAAAAATATGTCAGACTTGAGAAAGCTTGGTGATTGTAGAGAGCCTGATATTAGATTGGGCATCCGCATTTGGGAACTGGGAGTGAAACATTACCCACTTGTCTAGAGAAAAACCATAGCCAGTAGTAGCTCACAATTTCATAGCAGATGGAATTATATCAGCCACTATATGAGATTTCTCAGCCAGTACAGCAAAACGAATTTACCGCATAAAGTGGTTTTGTTTTTCTCACTTGTGAACTCATGTGAAAATTCATCTACAAAGGCAACGTTAAAATTCTCTCAAATCTTCTGGGAGAAATGTAAAAAAAATTGAGCAAAACTGAATAAGGAGCATTTTCTTCTCGTAAAACTCAGATAAAGAATAATCAGGAATCTATTTCAGATGAAAATGTACCAGCTGCTATTTAAACGGACATGTAAGATATCATTTTCACTGTACATTTTTGGAACCTAATTTAATCTTATGTTCACAATCTGCAAGTGCCTAGATATGTACCCAACAGCAAAGATTTATTACATTTGAAAAGGAGGTGGAAGTGCAATTAATGGAATTATTGATGTACATCTAGAAATGTGTGTTTTTCTTATTACTGCAAATCCAAGTTTGGTCACACACCCTGCATTGTAAACTCTGCATCAGGAAAGGAATGGAGAATATGCAGAAACACAGACAATGTGGCCAGAATGACAGCTGCATATTTTCTGTAGTAATCCATGGCTCTTCTGCAAAATAGACAAGGGAAAAAACGTTACTCTAAAATTGGCTTGCCAGTCATAACAACAACAAGTAGTTTTAACATTACTACTAATAACACATCATCAGTCTCTTGACCCCTCTGCTTACAGCTCCCAACACACTCTAAAGCCGTATATAAAAACACAATTTCTCTTCAGGAAAGAGATGAGGAATTGAATCTCCCTATTTCTCACAGCAACCAGTAGAATCGGGCTTAATGATAACAACAATAAATTCTTTTTTAAACATATCATCCTGTTAAAAAGCCTCGATGTCTTTATCAGTAAAACATGAAACTTCAACTTGATAATATCCAAAAATATATATAAAGATGGATGGATAGATAGATACGCTTTTATATGACATATAAAATATACAAACATTTGAGCCCATCCTTCCCATTCCCACATTACCAGGTGGGAGAACAGAAGGAAAGGACAGTGTCTCTCCTGCTTATTATTCACTGGTGGTAGGTGAGCTCTAAAGTAAGTGCTAACCCAGCAATGTGGCAGGATTAGACAGCATAGAATGTTAATGAAATTTCTCCAAAATGCACTTCTCGACTTATTTGTACCTATAGATACAGCTTTATGCATTTTGAGTGCATGAGATCAGGCTATCCAAGGTCAGCTGAGTGATTGACCATAGCCAGGCATGGACCTAACTGCATCTGAGAATGGGGAGACAAGAGATTGGATTGCATCTCCACATGACCTAGAAAAATCTCTTGTAAGATAAAAGGGGCAGGTTTTTATCCTCATTTTTAAAGTGAAAGTGTTATAGATTCCTTGTGCTCAACCCATGAGAGATAAGAGAGACAGAGCATCAATTACCAATTAAAAAAACAATTCAGAACATTTAAAGAAGAATTAACACTAATTTTACAGAGTCTCTTTTAGAAAATAGAAGAGGAGGAAACTATTCCCAATTCATTTTATGAGGCCAGGATTACCCTGACACCAAAACCAGATAGATAGGTACAAAAGAAGAAAACTAGAGACCAGTATATCTCATGAAATTAAATGCAAAAATCCTAAACAAAATAATAGCAAACTGAACCCAACAATGTATAAGAAGAATTATACAAAACAACCAACTAGGAATAATTCACAGTATGCAAGGCTGGTTCAATATTTCAAAATCATTTAATGTGTCCAACACATCAATAAGATAAAGAAGAAAAAAATCATATGATTATATCGACTGACACAGAAAAGCATTTGACAATATCTAATACTCTTTCATTATAAAAGCTCTTAGCAAACAAGAGTCAAAAGAGTTTTTTCAATTTGATAAAGAAATTTACAACCTGCAGCTAACTTCATGCTTAACAATGAAAAACTGAATGCTTTCCCCTTAACATCAAGAACATGGCAAGAATATCCACTCTTATTCAATATAGTACTGGAAGTTTTAGCCAGCACAATATGGCAAGAAAAAGAAATTAAAGGCACACAAATGGAAAAGGAAGAAATAGAACTATCCCTATTTGTAGATGACATGATTATCCATGTTAAAAAAAAAAAACAAAAAACACAAGGAACCTACAAAAAAGGTCCTGGAACTAATTATTGAGTTCAACAAGATTGCATGACACAAGATCAACACACAAATAACAATTGCATTTCTATATACTAAAAAAAAATAATGTAATAAATTAAAAACACAATACCATTTACAGTCACTCCAAAGAAAATAAAATACTTAAGTATAAATCTAACAAAATATGTACAAAATTGTATGCTGAAAATTACAAAATACTGATGGAGTAAATCAAAGAAGACCTAAATAAATGGAGAGACATATCATGTTCATGATTTGGAAGACTCAACATAGTAAAGATGTCAGTTCTTTCCAAACTGATCTCTATGTTTAATGAAATGCCTATCAAAATCCCAGCACAGCTTTTGTAGACATAGACAAGATTATTATTACTGAAAGGCAAAGGACCTAGAATAGCTAAAATAAATTTATAAATGAAGTGGGAGGAATCACTCTTCCCAGTGTGAAGGCTTATTATATAGCTACAGCAATCAAAACATCATGATGCTGGCAGAGGGATAGACACATAGACCAATGGAACAGAATAGAGAACTCCAAATAGACCTATACAAATATGCCCAGCTGGCTTCTGACAAAGATGCCAAAGCAATTTAACAGAGGAATCCAACCTTTTCAACAATGGCTGCTAGAAAAATTGGACTTCCATAGGCAAAACAAACAAACAAAAACAAAACAAACAAAAACAAATAAACACCTCACTGTAAATCTCATACCTTATATGAAAATTAACTCAAAATGGATCATAGACTTAACTGTAAAAAGTTAAACTATAAAATTTTTAGGAAAAAATTTGGGAGACCAAGGTCTAGGTTAAGAGATTTAAAGTTAACAAAATCATGATCCATAAAAGCAAAAAATGATAAATCAGCCCTCATCCAAATTATGGATTAATCCTCCATTAAGAGGGTGAAAATACAAGATACAGACTTGGAGAAAATATTTGCGAGCCACATATCCAACAAAGGACTAGTATCTAGAATATATAAAGAACTCTCCAAACTCAACAGAAAAAAAATCCAAGTAGAAAATAGGCATTGCACTGAAGAGGATATATAGATGGCAAATAAGCACATAAAAAGTATTCAACATCAGCCATTAGGGACATGCAAATTAAAACCACAAAGAGATATTACACACCTATCAGAATAGCGAAAATAAAAAATAACAACACCAAATGCTGACGTGGATGCAGAGAAACAGGAAAATTCAGACACTGCTGGTGGGAATATAAAATGGTACAGTCACTCTGGAAAATAGTTTGGGAATTTCTTGTAAAACTAAACATGTACTTACCATACAACCGAGAAGTTTCACTCTTGGGAATTTATCTCAGAAAAATGAAAACTATAGAATAGATTAGCAGTTTCAAGGGGTTAGTGTTGGGGAGGGAGTTGAGGGGGGTAAGTGTGGCTATAAAGAGATGGCATGAGGGAGCTTTGTGGAGATGGAACAGTTCTGTATCTTGACCACGATAGTTGTCACACTAATCTACGCATGGGATAAAATTGCATAGAACTACAAACACAGACAAGACTAGTTAATGCTGAATAAGCTCTGTGGGTTGTACCAATCTCAATTTCCTGATTTTCACATTGTACCATAGTTATGCGAGGTTAATTATCATCGGGGCAACTGGCTAAAGGGTACCTGGGACTTCCCTGTACATTTTTTTGCAACTTCCTCTAAATCTATAATTATTCAAAACAAAAAGTTTTGTTTTGTTTTTTTGCTGAGGAAGACTCGCTCTGAACTAATATCTGCGTCAATCTTCCTCTATTTTGTATGTGGGTTGCCACCACAGTATGGTTGATGAGTGGTGTAGGTCCACACCAAAGATCGGAACCCCTGAACCCTGGCCACCGAAGCAGAGCACATCAAACCTAACCACTAAGCCACAGGGCTGGCCCCAAAAAGTTGTTTTTTTTAATAAAGACATTTCAGAATGAGATTTAAAATTGCATGTGAGTCAAAATTTGTGGTTATTTTTCACGTAGACTGACATAATAAGACCATGTTTTTGTTAGATGGTTATATCAACCCATATATCTTATAAGAATAATTTGTCAGATGTAGAACTAACAGTTTATAATACAGAAAAACAGACTGTGTAAGTATAGGTACAGCTGAAACATATGTATGTCATTATTTCTACCTGCTGCATTTACTTATACACAATTATGGGTTTTAGTTATCTTCATCCATAATTAACACTGAATAAATATTATTCTCAGTCAGTGGTTTTCTTTTTGTGTGTGTGTGTGTGTGTGTGTGTGTGTGTGAGGAAGATCAGCCCTGAGCTAACATCCATGCTAATCCTCCTCTTTTTGCTGAGGAAGACTGGCTCTGAGCTAACATCTATTGCCAATCCTCCACCTTTTTTCCCCAAAGCCCCATAGATAGTTGTATGTGATAGTTGCACATCCTTCTAGTTGCTGTATGTGGGACGCGGCCCCAGCATGGCCGGACAAGTGGTGCATCAGTGCACGCCCGAGATCCAAACTCGGGCCACCAGTAGCGGAGCGCGCACACTTAACTGCTAAGCCATGGGGCCGGCCAAAGTCAGTGGCTTTCAAAGTGTGATCTGGGGACTCTAAACACTTTCAGTGGGTCTGTGAAGTCAAAATGATTTTCATAATAATACTAAGATTTATTTGGCTTTTTAACTTTCAGCTTCTCATCCGTGTTCAGAGAAATTTTCTAGAGGCTACATGACATGTGATATTGCAACAGATTGAATAAAGAAGCACATGAGAATGTACCTATGTTCTATTAGGCTGGTCTTTTAACAAATTTGGAAAAATGTAGAACAATGCCACTCTTCTCACTGATATTTTTTGTTTTGGAAAGTGTCTTTCTTTGTGTGTGTGACAAAGATTAGCCCTGAGCTAACACATGCTGCCAATCCTCCTCTTTTTGCTGAGGAAGATTGGCCCTGGGCTAACATCCGTGCCCATCTTCCTCTACTTTGTATGTGGGACGCTGCCGCAGCACGGCTTGATAAGCGGTGCATAGGTCCGTGCCCAGGATCCAAACCTACAAACTCCAGGCCGCCAAAGCAGAGTATGCAAACTTAACCACTATGCCACCGGGCTGGCCTGGGAAATTGTCATTTTTTATAAGTATATGTCATTTATGTTAACATTTGATGGATTTAATGTGGTTTATTTGTTGTTGTTGTTGTTTTTTCCTGAGGAAGATCAGCCCTGTGCTAACATCTGCCAATCCTCCTCTTTTTTTGCTGAGGAAGATTGGCCCTGGGCTAACATTCGTGCCCATCTTCCTCCATTTTATACGGGATGCCGCCACAGCATGGCTTGTCAAGTGGTGTGTCGGTGCGCACCCGGGAACCGAACCAGTGAACCCCAGGCCGCCGCAGCAGAGCGCGCACACTTAACTGCTTGTGCCACCAGGCCGGCTCTGGATTTAATGTTTTTAAATGTTAAATGAACATTTTAAAACTCTTTCTAACATAATTTCTAAATCAGTAAATGTTGATCAACATAACTTGGGCTCTTCAATAACTTTTAAGAGCATAAACATGTTCTGAGACCAAAACGTTTGAGAACCACTGCTTAAGTGATACACAAAGTCACAAGGAAGATTTCAGAATTGAAACTGGTTTCCTTTTTAAACTACTATCATTTTTGTGCTTTGGTATTGCAGCTCATATATTATGAAAATTCTGCATTATGCAGTAAACAATTATATCAGAATTAATTCAGAGAGAAACATTTATAACAAGATTGCAGAATGTGAGAGCATGAAGTCAATGCACATTTCAGAATTTGCTTTATGATAAAGTGAAAAGAAGATTGAAAAAGCAGAGCCAAAGTCATCATTGCTGTAGCTTTCAATAACAGAAATGGCTTGGTCTTATTTTAAAAAGAAATGAGATTAATCAAGCAGAAAAGGATTAACCCTCAAATTCTAGGTGTTTTTGAAAACTTTTTAAATAAATGTTTTCATCATCCTAATCACCTTTGTTCTTTCTATTTGGGAACTTGGGAGAAAAACATTAAGAATCAGGGCAAGAAAGATAATTATGTTCAGCTGGGATTTATGCTATTTTGCAAAATGTGTTTAATCTAAATCAGATTTACTAAACTCAGCCTCTTGGCATTCCAAACGAGTACCATGCAGACATAACAGACTCTGTACATCCAACCTCCCGGAGCATCTCCAAAGTCCATTCAACGTGCCCTTACCTCCCGCAACCTGCCACAGCAGAATAATATGGAACCAAGAAAATGCATGTTTTCTCAACTTGGGCTGTAAGACCTTTCTCCCCCTTCTCAGCTCATCCACCTCAGAGTCCTTTCAGGAGCTGCCCAGTTGCCAGCTTTACTGTAAAGCTTTCACTCAATCCAAAAGCCAGATTAAATGCCTCTTTCCACTGCATCACCTATCATTCTGCTTATAATTCTTCGGTGAAGTTCCACAGCCTGTCATGAACCCTAGCCAGTTATGTACACGTTTGTCTCTCCATCCACGTAAGAGCTGCTTAAGGGTAGAAACTGCCCCTCTCATCCTAGCACAAGGCCTTGCACAGAGGAGATGCAATCATGTTGCACTGGGGCTTTAGAACAGTAACAATAGTATCAACCAAAAGTTGCTAATGTAGAGTTGTCATGCCCCCTGAAGAACAAGATAACTCTTGAATGACAACTTAGAATAAATGTTTAATAAAATAAAACATTTTCAGATAATAAATTCATTAGAGACAGTATATTCTCACTTGGCTATATAATTTGTAGCTGGCTAACACGTGGATCTATAAGTGTTAAATATGCCACAGGTAGGAGCAATTTATGCTAAGATATAAAAGCCATAAGAATTCAAAAGAAAGCATTAATACAAAGCATGTATAAGAGCTTCAGGGTTTAAATTGGGTGTCTCAGTTTATATCAAACTATGTATGTGCACAAATTGAGATTCTTGATATAATACGACTGTGAGGAAAAGATAGCATTTTGAAAGTATAAAAGAATATTATTGCCATAATTTACTGTCATTATTAACATATGTTTGCATAATATTATTTATTGTTATTATATATAATGAATGTATTAAATGATTTATAAAATAGGTAAACACTCTACTAGTGTACTATATAAGCCATATATATGTGTATACATACATATATGTATACACACATCAATATCGACACACCAAGTATCATACTCATACACACCCACCCGTATATCAAATGGGATACAAAGATAGACATGCTACTTTTTGATGTGGGAGTGATAAGGTCATACTGTAGAGGGAATGTAGGCTGAGAGATAATTTTGTAGCCATCTTTGTGGCATACGACCTGCCATTGCAGTGAAAACTTAGGGGCAATGAACAACAAGGGGTTTCTCTTTTCAGCTTCCCTGCTCTCTTTTTATCACAGAAAAAAATACTTAGGGGGCCGGTCCCGTGGCTTAGCAGTTAAGTGAGCGTGCTCCGCTGCTGGCGGCCCGGGTTAGGATCCCGGGCGCACACCAACGCACCGCTTCTCTGGCCATGCTGAGGCCACGTCCCACGTACAGCAACTAGAAGGACGTGCAGCTGTGACATACAACTATCTACTGGGGCTTTGGGGGAAAAAAAATAAATTAATTAATTTAAAAAAAATACTTAGAAAGTAAAGTGCCAAGATTGAGAAATCTATAATCCCAGCCTATCCTATTATTAAAAGACTTCAAGGCAAATTAAATACATTTTTTACGTGTTATATACATGTGGGTTGACATGCATGTATGTGTGTATATATACATACGTATATTATATGCATATATATAAAAGATTGTTCCAAAAGACTACCAGCACCCGGTACAAGGTGACATCCTGCCCTTCACTTGCAAAGATGCTGCCATTGCTCTGCCACTGCCAGAGAGTCACGTTTTCGGTTTTTCTAATGGTGGTAATAGATGGGGTGACTCAACCGTACTCTCCACACCAGGAAGCCCAGTTGACTCATAGCACATTTCTGAGATGACTGGCTAGGATTAGATTCATAATTCTTTGTTAACAAACAGATTAAATCTAACTGACTTCTAGAGAGTTAACCTAAGGTTTCACCTCATTGGCCCCATCTAACCCAGCTAACTACCAAACACAAAAAAAGTAGGCTGCCCTCAGTGAACAGTAACTGATGAAAGGGAACCTTGAAAGTAAAGCCTTTAATTCCCAGCACATTGCCTGGCATGAGACAGGTATTCGATAATTGCTTGTAAGAGAGAACAGGCCTGTAAGTTTTAGCATCTTGCCTGGTCCAGAGAAGATAGCAATAGTTCAGCCTTGATGAAAGATTTGAAGGTGGAGATTTACAAGGGAAAATAACATGTTCAGAATCCTTCATCCCACCAGCTCCCACAGAGCAGGCCCCCGAGCTGGCTCACCTCTACCTCCCACCCAGTGACCACCTCTGTCTCCAGGTGGACAAATTTAAAAAGTCTGGGGTCGGTGGTCAGGAAACTCAGCTTACAGTGGCCTTGGCTACTAGTTTTCTTTCCTCGTGTGCTCTAGTTGCAATAAGTGAGTTTTTACCTTGTTCTTATTACGTATACTGAACCTCAGGTCCAGTAGTGAGAGTTGTTCATGATCCTGCTCTCCGGCCCCAACCTCAATAATCCTCCAGGTTCCCAGTTCTTCCAAGCAGACACTCAAATATTGCTCCTAGGCACTAGAGTGAACTTGAAACCCATTAACACATTCACTGATAGTTTTCTCCAAAGATAGTGACAAAGGATGGCGGAGAAATTGGGGGGACAGACGAAGAGAGACTGGTTAATACTACCACAACGTGCCTCAAATGCCCTCAACCATTCTTTGATATAGATAATTCATGTTTCCTCTATCTTATAAAAGATGACTTTTGGATAATTTGACAGGAGTTCAATGTTAAGTGCCAAATTTAAGGTCCAAATTGAATGCTTGGAAGACAAAGACTGAATAAGTACCTGCTACATGCCAGGCACTGTGCCACGTATGGGTGACACAAATATGAGTAAGTTTCCTGCAATCTGACCCAGATACAAAGGCAAATAACTAGGAGTTAGCGTGATCAATGCTGTAATAAAAGCATTTGCACACATTGAGACTTTTGGTAGACTGGGGGCATAAAAACAGAGAGATGCAAAACTAACGAGAATAAAGAGCCTGCTCACTTACTGTAGTAAATATGTTTTTCATTGTTTTGACATTTGTGCAGGAGCTTCATGTATCCCCAGTCCTCATGATCCCCCAGCAGGTAGAGGTGCAAATAGTGCCGCCCTGAAGCATCCCAGAGGAAACAAGGCCAAGCGAGGTCCCACAGTTCAGCGGCAGTATTCGGGATGGGATTTCTGTTTATCAACCACTTCACAGTGTTTTGTGCCTTCACAAAACTTTAAAAGAGAGCCAACTTGTTTTCCAGATGAAACGGAGAGAAAAGAAATGAAAAAAGTAGCCTCAGAGACAACAGAAATATACCGCACAGCTTGTATAGCCATGCTTTGCAAAAAATGGGGGTTTCCACAAAGAACAGAACAAAAGATGGCCTTACAGTATTTATTTTAAAAATAAAGAAAAAGAGCAGGCAGCATTTAGAAGAAAATTGAAAGGCTCATAGAATTATAAAAATGATTTCAATTCCTTTATGACCATTCTTGTAACAATTATATTTTGAAAAGTTTCTTTTCTTAATTGACTAAATTTAAGGGTCTTATAATAATATGTACACTTTCTAGTTTAATCATTATTTAAAGGCACTTTACAATGTTAACATAATTATGTAATTAAAATCTTGGTTTTTCCATTAGCCTTCTGTTTTTTCTAGTTCATGAGCATTTTTTTAACCGTCTGCATAGTAAATCAAGAAGAAATTTTGATGGGACAAACTCTATACACCATAAAATATTATCTTAAATGAGAAATTCAAATGTTTGTTGTTTACAAATACTCAATTTTAAAATTAACATTATTGCAGCAATAAATGCTATCAGGAATAAAACACTGGGTAGTGTCAATTTATCACTCAGAATAGTAAAACATCCAAAGGCCAGAAAAGTTTTTATGGAGTGTTATTCTAGTAATGTAAAAACCTTTCTTGTAACTTTTAAAATTTGTGCATTAGGGGCCAGCCCTGTGGCGCAAGCGGTTAAGTGCGCGCACTCGGCTGCGGCGGCCCAGGGTTTGCTGGTTGGGATCCCGGGCGCGCACCAACACACCGCTTGGAAAGCCATGCTGTGGCGGCGTCCCATATAAAGTGGAGAAAGATGGGCGTGGATGTTAGCGCACGGCCAATCTTCTTCAGCAAAAAGAGGAGGATTGGCGGATGTTAGCTCAAGGCCGATCTTCCTCACAAAAAAACAAAAAAAAAAGGAAATTTGTGCATTATAGGGCCGGGTGCCCTGGCGTAGTGGTTAAGTGCAGGTGTTCTGCTGTGGCGGCCTGCGGTTCAGATCCCGGGCGTGCACTGATACGCCACTTGTCAAGCCATGCTATGGTGGCATCCCATATAAAGTAGAGGAAGAGGGGCATGGATGTTAGCCCAGGGCCAATCTTCCTCAGCAAAAAAGAGGAGGATTGGCATCGGATGTTAGCTCAGGGCTGATCTTCCTCACAAAAAAAAAAAAAAATTTATGCATTATATTTTATGTTTATTTGACCTATTTTCATGCAATCTTTTGACACACCAAGTATCATTCCCATTTAAAAGCACTATAGCATAAAAACATATTTAATTTGCCTTGAAGTCTTTCAATAAAAGGATAGACAGGCTGAGATTATAGATTTCTCAATCCTAGCACCCTACTTTATCAGCATTTTTTTCTGTGATAAAAAGAGAGCAGGGGAGCTGCAAAGAGAAGCCCCCTTGTTGTTCATTGCCCCTAAGTTTTCACTGCAACAGCAGGTGGTATGCCCCAAAGATGGCCACAAAAGTATCGCTCAGCCTACATCCCTCTGCAGTAGGACCTTGCCACTCTCATATCAAAAAGTAGGTCTATCTATGTTAGTACCCCATTGGATCTAGGCGGGCCCTATGACTACTTAGACCAAAAGAATATGGCAGGAGTAACACTGGGCCAGTTGGGGCTGTGTCCCTACACTGACATGGCAGTTCCTGCTTCTTTTCTCTTAGAAGCCAGTTGCCATGTGAGAAGTGCTACTGCTCTGAGACCACTGTAGGATAAGAAGGTTAAGCCACACAGAGAGGCCCTGGAGAATGAGATGCCGCATAGAGGCAGAGAAAGAGGCCAAGAAGTGATGAGTGAAGAAGCCTCCTGGATGGCCCGCCCAGTTAAGCCTTCAGATGACTCCAGCCCCAGCACTATCTGAAGGCAAATACATAAGAAACCCAAGTTAAGAACTGCCCAGCCGAGCCCAGTCCTCTTACAGAACCTTGAGAGATAATAATAACTTGCTGTTTTACCCACTAAGTTTTCAGGTAGTTTGATGCACAGCAATAGATAAATGGAACAAATGCTCTCTCTTATAACAAAAATTTCTCCTCCAGGGTCTGAGATATGGGACCCCATATCTTGCCTCTCTACTTTCTCCTGGTACTTTTCCTCTGCGGGGAGTTATCTACGTAACATATATTCAGTTACTCTACTAGGGAAAATGTAACAACATGTGAAAAGATTTTGGAGTTAGCATTCTACACAGTATCTGCAATACTGGATTTGGTAATAATAATAGCTTATAGTTAAAAAATAATAACCACCATTATGCATCCCTATGTTCATTGCAGCATTATTCACTATAGCCAAGACATGGAAGCAACCCAAGTGTCCCTCAACTGATGAATGGATAAAGAAGATGTGGTATATATATACCATGGAATACTACTCAGCCATAAAGACAGACAAAATCGTCCCATTTGCAACAAAATGGATGGACCTGGAGGGTATTACATTAAGTGAGATAAGCCAGAAAGACAAAGACAAACAGGGCATGATTTCACGCATATGTGGAAGATAAACCAACACAAGCACCGATACAACTGTTTGGTGGTTACCAGGGGCTAGGGGGGTGGGGGGTGGGCACAAGGGGTGGAGGGATACACTTATATGGTGACTGATAAACAATAATATACAACAAAACTTTCACAATAAAAAAAAAATAATAATAATAATACCCACCATCAATTGAGCACTTGTATGTGCCAGATATTCTTCTAGGCACCTTGAACACACAAATATATTCGATACCCATGACAGCTCAGTGAGGTATTATTCTCATTTTGGCAGTTAAAGAAATTCTAGAGGTGAAATAACCTATACAAGTCATAAAATTTGTCACCGGCAGAGCCAAGATTTTAGAATGTCTCTTTATAATTCCAAACTCCGAGCTCTGCACCACACTTCGCTATGCTGCCTTCAAGTCTTTACATTTTACAACGAACTTCTTGAATAATTTTTTCAGATGGTAGATCCCTAAATAGAATGCTGACATCTTTTTTTAGAGCAACTTTATGTTGTACCAGCTTAAATATAACTTGCCCAGGTAATTTTTTATTTTATGTATATTTATCTGACTTCATCTTCTTCAGAACAGCCTTAAGAAAGTCATATCATTTGGATAAAGAGGCATTTATAACCAATCAAATTAGAGGGACTAGTGTCTGATTGGTGGGGAGTGGGGAAAAGAGGAGAAGCATTGGCTTTCACACACGTGCCCTTGTATGATTCTCTTTACATTTCTGTGAGGAAAGCATTATTACGGCACCTATTTCATAGACTAGAAGACTACACTTCATGGGCCAGCTTGGTGGCGTAGTGGTTAAGCTCACACTCTCGGTTTGGAGGCCTAGGGGACTCGGGTTTGGATCCTGGGAGCGGACCTACACTGCTAGTCAGCCACGCTATGGTAACATCCCACATACAAAAAAATAGAGGAAGATTGGCACAGATATTAGCTCAGCAACAATCTTCCCCAAGCAAAAAGAAGAAGATTGGCAACAGATGTTAGCTCAGGGCCAATCTTCCTCACCAAAAAAAACCCTACACTTCAGAGAAGTAAAAGGATTTGCCAAAATCACCAGAAAAGCGATCTGATCCTAAAATAGTGCCCTTTCACCTTTATCACCCTTGTAGCCTAGAGGCACAGGGTTAATCCATTTCCTCCTTTAGGAGACTGATTCACCCATGGATCATGCTGTTATTACTGTCTTTGAGGAAGACTGGCCCTGGGCTAACATCCCTGCCCATCTTCCTCCACTTTATATGGCACGCCGCCACAGCATGGCTTGCCAAGCGGTGCGTCAGCACGTGCCCGGGATCCAAACCCCGGCCGCTGCAGCAGAGCGCATGCACTTAACTGCTACACCACCAGGCTGGCCCCCTATTACTGTCTTTTCTAGTCCGATTCCTAATATTGCCCTTGATTCCACTCCTGGTCCAGCCTAAGTCCTTTCTCTTTCTATCTCTCAGACCTCAGTGTAATAAGGATGCTAGAGCATTTCTATAATGTTATCTCTGAGTCTGATGAACCAAGGAATTACTGGATTACTTGGTGCAACATTACAATAGATAATGCTGAAATGTTACAGACCAAAACCAGAATTTGCAAGGATTATAAATTGGTAGCAAACTACTATAGGATTCACAATCTATAAAAATGGAAGTTTGGTGACATAAGTCATGCTTTTCTCAATGGAAATATCAATTATTCCTGTACATTTTCTCTCTGTGAAAGCAAATTCTCTTGATCTACTTTTGAACAAGATGCACGTTACTTTCTAATTTTACTGTTTCTATTTCCCAGTCATACTTTGAGTTTTCACGTAAATTTGAGTCCCACATGAAAAAGAAATATACAATGAAACTGAGAATCTGTTCTGGAACATAATCAATTGCTTTTCTAACATTGTTCACCTGCGACCCTTTTCAGCAGGAAATGGTAAGAAATATGACTCAAAATTTTAACAACTCTACTACTGCAAAAAAAAAAAAAGAAAAAAGAAACTTCAACCAAGACCAAAGTTAAAGTTGAAATGAAAATACATACATTTTTCATAAATGATTTTTCTTACCTTTTTAAAATAATTCAAGACTATAGCAAAGCATTTCAATGCAATTTGGGTGAGCAATATTTTGGATAATTGAATTGGTGTTAAGTCAAGTAATTATTTAAAAGACATCTTCAGAAACTTAAAAATATTCCTCTGTTCTAATGTAACATATCTTACTTTTGAGTAGAGAAAGGATTGTAGAGCTTAGAAAAGAAAAGTTCTTGTGAAGATGAAATGGAGCCTCTGTATTCCCAAGGGACCCACATAAGATCAGTGCCTAATTCTTCCATGAGCCCAAATCTTGATCTTCAACACTAATAAGGAGGGACAAACGAGCACTTTTATTTCCTACTCTCAATTTCCCAACCAGCTGCCATTTCAACTAGTGCTGATGCAAATATAACTAAGGTTAGCAAGTTTCCAGAAACTCGCATTGAAACAAACCAATTAGACTTAAGCAAGTAATTTAGAATTGCAAGGTCATCAGTAAGGGTTGGAGAAATACCACTACTCTTATTTTTGTAGCTTTTTAAGAAAGAAGAAAACGGAAACAATGTTGTTCAAGAGATTTCAGTGTTACTATCCAAGTCCACTCAAGAATATCTATCCAAAAAATGTCAGAAGCTGAACAGTGAGCTGCTTTATCACTGGCCAGCTTGAAGATATAATTATGCATCATTTAAAAACTGGTGATAAAACAATATCAGCAACATACGTAATGTCTACTCGCCCTCTGCCTGACCCTTGGAAGCCACTCAAAAGAGTGCCTTTCAAATGACATCCAATATTTCTTGAGGAAAATTTTTAGGTACTGATAGACACTCATGCGTATCAGCAGGAGACGTTTGGTTTCTGGCTTCTGTTAGATAACATCTTAGCCTGTGATCACAGACCACAGTTTTGCAGACTTCCTCCTAATCCAATCATGAGTGCTGAAAAGAGAATGTGTAAATGCCTGTCTTTCTTCTTACTAAGGTTTATGCATAGCTCCCCTATATTCTCAAATACTTTACTCCTCACTAAGTTAAAATCCCAAAAATTGTCTCATTCATATTACTTACCTTCCTCTGGACTTTTTGCAAGACGTGTTCAGGGCAGTTGATTGTGGATCTGAAGAGGGATTTTAGCTTCGTCTTGTGATTTCTCAGTAACTGCAGTTAATAAAGTTCTCACCTATCTTTTATACTAGCAGAGTAATAAAAACTGCATGTTCCCACCTGCATCTAAGCCAAGGGATCAACAGTAAATTCCATCCAATAATTGAATGGTACTTCATGTAATTACCATGACATCAATTTGATCTTATCTTGTTTCAACCCTCAGATCATTTTTTGTTTTGAGCCATTTTCAGGCGGTGAGGATCACAAGGTCAGCCTATGAAACAAGAGTACACTGTCATCTTCTACATAATTTTATCGAGACTTACACACAACATCCTGCAAGTTGACGCTTTCCTATAAACAAGACCCTATGAGTATCACATTTAATTAGCTAAGTACCTGATGTTTACTTAAAACAGGAGAAGAGCGGTAAATTTCAGATAATAGATATAGAGCATTTCCAGGCTTACAACATTATTCCAGTAGGAAACAGAAAAATAAGACACATGCCTATTTAGACTTTTCTAAAGTTAAATGTGCATTTGGATTTAATAAAGGTGCGTGGAGAAGGTCTGAGGCGGTTCTGAGGAATGATTGGTTCTCAATATTTGTGCTTTTTTTTCTCTCATTTCATTTTAGTAAAGCTCAGTTTCTTCCTAAACAGGAAACACACACGTCATGGCTTGCCAACGGCAGGACACTTAGCTTTAAGATTCCCAATACCGTGTCTCCCTAAAACCTACACAGCTCCCCCGGTTACGGCTGCTTCTGCTCTTATCCGCACAGAGATTATGATCCTAGAAAGAGTCCTATCTCCACCTACTCTGCTCAGTGCACTTCTGTAGGAACTGGCTTAGATACCAAACTACCAGCAACGTCCCAAGAGGAGAGCTTAGAAGATCCGTGGGTATAAAAGGCAACTCTTGTTTAACACCATAAGAAACTGACCAAAGAAAGCAAAGTTGTCTGTGATTTACTATCTGTGATAAGTTGATTTGTTTCAGTTCTTAGCCTCTTCAGGTTTCCATTATCTCCTTCCAACAGTTTCTCTCAGCATCTATGCTATCCAGGCTCCTTTTCCTGGTGACAATTGATGTCACCATTATTCATGAATTTCTATCGCTTAAATCTCAAAGGATTGGCAGTATATTATCAAAGTAGCGGACTTATTTTGGAAATTTGGAGCCTTCATAGTTTCAGGGGAAGGAAACTTTCAAGTCTCATGGAAAAAAATTTCTTTTCCTCCCTCTCTCCCTCCGCTTCAGGCATTTCACTCTCCTCTATTCTATGCTCTCCCCTCCACTAGTGCCTGCTTTCAATCCTTATTTCTTTTTTATCTGGCTGATTAAGTAGAAATTATCTTTTGTGTGTGTGTGTGAGGAAGATCAGCGCTGAGCTAACATCCATGCTAATCCTCCTCTTTTTGCTGAGGAAGACCAGCTCTGGGCTAACATCTATTGCCAATCCTCCTCCTTTTTTTCCCCAAAGCCCCAGTAGATAGTTGTATGTCATAGTTGTGCATCCTTCTAGTTGCTGTATGTGGGACGCGGCCTCAGCATGGCCGGAGAAGCGGTGCGTCCGTGTGCGCCCAGGATCCAAACCTGGGCCGCCAGTAGCAGAGCGCGCGCACTTAACCTCCAAGCCACGGGGCCAGCCCAGAAATTATCTTTCTTGTGTGCTCTTATTATTTTTATTCGGTTTATGGTTTAGTAATGGGTTTTATTTTTATTTCACATGTTTCTATATAAGAATTAGGAATATTAGGGGATTCATATGAATGTTTTTGTAGTGTTTTTAAAATTTACAGTACTTTTGTATTTTTTTAAACATGATGTGACAAAGTAAGTTATAGAAAAGAGTTGTCAAAACAGTGCCTTCCACACGTGTGTGACCTCTCCAGATTCCCAATTTCCTTACTTAGGGGTAATGTTTCCAGTTTTTTATATATGTTTGTGCACATACTCTATGTATATATAAGTAAATAATATGTAACTCCCCATCCCTGTCCACATATTCTCCTTAAAATGACGAACAGAATACAGTAGCCCCCCCTTATCGGTGAGGTAATGTTACAACACCCTCAGTGGATGCCTGAAACCTCAAATAGTACCAAACTCTGTACATAGTATGTTTTTTCCTATACATACATACCTATGATAAAGTTTAACTTATGATTAGGCACAGTAAGAGATTCACAACAATCGCTTCTCTTTGGCGTATTCAAATTGCCAGCATCACTACTCTTGCACTTTGGGGCCATTATTAAGTAAAATAAGGGTTACTTGAAGACAAACACTGCAAGACTGTGACAGTTGATTTGATAACTGAGCAGCTACTAAGTGACTAAGGCTGGACAAAAGGATGATTCACATCCTGAGTGGGATGGAGCAAGGTGGTGCGAGATTTCATCGTGCTACTCAGAATGGCATACAATTTAAAACTTATGAATTGTTTATTTCTGGAATTTTCCATTTAATATTTTCGGACTACAGTTAGCCGTGGGTAACTGAAATCTCAGAAATCGAAACCACGGATAAGGGGGGACTGCTGTACAAAAATTGGAGGAAACTCTGCATTTTTGTTCATAGTTTAGAGAAATGTCTTTCTGTTAATATAGTATAAATTATACTTCTCTATACTTTCTAAAATGAGCATATGTAACTTTTAATTATAATTGGGGAAATTAATTTTTAGTTCATTTGGGAAGTATAATTTTTAATTTTAATTGGGTAAAGTACTGTTACAAAAGAGGCAGCAGGCCCAAAATGGAATCATTTGTCCACCATGACAGTAAACCAAGTCTTAACTGCAGTTTCAACTCGTCCCAGAAATATGACCTTTAAAACAGTCAATCTGAAATTTCTTGATAATCTGCACTATAAAATCCCTGCTGTTTCCTTCCCCTCAAAATAAGATGACCAGACCTGAAACAATCCTTTCTTTTCTTTTGCTAATAAATTCTTTGCCCCACCTTCCTTCCTACAAAAACTTTCCATTTTGTACATCTCCTCGGAGTATCTCTCTGCTTGCTAGGTGAGATGCTGGGAGATTGAATTGTAGAATAAAGACAATTACATCTTCAAATTTACTCGGTTGAATTTTGGGGTTTTATTATTAACAGTACTGTTAACAAAAATATGTTTTTAAATCTCACTATTTTATGTAGCTGCTTTCATGTATTATTTACTGTTCTATCCAAAACCTGATAGCTCTATTTTCCTCCATCTTAGATAACTGGTAGGGCTGGTAGTTGTGAGATTCAAACCACTCTTCATTCATTTACAGTTACCTGCCAGGTGCTAAAATTTGGCGTGCCCATTACCAAGAAGGTAGACTGGCTGAAGACACTGGGATGACAGGGCAACTAGCCACCTTTACTAGGCAAAGTCCTCAAAGCACGTCATGCTACAGAGAGTGTGCAGGAACACATTTGCCTAGCAGTATGACACAGTGAAGTACATACAGGCTGTATGCTAAATGCATGAATTTTTTCTAATGAAGTTTTGTCATTTACACACTGAGTTTTTTAAAATAAACATCTTTCAAATGTTTCACATGCTTACTCAATTTGTTTTATTAAACATGATTTGATCTTCCTAATAGCAAAGTATAATTATCACAAACATTATGCTGTAATCAGAAGAACAGCTGAGGTATGTAAAATCTTTGCTTTTTCAAGTAGCCCTTTCCTCAGTAATTTCAATGATACATGATTTTAAATTTTCAAGCAATACAAGAGTATATTACAATGAAAAATAAGCCTTCCTCCTGGCCCAAAATCTTTACTTCCATTCCCAAAGGTATCCATTTTTAATAATTTCTTCATGTTTCCAAAAATTGCCTATGTATACTTTTTCAGGGGTTTTGCTGTATACAAATAGAAACAATATGCACATTGTTTAGTGCTCTGACTTCTTTCTTCTTTTTAAGTGTAACAGTGTATCTTGGTGGATTTTTCCACATCCAAGTATGCAGATCTCACTATACTTTTTAAATAGTACAAAGTACGGGCCGGCCCGGTGGCGTAGCGGTTAGGTGCGCGCTCCACTGCTGGCGGCCTGGGTTCAGATCCCTGGCGCGCACCGACGCACTGCTTCTCCGGCCATGCTGAGGCCGTGTCCCACATACAGCAACTAGAAGGATGTGCAACTATGACATACAACTATCTACTGGGGCTTTGGGGAAAAAAAAAAAAAAGGAGGAGGATTGACAATAGCTGTTAGCTCAGGGCCAGTCTTCCTCAGCAAAAAGAGAGGAGGATTGGCATGGTTGTTAGCTCAGGGCTGATCTTCCTCACAAAAATAAATAAATAAATAGTACAAAGTATTATGGATCATTAGTTATTTAATCAGCCCTCTACTAATGATCATTTGCATTATTTCCAGTTTTTTGTTACAAACAATGTTTCTATTACAAACAATGCTATAATTATCATCCTTGTCTGGTTACATGCACAATTGTAGTTCTGGGATATATGTTTAAAAGTGGAATTGCTGGATCAAAGAATATGAGTATTTAAACTTGTAACGATAGAGATCGCTCAAGTGCTCCTCTACCCCTCAAAGCTGATGCGATGAAATATGTTAATTTTTGTGAAATAGATGAAAAATAGTATCTTATTTTCATTTGCATTAATATCATTTTGAGCAGGGCTGAACATCATTTCATAAATTATAGGTCATTTATGAGTTATTTTTCTGTGAACTGCCTATTTAAAAACCTTTCTCAAGTTGTTAATTTCAAGCTTGACTTTTGACTCATATATTTTCGCCATACTATAGTTTGTATGTGGTCAAATATATCTAGCTTTAACTTTTGGACTTGTTGGTTTATGCGTTGCCAAGACACTAAAAAGAAGTATTCGTATTTTATTCTAGAATGTATACAGCTATATTTGATACCAACTCAAGACAAGGTTGACATAAGGGAAGCCATACCGTAGAAAAGAAAAACCCTGTTGTAACTTTGAATGACCTCTGACAAACTAACCCAGCTGGATACGCACCCTCCAGGAAATCTAATTGCTCTGTAGGTTTTACGACCCTTGCTTGTGCAGGTACCTCCCAGCTGCGATAAGATGATAACTTTGTTCTTTTGAGTTCCTTAGGAATGTGATGACCCCCAAACAGAAAGCCTGTGCTGATAGCCATCATCAAAGAAAAGTGAAAGATCTGGTGTGGCACTCCCAGTCTGTAACACCAGAAGGTCAACATTCCTAACCGCCTCCCCTGTAACCCACTGGCCTATATAACTGCTGTAAGATTCTGTGCCCCCTTAAGATGGTTCTTTCAGACATTAGTCGGCCATCTTCCTCCTTGCTAGCAAGCTGTAACGAACTGCCCTTTCTTTTCCATCATCTTGCCTCTTGACAATTGGCTTTTTTCTCACAGGGAGCAGATCATGCCCTTTGCGAGGGAACGTTATTTTCAGATTAGATCTTTAATTCATCTGTAATTTATTTGGGGTTGAGGAGTGAAGTAGAAATTCAGCTTCTTTTTAAATCTAAATGGCAAGCCAGTTGTTATAACACTATGTAGGGAATAATCAATTGTTTTTTTTTTCTTAACTAACTTGAAATGCTACTAAATTCCCAAATATTTTGGGGTCTAGTTTGGTTTCTATATTTCGATTCATATTAAAAAATGTTCAATAAATGATAATAAATGTTTTAAATTTGTTAAGATCATTAAGTATTAGATTTAATTATTTAGTGCCTATCTACCAAGTATATCATCCAAAGTGCATTACCAAAGAGAAATTAGACATAAATCACATCCTTAAGGTGCTAACAATCTGCTTGCTGTAAATGAGAAGTATTGGGATTTTCTCTCAACATTCTCTTGGACTTGTCATGAGTCTGCCAAGACAGAACACTGATTTCTTAACTTCCACTCGACCCGTGAATGCTGCATAGCTGTGTTTCTTGCAGTATGTCCCAAGTTGCATCTAAATCAGAATCGCTAGGTTGTTAGTTTAAAATACAGATTCTTGGTCCAATCTGGGACATACCGGATCAAACTCTTTGTCAGTTAAGCTGAGAAATTTGCATTTTATAGGCCAAGCTTGAGAGCCATGAGTGGGCAGCACTGTTTCGTAAGCCAGGAGCACTGTTTCGTAGCGAAGGAGCAATATGGTTTGTTTTCATCTTCAGCTGCCCCTGTAGCACAACTAAATTGAAAATGGTTAAGTCGTTTTCTCAGCTCTGGGAGACTCCACCCCACACAAACAATGAAACACTCAGCCCTGGGAACCTACAATAAAGATCACCCAAAGCACCAAACAACTCTCCCATGGTCACAGACACAAAAACAGACAGCTGCAGACAGCTTCTTGGTTGAGATAAGGTTTTTAATCAGCAGCCGCAGGTGTGGTGACTGACAGTCGGAGAGAACAGCCCGAGACATGACGGCTAACACATGCGGCAGCAGCAGCATCTCCTCAGAATTGACCGTCAAGAAGCAGGCCGATTTGACACGTGCAAATCAGCCCAGAATATTCTCTACCATTTCAGTCAAAACCGCGTGGCCTAATCAATAATGCAAACATCCTGTTTCTCAGGCTAACAATCTCTGTCACTTCAACCCTCAGAGAGAGAAAGAAACTGCTAGCACAATTATACGTAATCTTCCTCGAGTCTGAGATGTCAATGGACAGGCAAAGAATGCTGCAGAGAAAGGGAGGCAAATCTCACAGGTGAGAAGTAATTTGTTTAACATTTTCGCATTCCTTTTTGCTTTGCACATATCTCCTCCCACTTCCATTTCAGAAAGCTTCTGGTAATAGGCTATCAATGAAAGGCTTCACAGGAGAAATGGGTTTTGTGCAGGGACAGAAACAGAAGCAATTGTATTGATAGAGTTGTTCAGTTGTACTTATAGTGAATATGAGAGGGGAAAATATGAAGCCCAAAAGAACTTCCTACCCTAATTTCACGGGGGAAGTCTTAGGAGACATTAGATGCCGTATGGTTTTTTCTAAAGCATCTCTATCCTGAAGGGCTTGGCTATTTTGCCATGAGAGGTTAAGGGTGCTACATTCAGAAAACTCTGTGTAATTTCCCTCTGTGTCTGTATAAATGGCCATGTACAGCTTTAGAGACAGTGAAGAACATGGTGGGAAGGAATCAGAGCCACTTTTATTAAGTAAAGGAGGAGATTTCCTTTGGATGATGATTTTGGTGTGGGGCACGGGAATCCCATTGTTCTTGTGAGAGGGATTTTAGGCCTAGTTGTCCTGGCCTAAAATCTTGGCTGCTATTCAATGAAAAATGTTTAAGAGGAAAGAGGGAGACCTTGTCACAAACATTATCCTGACACCTTCTCCCCAAATACCCAACAGCCCCTACCCCCCGAGCTTTAGCTGAATTGGAGAGTGGAAGGATTCTGTCTAATCTCAGCCTCTAAATGCTGCCTACACCTCATTTGGGCTGATCAAGCCCAGTCACTGTTCAGACAGTGGAAGACTCTGCTTCTTATAAAGGTGCCTCCATATTTCTCCAGCGTCTTGGAGGTAGTATGAATCAGCCATCACCCACCAGCCGTTTTCCACATCCATACATTTCCCACACTCACGTCTCCAGGATAGATGTACTCTCTGGGATTTGGAGACCAAATGGGAATCAGAAGTAAAGGTTCCCCCACTTCATTTATCTCTATGCCTGATCAGATTCCACGGGAGTTGTTTTAACATAGGTCACTCTGTGAAACATTAAAGCTGGGTTCCAGGAAAAAAAAAAGAAGAATGAGAAGGAAGAGGAAGAATGAGATGTGAAGAATATGGATACACCTGAAAATTGCCAAAGGATAGAACACCATTAAATATAGCATGAGAGTTGTGGATCAAGAGACAGAGAGTAACCAGCGTGGAAGCTGACTCCTAGAGTTCAGAGAATTGAGACAGCACTGTCATTATGCGGCCCCTCTCCCTACCCCCAAAATTCTGTATTTTTAAAAAATTAATTTTTCTTTGAGAAGTATTTAAATCCATTGAGATAGAGACATTGTAGATGCAGTCCCAGAAATAGGGTTGGAAGCTCTGGCCTCAAATACGAGGCATACAAAATGCATCCTCTCTCATAGCTTCATGTGAAATATCTGTTCCAGACCCGACATCTCCCTTGAGCTTCATGCCAGCGTCTTAGTTCAGTACACTAACTATCTACTGCTGTGTAGCCAATTACCCCAAAGTTAGCAGCTTTAAACAACAAACATTTATTACGTCAATAGTTTCTGAGGATCAGAAATCTGGGAGCATCTTGACTGGGTGGTTCTGAATCAAGATCCCTCATGAAATTGCAGCCAAGCTGTCAGATGGGGCTGCAGTCGTCCCAAGGCTCAATTCGGGTGGAGAATCCGCTTCTAAACTCACACACATGGTTACCGGCAAGGCTCAGTTCCTCACTGGCTGTTGGGCAGAGACAGAGTGGTTACTACGTGCTGCTAACAACATGGTAGCCAGCCTCCCTCAGGGAAGGAGAGAAAGAGAGAGGGGGAAAGAAGGCACTCAAAACAGCCACCGCTAGTGAGGATACAGAGTAACTGGAAATCTCGTACACTATTGGTGGGGAGACAAATGGTATTATCACTTTAGAAAATAGTTTGGCAGTTTCATCTAATGTTAAATATATATTTACGTTATGATCCAACAATCCTTCTCCTAGGTATTTATCCATGATAAATTAAAACACATGTCCGTGCAAAGACCTATATGTGAAAGTTTGTAGCAGTTTTAAGCGTAATAGCCAAAAACTAAAAATAATTCAATTGTTCTTCAACTGGTGAATGTGTATACAAAATATGGCACATTTATACAAATGAATACTATTCAGCAATAAAAAGAAATGAACCACTGGTACATGCAACACATGAATGAATCTCAAAATCATTATGCTATGTAAGTCTGCCAGACAAAAGGCTATACACAGTATCATTCCATTCATGTGACATTCTGGAAAAGACAAAACTATGGAGACAGAGATCAGATTAGTGTTTTGGGGATGGGATGAGGGGATTGACCCCAAAGAGATACAGGAAATTTTCTCTATCTTAAGTGTAGTGGTGGTTACATGACTGCATATTTTCATCACTACTCAAACCATACATCCAGAAAGGATGGATTTTACTGTATGTAGATTATACATCACTGAACCTGACTTTAAAAAATAATAAAAGTAAAGGTGGGAAGGGCATTCTATTTAGAGGTAACACCAAGGGAAAAGGCATGGAGGTATGACAGTATGGTACGTGCAAGAAAGAGACTACGACAGTTCAATATGACAAAGGCATAAGATTCGAAGCAAGGAGTGGCAGTGATGGAGTCCTGAGCTTTTCACTTGCATCTCCAGCTTTCACCTCAAACTCAATATATCCAACAATAAGCCTGTACCCTTCTCTCTTGAAAAGTACCGTCTTGCCTGCTGATGACGTCATTTTCCTAGTCACTGAAACTCTAAAGTTAGAGTCATTCTTGACTTCTCCCCTTACCTGTCCTACCAAATCCATGCTACTCTGTTGCAATGCCGTGGTTTTTGTGGGTTTGGTGGTGGCAGCAGTGGCACAATGATGACGGTAATTGTTTTCTATTTTTCTCATATATCATTCTTTATTACTCCACTGCTCTCATAGAGTTCAGGCTTCTATTTCTTCTCACCAGGACTGGTGTGGCAGCCCTCTCACTGATCTTTGTGCATCTAGTCACTCCCCCTTCTTGTCAGATGAGTCTTCTGAAAATACCAACCTCATCCCACCATGTCCTAATCAAAAATTGATTCAAGGTGCTTGTCAAGGAAAAGACCCTCTCCACTTGATCCTAATCTACTTTTTCAGTTTCTTCCTCAGTACAGCCAGGTCATCAACCTGCTTCAGAGCCAGTCAACTTGTGCTGTTCATTCCCCACCTGCGTGCATTTTCTTCAGGTCAGATCTTACAGTTCTGTCTGAGGTACCCTCTTCTTTCTTCTCCGCATACTTACATCCTCCTCTTCCACCATGACCTGATACAAGTCCTACCTCCCCACTCTCACCTCTCACTCTCAACAAGATTCTTCACGTTAGACTTTCTTCCTTCTGCAAACTCTGCAGCACCTATTGTTCCACCCATTGGGGGGTTGAGTGGTTATATGGATAATGGTAGCTTGTATTTCTACAGCCCTTGAAAGATTTCAAAGCACCTTCCTAGTCATCGTCTGGTTTGAGGTCTTCTCAACAAACCTGTGAGACTATTCCTATTTCAAAGACAAAAAAGCTGAGGATCTATAATGCACAGTAATTTTCCTAAGGTCACACAGCTAAGTAGAAGATTTTCAATACATTTTTTAAATGAACAAATGAAGACAGAGACAGAATATTGACTTAGCAATCAAGAGAAAGAGGCAGGTCTGTTTTTAATGGAGAAGAGACTATTTAAAGTCAGAAAAAGACCACGTAAACTCAGAATTTGACCATGATTACATTCATATAGACCACACTGTCTGCTTGGTTTTTGTGAGACTGGTAAGATAGAGTAAAGGGCAGAGTTTAATCTAAACAGTTCAACAGACGAATTTTTGAAAAGCTTAGAACTGGGAAACTGTACCCTCAGCAAGCACTGATTTCTGCTTTTGCAACTATTGGAGCTGACTGTGTGGGAGAGTTAACTGCTGTGTAAAATGTGGAATTAAAATTAAAAAGCTGTGATGTATATTTTTAGAGAACAAAAACAATTAAAATTAAATGTAACTCAAAATCCAGTTAGTAAAGTTGGCATTTAAATTAGCTGTTTAATTAGCAAAATTCTATATGATTAAAGTAGTCATTTGAACATGTCTTTCAAAGTAAAGCATTGTAATATATGCTCCAGTTCTTAGATGATCTACATCATTTGATCTTTGTGTTCCCCTCCGGAATTGACTGGTTCTGCAATTTGAGTTAAGGAGCTCCTGGACTAATGCTTTAGAAAGGGGCTTATCAGAATGAAAGCAGAAAGTGAACCTGATTTGACACTAAAATATACTAAGTCTTAAAAGACTATTACCTGTCTTCAGTGTAGAAAGGAGTGTAGGGAGAAATCTTTTTCTTCATATTGAAGTCTTAGACCCCTATCTTACATTCCATCTGAGTCATTGGGTGGGTGACTACCTTTGAGGGCATTGATGAATCAAAGAATTCCTGAAGATGTGCTCCCGACCTAAAACCTTTTTTAAACAAAGGACACATTTTTAAAAAACCCCTTACACACAATCGTAGGAAGGTCTTTGAGAAAGGATATCTAGTTCATTCCATCTTTTTCATTTAGAACTAGACCAAAACCATAACCAGCAGTAAGAATCCAAATGTTTTTAAAACTCCCCATGGCAGAGACTAGCTAGATATTCACCAAATACATTTCCTCTTCCTGCGCACCCAGATAAACTACATTTCTCAAGTCCCTTGCACCTAGCAGTGGGAACGTATGATCAGTTCTTGTGAATGAAATGTGAGAAGGGACATGTCACTGCCCCATCGAGGCAGTTAGGAGGGCTGTACCCTCCTCATGTGCTCTCTTTTCCCCTGTGTGCTACCTGGATGATGCCAGGGTACCTTTGAAGTGACATGCTGGAGAGGGCAGAGCCACAGCACGGAAGGAGCTGACTTTTGAAGGACTGTGTGCAGAAGACACTCCCACACACTGTGATGCACAACCCCACCTCCCACCACTGACTGCATTGATCCTCGAGGTGAGCAAGAATAAATTGTTACTGTGATAAGGCGCTGGGGTCTGAGGGATTGTTTATTAGACCATTGGGTGTTGGCCTACCTGCTAACTCTACCTTCCCCCCAAAAGAAACTTTTGTGACTGTAATCCACAAGGCAATGTCTAAACAATGTTGCTCCATGTCCTTTTGTTCTAGTTGCCTATGTTAGAAGCCAGTGGATCTTAAGCTTTGTGGAGCCAAGGACTTTTTCAAATCTGATAAAAATTCAAAACCCCTTTCCTTAGGAAAATAAACAAATGCACATATGCTTAAGATTTTGCCTGAAATTTCAAGATGTTTTCAGAACCCCAAGAAGCACATCAATAGACCCCAGGCTAACATCCCTGCTATTAGTAATCAGTGTATGAGGAATGTAGAGGAGCCTTGAGTAAGTGTTAAGTGTAGATCATTTCCAAGGTTTCCAATTTTGCTCGTCATCCCCTTCATATACAGCTGCTCAGTCATATTTGTGTCTTTGATCTTTGGATTTAAAAAATGTGGAAAATTTAGTTCTGCAATATTGATTTTTCTCTCCCAAAGCAAAGATGTCAGCATAACAATCCCAATGCCAAACATCAATTCTGTGACCATGCTTTTTGATTTCTGTATCGATTGTGAGCAGTCTCTGCGTCAGAACCATCAGCAATATGGTGGTCAATATTCTATGCCAGGCTCTGTGCAAGTTCTTTTGGAAACAGAATCTTAACTTTCTATCACGACCCTTGAGACTTTTTCAATTTTGCCCTTGTCAAGCTCCCTAACCTCATTTCTCATCACTCTGCTACATAAACTTTTTATTCCTATAGTATCACACTGCTCATGGTGCACTGAATCTACAATGTTCTTTAATGCCTCTGTGACTTTGCCTAGAATGTTCTTTCTCTTGACTTCCCAAAAACTCCTATTATCCTCTAAGATTCAGCCCAAGCATCACCTTTCCGGTAGCCATCCCTGGCCCGCACACTTCTTCTGAGTGAAGCATCCTCAAGAGTGCTCCCACGGTATTGTCCATGCCCTTGCCATGGTCCTCATCACACACAGTGAAGATTTACTGCTCTGCCTCCCATTAGACTGTTAGCTCCTTTGGGGTAAAGTCTGTCTTTTATTGCATATTCTTTACATAGCATAATATCTGACACACAATGTAGCATGCCACATTCTCAAGGAACTCACCTTCGAGGCAGGTAGTTAGGGATACACGAAGAAAAACAACCAAATGTAATATACCATGTTTTGAAGACACCAATAGAAGAGTGCTCAAAATACCGTGGGAACACACGGGATGGAACAATTAGTTCTGGAAGAGTAGAAGGTGATAGAGAAGAAGAAAGGGGGTGAAGGAGACATCCAGGGAAGATTTCACTGGAGAAGGGACTTTTGAGTTGGGCCTCTAGAATTGAGTTAGAGTTTGCCAGAGAGAACAAGGAAAGATTTATCCAGGTTCTCCCACTGGGACCCCTTGAGGGAAAGAGCTCTACCTCATTATCATACAACCTGAATGGCAGAAGCCTCAGATTTTTTATAGGCTTTCCTGGCTAAGAGATTGGTTCTCAGTCACCTCACTCCTTTGTCAGCTCCACTATCCCCAAAGCTTGATCTTGAATATCTTCCTGGTTTATCTGAGTCACTGACCACCCTGGCCCAGGAATGTGCCCCAGGAGGCCTGTCTTGTCTATGAGCTTGGCGGACATGTGCAAATTTGATCTCCAGGACCTTGGCTTGGAAGAACTGGAGTGAGTTGTCCCATCTGTAGCAAGAGCTTAACTGAATGCTAAGTGTATTAGGTACATCTTCTTTAGTTGTCAGTGTTAGAAAGCCATCTCAAACTAGGTTAGGCAAGAGGTGGAAATTTTTGGAGACTACAGTGACTCATGAGGTAAAAGTACACCTGGACCTCAGCTCTTCTATTTTCCATTTTAGTATCTCTCTTCTAGGGGACTCTATTCTTTTTCCTTTATGCCAGCTTCTTCCATACCTCGAGAAACATGACTGCTGATGATCCTAAAGCTCATATGTCAGAGCTTCCATCACTATGGGGGATTTTTCTCAAGTTCCAGGGCAAAAAATCCAGAAGGACTCTGGCCTGACTTAGGTCAGATTCTTACTCTTGGATCAATCATGATAGGCTGAATAATGGCACCCCAAAGATGTCCACATACTAATCCCCAGAACCTGTGAATATGTTACCTCACATGGTAAAAGGGACTTTGCAGATGCTATTAAGTTAAGAATCTTGAGATAGAGAGATTATCCTGGGTTATATGGGCTGGCCCAATATCATCATAAAGGGAGGGAAGAGGATCAGAGAAAGAGAGAGAGATGGAAGGATAGAAGCAGAGGTCAGAGAGAAGAGAAGATGCTACATTGCTGGCTTTGAAGATGGAGGAAGGGGCCATAAACCAAAAAATGTAGGCAGCCTCTAGAAGCTAGAAAAGGCAATGAAATGTATTTTTCCCTAGAGCCTGCAGAAGGAATGCAGGCTTGCCAGCACCAATTTTATCCCAGTGAAACTGATTTTGGACTTCAGACCTCCAGAACTGTAAGATAATAAATTTGTATTGTTTTAAGCCAGTAAGTTTGTGGCACCGTTATAGCAGCAACAGGAAGCTAACACACTAACCAAATATGGCCAGGGAACCAGCTAAGATTTACCAAGCTTGAGTCAGATTCTGCCTCAGATTGATCTTCTATGACAAATACCACCTGTAAATAGTGTCTGTGTTCTAGGCTACATTAGAGGGTCAAGAGTTGTGGAGTTGTCATTTTTATTTGTTTAACCTATTAAACTCCCTTAAGTATCCTCAACATCTAAGATTTCTTCACTGTAATATGACAAGCTGGTAAATTAAAGGATTCTAATATGTTGACTTTCTGGATAATTTTAATATACATATTCTAAAAAGAATTAAATTTTATAACATATATTATGTAATAATATAACATTATAAGATATAACTCTCTACTCAAATACTTTCATTGACTGTCTCCCATGTACCAGACACTGTTCACCCAGACATTGGTGATAGATAAACAAAAATTTATATGTGAACAAAATATACGTTGTTTCTGCCTTCATAGTGCTTATGGTTGAGTAGAGGAGATAAATACTCAACAAACACAAATAAATATGCAATTATGGATTGTAATAATGTTCTGAAGGGAAAGAGGAGACAAACTATGAAACACAATTTAGAGAGAACAAAATTTAGTTGGGAAACAGGTCAGAGAATTTTTAGAGTTTTTATCTCTTCTGATATCGAAGGGAAAAAAATCCATCAGAAATAAAGATGAATTAACCACACTTACCACAGTCATTCTTAGGTAACTTAACACTTACATTTCCCTAATAAAGGCCCACCCTGAGTTTTGGACATATAGCTTCTTTTTTTACATTCTTCTATCTTTTATTTGTTTTAAATAGCCCATGAAGGATTGGTGATGACTTCCTGTGGAGGCCTATCTTAAACTTTCCAGTGAGCCAGTCTTTAAGATACAGACACATTTATCTAAAAGGTAAAATTCTCTCTAAGTGTATTTAAACCCAGAATCTGAGTGTCCTGAAAGGTAGGAAGTAAAATAAATCTAGAAAAAGCCTTGGCTGTATTTTTACCTTAGATATAATTACAGATGCTGTCATGTTTATTTCCTCCCTGCTGTCTCTCAAATTGAGTATTTGGACTAGGATAAAGTGATGGTTTTTCCCTTTTTCCATTCCTTTACATAGTTTACTCAGAAGCCATTTACACTTGGGTTTGGATGGTGAAAATGAAGGCCCTACAAAGCGTAAAGGCATCAGGAATCTTCCTGATTTTGCGGGTGGCTTCTTACTGTACAATGATTTCTAAAATTCACCACTGCTGCCTCAAAGGTGAGGTTGCTCCTCTCACTCCCTATTAATGGATTGCTGATCATACACATGCCACTCTCTGTCAGCAAACTGGCTCTCCAAGCAAGCAGTTTGATAAAGATTGCAGGAGTCGGGCCGGCCCCGTGGCTTAGCGGTTAAGTGCGCATGCTCTGCTGCTGGCAGCCCGGGTTCGGATCCCGGGTGTGCACCGAAGCACCAATTCTCCAGCCATGCTGAGGCCGCGTCCCACATACAGCAACTAGAAAGATGTGCAGCTATGACAGACAACTATCTACTGGGGCATTGGGGAAAAAGTAAATAAATAAAATCTTTAAAAAAAAAAAAAAGATTGCAGCAGTCAAAAAAGCCACAATTAATAATAAGACATCTGAAACAAACTGGAAGATGCTATTGGCTTCTTATTCCCTTCAAATAGTTTAATCTCCTTATTTCTCTTTTTTAAAGAAAAGAAGAAAAAAATAACACACGCGCGCCCTTGTGCACACATCTTGGATTACAACAGGATTTGAGATTATCAGATCAGATCTTATAATGAGGGCAAGTCCTGGGGCCAAGTTAATCAAGATATGAATTTGTGAGTTAAGTTGTGGAATTTTAGATCTTGGTTGATGAAACCATCATCATTATCATCACAATTATGAATGATTTCTGAGGGCCAGAATCCAGACTAAGCAGTTGATACATATCATTTTACCATAACTATTTCTCATAACAAGCCTGAAAGATAGGAACTTTTATCTCCATTTTACAAATGAGTGAAAAGACACTTAGAAAACTAGGAAGAAGTAGAGCCAAAATTTAAACCCAAACCCTAACTTTCCATAACCCAGAATGCTCCCTGACTGAGTATCAGTATTGTTTTTATCTGTTGTATATTAACTTTAAAATCTCAACATAAATGAATAAAAGAATGGTAAGAAAGACTTTCCGACTCTAGAATTGGTAAGCCTTAAGCACTGTTTTTTTGGGGTTTGTTTTTGTTTTTGTTTTTGTTTGTGAGGAAGATCAGCCCCAAGCTAACATCCATGCCAATCCTCCTCTTTTTGCTGAGGAAGAATGGCCCTGAGCTAACATCCGTGCCCATCTTCCTCCACTTTATGTGCGACCCCGCCACAGCATGGCCTGACAAGTGGTGCGTCGGTGCGCGCCCAGGATCCGAACCTTAGCCGCCAGCATCGGAGCGCAAGCACTTAACAGCTACGCCACGGGGCCGGCCCCTTAAGCACTGTTTGGAATGCATGCTAATTTGTTTACCTTCATTAATTCTACACATATAAACTTGTCAGTTTAGATCCCCAAAATACTTTAATCCTGTTTTTCAAAGGACAATTCTTTGACCCATTAATTTACTACATCTTCCATCTAATGTGTATGCCAGTTCCTTGTTTTTTAAACTAATGCTGGCTTTCTCAAACCAATGCTCACCATGAAGAGCAGGCATTCTTTAGAGAAAACCATTTCCGTATTAACATTATTAAACTCTCCTATTATCTTGTGGAGAAATGTATTACAAAAATGTATTAGTTGAGATATACTGGGTTATACTGTCGTAACAAATTAATCCTGAATTCTCGGTGGCTTAACATAATTAAGATTTATTTCTTGCTCATACTACATGTCCATAACAGGTCAGCAAGAGTCTCTGTTCCACTCAGGGACCCAGGCTGACCAAGACCCCATCAACTCATAGACGCTCCATATGGAACATGCAGCTTCCTCGATCAGGAAAAAAGAGACTGGAAAATTATACATAAGCTTTTTACTGTCTCAATCTGAACATCACTTTTGCTCCCATTTCACTGGCCAAAACTAGTCACGTGGGCTCACAAACTTACAAAGAGGCTGAGAAATGTAGGAGATCAAATGGAAGATTTGGTGAGCATTACTGTCGCTGCCACAAATAATATAATAATTTTCTTATCTTTTATTCATCTTTCTTGTTCTTTGAGAACAGAATGAATTGTTGGTCAACCTGCATCAACTCAAATAGAATTCCTTTTAAAATTTTGTTTTGCTTTTTATGCTCATTTGGAATCTGTATATATTTGAACTAGCTTAAGAATTAGAGTCTGAAAAAAAGAGTAGTTTCTTGATGTGCCCGCTAACAATTTCCTTTGAGGCAAAATAGGAATCTGCAACGCCTCTCCCTCTTTTTACCCTTGTGATTTGACACCACTTTTTCGTGATCTGGATGCACGACCCCACTATGAACAAAAGAGAGATAAACACTGTCTTATACGTAGATGACATGTCTCTATTCAAACACTCCAAGACTGGCTTTAAGAGAGAATCAACCTTCCTATCACTTTACTTCCCCCAAAAGGGCTAGAGACCAAGTATTCTAGAATTAAAGTCATTATTTTTGTTCAATATCACACATGAAATTGGTTCATAATTAAAAACTCCATAAATCCATTTATCAATTATTTACAAACAGTTTAACTTAATATGGTCACTAGGAAATTGTTATTTCTTAAAGTTATACATCCTCTGGGTCCTTTACTGAAATAGGTTTGTAGCCAAGGCCAATGTTCAGTTACAGCTTCTCTAAAGTTTTCCCAGAATGAAATAATTGTGGAGGCGATCAGGGTGAAGAAATTTGACCTTCTGAGAGCTCATCTGTCTGTGTTCTAGAGCCACCAAATGTTACTTTTTGAGAAGAATCTTGCCCTGACTAAAGATGCTGCCACAGCCATCTCTGTGCAGAAGTGAGGTGGCTGTCTTATTCAACCCCTAAATTGTGATCCCAGCCAGTTTACAGTTAAACGATAAGGCCTGTGGCTCTATACAGTAAATAATTGCTGCTTTCCAGGCACATGTCAGAGAGTATAACCCCGCATTTACTGCTGGCCCATCGCTATCAAAATTTCCAGAGGGAAAAGCAATATTTACGAATGATTGTCCAAAGAACATGCAGGCTACCCCTTCTTCTCTCTTACTACTCAAAGTGTGATCCATAGACCAGAAGTGTCTGCATCACCTGAGAGATTGTTAGATTTGCACAAACTGGGGCCCTAACTCAGACTTAGTAAATCAGAATCTGCATTTTAACAAGATTCGTATGCACAGTAAAGTTTGAGAAGCACTACTCTAAACCACGCTCCTTGGGTCCATGGATCCCTGGATAGGCCTCAGGAAGACAGTGAATCCCTTGAGATTGTATTTAAGTGTTGTTCACGTGCATTTGTGCATTTTTTGAGGGGAGATTGCATGACCATCAGACTTTCAAAAGGGTTTGCTTCAAATATATTCACATACGGTTAAGATCCCTAAATGTTGATTTTCTAAAACATTTCTTTGGACTTGATCAAAACATCAGAGAGGTTGGTACCTTTACCATCTCTATTAGGTCTTTATTGCTGCATAAGAAATTACCCCAAATTTAGTGGTTTAAAATAACAAGCATTTATTCTCTCACAGTTTCTGTGGGTCAGGAATCTGGGAATGGCTTGGCTAGTGTGCTTTGGCTCAGGGTCTCTCATGAGGCTGCAGTCAAACTGTTGGCCAGGGCTGCAATCATCTGAAGACTCGACTGGGGCTGGAGAGTCCACTTCCAAGCTCCCTCACATAGCTGTTGGCAGGAGGCGCTAGTTCCTTACTGGCTGTTGGCAGGAGACCTCAGTCCCTCACTTAAGTGGGTCTCTCCAAAACCTGCCTGAGTGACTCTCAATCTCCTGAGTGTCCCCCAGAGTTAGTGAGCCAAGAGAGAGACAGAGTGAGGCAAGAAGCCACACTGCCTATCTCAGAGTCACACATCATCACTTCAGCCTTATCCTATTGTATCTCACAATGTTTTTGTGAGGATTAGATGACATAATGCATGTAAATAAATACCCTAGTTGAGTATTTCTCCAATGGTAAGTACTCAGTACATGTAACTATTGCACTGAAGGCTACTATAAGGAGCAGTCCTAAGAAGATCACTGTTATATATACTGTAAAGGTATTATTGAAGATCTTGTCCACTATGCTCCACAGTGATCTCTTCACGAAAAGCTGTGGAAAGATTTCTATTTGGTATCAGTGAAAGGAATAGATGATCCATCTCACGGACATTTTGAGTTAGATGATTATATCTTCCTATGTTAACCACTAGAAAGCACATAATCACATTCATGGCCTGACCTTAACAAGGGAATGGAGATCCTCTCAACAAGCATTTTGTGCTCTAATCTTGCTCTTAGCTTTATGTTACTTTCCTACCCTGTGTTCCATCTACTCTGGTTCCCTCACATATCTAAGATATGTTATTTTGTTTTTATATGTAGTTGTAAGCTGTTAAAACCTTTTTGGAGCCATACAAGACATAAAATAATCTTTCAAAGTTCACCAATAAGAAAGCAGACATTAGTTACAGGAAATTTGACCTAGCGCATTCTCTCCATAATATGGAGTCAAACATTTTTTAGTAATAGTCACATTCCTGCTATTTAATTCAGAGGATTCATCTTCCCTAAACTTTCTATAACTAAAGCATAGTCTTCAAAAGGTGCCTGCATACCCCTGGGGGTACTCTAAGACTTTTCAAGGGATAAAGTGGCTTGAATAGTTTTAGGACCATCAATTTCCAAATCCTCGAATTCCATAGGCATTCTTTTCTAAACTTGATCTGCCTGAGAACATGCCACAGTCAAGACATCATGCCTGTTCTACTTTTCCACCTCCCCTACCTTTCATAATTGCATTTTCTCACATTACAAAATACAGACAAGTCTCTCATTCATCCCAAAACTTACCATACTGTATTGCCCTGAGAATAAAAACCACAGAGTGAAAACATAGGGAGAAATCAAAGTATCTGTTAATAAAACCATCTTTAATCAAGATATATCAAAAACCCACAGTAGACCTTAGCATCTTCTCTGTCTTAAACCTGTATCTGTTAAGACTGAAGCGAGATGTTGGATATTTCTGTCAGGATGTTTCAATTTTAGATGTATGGTTGAGGGGACAGCAGAGGTCATGGCAGTTTTTTGCTCAACAACCTCATCTTTTCCCTTCTCTGCATATCATCAAAAATGCATTACCCCTGAAGATAGATCCTTCTGAGAGCAAAACAAAAGAGCCTTAGTAAGACAAGGTAGCAGTCTCTTATTTTATGCAGTAACAAACTCCTGGCTAAGCTCCATGATTTATCTCCATGATTACCAAGGAAGATGATAATTGGTGGGATACATACTAACTCATACATTTGATTTGCAAATGAAGTCATATTTCTTCTAATGGAAAGTTAGTGTGACTTGGCCCATTGGTTTGACAAAAGGGCTGGTTTGGCCAACTATTGTACATGCCCAACATTTTCCATAGATTGAATGAACTAAATGTAAAGCTCCAAGGATTAAAAAAAAAATAAGTAAATCACATAGAGAATAAAATAATACATTTGCAAAGGTGAATTGACATTAACAGTTTTTCAATTTTCCCAGTTCTTTCTGAGTACGTGGAGATGCCTCCAAGTAAACAGGCAAGAGTAAGCAATACTCATTTGGTAACTCTTAGTGAAGCCTCTTTGGGGGACTTCCCAGACATGAAAGAATGCTAATGACTAAGTAACAAATACTTTGCAAGTTAGGTGGTTTCTAATTCTGTGCTTTCAACAAAATTGAAAGAGCACATAATCGAGTTGTCAGTTGCAATATTTTTAGCACATAACTTGAAAGAAGTTTTAAAAATTGAGTAATATTGCTGCAATAAAACTTCTTCCATTCCCATTACTTATGGGAATAAAGATTTCTCAGAGCTTAAATCATTAAAATAAAAAAATAGAATAGAATTGATGCTGAAAATCCCATCTCTTTCTAGTGATAAGTAATGATAAGTAATAGTTATCCACAGATGCACGTAAAATGTGAGTAGTAAGAGTTGCCACATCATAGGATTGCCTCAAAAAGTAAATAAACTAACACAAAAAGGACTTAGACAATGTCTGGCACAAAATGAATGCCAATACTTGTGAACTATTATTATTGTCATTATTATTATCATTATTATCCCTGTACTTGGTATAGGGGTGACAATTATATGGATTACAGCTATTTTCACATCTCCAAAATGTTTTATGTTAATAATTACTTATCAAATCATAATATATGTATGTTGTTTTGGTAAATTGGTGCTGAAAATAATTGTAATGATACCTAATCCAGAAAAATATTTTTAGCATAGAGCACTACAATCACAGAAAATAAAAATACTTTAAGTTCAATTTTTTGTACATCGTTTTTTGTCAGAGAATTACGTTAGGATCAGCTATTGAAGATTTTCAAGCATTAAAATACATTATATTAGGAGAAAATCAGGCGAGGAAGTACAAGAGAAATGAGTCTGAGAAGAAAAGTTGACAATGTAAAATTCCTGTGATAAAGAAGAGTTTGTTCATTTACTTGTTTTAAAATGTAACCATTTTATTTTAAAATGTCAAACTTAGAGTATGCAGGAAATTACACACTTTGCAACTACTTAAACTTACAATGAAAATTTTTTGTAACCTAAAAAATGTATTGACTGGACTCCTATATCACGAAAGTACTATGAAGCACTGCCCTGGAACTCGGTCTTTGGTTTTCTACTCACTCTACCCCACCTTGGTTGTAGAGCTTATTCACACCCATTGTTCAGTTGGCCTCTTGATCATCAACTTTACTGTTAAAGGAGGACCCTCTGAGTGGACATCTCCACCTATGACCTTGCATTTTAGTTTCCATTTCCAAGTGTCTATGGAACATCTCCAGTCACTGTTGTACTAACAGCCTCAAACACAACTTGTTTAAACCAAACTTATTTGTTTTACAAATTCTTATTCTATATTTGTTAGTACTTTTATTTTAAGTTACAAAGAACCTAATACAAATGGAGTTAATTTTAAAAGGAAATTGGTTGGCTACAACTGGAGCTTTCAGTAAGAGGGACAGTTGGGACATGACCAGCTTCAGGGCTCTTTCAGGTCTTTGAAGCTCAGCCTCCCTCCCTTCTGGCAGCCTGACTCCCTTCTACTTTGCTTTCATCCGTCGCAGGCTCCATGTGATAGCAGATGGCTGCAGCAGCTCCAGATTAATCTCTGAGTGCTAACTCAACAGCAGTCAAGAGAATCTGCCTCTCTCCCAGAAACCTCAGCAAAACACTCCTAGTGTCTTATGGGCTCCTTTGGGGTCAGTCACCCTTCAGTTAACCAATCACTGGGGCCAAGGGAATGGAAGGCCTGGCCAGGATGGAATCACCTGAATCACCTGACTCCACATTCCAGGGCCCAGTGGAGTCCACTGCATGAGAGCTATGTGGACTGAGATTCTGAGAAGGGAAGATCCCCAAACAAAACAGGAGGCTGCATCTACAACAAGGGAGTTTAGATGCCAGCCCACAACTCGGTTGTCCACTCTATAGCCTCACTTCTACTTCAGCCTGATTCTCCATCTTGCTAATAGTATCACCACTTTTCTTGAGATTATGTCTGACTTTTCCTCTTGTTTGATCCCCATACTCATTTGGTCATCTGTATATGTTAGTGGCTGAGTGAAGACTGAGTGGCTGAGGTAAATCTCACCCCTAGCTCTAAAAATTTGGGCAAGTTTTCATTGCTGTTTGCCTTAGTCTCTTCACCTATAAAGTGTGGGTGGTAATAGGACCCTCTTCATAGGGTTGCTGTGAGAAGTAAATAAGCCAGTTCACATAAGACTCTTAGACAATGCCTGGCACATAAAAATTATTCTATGCATATTAGCTATTACTATTATTATTATTATTCCCCCTCCACTTGGCACAGAGGTTATAAAAATTAATAATGGGGACACTTTAGCACCTGCTTATCAGTTCCCGCCTGGTGCCACACTGCTTTTCCAGCTTTTTCTTCTGTTATGATCCAACATGGAGTTACTCTGCAAGGCTCCTGTCTGCTTTTCCTCACATTCCCTATATTTCTTATTTTCTGCTTCTCTGTTTTGTTCAGTCTATTCATTTTTCCTGAGATGTTCCTGTTTGTATGTCTGGGTTTACCGTGGTTTGGTGTTGGTGTTTATGTTTCTTTTGCTTTGTTATAGGTGCAGGCTAAAATAATTGCAGGATGGGTTGCAATTTTTGAAGCAATAAAGGGCAGTCTAGTTAAAGGCATACTTGTTCCTAGCCTGGCTTTTCATAATAGCCAATGCAACATCTTTTCTAGCAGCATAATTGGGATCTCGTTGAAGAAAAAGAGAGAGAGAGAAAGAATGCTACTGGTTAGCAATAAAATGTACACTTCATCATAAAAGCTGAGCAGACTGTGTTCTCAACTGTTTGGTGGCAAAGTGGAGTTTGATGGAATGAATCGGCATCCTGGGATAAAGAGACTAAGTAGCCCAGAATTGAAACACCCTAGACTCCCCACCACGAGGCCCAAACTTGTGTGCTAATAAGATTACTTACCTCTTCAACCTCGTCAAAGACAGGGACGTTTGATAACATTATGGAAAATTTGAGCATGTCCTTCTGACCAGCATCAAAAGACAAGAGTGTCCCAATGGTTCTGCGCCTGCCTGGTCACCATGAGGAAATGCCTTCATAGTCACCTCCCACGGGGAATGCCATATCAGCCCATCTGCACCCTATATTTGGTACAACCCAGATTCTATGACCTCAGTTATCATGGAAAAAGGATAACTTGGCACAACTCTTAGCCAAAACTGAGATTGGGCTTAAAAAAAAAAGTAATATATGTTTGTAATTCCATAGCCCTGTATCTGAAATCTAAAAATCTTTTAAAATTGAAATTTTTTCATAACTCACCAGTAAAATCTGACCCAACTTGGACTCATTTGGCGGCAAATCTTGACCCGAAATTAGGAGATCATTCATAATCTTTTTTCTACTTTGTACAAATATACATGTTTTGCTGAGAAATATTGGTGTGCTTGATTATGAGTTACTTTCCCAAACTCTACCAGAGGCTATACATAAAATATATTTATAAAATTAAGTATATACATATATATATATAGAGAGAGAGAATATAATACATACATATACATATATACGTATACATATATACGGCCTCTGGTAGAGTTTGGGAAAGTAACTCATAATCAAGCACTCCAATATTTCTCAGCAAAACATATGTGTGTGTGTATGTATAAATATAATTTTTCTAAAATTAACAACTTTAAAAAAAATTTTTTTGAATTCTGAAACACATCTGTCCCCAAGGGTTGCAGATATAGGATTATGAACCTGAACAGATATAAAAACGTCTATCGAATACAGTCTTCCTTTCACCACACATTTGACCCATTAGGTTAGGACTAGGGTTGAGGCTGGGTCTAGGACATTTTACATGAGTAATAATGGGCACCATACAATCAATTTCCATTTACCATTTCCTGCTGACTAGAAACTTTTTAGAATCTCCTTCACTTACAGTCTCAAAGAAATGCTGGTAAACTCGTTTGGCTTTTCTGGAGATAATACACATCCTAAAAGTTATCCTTTTTGTGCGCCTGCTTTCTGCTTTCATCACCCGAGACTTGTACTGTTGCCCCCAGAATCCCACCGGAGGCTTTCAAGGGGTCCTCGATACCACCGCTCCTTTAGAGACATCTCAGTGTCCTTTGTCCTCACAGATGTGGCAGGCTGGTTCCAACATTTGGATTTTGTTTCTCATCTTTGTTTCTCCAACTCAAGATTTCTAAAATCCTGTCCTTCTAATCTGTCATCAATACTTTTGTCATTCTCCTCTTTTCTATTTCCAGTTCTCTCTCTTTCTTTAATTGCCCCCGAAATAATAACTCACCTATTTTGGAAATAAAATTTTCATGCTTACCAAAATGCGTACAGAAATAAAATTAAGTATACTAGAATTTCATATAACAGGAATTTAGGGAAGGATTGCTAGCCTTACAAGTCTTTTTTTTTTTTTTTTTGTGAGGAAGATCAGCCCTGAGCTAATCCTCCTCTTTTTTTGCTGAGGAAGACTGGCCCTGGGCTAACATCCATGCCCATCTTCCTCCACTTTATGTGGGACGCCGCCACAGCATGGCCTGACAAGCAGTGCATCAGTGCGCGCCCAGGACCCAAACCCCAGCCACCAGCAGCGGAGCGCGTGCGCTTAATGGCTATGCCACTGGGCCGGCCCCACAAGTCTTTAAATATAGTTTCTAGCCATTACTTTTAGGCAGACAGCCCCTGATTCTGTATATGCAACACAATAACTTATGGGATAATGTGACTTTCCCCAAAAAGTGAGACTGATAATTTGTTTTCCTGGTTTATGAATGGCTTAAGCAACTCAAGCAGTTTCTCTCCTGCACACGCGCTCACGTGCAATTCAAGCTGTTGACCAATCTGGAATTAGTGTAATCATTCAGTCTGATCATCCTGAAGGGTTCTCTACACCACACTTTCAAGGAGGCATTGCTACAGAGTTGGGCATTTGCTGTGGTAGATGGTTCAGATCATCTACTCCCTTTTTTAGGTTTATACTTGTTAAAACTAGACATACACATCAAGCAAAATATCTTGAGCTCTGCGTATATGACAATAACTAGGGGTACAGGATTATTTTTCCACAAGACTCTCAGAGATGGTTTGTGGTCTGCACAAATTGTAAAAGCATGGCCCTAACAGAGGAAGATGTGAGACTTCCTAATCCCTGAGATAACTTGCAGGGCTTCTCTGTCATTCGTGCATAATTCTGGTCTCCAAGTGATGTCTCTGAAGTAACAATTGGTGTCTCCTTGCTGCTGCATTTTACGACTAGACTCAGCTCCAGCACTGACAGGATGATATGTAAGTGGTAAGAAGCAGTGGTTTATGTTCACCATAATGCATTCCTGTGGACTAAAAGTCAATAACCACTTGACATTCAGAAAACATCCTCATGCTGGCAAGTCCAATGCTTTGTCTTAGTTTGCTCAGGCTGCCATAACAAAATACCATAGCCTGTGAGGCTTAAACAAGAGAAATTTATTTTCTCACAGTTCTGGAGGCTGAGATCAGGGTGCCAGAATGGTCAGTTTCTGGTGAAGATCCTCTTCCTGGCTTGCAGACAGCCACCTTCTCCCTGTGTCCTCTCATGGCATCACACATGGCAAAGAGAAAGAGAGGGCAAGTTCTGGCATCTCTTCTTAAAGGGGCACTAAACCCATCATGAGGGCCTCACTCTGATGATCTCATCTAAATCTGATTACCTCCCAAGAGCCCCATCTCTAAATACCATGCCATTGGAGGTTAGGGCTTCAATATATTATTTGGGGGGACACACTTCAGTCCATAGCAGCTTCATAATACCTTTTCCGAATAAGCAATGAAATAGATATGCAGAGACTAAGCTTTGTGGGAAAAGCACCTAGAGGGAGTGATATAGGAATAGGGATACAGGTGCAAGGGCATTATCGTGAACTACACACACACACGCATATGATACCGGCTCAACACAAGGTTGACTTGAGGGAAGCTATTGTAGAAAAGAAACCCTATTGTAACTTTGAATGATCTCTGACTAACTAACCCAGCTGGATATGCACCCTCCAGGAACTCTAACTGCTCTGTAGATTTTACGACCCCTGCTTGTGCACGTACCTCCCAGCTGCAATAAGATCATGACTTTGTTCTTTTGAGTTCCTTAGGAGTGTGATGACCCCCGAACAGAGAGTCTATGCTGCTAGCCATTATCAGTGAAAACTGAAAGCTCTGGTGTGGCACTTCCAGTCTGTAACACCAGAAGGTCAACGTTCCTAACCCTCTCCCCTGTAACCCACTGGCTTATATAACTGCTGTAAGATTTTGTGCCCCCTTAACATCGTTCTTTGAGACAGTAGTCGGGCATCTTCCCCCTTGCTAGCAAGCTGTAATAAACTGTCCTTTCTGTGCCACCATCTTGCCTCTTGACGATTGGCTTTTGTCTCACGGCAAGCAGATCACGCCCTTTGTGCAGTATCACACACACACACACACACACACACACACACACACACACGGTTTCACAACATGGCTTCAAAGACATTCTCCCAAACTGCAGTGGTTGGTTGGTCCTTAACATAAGCAACAATGCACTTTCCAGTTTGTTGATTTTATTAGGGAAATTTACATTTCATGATAATTTTTTGGTGTTTTTTGACAATTCCACCTGAAAACTAGCCAGACAAGCAAAAGTTAGAAGTAATTCTCCCCCAGTCCTTTTGCCTGCGGAAGTGAAGTCACCTCATATATCCACATCCCAAACTGAGCCTTCACAAAGATCACTTCTTTGCTCATTACTGGATTGAACCAGTTATAGGGAAAAGGAGTTGTTGTCATTTACTGTTAGCTCTTAATTCTTTTCAGTTCCTGTACATTTCCACGCTTCAGTGATTGGGTTTAGCCTGGAGGGAATTCCAGAAATAAAGATTATCCTTTTGAAGACCTATTCCTTCCTTGCCTGGTTTTTGTGTTTTTGGTTTGTTTTAATTTCACTAATAACTAGTATGTCTCCACTGCCCACCCAAGACCTGTCTCCTCCTTAAATCTTATTTCATTCCACTCTGAATTTTTCCTTTCTCTGGCATGTATTGTATGGGCTGTTCAATAACTTCCTCAAGAGTTCTCTAAGGGGGTCACACATAACATTCAATAAATATTTGATTGATTCATTGATATTCTTTATAAATAGCTCTAGCCTATTATGTATCTGTTATGTACAGTTTTAAAAAGAGAGAGGGAGCAAGAGAAAGAGCAAGTTGTGTGTAATTGGACTTCTTCCTGGAAGCTTCTTTATTGATTATACGACCCAGAGCATCTCATCTGATCGATAGGGCCACCTGGCAGAAAGCAGCACACCAGACACACCCACTCTTGGAGGCCCAAGTTTATCTGGAGAGTTTATCAACGTGATCCCTCTCCCAACTCAGAGTTCTGTTTGGAGAGGTACAGACTTCCTTTCAAGGGACCACTTGCTAACATCTAACTACTGTTTTATTTCCAACGTTCTCTTCCCCTCCTAGTGCAGGATGAGATTTTTTGTTATTGTTTTTAACTTGCTGTCAGGTAGAAACAAAGGGAGGTAGGGCCAAGTGGAACTCACTTATCAAGCTTTTTTTCCAATCTTTCTGCTTCATACTTGGTCCTGGAGATTTGAACTTAAAATGCAAGCAAACAAACAAAAACAGGAAGTTGCTGCCTTGGTTGTCTGCTTCTATTGTCCTTGGGGCAACAGTGACCTAACAGCCAGCAATGCTACTGGGGAAGGGTTAGAGGAACAAAAGAAAATGGAGGGGACCACATCCAGTAGTACTCTGAAACATCATCCAGTTGCAGATTATGGCAATTTGGTTCAATGTCAAAAGTAGTGTAACAATTATTGAAGGACTTATTAAACTAACACTTTTGAGAAACACGATTTAGTAATAAATTTAAAAAAATATTTTTAAATGAATCATAAAATTAAATTTGCCCTAGATTCCTTCAGCGTTCCCCAATTCTTCGCTCAAGTGACAACTTACCCTATCAACAACTTTTTTCCTATGAAAATCCATTTACAATTTATATCTGTAAAGTGAAATTTTGATATTTGATTGCTGTGAAAAGCAGCGGCTTGCTTCAGCAAAGGTGACATTTTACCCCTAATCAAGTAAGAGAATAGCTGTGCAAGGAACTGTCATCTTGGTGTTAAAAAACGGAGACTGTGCATCCCTGAAAAAGAATGTATTCACAAGTCATTGATCTCAGGGGAGGTTCAGAGGAGGAAGTTAATATATCTTTTTTTCTAAATTCTCTATCACCATAATACTGTGAATTAATTGTAAATAATGCAAAGGTTTGTATGAGTAAAAATTATCTATATACGAAGAGCTATAGGAAAGTAAATTTAGCTGCTGAAGATATACGTTATAAGGCTTTTTATTTTTTTATTTTTTTTTTTTTGGTGAGGGAGATCAGCCCTGAGCTAACATCCATGCTAATCCTCCTCTTTTTGCTGAGGAAGACCGGCTCTGAGCTAACATCTATTGCCAATCCTCCTTTTTTTTTTGTGCTTCCCCAAAGCCCCAGTAGGTAGTTGTATGTCATCGTTGCACATCCTTCTAGTTGCTGTATGTGGGACACGGTCTCAGCATGGCCGGAAAAGCCATGCGTCAGTGCGCGCCGAGGATCCAAACTCGGGCCACCAGTAGCGGAGCGCGTGCACTTAACTGCTAAGCCATGGGGCTGGCCCTATAAGGCTTTTTATTAAGAAGTTGCTATTACATTCTTCTCCGAATATTTTCCATGTCCTTATTACTGCTATTTAACTATGTTACAAGAGGAATTTATTACATTCATTGCATTCCCATTAATCTTTTTGAAAATAAATATTATATTGCTTTTCATTTTGTCATTTCTCAGCTATTGTTTTTCCACTTCGCAATGATTTTTACCATAAGGCTAAAATCAATAGACATTTAAGAAGTAATACACATAGGTTTATCATCAATCAAACACTCCAAGGACCTAACACAGCACTTACTAAAATTGAGTTTGAATTTGTCCTTGCTATTGTATTTTGTGAAATCTCTTTCAGAGGCTCTGGTTTGTTTTGCTGAGAAAATACTGTGATTCTCAATACTAATCGACAAAAGATTTAAAGAAATATAATTTGCAAAAAATTATCTACTGCACATAGATGAAATGTGAAAATTTGGAACCCTTTTCTTCCACACTCACTCTGCCTCTGATAATACAGCAGGATATTTTGAGATTACTTTGAATTTGCGTAATTTTTACATAGAAAATCTGCACTTAAAAAAGGGATTGGAGGTGGAGCGTTTGCTTTCCAGGAAGGCAAAACCAAACGATTATCTTTGGGAAAAGCTGCATGAAACACGAAGCTGCCTTTGGTTATCTGGTTGTACTACCTGCCCCCAAGTCAAGAAACTAAAATGAGACACGTCAAAAACTTAAAGGTTGAATTATTAAAGTGATTGTAGCACTTAAGTTAGAGTATGACACTAATTAATATTCATAGAAAGGAAAACATATAGTTAAAATTAAGGAAAGTAGAAAATATGGGTATAGATGGGCCCACATATCAAAAGAATCTAGCTAGCAATTAGACATCCTGAAAATGAAAATGAGACAGCTCTAGGTATAGAAAATACAGAGATGACAGAAACGAGCTTCTCTGCTGGGACCTCAGACTTTTCATACATCAGTTTTCTTATATAATCCTCCTTAATATGGGTACCTATCCCTTACCGTAGCCCATCATAGTCCAATCTTTGGGTTCTGGAACCCACCTGCAGGTTTCTCCACCTGCCAGGAGGAATTTCATGGTTGAATGTTTACCAAAGAATAACTCTTACTTATATCAACATGGCACAGCATCAACAGTGCTAGAAGCACTCTCCTTCGATTTAAAGAAACTTGCAACAATTATTTTTATACATTATCCTCACTAAATTGAACTCAGTATTGTTTAAAATGGCAATTTGCATGTATATGCATGTATAAGGTTATAAAGGAAACTTTTCAGGGGATGTTTTGATAGTAGAGTAAAGGAAAAGAAAGAAAGAGAGTAAACACTTTGGTCAGAATAAAATTAACAATTAGAAATAAATCTCTGCAAGAAATTGGGAATTCTGTAAGACTAACCATAAACACTCTGGGCTCACGAATCCTTCTGTGGTCATTCCGACCTCTCCATAAAAGCTCTCAGAAAGCTATCTTTCCCCCTTCTTCTGCCTTATAATTTACAAATTAAAGTCAGAGATATTTTGTTGAAAAGGACCAACAAACCAAAAATGGATAAGACCCATTTCAAATTTGTGGCTTATGAAAAGTCGGGGCCTCTAGTCAGGGCCAGCGACTTCTTGACTTCTCGATGTTATTTTATTGACTTTCTCGATAATGTTATTTTTGCAGAATATGATACAACTTGAATATATGATAATCTACAAAATGTTAGAAGCAAAACTGGGACAACAATCATCAATCCAAATTTTAGTTAGTATTCCTTTAGAATAAGGTGATTTTTCAGAACCTTAAATGCCTGCAACTGAAAACAGCTCTTATGAATAAGAATAAGGTAGATTCTTACCAGATCAATACCTTGTTTTCAAGAGGCCAGGTTCTCATTCTATGTAACTATGTATGGAAATCAGATTACGCAGGAAGGCAATCTTGCCCAGAGGGAGATGGTTAGGGTGAACTTTTTGATACTCCTAGGGAAATTGAAATTCTAAATCCAGCTATGTTGATGGAATTCAACACACTCTAATGGGCAAACATACCATTGTAGTAAGTTTTATTTTAGTAAAGGGAAACAAAGCACAAATAATATGAGTGAAAGGCTTGCTTGGCCTCTGAGTATATGCCAGTAAACAAATGTGGGTCAAAGATCTCTCATCTATTTGATGTAGCATCCTTTAACCACCTCCAGCAGCAATTGATTTTGATAAATTATTATCTGAGCCAAATTACTGTTATTTTATTCTAACATCTACCTTAATGTGTCCATTTTAAAGTTTCAAGTTGTTTTCCTAGTTAAACTAAAATTAACCAGTTTAAAGACTGTCTTCCTTCCTTTCACGACATTAGCACTTGTATTAGTTGCCTATGACTGCTGTAATAAATTATCACAAACTTAGTGGCTTAAAAGAATACAAATTCATTATCTTACAGTTCTGGAGTTCAGAAGTCCTGAATGGGTCTTACTGTGCTGTAATCAAGGTTTTGGCAGAGCTGCATTCCTTCTGGAGACTCTAGGAGAGAATCCATTTTCTTGCCTTCTCCAGTTTCTAGATGCTGCTGCATTACATGCCTGGTAGCCCCCTTTTATCTTCAAAGCCAGCAAGGATGATCAAGTCTTTCTTACATCAAATCATTCTGACCTCCTCTTCTGCCTCAATCTTCCACATTTAGAGGACACTTGTGTTTATATTGGGCCCACTCTGAGACTAATCACTTTATCTTAAAGCTAGATTAGCAACTAATTCCATGTGCAACCCTAATTCTCCCTTACCATGTAACCTGACATAGTCACAGTTTCGGGGGATTAGGACAGAGATGTCTGTAGGTGACGTTATTCTGCCTATCGCAGTGCTCCAATATTTATTATAATTAATCATATCCTCACAGACTCATTTTTAGACTAGAATATATTTCAAATTCGAAAGATCTTTGTAGGTCATACTCTGTTATGGGTTGGATTGTCTTCCCCAAAAAGATATGTTGAAGTCCTAACCCCTGGTACCTGTGAATGTGACCTTATTTGGAAATAGGGTCTTTGCAGATGTAATTGAGTAAAGATGACGTCATTAGGGTGGCCCATAATCCAATATGACTGGTGTCCTTAAAAGAGGAGGAAAATGCCATGTGACACATAGATACATAGACAAAACTCCACATAGACACACAGGGAGAACGCCATGTGATGACAGAGGGAAAGATTGTAGTGATGCAGCTGCAAACTAAGGATATCAAGGCCTGACAACCACCACCACCAGAAGCTAGGAAGAGGCAAGGAAGGATTCTCCCCTACAGGTTTCAGAGCGGGCATGGCCCTGCCAGCAACTTGATTTTGGACTTTTAGCCTCCAGAACTGTGAGATGATAAATTTCTGTTGTTTTAAGCCATACAGTTTGTGCAGCTTTGTTACAGTAGCCCTAAGAAAGTACAGTAATGCATACTCTCTATTCGTATCACCCTCATTGACCTCATATGGATACTTTCTAGTCTATCGGTGTCTTTCTCCCAATGCGCTCCAAAGTACACAAAGCTTTACACAAAATGGAGTTTTAACAAAGATGAATTGAGATGACTTCCTGCATTTCTTCAAAGTTCCCTTGTTTAGACATGTTCAAGTATTTCCTTCACTTTTTGGCAAAATTTTCCATTGCATTGTGAGGTCTTGTAACTTCCAACAAAGCCTTTATCATTCCCTGCAGACTAAGTAAATTATAAATTTTTCACTTCACTCTTAATATCAGTACTGTTTTTAGCAACCTCACAAAAGAAATTTTCAGATCTTTCTATATTTATTGAAGAAGTCTATGCAATGCACAGTTGCAAGAACGATGAGAAAATATAAAGACGATAAAACACTATTCATGCTTTAATGATCTTATTTTCTGATATGTTAAATATCTTTGGAGCATCTTACCCTCCATGGACTTTCTCTGAGAACTGCCCAGCACACATAGGGTGGGCCCTGGTAGCTGGGTGTGTCTGAGATGACCTGCCTGGCTGCTGTAACTGATTGGATTGGAATGAACACTGACCTGATTCTTTTTCTTGGAAGGTTGGAATTGGGATGCAGTGTCATTTGATCTGTGTGCGAAACTAAGTAAGTGGAAATAACAAGGCATAATCTGAAAGGTGTGTTGCTTCTGGGTACAAGGAGAAACAGAGAAAGCCAATGTGCAGGGGCAGAAAATGAAGCTGATGTGCAGAAAGAAGTGGAGCCCATGTGGCCCCAAAAAGAGAGTGACTGACAGAGTGCCTTTTGTGGTTCCTGAGAGCTTTCTAGTCCCTGGCTAGCCCACACCTGTGAGTTAATAATTTCCCTCCTTTTAATTTAAGTTACTGTGAAGAGTGTAGGTCATTTGTAACTAACAGAATGTTGACTAAGACAGGGAAATTAAGTAAATAGCTGAAAGACAAACCAGAAAGTAAGAAACATCTTAGATAAACGATATGTGTATTGAGAACAGTTCAGCATGCATGACTGAAAAATGAGTTTCTGAAGGTCAGTAAGTGGGATTTAGAGCTGGAAAGGTAGGTTAGAGCGGCACCATTTGGTAGACATTATGATACCACTGACAGTTTTGAATAGCAAAGTGACATGATAATAATAACTTAAGATTTATTCAGTGCTAATTAAGTGCCAGGGATGAACATTTTATGTGCATATTTTCATTCAATCGCAACAACAATAGGTTGTGGGAATTATTATTATCCACGATCCAAATAAGGAAATAGGGAATGAGAGAAAAAATGGTTTAACCAACCCCCCACACTAAGCTCACTCCAGATTTGGAATTCAACTCTTCCAGATTGTGTTGCCTTAAAATCAGAGTTGTACTTTAGAAGGACAGCTCTAGCTGGAAATCCTTAGCACAAAATAGAAGAAGAGTGCCAGCCCGGTTGCTTAGTGGTTAAGTGCCCGCGCTCCACTACTGGCGGCCCCGGTTCGGATCCAGGGCACGCACTGATGCACCGCTTCTCCAGCCATGCTGAGGCGGAGTTCCACATACAGCAACTAGAAGGATGTGCAGCTATGACATACAACTATCTACTGGGGCTTTGGGGAAAAAAAGGAGGTGGATTGGCAATAGATGTTAGCTCAGAGCCGGTCTTCCCCAGCAAAAAGAGGAGGATTAGCAAGGATGTTAGCTCAGGGCTGATCTCCCTCACACACACAAAAAAAAAATAGAAGAAGAGGCAGAAGGTAAAGAGACAAATCAGGAAACCTCTCCCTAGGAGAAATTTATGACAGCCACTGGGGGGTGACATTGGGAATGGAGAAGTGATACAAAGATTTCTTCGGCAAGTCTAAACAGCTGATGGCATGTAAAGGAAAAGGAAAGCAAAAAGTCAAAGCTGAACTCAAGGTCTGGAACCTAAAACTTGGAAGGACAGTAATGCCCTGAACAGAAACAGGAAAGCAAGAGAAAGCTTAGCCCAGGTGAGAGTAAGGATGAGAGGAGAACTTCATTAGCTCATTTTGGGATTAAGATGCCGACAAAACATCTAGGTGGAGCTGTCCTACAGCTGTGTGATGCTGAAGCTCAGGGAAGAGTTCAGATTGGAGATATTGATTTGGGAGTCATGTTCATAAAAATAAAAATTAAAGCCATGAAAATGGATGAGATTGCCAAAGTAGAAGATGCAATGAGAAGGTTGATGAGAGGAACTTAGAAAAACATTGAGTGGCCTGAAAGAGTTTCTAGTGAGATCAAAGACCCAATATAATCAAACCACATTAGATCACTGGAGGCAAAAACAAGGAAAATAATCACTCAATATCTTGAGCAACTAAGACACAAGTTCAGGTATTAAGGATCTTAGAACATATGCCCAAAAAATAGAAACTTAACAGTGGTAAAGCTGTCACAAGGAAGTTATTTTCTAAAATAATTGTACGGAAAATGGTTTTATAAGATCAGAGGTGGAAGTGAGGAGCGTGGGCTTCAGATCACGAAGATCTCCATCGCAGATTTTCTGGGCATCCGGCGCTACACACTTCACGGCACCTGTGTTACCCTGCAGTCATCTTTAACAGAATGGGATGCTTCACTTTTGCTTTGAAGGGAAAGCATTCGGAGTAACTGTGAAAATTGTTAGTGCAAAACACTTATACAGAAAAGTAATGGTGATCAGTCACCTTCTTAAAAATAGTCTTTGGCTTCTCATATTAAATAGCTCCAGTATATGAAAGATGCAAAATACTCTAAAAGATTGAGTTTGTCATAAAACTAGTTTTGGTGGTTATAGCCTTATAACCTCAAATAAATATGCACAGAGCAGTCTCTAATAATTCTGTGAGGAGCAGTACATACTGATCATTTGGAAGTTAAAAAATAACGTTTTTACTTTAATCTTGAAAGTTCGTTTGAATCACATTTGGTTTGTTTTTAAGTTCTGGTTTTATGCGTTTGACAGGAAACCCAAGCAAAGAGAAAACATAAATTTCTCATGGTTCCTCCTTTCAGCTTTACACCCTGGCTGTGTTGTGCCAGTCAGTGCTGGGTGCGAAATGATTCTTGCTTTCTAAATGATGCACCAAAGCTGCAGACAGTTGAGTGTTTGTAAGTGTTCTGTTACTTTCTACACTTGAAATAGGGCAGAGCACCAAAGAAGGAAACCCTACAGTGGAATGGAAATGACAGCAAGACTCGGACATCCTGGGCAAAGGTAAAGGAAGTTACCTCCTTGTTTCACTGCATATTTCATGCATAAAATAAGTATCTCTTACTAGGAATCAAGCCAGTTACCTATTGTCACTAACTCAAAAGGGGAATAATATACCAGAAAGCCATTCTATTGGCAGAAATATTAAATAACGAAGAAAAATTAGCTCCATCTTACTATTCCTCTATTGACTTAAGAGTATAAGTTATCCCTTTAAGAGTATATTTTAACATCTAAATTAATAAACAATTTTAAGCACAGTATATTCATGGAACTTCTTAGAGTTCCATGAATTAGAGTTATACAGAGCTAAAAATTGCTTAAAATAGTTTGATTTTAATTTATTATATTCTTCATAAATTAATAGGAGCAATAAACAAGTCAAAAGGTGCTGCTTAATTTGATCCAAAATTTAAGAAATGCTCATCAAAATGAGATTATTTTTAAACTATGAAATTGCTTTAAAAGTTTGACAAAACACAGTTCAACTCAGGATTTCTGGAAAACAGGCTCTTTTCTACACTGTTGATGGGACTCTAAGTTGGTCCAACATTTTGGGAGGGCAATTGGGCAACATCTGACTAAACTAAATCACACATTGCTCTTAATCCAACAATGCCTTGTGGGGCAGTTTATCCCATGGTTATTTGCTTGCTTAAATAATCAGATATATGCACAAGGAAGGTCATTGCAGCATTTTTATAGCAAAAAAAAAAAAAAAAAAGGAAATAAACTAATTGCTTGTCAGTGAAATACTTAATTTAATTACCTTCATTTATACCGTGGAATACCATATGGCCATTAAAAATAATGCTGATATAGAAAGATTTTTAAATGAATTACTAAGGGAAAAAGCAAAATGGAAAACTGTCCAAAAGAGCAGTGTGAATCAATTTGTTTAAGAAAGTGGAGTGGTGACATACATGCAAATGCTTATATATGCAGAAGAAAATTCTTCAGGATTAACATGGTATTACTGAGTCTACTGACAGGGTGCAACTAGAGGTCAGGAATGGAGGAAGACTTTTATTTTTTATTTTATGCCTTTCTTTACTGCCTGAAATTTTTACCCAAACACGAATTATGTTTATAATTTTAAAATTAATGGCACCTAATTACCAATTATAGGAACTATTGGACTTATGGATATTTGGAATTTACAAATCAAATTTTAAATTATCTTTCTTCTCTCTCCACAAACCCTTACTCATATAAAAAGAAAAATGCATTTTATCAGAGCAGATAAATACAGGGAAAGTTTTGAACTCTCTTCATCCTATCCTTTCACAATTCTTCTGATAGAGCTGTAAAGAAGTAGTCAAGTTCTTGTCTTCAACAAGCAGCCTCACTAGAGAATCCATGAGGAAGGGGTTGAAAAATGCACATTTATTGAGAACACACCTACTATGTTGCCTAGCATTGAACCAGGGGCTTAGAATCCAAATGATTCACAAAACAAAGACTTCGAATAATTAAGATGATTAGAACAAATTATGAAGAGTTGGCTATAACTTTTTAAAAAGTAGTTTGTGCCCACTGGTGGGTGGAGCAAGAAGGATGTTTAGCCATTTTTTACAAAATTGATGCAAGGGCCATGAGTTGGAGGGAAGGCAAGATTAGACAACTACAGGTCTAAAACAGTGTGATCTGAAGGATCCTGAAGTGATGGTTAGAAATGCAGGTTTCCAGGGCCCAACCCCAGGCTACAGAATCAGACTTTCTAGAGGTGTGGCCTGAGAATCTGCATTTAAGTCGAATTGTCCAAGAGATCTTAACACACACTAAAGTTTGAGAGGCTCTACTCTAAGATAATTCAGATCCTGAAGAACAAGTCCTATCTGGACTCAGAGATAATCTCCTTATAGTTATTTTCTCCTTAGATTTCTAGGAAGGTAGTAAGGGCCCATACTAAGCAATGCACTAGATGTTAGTGGGTAAACTCAAGGTGAAGAAATTGAGAAAAGATTCAGTCATGTTAAGTAAACAATTGGATGGAAAATTTAAAATCTCTCAAGAAGACAACAAAAAATCAATATGTAACAAAGTGTAAGAACAAAGACAAAATTAAATTAGCCCTAAAGCACAGATTAAGTTTGTGAGAAAGCTAGAGCACACATTTTTGCAGTTCATCTGTTACAGTGTAATAACTGAGCATATATCTTGTCTTCTTTTGATTTTACTTGTTATAACTTTTGATTATAGATAATTTTATTGATAAAACATAGATTCCCAAAATATTTGAAAGACAGCTGTAAATAAGCTCCTAAAGTTTGGAGACAGTGTGATCTCCCTATAGAGTCTAGGATATTTTAGATAATAATGAGCATAAGTATAAGTCCATATCTATGATTGCCAAACATAAACTGAATTGAATTTAGTGTAATGGGCATTTATTGACTACTTATTACACGTATTACCTTGCAATGTACCAAAGGGTATTAGAGAAAGGAGGCTGGATAGAAGACTCAGTCTCTTGGGCCGGCCCCATGGCTTAGCGGTTGGGTGTGTGCGCTCCGCTGCTGGCAGCCCGGGTTCGGATCCCGGGCGCACACCGACGCACCACTTCTCCGGCCATGCTGAGGCCGCGTCCCACATACAGCAACTAGAAGGATGTGCAGCTATGACACGCTATCTACTGGGGCTTTGGGGAAAAAAATAAATAAATAAATAAAATTATAAAAAAAAAGAAGACTCAGTCTCTCCCCTCAAAGGGCTTACAGGCTCATGAGCGAGGCTCATCTATAGACTAACTGTAACAAAAGGCAAGACGACAGATTCCAAATCAAAACAGAGTAAGTAGTGAATCCAAGCTACAGGAGTTTTAAAGAGTGGTTATTTCTGTATGGGAAGTGGGGCTTAGGGAAACTAGAACAAACCAGTCAAATCTACTCTGGCGACAGATCTTTTACCCAGCCTTCACTCCTCCCAAGCTGACAAAGGAAGACTTCACAGAAGAGCCCTGGGTAGAGAGGAACTCAGGAGGGTGAGGATGTGGGAAGAGGAACAGTGAGTATGAGAACATTTCTGTAAAGGTGTGATAGAGGATAAGTGCTTGATGACATTGATCCTGGTCCAGTTTATGAAGAGAATACTAAATACTCAAATAGATATTAATGTAATTATTATTGTTCTCATTATTATATTGAAGAATACATCTATAAGTATAATGGAATTCAGCAAAACTCCTAAGAAGTTGATGTCCTAAAACGGGAAGAGAGATCTATGCATTTCCAAGTTTGTCACACTTTGACAGTCTTATTTTTAAAAATCCAGATGCCACAAAAGTGATATTCTCTGATGGACTTCCAATGAGGTAAATGAGATACAGCAATTAAAACTTAGAAATATAAGAAAAGAACGGCATTTTCTATATTTCTTTCTTTGCTTCTTTGGAGAGATGCTGTGAACCAACTCAAGGATTCTCTGTAGAGATAGATATACCAATTATGCTTCCAAGATTTTATTTTGCTTTATTTCATGATTATTTTCACCTTGGCTAATTTATGTTTGAATAATTGAGGCTCTGTTAAAAGCATTTTCCTTAAAATGTTATTACTCTTTTTCATTCACACTTGCCTTTTTCTTATATGGCAAGAAAAAAATATCCAAATAAGCAATATTATTATATATTATATAATATATCTATATATATTATATAATATATCCCTCCTCATTGAATTACTTGTTCGTTTAAATATATATGCTATCTTCTTTCTGGGAAGAACTCAAGGACTAAAATTAATCCTTTTAATTGTGGATCCAACCTTTCCAGTGCCTTTGGCATCATTTCTATATGTGGCACGGCACCTGCCTCACGTTTTCAACATTTTTTTTTTTGACTCCCTTAGCTGTTCTTCTCAAGGAAAATGTCTTCCTTAGAAAATTGTGGTGTATTTTTAACCGATTCCATAGAGCTTCAACCCATGCTCCCTCTTTGCGTCTGTGGGCACAGCACTGTTTCCCAGACTCGGAGACTTTCTACTGAGCTGGACCCCAGACAGACTCCAGCCCTCATCTCCGAGATTCAGGAGGCGGCCTGTCTGGGGCCGGCCGCCCAGCCCTTTGGAAGAGAGCAGGTTGAGCCTGCGAGAACAGGCAGCAGTGCCCGCGTCGCGGCCTCCGCAGGACAGACTCGAGCATCCTTGCCCGGTCGGTTACAGGAGGCCCGGCGCCCCGCTGCGCCCTGGAGAGGCTCCAGCATCTCTCGGCCTGGAGGCCCGGGGCGTCCGCTGCTCCCGGGCCAGGAGCCACAGTCGCTCTGGGGGCTTGATCCGCAGCGCTGGGTGGAAAAGCCACGGCGGCAAATGCCGGGGCTGCGGCTGCTGGGCCTGGGTTCGCTAGCGTGCGCGCGGCGGCGGCCCCGGGACCGAGGACGCGAGCACCCGCGCGGCTGCCGGGCGAGCGAGCGCCGGGCTGCGGCCGGGGGAGCCCAGAGGGGCGTCGGCCAAGTGGGGATCTGCAGACACGGTTAGCAGAGCAGAGCGGAGCCAGCCTCCGCCCGCTTCCAGCCCTACGGACCTTCTTGGTGGCCAGGGCCTAGGGAGAGAGCCCGAGAAGGGAGAAACAGCCGCTCGAGGGCGGCGCGCGCTCTCCTCCACCTCCCGGCCTCGCGCCGTCTCCCCGCGTGCTGGGGCCGGGGCCCGGGGTCGGAAGGACATGCTCGGCCTCAGCCCTAAATGATTTTGTCGCCTGCAAACGCCACTCTCGCTGCCTCCCTGGCGCGGGTCCCTGGCTCTGCTAGCGGGCACAACCCGGCTCCCTTCCTGCCCCTAGGCCCTGCTGTTTCAAGAATTCTAGGGACAAAATGTGCACCAGCGTAATGAGAGCCGGGGCGTCCCGGGGAACTCGTGAAGCAGACAGGCACGCGCGGCACGGATGCAGACACGTCTGCCTCCTCCCCTAGGGTCTCCCCAGCTTTATTGATCGCAGGGGTGGGTTAGAGGTCTATTTCAGTCTCCCAGAGTCTCTTGGGACTGAAGGTCCATATGATTATATCATGTGCATAGCAGTCACGCTGTGTCCAAAATGGGCACAGGCACTCGCTGCGCAGACACTGAGTTCCCCAGAGACGCAGTCTCTTGGGCCTGGGGCTTATTCTTGTTTTCTCAATGGACCGGGCCTCCGAATCCCCCCAGGAACGTCTCAGTAAGTAGGTGTATGTGTGCGCGTGTGTATGTGTGTCATGATTCCCACGAACTGACAGTTTGGTATTAAAAAAAAAATGGACTTAGTACAATAAGTCATATGTACTTGTTGATACACCTTTTCTGTGGACAAGAATGAGATTTCTGAGATCTCCAAGACCAGGTCGATCTGTCAAGGGGATAGTATTTCCAATGCTTCTCATTGAATTAAAAACCTGCGCTATTGTAGAGATTCGGTGGACATTCTATTCAGCACCTTAGTCAGACTACTGTGGTGTTCTGAGTCGAATCTACATGCATTTTCATAATAGGACACTTGTCATATTGTATGTATTGCCACTGCAGGTCACTCTTGCACAAAACTGGAAGCTCCCTCAAGGCAGGGATAGTTTTTATTCATCTTTGATTTGCCCAAATCAAGCAGTGCCTGCCCATAAGTACTCAATAAATGATTATGAAATAATAACCCCACTCATTTCTGTAGGATCTAAAACAGAGGAATGAATGAAGAGGGAGGTAGGGCTCAAAGATACCTAATGAAAGTGAAGGACTTAGTTGTCCATGCAGAGGGACATTTGCAAGACAGTAATAGTGCTCAGAATCAGTTTGCTATTCAAGTCTCCTTGGTTTTAGGGCTATCATGGCCAGTAGGTGGGAATGACCTATATTCTCAGGCTATTTTTTTTTAAATCAATATTTGAATATGTTTCTCTTTGGATATGTTTTCCTTTCTTTTAATTAGATGTGATGTGGTGTAAGCTATTATACTTGAAGTAAAAAATGTGCCTTGCTAACCTTCGATACAGTATCTGTCCTTGGATTTACTGGTACTTTTGGCTTATCTTGTATTTCTCACTCTTTATATTTTCAGTGGCATCCTAAAATAACATAAATTGGAGAAATCTGGTTTGGATATCTAAAATACCTTACTTGGGAACATGAGCTGCAAATATGAAAATCCATTAGCTGCCTTAATTGTTGCTTTTTCAGCTCTCAGTGATACTTTTATATCCTTGCTCCTTAGCCTTTGAATGTACCCCCCTTCCATGAGTAAATATTTAAAGAAGCTGTCTTGTTAATATGTAATATCAGTACACATATGTTGCACTAATATTTTAGCTGATACTGTTTTTCATAAGGGGTTCAGTTGTGCCCACTCACCTTACAAAATGGCACTTAAAAAACATCACCACCACTGATGCATTACAAAACATTCATTCTGGACAACATACTATCTAGAACACTTTCTATTAATGCTAGAAATCTCTTGAAGAGGAAGCTGCACACAATAGGAATTCTTTTTATTTTAAATGTACTAGAAAAATATACTTCACTTGGAATATGATAGTAAAAAGACTAGGTACCTCATCAACATCATTGTTTCTGAATTTCTGTAGACCCTTCAGTTGTAAGCAGGTTTCTTGTCTAATTTTCTACTGGTAACAAAATATTCATTTACTCTGAACTTCAGGGTTAAGCACTTGAATTTTTGTAGTACCTCTTCTGTTTTGTTCAAGTGCCAAATATTCATTCCTTCCAGGTTGTAAATAAAATATGGTTCAGAATGCCATCTCTATTGCAGCACTAGGAAAAATGGTGCTGAATTTATAATAAATTCTTGATAACGCTGTCTTTTTATTTTAGCATCCATTTCCCCTCCTCCGTTGTGATTTTTAATGGAGTCCTTAATGCTGATTTTTTTTTTCTTGACCTACTTTCTTTTTAAGAGCTTTCATATATAGTGTGTTTTCAGTGATGGTGATTTCTGTAGTGTGTAGGACCAAGAGTCTTAAACTGCGGTGAAACAGATTAGTTGGCTATCACTTATTCTGGAAATGTTTTCGTGGTTTAAAAGTTATCTGGTTACAACGTCCACAATTTCAGTCTGAAATCTTTTAAGCTATGCTTTTCATGAGTTTGCCCCGTTCTCCAGAGTGAGGATTTGAACCTCATTCTTTGATCCAATTGTTATTTTTCTTTGTCGCCTCCACCCCCTAGAGATTGTGTTTCCAGGGGAGAGGCGGTCTTGGGGCTGAAGAGGAGAGCCGAGTGGGACGAGATCTGGTACCCCAGGCACTAGTTTCCTCCTCCCTCGCCTGGTGAGAAGTCAGAAGCAATTTTGACAGTTCATAGTCCCGCTTTGGCTCTCACGCTCGTGGTCCATGGGTGGGTTTTACCTTCTCCGTCTTCCCCTGCCTCTGTGCAGGCCAACCGCAAATGCAGCCATTGCCCCAGCCCACCCAGAGCTCTCCCTCATCCTTCCTCTTGGGGAGCCGGGGCATATGTCCGTAAGACGACTTCGGGGACGGGGGAAAGTCACGCCGGGATCAGGACGCTCGAGAGGGCAGCCCCTCCCCAGGCGTTTGCCCCCTTTGCGGCGCCCACGTGACCGAGAACAGGCCTCCACCGACCCGCCCCTTTCGGCCGCCGCTGCCCACTTCCCGCGCGGGGTAAGTAAACCGCGGTTTTCCGCACCGCCGGGACCCCGCCCTCCTCCTTTCCCCTTCCCTTCACCTCCCTCCGGCTCCCTCGCGCCACTCTCCCCGCCCCCCCATCCTCCCCGCCGGGCCCTTTGTACGTGCTCGGCGGCGTGCGAGCGCGCCCGGCACGTGACCCCGCCGAACGTGGCATTGTGTTATCACGTGACCCAGGTGCGTACGCGACGGAGCGGGGTGTGAAGATGGCGGACGAAGAGGCCGAGCAGGAGAGGTTGAGTTGCGGCGGAGGCGGCTGCGTCGCGGAGCTGCAGCGCCTGGGCGAGCGGCTCCAGGAGCTGGAGCGGCAGCTGCGGGAGAGCCGGGTGCCGGCCGTGGAAGCGGCCACGGAGTACTGTCAGCAGCTGTGCCAGGTGAGGGCGCCCGGGGGTCCCCTCCCCCTTTCCCCCCGCCAGAGGGGGAAGAGGGCGAGCGAGCGCCTGGCGGCCGAGCGGTGCTCGTCGCGGCCTTGGCGTAGTCGGCGCCGCCGCCCGGGCGGGAGCGGGGAGGACGAGGAAGGCGCCTTTGTGTGGATGCCGTTGTGGCGGTTGTTGTCGGCGGCTCCCGGCTGGGGGAAGGGAGTTGTGGTCAGGGCGGAAAATCCCCCTCCCCTTTCCTTCCCCGAAGTGGGGACTGCGCGGTCCCCGAGGCAGAGGAGATGCAGACGGCGAGGACTGGAGCCCTCTCCGCCGCAGGGAGCGGGTGAGGGGGATGGAGTCCAGGTCCCCTTCTTCCTCCTCCTCTTATTGTGCACTGGGGATTACCGCGCCCCCCGCCTCTGCGCCTGTTTCCCACTCCGACGGGCCTCCGCCCCCACTGGTTTGATTCCTTTGCTTCCCCCTGCGTTCATCCGTCCCGCCCCCGGCCCCATCCTCCCTGTCTCCGGGCCTTTGTTGTTCGAGTTTCGCCTTAGAACTGAAGGGGCCTTTGTTGATGTTCCGAGGAGCGATCCCCGCCGACCCCTTTTAGCTGGGCGAGACGTTCGGGAGTGGGGGGCGCGGAGGTTGTCCCTCCCTGCCTTTGCTTGGTTGGTGCACCACTTCGATGGTAAAGGTTGCTCTCGTCGGTGGAGACGAGTTGCTCTTGTGTATGTATCCTAGGCTCGAATGGCTCCGTGGGCCGGCTTTTCCAGTCCACTTCTTTCTTGCTTTCCCCCTTCGAGAAGTGCGATTTCTTTTGCCTTTCCTTCCCCATGTCCCCATCCTCCTGTTACTTGGAGCCTTCCCTATTTCGTCTCCTGGTGAAACGGAGAGGACTGAGCTTCCTGTGGACCTGTACTCAGGTCAGTTTCAGACCTTTCCTTCCTTCTTTTGCACAAGGACATTGCTTTCCAGTAATTGCCTTCTAACCAGGGTTTGGAATATTAATAGCACTGTTTGCTTGATAGAAGTCGGAGAGTTTGGGTCTACATTTGGACTTGATTACAAACTCTCCAGTTATGTTTGAAATTTCAAGGTGCTGCTGCTGGTTATGCTGAAGATTTTGGTTAGACTGTCTTCTTGAGGAGGAAAAAGACACAATTTATACAGGTCACATTTAGAGTTACCTTGTATCATTATAGAGAAGTTGTTTTGGAAAGATTGAACTTAAGGTCGAACAATGGTGGACCATTTTAGCATTTCAGAGTAGATTACATTTTAACTTAATTTTAGCCTCCAAGTTCTGAAATCTTTCCTTTATACCATACAAAAAATTCTCCATTGCTGTATGCACATTATTGTCGCTAATTATTTGGTGGTCGTTCATTATCTTAAAAAAACTTTGTGAGATCAAGTGGTGACTTGTCTAGGAGTATATGCAACGTGCAAGATCCCCACTTAAGGTAACAGCTCTGAGTATCTATGGCAAAATTAGAGATTCTGTCATTCCTTTGAATCCTAGTTTTAAGGAATTGTTGAAATTTGCCAATTTCACTACTCTGGCAGTACTTACTCATTCTTAATTGGTCTTTTAGATATAAAGATTTATTTTAGATATAAAAAAACTTCAGTAAGATACCATAAAAGCAAGTCTTACATTTATAGGTAAAGTCAGCCTTTTAATCAGTGAAAAGTATTCAAGTCTAGCTTTGCTGAAAGACATTTTTCAGATAACAGTGTCTATTGATGGGTTTAGTGCTAATGACTGTAAATACTCTTGGCCAGCAATATTTATAAGCAGGATTAATAATTCTGGAAAAATGGAATCTCATGCAAGTTGGGCTTTTTTGAGGGTGTACAACATCATAAATATTGTTTAGTGGATGAAACAGCATTCTTTATTTCTCAGTATAAAAGTTTCCTGTATTAGTTTTAAGTGGTTAGTCTTACAACACGTAAATTGTTTTTATTAACCAGTGTTACATGAAACAATAATAAATGCTGGGTTGTGGATTTCAAAAATAATGAAATATTTCATGCACTGAAATCCCACAATAATTTAAATACATTTAAAAGTGATCTCCATTATTTGAATAGGTACAGTGTCTCTGATTTTTTTTTTTCCTCCTGAGGAAGATTGGCCCTGAGCTAACATCCGTGCCCATCCTCCTCTACTTTATATATGGGATGCCTGTCACAGCATGGCTCAATAAGCAGTGCCTAGGTCAACGGCCGGGCCTCCAAAGCTGGCGAACTTAACCACTACGCCACTGGGCCGTCCCCCAGTGTCTCTGATGTTTGATCCCCTCTAGAACATTTTCTGTGTGTTTTTAAAAAGTAGCCCATTTGTTTTAGTGATCTTGTCAAATGGGAGGTAACTTGAAACATAATTATTTCTTTAAAATTGTATCCTAGCCATTATTACTTAACATTCTGATACATGTGGAGCGAAGCAGTGGTTAACAATTATAGAATTTATTGGAGCAATCTGAAAACAGTGCTAGAAATACTAGGTGCTAGAAATTGTCTTGGTTTCTAACCTTGAGATATTTAACTTTTTCCATCTAAGCTTTTCCTGTAAAACTGAGATATTCATATGCTTCAAGAAGGCAAAGATAGTAAATATTTGTCAGAGTTAGTGGGCTTCCGAGTTAGTATTGTTGATGCTTAGTGCTTTTGTAATCTTCATTGTTGCATTTATTTTTAAAAATGAATGTTTGTATTCTGAATTTTTACCTCAGCAAAAGGTGAGTCTCTGGAGAATATAGTGAAACCTACAAAAACAGAAGTTGCTTACACTTTCTAATTTATAGATTTTCTTTCTTTTTGAATGAGGTAGGATAGTAACGCATTTCTTGAGTTCTGAGAAGTAAAATAGAAATGAGAGACATTAAGTAAATTTTTCTTATTGTTTTGCTTCTTGGAAGCATGCCCCACTTTAAGCTATTTATGTGAACATTTACTTAAAGCTTAAGTGGGAGGAGGGGAATGGTGGTAGAGGATGCACATATGGGATGGGAGTGCCTGTCAAAAATCTTAATTTCCTTATATCTTTACAAGCCAGCTTTAATCTGGGTAATGTAGTTGAATTACTAATTTTCTTAAAATCTACTTAGAATAAGAATATAGGATGACCAGAAATAATTTCTTGCATTTATTTGTTGCAAGATCATTATCATATATAAGAAATTAAATATAGTTGGAACTTGTTTGACTATTTATTGTATTAGACTGGACCAGTATTCACTCACTCATTCGGCATTGTTATTGAATACCTACACTATGGGCCGTGTGACTGTGATCATGGTCTCTGGCTTCAAGGAGCCTACAGTCTCTGGAGGAAGGTAGACAGATAATAGTAGTAAACTGTGATTTATATCTTTTATTTCTGAAATGAGTGAAGTACAATGGCAGGGTTTTTTTGGGGAGTTTAAACAGAAGTATTTCAACAGAAGAATTGTTCTAAAAGGATTTTAGAATAATTATTCATTTGAAAAGTTAAGCTGGGCCGGCCCCGTGGCTTAGAGGTTAAGTGCGAGCGCTCCGCTATTGGCGGCCCGGGTTTGGATCCCGGGTGCGCACCGACGCACCGCTTCTCCGACCATGCTGAGGCCACGTCCCACATACAGCAACTAGAAGGATGTGCAACTATGACAAGGATGTGCAACTATGACATACAACTATCTACTGAGGCTTTGGGGAAAAAAAGGAGGAGGATTGGCAATAGATGTTAGCTCAGAGCCGGTCTTCCTCAGCAAAAAGAGGAGGATTAGCATGGATGTTAGCTCAGGGCTGATCTTCCTCACAAAAAAAACAAAAAGAAAAACAAAAAGTTAAGCCATTGTAATAGGTGAAGAATGATTTGTTGGGGCATGATGTTTGTTGACAGCATTATATACTGAGCTGGATGACTGGCTGAGTTGTGATTGTTAGTGGCCGTTTATCTTCTGGTGGTTGGTAATTGTTTATAAAAGGTGGAACTGTAGTTTTGGAAATGTGTATGTATATCATACATAGACACACACACTTCCTCCTTTAGTTCATGTAAGCAGTACTTCTTACCTGGGCATAGTACTTTCTCCCCCTGCAGTTCTCTCTTTGAGGGCATTTTGAAATATCTGGGGTCTGTTGTTTTGTCATTGCAATGACTGGGGTTGTGATACTGGCATTTAGTGTCCATGGGCCATGGATGCTAAATTTTCTGGGGTGATCAGGACAGTCTTACCCTCATTGTTATTTTTGCCTCTGCCTAAAGACCCACAGTGCCCTTTTGAGAAGCACTGAACAGAATGAAAAAGAATATATTAAGATTTTTTTAGTTATTGTGTTCTTTTCATGTTAAGATAATAGTTATCATTTTAAGAAGTGTAGTTAATCTGGAACAGGTCCAGGTAAATGCTCTTCAACCATATGTAAATTCACACTGAGCTTGAGAGGTCAAAAAAATTTCTACTTCATTAGCAGAAATTACAAGCAATTACTTAAACAATTACTAAAACAATTCACTTTCACTAGGTTAAAGGGGGTGGCAAATTCAACATAGTTAATTGTCCTGATTAAAGCAGAGATTTGACCTTTTGATATAATTGAAATTCTGTACTTTTAAGAAAGCATTTAATGCAAGGATTAGGTTTAGATGTTAGGGGATATAGAATATAGGAGACTCTAGTTGGATATAAGGTAAGCTTTAAATATCACTTCAAGATGACAATTGAAGAGATGTCAAAAGACACTGTCATTAACTAACAAATTTGCTTTATTTTTTATTCTCTATTTTTTAAATTGAAAATACAGTACATTGAAATGGTTTTTTAAAAATTCAAACACTGAGAAAGGGCGTATAATGAAAAATTGATCTCTTTCCCACCCCTGACCTCCAGTCACCACCCACAAAGACAGTCCCCTAGTAGTTTTTTATGCATTTTTCCAGAAATGCTGTTTGCTCTTTTTTAAAAACAATAAAAGATGAGGACGTACTATACACTGCATTTTGCGTTTTTCACCAAAAAATGAATCTTTGAGATTATTCTGTAGCTGCTGGTGTAAATCTATATGGCTTTCTGTTTTATACTGTATAATAATTCCAGTCTGTGGCTGTGTCTAATTAGTTAATTATTGGTGGCTATTTAGAGGAGTAAGTTAATTTTATGTATAGTAATTTCAATAAAGAGTTCAAAGTAGGTAGTAAGCACTTCAGGCTGGGGTATCAGACAAGGCTTTACTGAAGAGGTAGGATTTGAGCTAGACCTTAGTACTTTTATTAACTATTGTTAGTACCTTATTGGTATAAGAAACAAAAATCAAATTAAAACTGTTAGGAGAGCTACTATTTGTTATGTACTTAAAGTATTTCTTTGTATATTTTTGTTTCATCTGTTTAATACAAGTTGATTTGTTTATCTGTATGTTTTGCTTAGCTTTAATTATAGTGGCAAGAATTTTGAAAATGCTTAAACATTTTCCTTAAAAAACTGGACCCTTTTTTTGATTATTAGAGGATATCTTAATTTGTAGGACACTTCAAATCAGAAGAAAAGATGGCTTGCTTGTTAATTAGTGATAATTACTTTAGGTATTGAGGGAGTAATAAGTCATTTAAACTTTAAAAGTTCAGGTAATGCTCAAGGGAAATAATTTTTTAAATGTTCGTAATTAGTATGATTGCATGCTGGAGATATTAAATTCCACATTCCAGGATATGCTTAGACCAATTTTAGCAGAGAAAAACTTTACCAAATTTTGCTTGCCTCCTTCTTGACACTTTTTGGTCCTAAATTAAAATGGGGGAAGAGAAGATGTATTCTGCAATTGCCCTTCATAATATCTTATATAACTAACCTGCAGAACCAAGGATTTTTGAAAATATATGTTGTTCACTATATGAAACTGATGTTGTACTTATTTTCCTTGAGATTCTGTCAAAGTTGAGAAATTACCTTATTTTTCCCAACTCCCACACAAAAATCAGTTCATAAAATTAACTAATGAATATGTGAGTAGCCTCATTTATAAAATGGAAAGTTTGCTTTTTATTAATGTGTTTGTCACATGCTCCATGTAACTTTTAATTATGTATTGCTTTCCAGGAGATCCTCTTGATTCACTGTTTCTTTTTTGGCATTGGGAGTCCACAATGCATCTCAGAAGAAAAATGTTACCTTTTTTGCCCTTTACGTTATAAAAATATAATGATCTGTAAGTATGTATATTTAGCCCAGATGATTTGTTAAAATTTAATTACGTATATCTCTTAATTTATTTTAATCAGACATTTCAATTCTTCTTGTGTGCGAGCACTAGGGGAGCTGTGGAGATTTATGGAGTGAATCTCTGCCTTCAAAGAGTTTACAAAATCTGGTGCTTATATTAATAGTAAGCAACAGTGTTAGATAGTAAAGTATGTAGTGATAAATACAATAAAGGGAGTGTAAATTAAGAGAACTAGAGCATTTTGAAATTACTTAATTTAGCTAACAGTTGAGCAAGAAAGGAAAGCACTATTTACATTGAGTCTTGAATGAATTTGGGTAACCAAAGAGAAGTGGAAAGGGTGGGAATAAATGCTCAGAGGAATGGAACAACTGTTCAAACTGGCATCTTGGAGAAAAATATCATGGGTTGGGATGAAAAATAGAATAGAAAAAGTAGATGAGAACCAGACTAAGGGTTTAGGATCCAAACCAAGGAATTTTAATTAATCTTGCAAGTGTAGATAATATGTGCTTACATTGCCTGAAGACTCACCCTTCGAAGTTTGGGGTATTGAAATAAAATTAAGTTCAGAATGTTACAGCCTTTGGTTTTTCTTGAAGTATCCTGTATCAGTTATTGCTATAACGAAACTACCCCAAAACTTTGTGGCTTTAAAAGAAAGGCCATTTTTATTACTATTCTCAAGTCTCTGGGTCTATTGGGTGGTTCTAGTAGGTCGTCTGGGGCTGAATGGTCCCAGATAGTCTCACTCATGTCTTGTGGTTGTCAGGCGGGTTGATTGAGGGCCTCACTTAGGTTGGCTCATCTCTGCTCCATTATCCTCTAGTAAGGTAGCCTGGATTTTTTTACATGGCAGCAGGAAAGCAAGTTCTGTTGCATAACTGCTTTTCAAGCCTCTGCTTATGTCATGTTCGCCAGGGTCCCGTTGGCTACAGCAAGTGGTCAAACCTAGCCTTTTCCTGGGTACAGAGAGATGTGATTCTTTTTTTTTTTTTTTTTTTTTGGTGAGGAAGATCAGCCCTGAGCTAACATCCATGTTAATCCTTCTCTTTTTGCTGAGGAAGACCGGCTCTGAGCTAACATCTATTGCCAGTCCTCCTCCTTCCGCGGCCCCCCCCAAGCCCCAGTAGATAGTTGTATGTCATAGTTGCACATCCTTCTACTTGCTGTATGTGGGATGCGGCCTCAGCATGGCCGGAGAAGCGGTGCGTCGGTGCCTGCCCGGAATCCGAACCTGGGCTACCAGTAGTGGAGCACGCGCACCTAACTGCTAAGCCACGGGGCTGGCCTGACATGTGATTCTTTAGGGACCATTTCTGTAACATTCTACCACATGTTCCATTTCCCTTTATTCTCCACTGCAATTCCAGACACTTTTATAGGTCAAGTTGAAATTTTTCCTCTCTGTAGTCCTGCCTCTCCTTTCTTTCTTGTCACCCATATTCTGTAATCAAAGCACATCTGACTGTCCCTTTTCTCTTAACTTGGTAAAAGGTGTTTCCTTGTTTGTTTTTTTCTTTTGTGAGGAAGATCAGCTCTGAGCTAACATCCATGCCCATCTTCCTCTGCTTTATATGGGACGCCACCACAGCATGGCCTGACAAGCAGTGCATCGGTGCGCACCCGGGATCTGAACCAGGGCCGCCAGCAGCGGAGCACGCGCACTTAACTGCTATGCCACTGGGCTGGCCCCTCCATTCCTGCGATCTAATCTCAGTCTCTAAATGGAAGAAGGGCATCCCACTCCATCACTGTAACTTTGGAAAATTTATGGAATGACCTCTGTTTACTATGGTTCTTTACGTTAATGTTAAACCTGGTGTGAATTTGATGTTTTATGTTGTCTCTACCTTATACAGTCTAATAATAGTATCCTAGTTCTTGTCTAATCTTGAGCCTTTTTTTCGTTAACCGATAAACTTGCTTTTAAGCTTGCTTTCAATTTGTGAAATTCCCCAACATCCAGCTTTTATCCTTCTGCCTCAGTGAAGGGTCAGTGCTTGTAACAATGTTTATCAAATTTGAGTTTGTAGAAATCCAAGACAGTGAGTCTACAGATCTTAGAGTTACAAGTTTTTGACCTCAGGTCATAGTAAAATGTAACTTTTTTGCCTCACTGCTTAGTTGTCATGCCGAAACAAAATGATCACAAAACAGTACTTATCCTTACTATGTGTGATGCGTTCTATTTTCATTTATTATTTTTATTTATTTATTTTATTTTATTCATTTTTCTGTGAGGAAGATTAGCCCTGAGCTAACATCCAATGCCAATCCTGCTCTTTTTTCTGAGGAAGATTGGCCCTGGGCTAACATCCGTGTCCATCTTCCTCTACTTTATATGGGATGCCGCCACAGCATGGCTTGACAGGCGGTGCATCGGTGTGCAACCGGGATGCGAACCTGCAAACCCTGAGCTGCCAAAGTGGAGCGTCCGCACTTAACCATTATGCCACCTGGCTGGCCCCTTATTATTTTTATTTTTAAAAGCTGCTTTTGATTTTTTCAGGAGCAGCTTTTATGGTCCACCAGTAGGTCATAACCAACAGTTGGAAAAACCCTACTTTTAAGAGCTCACTGGGCTCAGTTTGGTAGTAAGCACAAAGACAGGCAGTCCTAAGTTATAAGGTGGCCTTCTAGTCTAGTTGATTTCAGAATATTCTTAAATTTTATTTAGGAGGAGCATCAGAATTAAAATACAGTTTTAAATTTTTAACAGTAAATGCTAGCAACTCAGCATTATGTCCATGGCACCCAATTTGAGAAATAGTGGTGAATAGGATAAAATCCAAATTTAATCTTGGGCCCAGTGCTTTCCCTGCACTATTTACTTTTCATCCTTTCACTGTTCATCGGGAACTTTCTGCTGCATCTAAATTGGTCTCTTCATTCCTTACAAGTATACCTGTTCATTTTACTGCCTTTGTCACTTTGCTTAGAGGAGCACTGTTATATAGTGGGAAGCCAAATGATTTTGAGTTCAGACATGAGCTCCCCTAAAATCTGGGCAAGATATGTAGCTCATGCTTTCATGGTCTGAAAAAATAAGGCTGAGGTGAGGGTGAAGCTTGGAGTTAGAGGCTAGACCAAGCAGATTGAAGAGGAAGAGAATTAATATTCAGAACAGGCTCTGTTAGATGCTTTATAACAATGAATTATTTAATCTGAAGACCTGTGAGATCATAGGATTAAAAACCATTTAGTCTGTTTAAATGTCTCAGTTTATCCAAATTGCCTCCTAGGACCTCATCATTACTATATAATACTTGTTCATTATGACACTGAATTATCAGAAAATGTTAAATTTTATTAGGCATTTGTTTAGGAAGACTGAGATATTTGGTTAAACGGCTAAAATGAAGCAGTTCTTTAAAAAATAAATTTCAGATATCTGGATAATATATTCGTATGGGACATTTGACATCCCTATTGATGCCTGACGTTGGTGATGTTATGTATTAACTTCGTAACTCCTAGATACAGGTTTTATATTTAGAAAGAGGTAATCTAAATTTAAAAGTAGTAATTAATAATTAACTTGATCCCCATTCCAATCAGTTTTATAGGGATGTTAGAAAGCTCTCATATGAAATATTTAAATTAGATCCTGTAGTTGATTTACCAAAGTTAATTGAAGTAGATATTTGTGATTTTGAGAGAAAATTATTTCCAGTAAATAGGGATGATTTTGCTGTTTATTTTAGATGAGCCATTTCATCAAAAACAGGCATTTAGAATTTTTATTTACTCAAAATAGCTTACATTTTGTATATAAACATGTACATATTCTTGATCTTTCCCTGCTTTTTGCAAATATGATAAATCTCAGTCAACATAAAAAACTTGAAACATCATTATATGTTTAACTCAGAAGCATTTACATTTTTGTCAATTTGTATTCTGAGAGATACAAAATTAGAAGTAATTTTTTGAAGAAAACTTTCACAAGATTATATTATTTCAAAAGAAATACGTATTTATAAAGTTTTAATAAAATACCTATTAAAAATTGATACTTAAGTACTTTGAATCTGGTGACTTACCATGACTTATCCAATCCATATTTGTATAAGTTTGTTTTAAATTTCTATTAGGAAAATTGCCTAAAATGGGATATTGCACATAACATAAACATTGTGAATAAAATTTATATCCTCAAATTGATCATGAAGATCATCATCATCATGAAGATATTTTATAGAACACATTTCTGAATGCTTGTGTCATAACTACTACTACTTTAGTAATTAAGAATTAACCCTAGTGTGTAAAACTGAATATGTTGGCAAGAAATGAGTCAGGCTTAAGTATATTTAATATTGTGACCTATTTATAAAATGTTTCTGAAAAGACGATCTGATGTTTCAAATGCTGTCTGAAGAGAAATTATTTTTAACACCAAAAGGCCTTTGAGGACTGAATGAAAACATTTGTGGTGTTTGATTTTTTACCCTCCTTGAGAATCATCTTTTAAAGATTCTGTTTTACTTGATGACAAAACCTACACTCTAGATTCTGTCTTTCGTGTATACTTTGCTTGACAGGCCATTAGATTCTGTGAATTAAATTCTTGGGATTCTTGGGGCCGGCCCCATGGCTTAGCGGTTAAGTGCGCCCGCTCTGCTGCTTGCAGCCCGGGTTCGAATCCCGGGCGCGCACGTCGCACCGCTTCTCCGGCCATGCTGAGGCCGCGTCCCACGTACAGCAACTAGAAGGATGTGCAGCTATGACATACCACTAGCTACTGGGGCTTTGGGGGAAAAACTAAATAAATTATAAAAAAAAAAAAAAATTCTTGGGATTCTAAGGACACTGGTTTTAATTTTCACAAAGTTGTTTATTGTGACCCTTGGCATGCTACTTACAACTTTTCTTTGTTTCTTTATCCTTGAAATGGAGATGATCCAGACCTTTGTTGTTGTTATAAGAAGAATTGATCAAAGGCATATCTATTTTATTTATTATTTTTTTGTGTGAGCAAGATCAGCCCTGAGTTAACATCCATGCCAATCCTCCTCTTTTTGCTGAGGAAGACCAGCCCTGAGCTAACATCTAGTGCCAATCCTCCTTCCCCCCTCCCCACAAAGCCCCAGTAGATAGTTGTATGTCATAGTTGCACATGGTTCTAGTTGCTGTATGTGGGACTCGGCCTCAGCATGGCCGGAGAAGCGGTGCATCAGTGCGCGCCCGGGATCCGAACCCAGGCCGCCAGTAGGCATAGCTATTTTAAATGATTGTTGCGATATAAAGTAATATTTTCATTTACACTTAGAAACTACTTTGGAAGCATCTTTGATGTTTTATGTATATAATGACATAGCATAATTTTAAAACATTAATAATGCTATCATTTTCAAGTCATTATCACTTTGAAAAATAACATTAGATTACTGATTTACCAGCTTGTTTGAAGTGTACATTTTAGAGAAGGCAGGATTAGATTTTATAATAATTTATAAAAGATCTTTTTGTCTTGAGGGGGCAGATGACTTGATGTTTGTGAATGTGCCAGGAGAAGATGATTGGTTTTACAACTGAAACCTTCCCTTTGTCGAAATTTTAAACCTGGGGTTTGAGAGCCTGGGGATGAAAGAAGTTAGTATTATGTAGTAACTAAAAGTATAGATTCTGAACTATGATTTGAATTCCAACTCCATTACTTCCTGTGGGACTTTGGGCTTGGTTTTGTGTCTGTGTCCTCATCTGTAGACTGGAGGTAGTAGTAATATCTGCCTTAAAGCTGTTGTGATTAAGGCATAATGTTTGCTGAGCACTTTGCATATTATGCTGGAAGTACACAATAAATGTTAGCTATTAATACATTAAAGAATAAATCTGAAATTTTCCTTCATAAAAGAACATTAATCTTAGTGTTTAGTAAAATACTCTTGAGTTTCTTGTCATCTATCTAGATAGTAGTTTTCAAACTTAAAAAAAAAATTAGGCGAACTCCCTTTTCCCCCCAAAGTCTTACTTGATGTCTCGATGTACACAACAGTAAAGTTACCTCTGCAGAACAGTTGGACAAGTCTAATCTAGAAAATAACAGCACCATTGTCAGAGGTTGAAAGGAAGCTCAAGCACAGTTCTCTTCTGACATTATTTTCTTCTTAAATAGGTGTTTTTCTCTCTTTTTTCCTTGTTCTACTGCTTCCTTCTCTGTACTCTCCTGAAAATAATGAATGTTCTTGTCTTAGAGACATAATAAAGCCATCACTGAAGATTTTCATATATTTTATTTAATTTTTAAAGACTTTTAATTGTGCTGCTTATTCTTGTCTTTCATTGTAAGGGACATTAAGTAAACTCATTTTTTGATGCTTAAGTTTTAAAATAAATTTATTTCTCTGGAAGCATGGCACTGACATGTATGTGGTATGAATAGAGAAGTTGTACCTTATCAGAGGAACAGTAAAAAATAATAGTGAAACTTATGCACAAACAGTTCTGCAAATATACTCAGTGCTAATGTTTAATTCTTTCTGAACATTTATTGAGAAGACCTAGGCCATCTTATATATTCCCATAAAACTATGTCATCTTATGTTTTCTCTGGGTCTTTCATTTTCTTCCTTGGGTTTCCAAAGGAGTGGCTGTTCTCTGGAGTGTAGATTTTTTTCATTTGTGCACTTGATCCCCACCCCCTCAGAGAACTTTTCCGCTTTCCTGTGTCTTCATCATTTTTCTTCCATCATTCCTGTGCTTTAGTATATAGATATGTGTCTCTCTCTCATCTCTTTGCTTTGTTGGTCATCTGTCTTCAGATTGCTCCCTTTTCTGTAACCTCTTTTCTCCAAGCATGAGACTTCGCTTGTCCTGAAAAAGGTTTTCTTTAACTCTTGCTTTCTAATCTTTATTACCAGATTTCTTGGAAAGGTACCATATTTATTGCCTTTATTTCTTACCTTCCACGGCAGTTTGGATTCTGCCCCTGACCACACTAAAGAAAATGTTCTTTTAAAGGTCACTTGCTTGGCATATCTGTAATACTTTGTTAACTGTAGACCCGAGTAGCAATCCAGCAGCTCAGACTACTTCATGTGCCTGCACATTGTTTTTAAGAAAACTTAATTGTCAGCATTTTAAAAATTATAAGCTTTCATGTTGAAATGAGGATATTTGGCTTCTCTTGGAAAATCAGAAGATCTGGCAGTATTGGACTCATTCATGGCTACAGGCTGAAGTGGCTGCGTGCTCAGCCCCTCTTGGTATTTTTAAATGTTTCTGAGCCCATTTTAAGTTCAGCTCCCTTCAATTTATTTACGCTACTCTCCTGATTCTCCTACCTTTGTGACTGCTCCTTAGTCATCCCTCACTGACTCTTCCTTTCACCTGCTGGAAGTGCACAGTTAATTATTAGCTAGTATTAATATATTTAAGAGGACTAGATGCAAAATTTCACGGGTTTTTTTGGTGGTATTTCCTCAATATTCTTTTCTTCCTTTCACTCTTCATTAGTGACCCTCAACCATTTTCCCCACCTCATTGTCACGTCTGAGATGGGACTCTCTCATCAGAAAGTGGCTCATGATGCTGTAGTTGATAATCCGTGCTTTACATACTAATCTTCAGCAGTCATCCACTCCAGCAGCATCCCCTGTCACACTCTGGATAGGATTTCTAGGTGTCTATTCTTTTAGACCTACTACTATTCTTAGCTATTGGCTCCTATTTCCAACCACTTGAAGAACTCTTCCTTATGGATGTTCAATAGGTACTTCTAATTAAACATGTCTGAAGTTGAACTCATCCACTCTCCTCTCCATTCCCCCACCCTCCACCAAGAACAAAGCCTGCTGGTATTGGTGACATTGCCGACTCCCCCTCAAACTTAGGTTTTCAAAACTGAGTCATTTTTAGCTCCTGCTTCTTTTACCTCCACAGCCCAGCCACCAAGTTCTTATTCCTGCACTGTTTCTTGTATCCTTATCTGATTAGATCTGATATGTTATTAGTGGCCATTTAGTTTCTTGCAACAAGAAAATTCAACACCGATTTTTTTTCATGAAGGTACCTTTTCTGTCCTCCATTCTCTTTTCCTCCAACCAATCTTCTTCTGTATTGTTACGAAGATTATCAGTTATCTTTTCAAAGCATGGGTGTTGTATTCTTTCCTTAAAGACTTTAAAGGGCAGCACAATGTTGAAGAGTTCAGAGTCTAGGTTGGACACTGTGAGTTGAAATCCCAGCTCTACCATTTTACTCTAGCTATGGCTCAGTTTCTTAACCTATTAAATGAGGATAGTAGTACCTACTTCATAGGGTTGCGGGGATTAAATGAGGCATCAGCACAGCACCCGTCACATTAGTAAGCACCACATAAAAGGCTATTCCGTGAAAAATAAAATTCAAGCTCACTAGCCTTACATTCAAGCACTTGCATGACCTGACTTAGTCCCAGCGTGCCAGCCTGGCCTATTCGCACTCATCTTTCTTATTTCTTTGTAGCCTTAGGACTTTATAGTCTGTTCTTATGCTACAGTTTACATATCCTCCCTCACCTCTGTGCTTTGGCTTTAGCTTTCTCCTTTGGTGTTTCCTTCTTTTATCAATCCCATTTCTCCACATTTCTTTCCCTCAATCTGTGATAAGATTGTTAGGTATTATTACATTTTTCGTGGGGCACTCCTGTACTTCTAAAAGGATTTAATGACATAGTCCCCATCCTTTTTATGATTCTGTTTGTCTCCTCCTCTGTGAGGAGGAGACAGGAGCTCCCCCTAAATTGGAGCTCCTTAAAACAGGGGCTGTGCCTTATATTACTGAATCGTAAGTACAGCCATCCCTCAGTATCCCCAGTGGATTGGTTCCTGGGCGACCCCCCCATACCAAAGTCCGAAGATGCTCAAGTTCCTTATATAAAATGGCGTAATACAGTGAATACAGTTGGCTCTCTGTATCTGTGGGTTTGAATCCGTGGATTCAATTCAATTCCTTCGTATCCACAGAATTTTGATCCGTGGTTGGTTGAGTCTGTAGATGCGAGACCCCTGGATATGGAGGGCTGACTGGAATTAAATCTTGTTGAATGCTGTCTCCTCCTTTTTCCTTAAATAGGTGGTTTTAATTGTTGAAGGGGGGAGTGAATTTTGTGCTCTTAAGAGGCCATTCACATACTGAAATTAGGTTTCTTCTGACTACTCTTGTTTCACCTCAGTTCTGACATTGGGTATTTATGTTTAGGGCAAGGATTCAGTTTGATCAAATATGTATAGTGCTTATAAAGCAAACGTGTGTATGATAAGTAGTAGTCCTCTTAATAGCTTATATTTATTAAATGCTGACTGTGTGCCAGGAACTGTTGAGTCTATGTGTATGTGTGTGTGTGTGAGGGGGAAGATATTGAGAGAGAGGAACTCGTTTAGTCCTCAGCAACCCTCTGAAATAGGTAGAGTTACTATCCCTATTTATATATGAGACTGCTGAGGCACGGAGAGGTAAAATAACTTGCCCAAGTCAAGTAACTAGGATTTAATTTAAACAAAAAAAACAGGAAAAGCAAAACTGAAAAAAACTAAACTTTTTTTTCTTTTTGGGAGGAATATGTAGGTGTTGCTTGTTGCAATTTGTTTTAGGGTACAAATGGAATTTACAATAGTAAACTTTAATCATTTGAAACTAAGCTTCAAGAAAGCAGAACAATAAATGTAAGCATTTCACTATTTTAGTGGAGTTTAAGTAATAGCCTTATTTAAGAATGTATTAATTAGGGTTCTTTGTTTAGTAGTAGTGGGAATTTTATTAGTTTAATAATAAATTTGAGTAATGAATGAGTCTTCAGTACATATTTATGAACTACAATGAGAGCAACTTGTTGAAGAAATTGGTGTCTAATCTCCAGATATAACTAAGATCAATTATTTATTTTATTGGATTAAGAAAAAACAAATCTGCATTTGTGATGTGTTTGGCCTCTTTATATGGTGCAAAGAAGTACCTAAAATCTGTGGGAAAAAGTAGGGTCATTGTTACAGCAGTGGTCTTTAAGCTGCTTTTAGTGGGGTATCCTACCAGTAAACATTTGAGTGTGAAACCCCAATATAGGAATGTCCAATTATAAATCATTATATATGTGCACATATATACATACACATATGTACTATTTCAACTTATATAGTTATTCAAGTCTGTTTATTAATAATAAAGTTTGTGTTTTAGATAAATTTAATAGAAAAAGAATTTTCCCCCTTCTGTGCTTCGTTGTTGGAAACCACTAGTTTATAGTGCTGTGAGTAGCTGAGGTTTCTGAGATACATTATTAAATAGCTGCCTGACTTATTTTCCCCATTTTTAGAATGTACTGGAGATGTGACGGTAGTCACCCAGATTTTTTTTTCATACTGTCTTTTAGTCAAATTTAATGTAATGTAATGTGTATTTCCAGTTTATTGTGTCTGTCATGCTTTACCCTTTATGAAGATCTCTGAGTATTGAGTTTGCCACTTACCAGATTCCCTCTCAGCTCAGAATCCACTCTTTATTACTTGCTCTGCAATATTGGAACCTTGACCCTTTAAGCATGTCTCGCTTGCATGATGTTAAGCTTTGTCAGTAGAGGATGCTGAAGGGACATTGCACAAGGAAGGGGCAATGTCCCTTGTTTCTTGCTCCTACTGCATGGCTGCTAGTGGCATGGATGTGGGACAGCCAGTGGTCCTCTGTCCCAGGTGAGTGCCCAGAGTGGACAGACTCTTGGTGAGCTCACAGCCCCAGCCCAACTTGGTGACCACCTCAGCACAGTTCTCTGACCTGGGCATTGCACACTCCAGACCTCGTGTGTCCTTGCTGGAGAGCCAGCAGCTAATACCCCAATACCCCCTGCACATCTGCTTACAGAGTGTTCTTTCCTATGGCCCTCCATATGCAGATGTTGTTGGCAGTCAGGTTCTCAGTGTCTCACCTCACTTTGTGTGCTCACCCATCAGCCTCTTAGGCCCCGGCAACCCAACCTGGAGGCCTTCTTTGCCATCCAGTAGGCTGCAACCATACCTTCTCCAGCAAGGTCCAAACACTAGCTTTGGGGAAGGGCCTTCTTCCAAGTTTGTTTCTTCCTTGGATACTCTCTCAGCCCTTGGGTATTCTTTAGAGTTATCTTTACATGTTTAAGTTAACTCACCTGTTATAAAATTAATACTTTTTTTTTTCTTTCCCTTTTTCTCCCCAAAGCCCCAGTAGATAGTTGTATGTCATAGTTGCACATCCTTCTAGTTGCTGTGTTTGGGACACGGCCTCAGCATGGCAGGACAAGCAGTGCCTTGGTGCGCGCCCAGGATCCGAACCCGGGCCGCCAGCAGCGGGGTGCGCGCACTTAACCGCTAAGCCATGGGGCCGGCCCTAATAATTCTTTATGTAAAACTTTCCCTGTTCAAATTACTGTGTGATCCCCATTTCTTGGTTGGATCGCATTTGATGCTGTGGGCTAAAACGAGATAAATTACAAACTGTAGATTATAACCAATACTTTTTCCTTTGTACACATGGCATATTTGGGTTATCTGCTCGTCCATGGAAACTAGCTTCAGTGTTAAAAAAATAAAAACCATGCTTGTGAATTCAGTTATTTATTCCAGTGAGATTATAACTATGCAGGAGTGGTCCTTAAAAGTCATTTGTCCCCAAAATTGTTGAGGTGAGGGAGTGGAATAATCGTCTGTGTTTTCATAGTTAAATATCTGTCATAGTTTAAACAATCAGGAAACATCAAGTGAGAACTTTTCAATCCTATTGTTATTAGCGTATTTGATAGCTCAAAAATTTCCAACTGGTCATTTCTTTTTGAATAAATTAGCAAATGACAATCATGTGAATTATCTTCTAACAATTTCCCCAAGTAGGAGGTTGGGTTAAAAGAAAAGCACACTCACACTCCCAGAGGATGTGGGGCTGGTGAGGCAAAGAGACAAAGTAGAAGTACTAATGTGGCTAATTTATTAGTAGTGCTACCTTGTTAAGTGGTTTATTTGTGGATATCTAAATTTGATTGTTTATCCTTTTTGTATTTGAGTTTTCTTGTGAATATTTAAAATAGTTAGCTTTGCTAATTTTAAGATTCCTCTCTTATCTTTAATAACATTTACCACATCTCTGCAGTGTTCTATTAATACTACCTTCATTTCCAGGAATTTTTCTCAAGTCAGCAGTTACTAGATTTCTGACTTCTACTTTTTGTGCACCCTAGTTCTAGCTTTTTCTTTGAAGCTGTGATATAGATTTAAAATGGATGATGATAATGTTTCTAGAAATTGAAGGAGGAAAGAATAAAAGTAAATTAGTGATCAGATTATTGATTCTGTAGCAGAATTTGCTATATCCAATAGCCTTTACACTGATACACAGTGATGAATCTGTATATTGTAGTAAGTAAATTATATTATCTTAAAAAAATCAGTAAAATATTAGGACACCAGAATCTTGTTTGAAGGGTTTCTTACCTCCTGATCTTACTGCTTTAACTTCATTATTTGTGACAACTTTGGGTAGAGATATTGTTGAAGATAAAACTGATGGTCCTGGCTCTGTAGATGATGATTTTCCCGATGGAATATTTATTCAGTTAGTATTTTAAGTAAATTTTTTAAAGCAAATGATGTTTTCTGTAGAGGAGCCATTTTTTTTTTTAGACTTAGGTCATAATTACTATGTATACAGTGAATGTGTTTGAAAAGGAAAAAAAAGCTTTTCAATAAAGTTACAAATAGGAATTTTTTCCCCTGCAATGGAAAGAATGGTACTTTATTCAAGTCTTTGACACGTGAGATTCAGTAAGGGTGTGATATACTAGAGAAAGATTATAATTATGAGGAGATGAATCTCATCATCTTAGAGGAAAACAAAATTCTTTTCCACAGTAAAAATAATAGGAAAATAATTTATTATATATATTGCTATCAAATACATTTTTTCTTGGAGGCTGACCCCTGCAAGAGAATATGACATGAAATTCAAGTATATTGTATATTTTATATCTTGCTAAGAAGTTACTGGTTTTTTTTTTTTTTTAGGCCTCTTCAGTTGGCGGTGTGGCAATTTAATTAACACAGTGATACTATGTAACAGTAAGAATTTGGAGGTGTTTGTGTACTATTTGTATTCTTTTAGAACTTCAAGCATACTTTTCTGTGGAGATAGAATTCCAGGCTAATCACAAAGGTCTTTTTTTATTCACAGCATATGCTTTAATGTTATTTTGTATTCTAGGAACAGGATACCATGCAGGAAAGAAGGATTTCCTACCATTTTTTTGAGTATTAGGCAAGCTTACTGTCCAATTTAAAAGTAATAGGTGTGTGTGTGTGTGTGTGTGTGTGTGTGTGTTGGCATTCCTTATCACTTCATTTTCATTCCCTCTTCCCTTCCCCTGCTCCTGTGAGCCACCGTTCTCACATTTCTGTGAGCCCCACTTTGCATCCTCACACAAACCTCCTATTTTATCAGTATAGGAGAATTCAACTAGCTTTAAGGAATATCTAGACTAATTTATGATAATGTGTGGATTTTTGTCTTAAGTAGATAAGATTTCAAGTAGATAATAAAAATGGGAAGATATGGGTATTTTGAGAGTTGTTCCTATACTCCTGAACTCATAGTTTCTCTGAAAACTTGAATTCAAAACTTCTTCCTAACTACTCCCAGTACATTAGCAGCAAGGGTTCATGGGGAGGATGAGTAGGCTAAGACTGGAGCCTTCGCTGTGTGTGGTTTTCTAAATTCAGGATTCCAGTTGTGCCATCATCATTCTAGTCTTTGCCAGTTATTACGTGAGTGAATAAATTACTCTTTTTGTCACTTAAGCGACATTGTGTAGAATTTCTAACCCTAATAGAAATAATAATGCAGATTTTTAGGGAAAAAATTACTTAAGTAAATATATAAGTTGTCAGTCCTCTCTGAACTAAATACATAAAAAGTACTGTTAATTATGGGTCCAGATCAATCATGATAAATATCAGTCAACTTTTTTTTTTTTTTAATCATCTTGTTCAATAACTCACTTGACTAAATTCCTGGATTCCAAGGTTGGGCTGCTTAGTACTGGAAATATACATATCCATAGCCATGTCTTTAGCTGAAGGGCTGTTAGGTGAACCTATTCTGTGGACAAATGTTTTGCTATTTACTGGTGACTTAATGTAGTTTGGTGCTCCTGGATTAAAAACTGCTTTCACTACTTAACTGTTTGCCTATGCCAGTAGTGACAGCATTAAATGCCTGTAAACCCCGGGAATGTAAAGTAACAGAGTGACTTGGATAGGGAAAGAGCAATGAGGAAGCAGAAAGTTCCCACCCCACTTCACCAGCTGCTACCTACCTGCTTACTACTGCTATGTGGGAATTCTGGCCCAGTGTTGATAGATCTTCTGATTTTTCGAGAACTAGAAATCCAGATTCTTATGTGTAAGGTCCCAGTGTTGAAATATTGGCAACTAATTCAAAATGTCTGGGGGGCAAAAAAACCAAAACTCTGTGAACCAAACAAAACATGTCTGGGGAATTTATTTCTGGATATATATTTTTTTTAATAATTTTATTTATTTATTTATTTTCCCCCAAAACCCCACTAGATAGCTGTATGTCATAGCTGCACTTCCTTCTAGTTGCTGTATGTGGGACGCGGCCTCGGTATGGCCGGAGAAGCAGTGCGTTGGTGTGCGCCCGGGATCCGAACCCGGACCGCCAGCAGCAGAGCGCATGCACTTAACCGCTAAGCCACGGGGCCGGCCTGTTTCTGGATATTTTGAGCAGTCTGTAGTTTGCCAGAAACTGTACGTGAAAAACAACTCCTCCCCCAGAGTGAGTTTTGGTTCTTTATGATTCCATCACAGTCTGTGCTTCTCTCCTTTATTTGCATCCCTGGAGATTAGAGTCTCCTGAGTGCATCTGGAAAGAGGGATGTACAAATGGCCAATATGGTCAGGGAAGGGATTGCTTTGGCACCTTCTTTAGAATAGAGAGGTCTCTAAAATAAAGATTCTCATTGGCAAATAGGTAGAACTCTCTTACCATCTTTCTGGTCTTGTATTTCTGCTGTAGGACTCCATGCTTTGTTTAATTTATTCTAAGGCCTGACAGATTTTTAACCAGTATTCTAAGTTTCCAGAACTGTTTAAATATGTATATGTCCAGGGTGATTTTGTGAATATTTCAGTGGAAGGATAGAGGAGAGCAAATCATATAACACAAGCTTGCAGCTGTGTTAACTTGAAACTTAGGTGATTACTTAAAGTTTTAAAAGTATATTTATGTTAAAATTAGTTTTTAGAATGTCAATATTGTTGCTTAATTTTTTGCATTATCTAAAAAAAAAATCTTAACTTTAGATTAATACACGGCCAGCTGTATTATCTTTTGATTATTTTAGAAAGTTCAGTTCACTGTTGTCTTTCAAGTGAAAATAGCCGAATATCAAATTTGAAAATGAACATAATAATGAAAGATTTAAAAAAACACAAATCTTTTTTTAAGTAAATTTTTTATTAGAATGGTTTTAGATTTACAGAAACATTGTGAAGACAGTACAGTGGATTCCCATATACCCCACAGCCGTGGTAGTCACATCTTGCATTTCCACAGTTAATAAACCAATATTGATACATTATCATTAATTAAAGTCCATGTTTTATTCAGAGTTCCTTAGTTTTTGTCTTGATGTGCTTTTCTGTTCCAGGATCCCATCCAGGGTAACACATTACATTGAGTTGTCATATCTCCTCAGGCTCCTCTGAGCTGTGATGATTTCTCAGGCTTTTCTTGTTTTTGATGACCTTAATTACTCCTTAAGCTTTGAGGAATACTGGTCAGGTATTGTGTAGAATATCCCTCAACTGGAATTTGTCTAATGTTTTTCTCTTGATTAGATTGGGGTTATGGTTGTTTGGCAGGAAGATCATACAGGTAAAGTGCCATTGTCATCACAGTCATAGTAAAGATACATATTATCAACATGACCTAACACTGTTGATGTTAACCTTGATCATCTGGCTTAGTGTAAGTGTTTGTCAAGTTTCTCCACTGTAAAGTTATTTTTTTTTCACCCTTTCCACACTGTACTCTTTGGAAGGAAGTCTCTATGTACAGCCCACACTTAAGAGGTGGAAAGTTATGTTCTACCTCCTTGAAGGTGGAGTCTAGATAAATTATTTGGAATTCTTCTACATGAGACATTTGTATCTTCTCCTGCATTTATTTATTTGTTTGGTCATTTACATCAGCATGGACTGGTAGATATTTATTTTATACTTTGGGTTATAATCCAATACTACTATATTTTGTTGTGCAAAGTGTTCCAGTTTGGGCCATTTGGAGCTCTTTCAGTTGACTCCTGTGTTCCTTTGGCATACTCCCCCCAAATCTGTGTGTTTGTCTGTGTGTGTGTGTGGTTTAACACAATGTTTTGATGTAGAAGAGAAATTTTAAAATTGAGATTAAGTTTTATATACAGATAATCCTTCCATTTTTTTACACCCTTGCTAACCCTAAATCCCCATAATAACTAATAAAATTCAACTGTTATGGTTATGCCCTACTCTCAGCATTCTTTGTTCAAGTACTTTCAGAGACGTTGGCAAACAGTGTCTTGAAAGTGAATGTTGTCAAGATAGAAGATCCTAGAAGATTTTGAAGTTCTTGAAGCAGTGAAGAATGCCTGTGCTTGCTATGGGGAAATTTACCAGAAAATAGAGTTCTTAGGCCAATGGATATATGTTTTTAAGAAGATTGAAGAAAAATTCCTTCAAAGGAATATTTAAATAGCTAATAAACATTTTTGAAGCATATGTTTGTTATACTTTTGATCAACTTGAATGTTTTTTGGTGATATAGAAACTCATTTCCAGAAATTGGATTCTAATGTATAATCTGCCTGTGGGATTTGATTTACTAGGAGCCAATGACGTCATTGGTTGGAGTGGGGTCACTGGTGTTAATATATCCATAGAAATGTGATTTAGTCATTAGCATCCTTTGAAAGTCAGTTCTAACAGTTTAGATATAACACTTGTATGTGATCAGTTTTTCTTAACTCTCCAGTACATAGTATTAATAGTCTCTTTCTATTTTTTCTTTATCATTTCCTTTTTTAAGTTATAAAAACAACATTTTTGTTATTTAAAAATCCAAGCAATACAAAGAATTGTTATCCTTCCCATCCTGTTCCACTCTTCACTCCAGAGGTAGCTATTACAACGTGGAGTATCTTTCTAGACATTTTCCTATGCAGTCACATAAATATAATTCATTTATATTTATATGTTCATACTAAATAGTGGGATCATATAACACATATTGTTCTGTGCTGTACTTTTTTTTTTCACCTGATAGTATATCCTGGGCATCATTCCATGTCAGTGAATTCAAAACTACTTCACACTCTCTCTTTTTTTTTTTTGTGAGGAAGATCGGCCCTGAGCTAACATCTGCCAATCCTCCTCTTTTTGCTGAGGAAGACTGGCCCTGGGCTAACATCCATACCCATCTTCCTCCACTTTATATGGGACGCCGCACAGCATGGCTTGCCAAGCAGTGCGTTGGTGCGCGCCCGGGATCCGAACCGGCAAACCCTGGGCCGCCGCAGCGGAGCGCGTGCACTTAACCGCTTGCGCCACCGGGCTGACCCTACTTCATTCTTTTTAAATAAAACGTTTCATGGTATGGACATACCATAATTTATTAAACAATATTCTATTAGTTTAGGTTGTTTATTATTATATTCTATTACACATTTAGGTTGTTCCCAATATTTTGGATTACAGAAAGTGTCAAAATACCTTTATATCAGTATCTTTGCATGTATGTGACAGTATTTAGTTAGGATTCTTTTGTGGAACCAGAATTTTTGGTTCATTGGTATGACCATGTAAAATGTTTGTATTGCCAAATTGACTTCCAAAAAACTATCGATAAACATTCTACAACACTGGTAGTTTTTAAAGTTTTATAAGTTTTTCCATTTTGCCTGGTGAAATGGTGTCACCTTGTTGCTTTTAATCATTATATTTCTGATAAGTGGGGAGGTTCAAGAATTTTTTGTTCATAAATATATGCTTTGCGATGGAGAGGCTTTTCAGAAGGTTTGGTTTTCCATCTCTGATTTTGGGTTATGAGGGTGCTACAGTTAAAATGGTTTTCAGATAATTTCTATTTTAGGAGTATTTTTAAAACCTTTATAGCAGGTAAGCTCTGAATTGTAGTTAATGTTTTCTGAAAAAAGTAATGATGATTTTGAACCATTAATGTTTTAACAATGTTTAATATGTATTGATTGGTATTTTCTTTTTCATTAGTTTCAAATTGATTCTGTAAATTTGTTGAGTTAAATCAGAGAGAAAATTCAGACAGCCAGGGATCTATGTCTTAAATGACATTAATTTGCTTAAAATTTGAATCCTAAAACAACCAGGTCACTATTACATATTACATATTAACTATGCACTTCATGTTCAGTCATTTTAAAAAATTAAAAGAACTAATTTGTATTTGGGAAATGGATGATACTTAATATTGGTTATTGTAAGATATAAAATACTTAAGTGTGTTAGGTGGGCTTGGGAAAGTTATTAGTTTTCTGTGAATTCTACAGTCTTTATCTGAAACCATTGAGACTAGATGTGATTCAGAATTCAGAATTTTATAGCTTTCAGAAAAGTAATATGGTGCATGTACTGTGTATTACACAGTACCTTAGGAGGGGTTTGGGTTGCATCCCGTGAACACAGCAAAATATGTGAATATTCTCGTTAAACAGGATAAAAGCTATGAAGTATTTCATTCTTTTTTATTGTTGAATAATATTCAGCCTTATGGATATATTACATTTTATTTATCCATCCACACCATTTGATGGACATTTGGCTCCTTCATAGTTAGTGTTGCTATGAACGTTCATATCCATTTCTTTTTGTCAGCATATTCATATTCGTTTTGGGTGCATTGCTAGGAGTTGAATTGCTGGTTTGAATAGTGAATTTATGTTTAACTTTTAATGAAACTGCCAGATTATTTTTGTAGAGTGGTTGTGTGTACCATTTTACATTCCTCCTAGCAATGCATATGGGTTCCAGTTTCTCTGTATCCTAACCAAAACTTGGTATTGTCTGTCTTTTTAATTATGGTTATTCTAGTGGATGTGTAGTAGTATCCTGTGGTTTAATTTGCATTTCCCTAATGACTAATGATATTGAGCATCTTTTCGTGTGCTTTTTTAACTATTTATCATCTTTGGTGAACTGTCCATTTAAAACTTTTGCCCATTTTTGGTGGGGGGCGATGAGTCATTGTCTTTTTATTATAAAGTTGTAATAGTTCTTTATGTGTTCTGGATACAAGTCCTTTATCAGATATATCATTTGCATATCTCTCCCAGCCTATACTTATCTTTTTATTTTCTTATCTTTTTTTATGAGAAATGTTTTTTTTTTCCAGCTTTATTGAGGTATAATTGGCAAATAAAATTGTATATGTTTAAGGTGTACAAGATGCTGATGTACATATACATTATGAAATGATTACATTCAAGTTAACACATCCATCACCTCACATAGTTAACCATTTTGTGTGTGGTGAGAATATTTAAGATTTACTCTCTTATTAGCAAATGTGAAATATACCATACAGTGTTATCTAGTCACCATGTTGTACATTAGATCCCCAGAACCTATTCATCTTATAACTGAAAGTTTATACACTTTGGCCAGCGTCTCTCTGTTTTTCCCCTACCTCAGTTCCTGGCAACCACCATTCTATACTCTGTTTCTGTGAGTATGACCTTTTGTTTTTTTCCTTAAGATTCCACATATGAGTGAGATCATACAGTATTTGTCTGGTTTATTTCATTTAGCATAATATCCTCCAGGTTCATCCATGTTGTAGCAAATAGCTGGATTTTCTTTTTCAAGGCTGAATAACATGCTATTGTGTATATAAACCACATTTTCTTTATCCATTCATTTGTCATTGGACAGTTAGACTGCTTCCATATCTTGACTATTGTGGATAATGCAGTGAACATGGGAGTGCAGATATCTCTCCAAGATACTAATCATTTTCTTTGGATATATACCCACAAGTGGGATTGCTGGATCGTATGGTAGTTCCATCTTTAATTTTTCGAGGAACCTCCATATTGTTTTCTGTAGTGGTTGTAATCAATTTACATTCCCGCCAACAGTGTACCTGGGTTCTCTTTTCTCCATACACTTGCCACCACCTGTCTCTTGTCTTTTTGATAAAAGCCATCTTAAGAGGTTGAGGTGATACTTCATTTTTTTAATTTGCATTTCCCTATTGATTAGTGATGTTGAGCACCTTTTCACCTACATGTTGACCATTTGTATGTCTTCTTTGGAAAATGTCTATCCAGGTCCTTTGCTCATTTGTTTTATTTTGTTGAGGTCATAATAGTTTATAACATTGTGAAATTTCAGTTGTACATTATTATTTGTCAGTCACATATATATGTACCCCTTTATGCCCACCCCCTGACTCACTTCCCCTCTGGTAACCACTAATCAGTTCTCTTTATCCATGTGTGTATTTATCTTCCACATATGAGTGAAATCATGCAGTGTTTGTCTTTCTCTGTCTGGCTTATTTTGCTTAACATAATACCCTCAGGGTCCATCCATGTTGTTACAAATGGGATGATTTTGTCTTTTTTTAATGGCTGAGTAGTATTCTATTGTATACATCTATGACATCTTCTTTATCCATTCATCAGTTCTTGGGCACTTGGGTTACTTCCACATCTTGGCTATTGTGAATAATGCTGCAATGAACATAGGGATGCATAAGTCTCTTTGTATTGTTGATTTCAAGTTCTGTGGTTAACTGGCCGGTAGCGGGATAGCTGGGTCGTATGGTATTTCTATTTTTAATGTTTTGAGAAATCTCCATACTGTTTTACATAGTGGCTGCATCAGTTTGCATTCCCACCAGCAGTGTATGAGGTTTCCCTTTGCTCCACATCTTTTCCAACATTTGTGTTATTTTTTTTTCTGTGAGGAGATCAGCCCTCTGCTAACATCTGCCAGTCCTTCTCTTTTTTTGCTGAGGAAGACTGGCCCTGGGCTAACATCCGTGCCCATCTTCCTCCACTTTATATGGGATGCTGCCACAGCATGGCCTGCCAAGCAGTGCGTCGGTGCGCGCCCGGGATCCGAACCGGCAAACCTTGGGCCGCCGCAGCGGAGCGCACGCACTTAACTGCTTGCACCACTGGGCTGGCCCCTGTTGTTTTTTGTCTTGGTAATTATGGCCGTTCTAACCAGGTGTAAGGTGGTATCATGTAGCTTTGATTTGCATTTCCATAATGATTAGTAATGTTGAACATCTTTTCATGTGCTTGTTGGCCATCTGTATATCTTCTTTGGAAAAATGTCTGTTCAGATCCTCTGCCCATTTTTTGACTGGGTTGTTTGTTTTTTGTGTTGAGTTGTGTGAGTTCTTTATATATTTTGGATATGAACTCCTTGTCGGATATATGATTTACAAATATTTTCTCCCAATTGGTGAGTTGTCTTTTCGTTTTGTTCCTGGTTTCCTTTGCCTTGTAGAAGCTTTTTAGTCTGATGAAGTCCCATTTGTTTATTTTTTCTTTTGTTTCCCTTGCCCGAGTATACCTGGTATTCAAAAAGATCCTTCTAACACCAGTATCAAAGAGTGTACTGCCTATATTTCCTTCTGGGAGTTTTATGGTTTCAGGTCTTAACATTCAAGTCTTTAATCCATTTTGAGTTAATTTTTGTATATGATGCAAGATAATGGTCTACTTTCATTGTTTTGCATGTGGCTGTCTAGTTTTCCCAACACTATTTATTGAGGAGACTTGCCTCTCTCCATTGTATCTTCTTGGCTCCTTTGTCGAAAATTAGCTGTTCATATATGTGTGATTTTATTTCTGGGCTTTCAGTTCTGTTCCATTGATCTGTGTGTCTGTTTTTGTGCCAGTACCATGCTGTTTTGATTACTACAGCTTTGTAGTATATTTTGAAGTCAGGCATTGTCATGCCTCCAGCTTTGTTCTTTTTTTCTCAGGATTGCTTTGGCTATTTGGGGTCTTTCATTGTTCCATATAAATTTTAGGATTCTTTGTTCTATTTCCATGAAGAGTGTCATTGGGGTTCTGATTGGGATCATATTGAGTCTGTAGATTGCTTTAGGTAATATGGACATTTTAGCTAGGTTTCTTCTTCTAATCCATGAGCATGGACTGTCTTTCCATTTCATGGACTGTCTTTCCATTTCTTTTTGTCGTCTTCAATTTCTTTCAGTGATGTCTTCAGCGTAAAGGTCTTTCACCTCCTTGGTTAAATTCATTTCTAGATATATTATTCTTTTTTGTTGCCATTATAAATGGGATTGTATTCTTGACTTTTCTTTCTCCTAGGTCATTATTAGTGTATAGAAATGAAGCTCATTTTTATAAGTTGATTTTGTACCCTGCAACTTTGCTGTAGTTGTTGATTATTTCTGATAGTTTTCTGGTGGATTCTTTAGGTTTGTCTATATATAGAATCATGTCATCTGCAAACAGCAAGAATTTTACTTCTTCCTTTCCAATTTGGATACCTTTTTATTTCTTTTTCTTGCCTAATTGGTCTGGCCAAAACAAACCTCCAGTACTATGTTGAATAGGAGTGGCAAGAGTGGGTACCCTTGTCTTGTTCCTATTCTCAGAGGGATGGCTTTCAGTTTTTCACCATTAAGTATGATGTTGGCTGTGGGTTTGTCATATATGGCCTTTATTATGTTGAAGTACTTTCCTTCTATACTCATTTTATTGAGAGTTTTTATCATAAATGGATATTGGATCTTGTCAAATGCTTTCTCTGCATCTATTGAGATGATTGTGATTTTTATTCCTCATTTCGTTAACGTGGTGTATCACATTGATTGATTTGCAGATGTTGAACCATCCCTGCATCCCTGCATGTAGAATGTCTTAGAAACTGTTCCATCAGCTTCAATTTTTTGGAATAGTTTGAGAAGGATGGGTATTAAATCTTCTTTGAGTGTTTGGTAGAATTCTCCAGAGAAGCCATCTGGTCCTGGACTTTTATTTTTTGGAAGGTTTTTGATTACTGTTTCAATCTCTTTACTTGTGATTGGTCTATTCAGATTCTCTATTTCTTCTTGATTCAATTGTGAGGTTGTATGAGTCTAAGAATTTATCCATTTCTTCTAGATTGTCCAATTGGTTGGCATATAGCTTTTCATAGTACTCTCTTATAATCCTTTGTATTTCTGTGGTATCCGTTGTAATTTCTCCTCTTTCCTTTCTGATTTTACTTATTTGAACCTTCTCTCTTTTTTTCTTAGTGAGTCTGGCTAAGAATTTGTCAATTTTGTTTATCTTCTCAAAGAACCATCTCCTAGTTTCATTGATCCTTTTTACTGTGTTTTTTTTGTTTGTTTCAGTTTCATTTATTTTTGCTCTAATTTTTATTATTTCCTTCCTTCTGCTGACTTAGGGCTTTGTTTGTTCTTTTTCTAGTTGTGTTAGGTGTAGTTTAAGATTGCTTATTTGGGCTTTTTCTTGTTTGTTCAAGTGGGCCTGTATTGCTATGAATTTCCCTCTCAGGTGCTTTTGCTGCATCCCGTATGAGATGGTATCGTGTATTTTCATTTTCATTTGTTTTCAAATATTTTTTTATTTCTCCTTTAGTTTCTTCAGTGATCCATTGGTTGTTCAGTAGCATGTTGTTTAGTCTCTACATCTTTGTCACTTTCCCAGCTATTTTCTTGTAGTTGATTTCTAGTTTCATAGCATTATGGTCAGAAAAGATGCTTGATATGATTTCAGTCTTCTTAAATTTATTGAGGCTTGCTTTGTTTCTCAACATATGGTCTATCCTTGAGAATGTTTCATGTGCGCTTGAGAAGAATATGTATTCTGCTGTTTTTGGATGGAGTGTTCTATGTATATCTGTTAAGTCCATTGGGTCTAGTTTTTCGTTTAATTCCACTATTTCCTTGTTGACTTTCTGTCTGGATGATCTACCCATCGGTGTAAATGGGGTGTTGAGATCCGCTACTGTTATTGTGTTGCTGTTAATTTCTCCTTTTAGGTCTGTTAATAGTTGCTTTCTGTACCTTGGGGCTCCTGTGTTAGATGAATATCTGTTTATAAGTATTATGTCCTCTTGGTGCAGTGTCCCTTTTATCATTATATATTGCCCCTCTTTGCCTCTCATTGCCTTTTTTATCTTGACCTCTACTTTGTCTGATATAAGTATGGCAACACCTGCTTTCTTTTGTTTGCCATTTGCTTGGAGTGTCGTCTTCTATCCCTTCACTCTGAGCCTGTATTTGTTTTTAGAGCTGAGATGTGTTTCCTGGAGGCAGCATATTGTTGGATCTTGTTTTTTAACCCATCCTGCTGCTCTGTGTCTTTTGATTGGAGAATTCAATCCATTTACATTTAGAGTGATTAGTGATATATGAGGGCTTAATGCTGCCATTTCATGACTTGTTTTCCGGTTGTTCTGTATTTCCCTTGTTTCTCGTCCTGTGTATTTCTAAATTTTTTTTTTAATTTTTATGTATGTATTTATTTATTTATTTATTTTTTCCCCCAAAGCACCAGTAGATAGTTGTATGTCGTAGTTGCACAGCCTTCTAGTTGCTGTATGTGGGACGCGGCCTCAGCATGGCCGGAGGAGCGGTGCGTCGGTGCACGCCCAGGATCTGAACCCGGGCCGCCAGCAGCGGAGCGCACGCTCCTAACCCCCAAGCCATGGGGCCAGCCCTTGTCCTGTGTATTTCTGACTGCCAATTCAGTTTAATGCTTCTGTGTGATGGTTTTGTCAGTTTTCTCTATGATTTGTGTCTCTGCTCTGATTTTTTGTTTAGTGGTTACTATGAGGTTTGTATAAAAGATTTTGTAGATGATAAGGTCATTTTCTGATAGCCTCTTACTTCCTTAGTCTAAGCAGTTTCCATCCCTTGCTTCTTCCCCTTCTAAGTTATTGTTGTCACAACTTATTCCATTTTGTGTTTTGAGTTTGTGATTAAAATGAAGTGATTGTAGTTATTTTTGATGTTTTCCTTCCCTTTATCTTTAATGTTATAATTGTTTGCTAGCCTGTTCTGATAGAGAGCTGCAGTTTTCTGATTTTGTCTATTTATCTCTTTGCTCATGGCTTTATAAACCCTTTCTTTCTTTTTTTCAGGCATGAGGGCCTTCTTGATCATTTCTTGTAGGGGAGGGTCTTGTGGTGGTGAACTCCCTCAGCTTTTGTTAATCTGGGAAAGTTTTTGTTTCTCCATCATATCTGAAGGATATTTTCGCTGGGTAGAGTATTCTCGGATGGAAGTTTTTGTCTTTCAGAATTTTGAATATGTCATTCCACTCTGTCCTAGCCTGTAAGGTTTCTGCTGAGAAATCTGCTGAAAGCCTGGTAGGTGTTCCTTTGTAGGTTATTTTCTTCTGCCTTGCTGCTCTTAATATTTTTTCTTTATACTTGACTTTTGCCAGTTTCGCCAATATATGCCTTGGAAGTCTTTTTACATTGATGTAATTATGAGTTCTGTTAGGTTCATTTACTTGTAATTCCAGCTCCTTCCCCAGGTTCAGGAAGTTCTCAGCTATTATTTCTTTGAACAAGGTCTCTACTCCTTTCTCCTTCTCTTCTTCCTCTGGAATACCTATAATCTTTATGTTGCATTTCCTAATTGAGTCAGATGTTTCTCGGAGAATTTCTTCATTTCTTATTAGTCTTAGTTCTCACTCCTCCTCCATCTGAAGCATTTCTGTATTTCTGTCCTCTAAATTACTGTCTGTTCTCCATAATATTAGCTCTGTTATTTAAGGACTCCAGATTTTTCTTTATCTCATTTATTGTGTTTTTCATTGCTAGCATTTCGATTGATTTTTTTTATACTTTCAATCTATTTTGTGAATAATTCCCTCTGTTAATTAATTATATTCCTGATTTCATTGAACTTTCTAGTTTTCTTGTAACTTGTTGAGTTTTTTTGATAGCTATTTTGAATTCTGTCATTTAGATTGCAAATTTCTGTGACTTCAGGATTGATTTCTGAATTTTTGTCATTTTCCTACTGGTCTGGAGTGTTAATATACCTCTTCATTCTATTTGCTGGGGTGGACTTGTGACATCACATAGTGGTATCTGGTCGCAGATTCCACATGCCCCCACTGGGGAGGTGGGCAGGAGCTGTGTATTCTGAGCCCACCATCATCCTTGGAAGCTGTGCTGACAGGGCCAGTCTGCGTGTGTCTGTTGGCTGCCACTGCTTTATATACGTAGACATGCAGGCGCTCTCACATGGGTCCCCTGCTCTGGCCCTGGCCGAACTGGCGCTTCAGGCTGGGGGAGGATGGGTGCTTTCTTTCACATGCACAATCCTGGGTGGTCCTACTTTGCATTTGCTGTCTGCTCTGCTGGGCTGCTTGGCTTGGTGAAGATGTCCCCGTGATTGTTTAGTCTCTTTGGTGTGGAGTGTTCCCCCAGGCTGGGGGGCAACTCCAAGAGTGAAGACATTCCCGTGGAGGGCTACCCGCCTCCCCACCCCAGAGTTGCATGCCAGCTGCTGTGTGCGGTTTCGCACCGTAGATTGCTGCTGTTCCTGGAGGGAGAGGAGATCCCCTTACCACCTTCCACTGCCTCCCAGGGGGTGCAGCACCTCCACCTTCAGATGTATTGCTGTGTGGATCTCTCAGACGTCTTTTGTGTTGTGTGAACATCCTGTGTTGGTTTATGAATGTCCTTCTTGGTGTGTCTTAGTGGGGAGAGACTAAGTAAAGGATTCACTGCACCATGATGCTGACGTCACTCCCTTTGCCCATTTTTTAATCAGATTTTTTTTTTGCTACTGAGTTCTGTGAGTTCCTTACATATTTCAGATATTAACCCCTTATCAGATATATGGTTTGTAAATATTTTCTTTCATTTCGTATGTCCATGATGGACATACACAGTAGTCTGTGGTACCCTTTCTGGCAAAACCCCAGCATGTTGAGATTGAAACTAATGCTGTTATTATTTATGGCAGCCTGACTCTGCTTCTTTGAATATGATTATATACATATACGGGGCTTGTAGGTCGCTGGAGATGTTAGGGTTACATTTTGTTTAGAAGGTTTCCTCTCTAGGATTTTGGACCTCCTTTGTAGTATTTAACTGTATATTGGAATAAAATCATGCCTCTAGACTTGAGCCATGTGTTTATCTTCACTATATATGCTTAGTCAAGCGTATATTGAGTCACAATATAAAGGTACAGGTCAACCAGACATATGCTGTCATGGTTCTTGGAATATACATACAAAGTTAGAAATATTGTGGAGACTAAGTTGAAGTCAGAATTGTCATTTTTAGAGTGTCCTGTATGGAGAAAGTTATCTAGTGTTAGAACAATTAATTCAGTGGATGCAGTCTAAAAACGTTCCTTCTCTGGGTTGTATGTTAGACATTATTTTTTTTAAATCTCTTTTTCCATTACATCAGGTTTCTTGGGAAATTAGAGTCACTTGTGGGCATTACAAACAGGTTAGTGTCAAACATATTCATATTAGTCCAAGATTGAGACCCTCTATGCTAAGAAACTGATCTGGTTGCTTCTGTAAGCTTTGCTTATAACAAAGGATATACTCTACAAGAACTAGAGAAGTTACCGGGCCACACTCAGGGTAGGGAATAGGAAATTTTGGGGTCATCATATTCATGCCACCAAGATGCTACAAAGTAAGGTAGGCCTTTGAGTCTGAGAAATCCTGGAGAGTGAGTGTTTATGTATCCATTTTGGAGATTAGTTAGGATTTAAAGCTATCAGAAACCCAGTTTCTGAATGATTATCTCACACCCTAGAATGAGTGTATGGGAGTGTGAATTATATCAAATTCATAATTGATTTTCTTTGAAAATGCTAAAGTGCTACTGAAACAGTGGGCCATTTGTCAAGGACAGTAGACTAAGGTTTGGGGAAACAAGTATCTGGACCAGAACAATGTGGAAATGAGATTATGAAATAATCTTGGATTTTATCACAAGTAAGATACTCTCCTGAATTCTCACTGTTTAGGAGAAAGATGATATAAAAGCAGCACCCCCCAGAAGAAAATATGGTGATGGAAAAGGTCAAACCTGAAATGCTGAGGCCGACTTGGGTGTTGGAAGTGATGCAGATGAACGTCAGTCCTTTGAAGTCAGACTTCGGACAAGCTTGGTAGTTGGGAATAACCACCTTTACTGATTCTAGTCAGAGGACTCTTTTACCCCAAAGTCAACCTGGGATTCTAGTTGATCATGGAATTTTATTTCTATGCCAGATTTGCCATTTACTTACTTGTTTCTGTCTTTGGCCTATTTCTATTGGACTGTTTGTGGGCTTTTTTTTTTTAACTGATTTGTAAGAGTTATTTTCATATTATGAATATGTTAATATATATTCTTTGGGAATATGGGTTGCAAATATTTCTTCCCAGTTTGTAGCTTTTCATTTGATTTTATGTGGGGTTTAGGTGAACAAAAGTTTTAAATTCTAACGTAGCTTCAGTTGTCATTGTCTTCCTTTAAGGTTCTTTGTTTTGTGTCTTGTTTAAAAGATCCTTCATTGCCACTTGAGATAGTCTCAAGATCTTGAGATATTCTCCTCCTATGTTTTCTTCTTAAAGTATTGCTTGTCACATTCAGATATTTAGTTCATATAGGATATAATTTTGTTGTATGCCAGGAATAGTTGTAATTTTTTCCCCCATATAGCTGGTTGTTTCAGCATTATTTATGGAATAGTCTGTACTTTCCTCAGTGATTTCTAATGGCACATCTATTATACACCAAGGTCCCATGTATACTCACCTCTATTTTAAAGCTCTCTCTAATTCTCTTCTGTCATCCATGCCTGTACCAGTATCACATTCTCTTAATTTCTCTCTCTAGGATAAGTCTTGCTATCTGACTAGGGCAGATACTTCCACTTGGCTCTGCAAAATTGATATTGGCCTTTTGTGTGAATTTTAGAATCAACTTGTCCAGTTACGTGAAAAATATTTGGGGAATTTCATTGGCATTGCTGTGACTTTATAGATTAAATTTGGGTCATATTAACATCTTTAAATTTTGTCTACCAACATCCATGAATGTGGCATTTCCATTTATGCAGACCTTCTTTTATGTCGTTAGATGAAGTTTCATAATTTTTTCTGGAAAGATCTTATAAATATTTTGTTAGGTTTATTCTTAGGCACCTCATAAGTTTAGTTATTGTCAATGGTATCTTTAATAATTATATTTTCTACTTGTTTGCTTGTGAATAGAATTGATGTTTTGTATTGGTTTGATATCCTGTAACTATAGGAATTCTCTTGGACTTCTTATGTATGCATTGTCTGCAATAATGACATTTTTATATTTCCTTTCCAGCTTTATTATTTTCATTTCTTTTTCTGATTGCATTGATTAACCCTACAGTATTGAATAGAAACAGTGATAGCAGGCATTTTTGTTTTGTTTCTGACTTTAAAGGGAAATGCTTTTAACATTTCACCCTTAAGTCTGAGGTTTGCTATGGGTTTTTCTGAATGCCCTCCAGCAAGTTCAGGCCCAAATTGAGGGACATTCTACAAAATAATTGACCTATAAACTTTAATAGTGCCAAGGTCCTAAATCAGTCTTCAAGTTTTAACTAAGACTGAAAGAGAGTGAAGGGACATGACAACGAAATGCAACACATGGTTCTGAACTGCATCCTTTTCTATAAAGGACATCAGTGAGATAATTGGCACCCTTGAATGGTGTCTGAGGATTATGTGGTAGTAATGTATCAATATTTATTTCCTGATTCTCTTGGTCATAATCTGGTTATGTAGGAGGTGCTTGTTTGTAGGTAATACGCACTAAAATATTTGGAGGCAATGGGGCATTAGGTTGGCAACTAACTCCTAAATGGTTCAAGAAGAAATTTTCTCTGTACTATATTTCCAATTTTTCTGTAACTTTGTGATTGTTTCAGAATATTTTTTAAATATTTTTAAGTTTATTACAGGATTTGGTTTGGTAACATTTAGGATTTTTAAATCTGTTTATAAGTGAAGATTGGCCTATGATTTTCCTTTCTCATACCATAAATACCCAGTTTTCAAGTTTACAGTAACCTCAAACAGTGAATTGGGGAACTTTCCCTCCTTTTCTTTTTTCCCTTCTTTTCTTCCAAAAGTTTATAATAAAAAGATCATCTGTTTTTTAAAGGATTGTTTGCTGTATTCTCATCTAAAAACCATCTGGTGAATTTTTTTTTTTAATTGGATTCAGTTTTTTTAGTGGGTAAAGCACTGTTTTGTTTTTTTTTTCCTATTCTTGAGGTAGTTTTAATAACTTTTTAAAAACTCTTCCCAGTGCTTTCAGGTTTTTAAGCTATTTCATTAAAAACAAGTAAATAGTAAAAAAAAAGATTTTTACAACTGTTTCAAATAGGGAATAAGGTTATTCAATGTATTCTTATGATTTAAAAAAAAAAAAATCTGTGTAGCCTCTGTAGTTGTGGTTCCTTTCTCATTCCTAATTCTACTTATTTGTGCCTGCTCTTTTTTTCTTGATCATTTTTGCCAAAGGATTTTTTTTTTTTTTTAAGCCTTTTCAGACAACCAATGTTTGGTTTTGTTGATCTTCTCTGTTGTGTCTTTATGTTCTATTTCATTTATTTCTGCTATTTTTACTATTTTTAAATTTTTGTATTTTCTTTGAGTTTATTTTGTTCTTTGTCTAACTTAAGTTGGCTACTTAACTCAGTTGTTCCCACAAAATTCTGCTTATTAACCACAAAAATCTTAGCAGCATATAACAGTAAGCAAGTATTTCTTACTCATCTGAGGTCAGGGGTCGACTGGCTAGGCATCTGCTGGTCTTGGCTGCAGTCATGCACAGGTTTGAGTTGGCTAAATGTTGGCTGATACAGGTTGGCCTCAACAAGAGCAAGAGATAACATCTGCTTCTCATCCTCCTAGGAACAGCAGGCTAATCTGGACATAACATTTTGATAGCAGAAGCATAAGAGGGAGCAAGATCCTTAAACTTTTGCCTGGCCTACCTTCACTTCTACCCCATTCTTTTGGTCAAACAACTTGCGTAGAGTAGGAAAATATTCTCTACCATCATGAGAAGTACTCCAGAGTCACGTGAAAAAGGGCCTGGGTACAAGGAGGAGCGAAGAATTCAATCTACTGCACTTGCTGTCTCCCAATATTTTTCTTTTCCAAACTTTTTATTATAGAAAAGTTAGAAGAATTGTACAATGAATATCCATATACCTTTCACAACTTTTACCAGTTGTTTAGATTTTGCTGTATTTGCTGTCTTGTGCTTTAATTTTTTTCTTTTTTCTGAATTCTTTAAGAGTTGGCAGACATCATGACATTGCCCCCCTTGCATTTATCTCTTAAGGCCAAAGACACAATCATCATACTCAGGAAATTTAGCATTAATACAATAGTATTATCTAATTATAAAATACATTAAAATTTCTCTGTTTGTCCCAATAATATCCTCTATGACTCTTTCTCATTTTCTCTTTTCTAATGCAGCCGGTTTTGCTTTGTCACAACATATAGCAGTCACTTTGCTTTTCAGAATTGCACGACAAAAATCGCAGGGCTTATGGGGAAAATGGGGTTAGAGGCACAGCACTCAAAAACTTCATCAATCTCTCTCTCTCATACACACACACACACACACACACACACACACACACACACAACCTTATAAAAACAGTAGTACAATTTTATGCCCCTTTAGTGGTTAAGACATACATAAGTACTAAAATAAATGTACTATACCTTGAAAAAGACCTGAAGTTTGCTTGTGAAAGTGGCTGTCTGAAGAGATGCAGCTTGTGAGTTATTGTGAGATGGTGGAAGGAGAGTTCTCTGAAATTGGACAGAAAGTTGTAACACCATGTACGGGTGGGTGTGGTTCATCACACATTTGGTGAGCTGAGGTAGCTGGTACATGTTTGAGTTGTATGCATTTTGTGTATTTCTACACAGCTCTCAGTTCAGCTGGGTGCAGTTATCTGCTTTCACCTAATGTTTCTTACCAAAAGAATCACATGTAAGCAGATTCATGTTTTGCTCATACTGTGTTGAAACAAATTTGTAGCTTTTTTAAAAAAAAGCTATAGCAGAACTTATGGTATAAAACATTTGCTTTTATAAATTTTCCTCTTATATTGCTTTAGCTGCATCCTGCAAATTTTGATGTGTTGTGTTTTTGCTATAGTTTAGGTCTAAGTATTCTCTGATTTCTGTTATTTCCACACATAATTTAGAAGTACATTTATAAGTTGATTTTGTACCCTGCAACTTTGCTGTAGTTGTTGATTATTTCTAATAGTTTTCTGATGGATTCTTTAGGGTTTTCTATATATAAAATCATGTCATCTGCAAACAGCAAGAGTTTCACTTTTTCCTTGCCAGTTTGGATACCTTTTATTTCTTTTTCTTGCCTAATTACTCTGGCCAAAACCTACAGTACTGTGTTGAATAAGAGTGGCGAGAGTGTGCACTCTTGTCTTGTTCCTTTTCTCAGAGGAATGGCTTTCAGTTTTTCCCTGTTGAGTATGATGTCAGCTGTGGGTTTGTCATATATGGCCTTTATTATATTGAGGTACTTTCCTTCAGAAGTACATTTAAAAATTTTCAAATTTATAGTTTTCTTTGTAGGGGTATTCTTTTGTTAATAGTTTCTGACTTTATTGCAGTGTGTTAAAAGAATGTGGAATGTGTAATATTCTTTGTTATTTCTTGTGACTGTCTATGTGGCCTAGTTTGTGGTCAGTTTTTGTAAATGTTTTAATTATGTTTGTAAAGAATGTGCATTCTCTAATTTTTGAGTGAAGTTTTCTGTAGATTTAAATTATCTTATTTCATTAGCTGAATTTTCTATGTAAATACCACTAATTCAGTCCAAACTCTCCCTCAGTTTTATAAATCTCCTCTCAGCTTATTCAGGTACATTAAGTAGTCTATCAAGTTCATCTTGAAGAAATTTCTTCTAGAGTACCCTGATATGCTGAAGTTATTCTTTAGGCCCATTACACAGCTGTCTTCTTGGGATCTTTCTTCATCATCTCTCTCATGTTAGATTACCTTTTTCCTAGATATTGTTCTTACTCCTTTCCTGGTTTATTCTCTCATTTTGGTGGAATTCTCCTTTCCGGAGCATCTTAAAAAAAATGTGCCTAGAAGGTGAAATTTTTGAGAACTTGCATGTCTGAAAATGGCTTTTCTGTCTTAATACTTATGATAGTTGGATGTGAAATAATTTCCCCTCAGTTTTTTTTTTTTTTTTTTGTGAGGAAGATCCGCCCTGAGCTAACATCCATGCTAATCCTCCTCTTTTTTTTTTTTGCTGAGGAAGACCGGCTCTGAGCTGACATCTATTGCCAATCCTCCTCCTTTTTTTTTCTCCCCAAAGGCCCAGTAGATAGTTACATGTCATAGGTGCACATCCTTCTAGTTGCTGTATGTGGGACGTGGCCTCAGCATGGCTGGAGAAGCGGTGCATCGATGCGCGCCCGGGATCCGAACCCGGGCCGCCAGCAGTGGAGCGTGTGCACCTAACCGCTAAGCCATGGGGCCGGCCCCTCCCCTCAATTTTTAATGCAGTGCTTCATTTTCTTTTGTCTCAAGTGTTGCTGTTGAGAAATCTGCTGTACTCCACCTCCACCCCCACCCCCCCGCTCCCAACTTATTTTGATCCTCTCTTTGTCCTTGAGCTCTGATTTTGCAGAAAAATACTTTGATATAGGTCTACCCCCAGTAATTGTGCTGGGCACTCAGTGGGTCTTTCCATTCTTACAATTCGTGTTCTTAGGTTCTAGGAAATTAACTTGAATTAGTTCTTTGATTTCTTCCTCTCCATTTCTCTGTTTTGACTTATTAGAATTCCTGTTGTTGATTATGGGACCTCTAGCACTGTTCTCCAAATTTTTGTATCTTTTCTTTTTTATCCCTTTTACTTTATTTTTTGGGGAAATTTCCTCAATTTATCTTCCAACTCTTTAATTGAGGTTTTCATTTCTGCTGTTTTTTTAAGGAAGATTGGCCCTACACTAACATCTGTGGCCAGTCTTCCTCTTTTTTCTCCCCAAAGCCCCAGTATATAGTTGTGTATCATGGTTGTAGAGTTGTAGCTGTTCTATGTAGGATGCCACCTCAGCATGGCTTGATGAGCGGTGAGCATGTCTGCGCCCAGGATCTGAACTGGTGTCCCCGGGCCGCAGAAGCAAAACACACGACCCGAACCGCTATGGCACCAGGCCGACCCCTCTGCTATTATATTTTAATGTAAATCTTTGTTTCTATAAATATTCCTTTATGATATGGTGTTTTTATTCATATGTCTAGTACATTTTTCACAATTCTGAGGATATCATTGATAGTTTCTTGGAATTTTTTTCTTCTGCCTGCATAGTCTCTGCTCACTCCAAGTTTCTTTCTTTTTCTTTTCTTTTTGTTACTGTTTGTTTTGATCTCTCACCTATTAGGTGCTTTCCTCAAATGTCTGGTGGTCCTTGGCTGTCCATATTTAAAGGAATACTGCTGAAAAACTGATTGAGAGCTATGAGTGGGGTTTATTGTGATCTTCATTGTAAGGTGACCTAGCTGGTTTCTTTTCCTGGGGAAGGCTTGGTGTCAGGATCTTTTGGTCTTTTCTCTTGAGTTCCCAGAGAAGGACTCAGCTAAGGACTCTATAGGTTCTGGCAGTGGTTTGGGATTTGAGAGGGGAGCTGTCTCTATAATCAATATGTAAAGTTGACTTGATGCTCCGTTAAAAATAAGATACCTCCCCTCAACTAGGGACAGATACCTTTTTTTTTTAAACTTCTCTACAGAATAAACTTCTGCTGGGGTTAGAGAGGAGTAGTGCCTAGCTTAGATCACCTAGTTGTAGATAGGGATGAGGAAATGAGTGAGGCTTAACTGCTTAAACTGTCTTTCAACCATTCTTAGCCTCACCGTCACCCCGTTTTCAGAGGTACCTGGTGCTCCCAATTCTTGAGCCCTTTGGTGATTCTGCAGAGTTAGCGTCTTTATGTAAAGCCTACTTAGGAATCACTTTTCTTAGAAGGCCAATCTTCCATATGCTTTCCAGTGTTTAAAATTTTGTTTCTCTTTCCTCCATTATTTTCTTAGCCCTTATGGGTTTATGCCACTTTGAAAAAATTACTGTTGCGTTAGTGAGGTTTGGAGAGAGCAAGGTGCAAAATGTATGTTTCCAATCCAGCATTTTTACACAAAACCTTAAAATAAATTTTAATAACTTTGAAATTTGAAAGAGGACTATTCATTCACCAAATGCTCAGGGGGTCCAAAAATTCAAAACTATAAGATAAATTTGCCTTCTTTCACTCGTGTACAGTGGAGTTTTCCAGAGGTTGCATGATGTGTGATGTTGCAACAGATTAAATGCAGAAATAGATATGAGAATCCTGCTCTTTTCTGTTAAGTTAAATGTTGAAGAGATTTGAAAAATGTAAAACAATGCCACTCTTAATTTTTTTTGGAAACCATTTTTTTTCATTAAAAATACCTTACTTATAGTAACATGATGGATTGATTGTTATTTTAAATCCATTCATAAATATATAATTTAAAGATCTCAGCTTTTATTTCTAAAATGGTGAATATCAATAGTTATGACCCACTTAAACAAAAACTCTTTGGAATCCTCAAATAATTTTAAAAGAGTAAAGAGTCATGAGATCAAAACTTTTGAAACTTCTACTCTGGAGAATCCTAGATGTAAATTAGAACTGGAACATGAGTATAACAATATAAACACATCCAGCACTCCACTAGTCTTATCTTTACATAGGCCAGTAATGTAATTTAATCCTCAGGTTCATTAAATTTAACACCCCTGTGGTTTTATTCCTCTTTTGTTTTCTCTCCTAATAATCCTTAGAGAAACTAAAGGAAGCACTGGAAGTTAATCTATACTGTCTTTCTCCCTAGAGTATATATGTTCTAGTCTCTGCTGGTTTAGATGATGAGAAATCAACTTAGAGCCAAAATGTTAAAGAATGCATTTTTGTTCCCAAGAGAGTGAAAATTGGTTCTTCGGGAGCAAAAAAATCTTAGATATTACAATAGTTTGTGGCCCATAAACAGGTATACAGTGTATCTGTGATATTCACAAAAATTTTGGGGGGTAGGGGGACGGTTAGGGAAAAAAGTCAAAAGGCACCTTAGGAGGGGGTAATAATGAAAAAGAGCTTGAGCAACACTGAGTTAGAGACGCTGTTATAACATGATCCTTTAACCTTTCTTTTGCTTGTATTTCTTTCTCTTATCCCAGGCCTCCTCTCTAATACACGCTGTAGAATAGAGCCTGTGACCACTAATACCTTGTAAGGGTCCAGTAGATCCTTAAGGAGGGAGGCAGCTAAGTGAGGCTTCTATCAACCAGGGAGCCCATGCCTGGTCTTAGTGGAGGAGCTTGGCTTATTACTCAGCTCCAGCCAGTTGTTGCCATGCTGAAATATGGGCCCAAGATTGCCAAATTTTCACAAGTTTTTAAACAAGAAAAGCCAGAAAGCCGAGTTTTATGTAAAACTTATGATTTTTAAATATTAGAAACTAATTAAAATAATTTTTAAACAATATGCACACCAATCAAAACCTCTTTGAGCCACCAGTAGTCTCTTGTGATATTTTGGAATGTGACTCTTCTACAAATATGACTCGTCTGCAGCATCCTGAACTCAGAGTCATCTTACTCCTGCTTGAATAACTTCAGTGATAGGTCCTCCGGTCCCAGGAGGCCAGCCTGTTCTGTTTTTGATAATTCTGTTTGATGGTTCTGAAATGTATCTCCTTCAAACTTGAGCCTAGTGATCCTGGTTTGTTCTGTGAGACCACACAGAATAAGACCAACTCTTGTCTTACATGACAAGTCTTCATGACAAGTTTTCAGATTTATGAATGTAGCTGTGAATCAGATTTTCATTTCTCCAGTAATGTAGAGCCTAGTAAAGAACTCAGACTCTGAAGTCAGACTAATAGGGTTTGAATCTCCTCTCCCTTGATCTTGGGGCTTGTTACTTTAACCTTTTTATGCCTCAGTTTGTCCATTTTTAGTATAAGCATCTTACTATAATTTACCTAATTGCTAATGGGTGATAACATGTAAAGCTCTCAGAACAAAACCTAGCATATAGTAAATATTCAGTAAATGTTATTCATTATCCAGATTAAGCATCCTTAGTTCCTTCAGTCATTCTTCATATAACAGTTTTAAAAATTTCTTACCATACTTAGTTTATAGTTTACTCATTAATGGAAGCAATCTGGTGCCTCATAGGAAGACTTTTAACATTTCTTTCCCTATCTCTTATTCCCCTATACCATCTCCCAACACCTCTCTCCAAACCAGATCACAATGACCATTATCTTTGTTTATATGTGTATGTGTATATAAATATAAATACGCGCACATACATATATATATATATATACACACACACGCACATTCACTTACTCATTCTTGAGGACATGTGGGAATAAAAACCATTGGTGAGACAACTGAAGTGTGAGACTTTGGCCCCTCCCCCACTTCCCTAATAGAATCCCAAGTTTATTTATGTATTTTCCTTCCTCCACATGGCTTTGTGCCTCAGAGAATCAGGCCTTATCTCCAGCTTTGGAGAGTGAGTTCTGACTGGTTTAAAAGTCAACCACGGGGTCCCATTGTGGCTTTGTGATTGTTGACATAGGTGTGTCATGCAATTGTGACCATTGAGACCTGAGGAGAGATCTGATGGGAATTGGATTTGGGGTTTCTGGGGAAGGTTTCCTTGTTCCTAAAAGACATGCACATGAGGAGATGGTCTCATCTTTTCTTCTGGCTGTTGCTGAGTCTGGATAAGAAACCTGTTTCACTCTCTTGAGACCCAGGCATTGGATGTGGGGGTACCACCTGAGGATGGCAGAGTGAAGACATAGGTGAGAGTCCTTGAGGAGATTGTTGAACTACTAAACTAACCAATCCTGGAACCTGCCCTTCCTCTTCATTTCCTCTTACGTGAGAAACTTTTCTTATTGTTTATGCTGCTTTGAGTTGGATTTTCTTTCAGCTAAAATAAGCCTAACCGAGAAAGAAGTCATTTAATTCTACTGTGGCTGGCAAATTGGATAAATAGTACTTATCCTCACAGAATTATGAGGAATAATTAAAATAATATAGGTAAAAAACACTTAGTAATTATAAAGTAACTCCACGGTTTTATAGTTCTGTTACATTACCACAAACAGCATTTGTTTATAGTGGATAGAATGTTTCACAGAGTGAGGCTGCCTGGCTTTGCTAATTACCCATTGTATTAATGTTGTGCAGGTCACTGGACCCTTTAATTACTACTCTGTGAAACAGAATTAAATGATCTTTAAGGTCTCTTCTGATTCTGTGAAAAGAATATGAGTCTGATCATTCTGGGATTCCTGCCTGAAAGCCCTAATATAGATAAGGCAGTAGATACAAATAAGTAACTTTTTTAATGGAAGAAAGCATAATTTATTAACTAGTCATGTTGGGGATGCTTCCAGTTTCACAGTGATTCTACTGATCTTAGTGTCTTGAGAAACAAGGGAACTTCTACTATTAGTAGGCTATGAATATCAACTTTCATAGATTTATACAGATAGATATTTATTTTCTAACCCAACTTAACTTATTCTCCTATATGTAATTAGTATGAGCATGTCGTCATATTTTTTTCATACTTTCTCTCATAATCTGCTGTCATCTTTTCTTCTACCCCCTCCCTAGTTGCATTATTCCTAGACTATTAAATAGCCACAGAAATGGTCTCCTTTTCACCAGAATCTGCTTCCTCTCCCTCTTTCCTCATCTATAAAATGAGGTGAAAGGAGATAATTTTTAAGATGCTTTCTGGTTCCAACATTCTGTGATTTGTCAATTATTTTTCTTATCAATTCAGACCCTATTACACCCCAAAGAATTCATCTTTGGTTACACATTTGAGGTAAGTTTAAAAATTTCTTTCATCTGAGGACAAAGGAACTCAATTACATAAAGGAAAGAAGTAATATATGAGTACCTTTTGCAGAACTAAACGTATCAAGAAATGTAGGGCTTGGGCAAAATGTAGATATATTTACATATATGTAGATATATATGACTTTTTTAGGTTTTTTTTTTGAGGGTTGGGAGACAAGAAAAGGAGGAAGCTTATAATTTCAAAGCTGTTGAGAAATCTGTATGATATAGTTTCTTTTCTCTTCCAGCAAAAGTTAAAACTATTATGGCAGTTGATTCATTACTGCAAGAGGACTAATAGGGGAAACCTAAGTGTTCAATCTAATACATATTAGATTGAGAACATTTGCCAGGCATGAAATTCCCTAGATGTCTAAACTTGTTTTTTCAGGAAAGGGAAAATATTATTTAATAACTTTGTGTGAAAAGACATATGTAGCTAAAGTAACAAGTATGCATAGTTGGTGTTAATTCTGAAATCCTTGAAGATGTGAGTGAGGTCATCTTCTCTCTGTCACATCACCATAAAATGCCTGAGGAAAACGTTAAAACCAACCACGCCAACTTGGCAGTGTAACATTTTTGGACACAGAATATCACACTCCATTTTATTCCTAGAAATAGAAGGATAATCACAAAAGAATCCCAGAATGCAGATTTTTCCATTTAATTGGTAGTTTTTGTTTAGATCTTTGTAAGTCCTGTTGAGAGATTTTTTTTACTGCTGACACCAAATACATGGTGTCTTTTCCAGTACCACTTCTCCAACTTTCCAACATCAAATAGGGATCCTACAATTCAGTTCAATTCTGACAGTACGTGGAGTTATCATCAGACTCCTCAGGTTAAAGGGCTCAGTCCCTCACTTCAGATGCCAGTTGCAAGTACTGGGTCTCCAGACTACCTGCACTCTGTCAACTTGGAGAGGGTCAGGGTCTGTGAATATATGACTACTCAGAAAGTAGGTTATGTTGCTCTTTAATTTATCAGATTACCTTTTCTGTTCTTCCTTTCTTCCTTGTTCTTTCTGATCACTTACTACTTCTGCTAGAGGGAGCTTAGTGGAGAGGACAAGGCAGTGTCTTCTTTTGAGTATTTGAGAGTAGAGTGTAATTTCTTCCTTCCTTTCTTCATACCTACCTACCTACCTGTCTACACCTTTTTTTAAAGCTGCTTCTGTATGCCAGAGCATACAAGCCCTCATGGAATTTTCCATCAAGATACCCTCTCTCCTAGGAAATGACACCTGAATTTCCATGTGATGAGATGAGTCTTAAATTTTGAAGGGTGAAGAAGACCAATTGTGGCAGTCTTCTATATTTTAAAGACATTTAATTAGAGTCCTACTTCATTTAGCTTAATTGTAGAACCTTTTAGATAAGTTTTTAGTAACTCACTATTTTAATAGTTGTGGAGTCTTACCACGTGAGTGTCTATTTAACTGTTGCCAGTTTCTTCCATATCTTCATTCTATAGGATAAACAGCATTTTTTTTCCTTTTAGTAATTTTGATGAGGTGAATTTAAAATATTTACTTCATTAAGGGTGATGTTTTTTTAATTTAAAAAATAAGCATTTTATTTTAAAATTATTTGACCTTATAATCATTCTTTAATATCTTTAATATTGATTTTATGTATGTTGAAGGTCTTTAGATTATTTATTTTTTTTTTTTTGAGGAAGATCTGCCCTGAGCTGACATCTAATGCCAGTCTTCCTCTTTTTTTGCTGAGGAAGACTGGCCCTGGGCTAACATCCATGCCCATCTTCCTCTACTTTATATGGGACGCCGCCACAGCATGGCTTGCCAAATGGTGCATTGGTGCGCACCCGGGATCCAAACGGGCGAATCCTGGGCCGCTGCAGCAGAGCACGCGCACTTAACTGCTTGGACCACTGGGCCAGCCCCTAGATTATTTTTATTTTATTTTATTTTATTTTATTTTATTTTATTTTATTTTATTTTATTTTATTTTATTTTATTTTATTTTTATTTTTTTATTTTAATTTTATATTTTATTTTATTTCATGAGGAAGATCAGCCCTGACCTAACATCCATGCTAATCCTCCTCTTTTTGCTGAGGAAAACTGGCTCTGAGCTAACACCTATTGCCAATCCTCCTCCTTTTTTTCCCCCCCCAAAGCCCCAGTAGATAGTTGTATGTCATAGTTGCACATCCTTCTAGTTGCTGTATGTGGGACGTGGCCTCATCATCCCTGGAGAAGCGGTGCGTCAGTGTGCGCCCGGGGTATGAACCCGGGCCGCCAGTAGCGGAGCGCGCACACTTAACCACTAAGCCATGTGGCCGGCCCAAGATTGTTTTTTAAATGGTAAAGCTTGTCATAAAAACAGTTATATGTTATGTACTATTATTTTTTTGTTAACTGAAAAATTACATGTCTTTTCTGAGCATCTGCGATTCATTTATTGTTAGGTATTGAATTTTTTGCTCCTTATATGAAAAATAGAAAATATAAATGTTCTTTTAAATTCTTTACTGTATGCCTGGTCAAGTATTACTTGCCCAGGTGTCTTCTTTTTAAAATAACTTAAATCTTAGAAATTTGGGGGCAAAAGGTGGTATTTTGACTAGGAAAGACAGGAGATAATGCTTGCATTATTTAAAACCAGCCTTCACGAAATGATGCTGTTGTTGGATGAATTAACACTAATCTTTTCTCCTGCAGAGAGCTGCTGGAAATAAAACTATGAAGCCATTGCTTTTAGTATTTTAATCAGCATAAACTGCTTTTTGTTTTTATAAATAAAAAATGTTACTTTTCAAAATTTCTCAGGGAGCAAAGAAAAACAGTTGATTGGTCAATGTGTATTTTGATTTACATTGAATACTTTTTATTATTCCTTCCAAAACAGACACTCCTTGAATATGCAGAGAAATGGAAAACTTCAGAAGATCCTTTACCTTTACTGGAGGTATACACAGTGGCTATCCAAAGTTATGTTAAAGCCCGACCATATCTTACCTCTGAATGTGAAAATGTAGCATTGGTTCTGGAACGTTTGGCATTGTGAGTAGACCTTTGAGTAAATAAAAAATTAGATTTAGCTTTTTAGTTTTAACTTTATATCTTAGGTCTTATGATAGTTGAATTTTAAATAGATTAGTTATGAGATGTCTACTGATGATATTAGAATTATTCATTTCATTTTACTTTGAATTTTAATAATTATTTGTATCTTTACCAACTTTTTGTTTTTTAGAAGCTGTGTTGAACTTTTACTGTGTCTGCCTGTTGAGTTATCAGATAAACAGTGGGAACAATTTCAGGCACTGGTGCAGGTGAGAATATTTACCTATTGGATTTAATATAGGTATATCTTATGTCAGTTTTCTTTGTTCTTAAGAAATTATTCAGTTAAACTTTAAAATATCTAAGTAATGACAAACATTAATTGCTGCTCTTATCAACACAAGTGTCTTGCGTATGGTAGATGCTCAATAAATGTTTACTAAATGAGAATATACATTTAGATAGATTGGTTGAATGTTTCACAGTTCTTTCAGAGCAAATAATTAGGGCTTTGCCAGAGCAGTAAGGGAACACAAAAGAAAATGCCCGCATTTGTATTTAGAAATTAATTAATTAATTAATTGCTGAAAATCTGCCATATGCTGGTAAGAGTTTAACGTATCTCATTTAATCCTTATGAAAACTTTGTGGGGGTAGGTCTATTTTTCCCATTTTAAAGGTGAGGAAACTGAGGCTCATACTCTAAAATATTTATCTGCCCAAACTTATACAGCTAATATCACAGAGTAGTTATTTGAACCAAGGTTCTATATTCCAAAGCCCATGCTTTTTCTCCTATATCTGAAAACACGTGCTTTATCTTTTTGTCTACTTATATAAGTACTATACAATTTAGCCCTTAGTTGTTTTGGAGTATCTTCAAGAATGTTAAATTTTGTTTCAAGCACTAGATTGTGCTGGATATATTATAGCTTCTAGTAAATTTTGACTAATTCTTTAGTTAAAAGGAATGTTCCTGCTAGCTAGTTTCAAAAAGTATAGTCGTCTCTCTATTTCTCTAGCCAGAGTTCTTAAAATATCTTTTGGCCTTATGTTTTTCTGTAAGAGATATATTAAAGAGGATTAGTCTCAAATTTTAGAAGCATGTGGAATAAACTGTAGTTAGGCAGAGAAATCAACATTCCTATTTTAGTATTAAACATTAAAATCTACATCAAGTGAAAAATTCTTGAAGGCAGGATTCACATGTTAATACCATAGGATTCCATGTAATGTCTTACATATAATAGATACTTAATAACTGTTTGTTGAAATGAAGGTGTCTTGTCCTGTTTGTCACATTGCAACTAACTTTTTGATCATGCAATTTCTACTTCAGCATATTAGTAACTTGTATCTTAGATTTTTTTTTCCCTAGCAAGTGTTTATTTTTAGGCAAATAATTATTTCAGAACTTTTTATTGTTTGGCATTCAGATACATTCTACCACAGAATTAATTAAATAAGTTGTTTATATACAAATATAATACTGAATTCTTCATACTACTTGTTTTGTCAACATAAGATAAACTTTTAAACCTTACTTTTTGAAACAATAGCACTAGTTGGTATGTTTTCTTATGGTTACTGAGAAGGAGACAACTCTTTATATCCCTCTATGGTAGCTTTTTGCTCAAAGAAAATTTCTTAAAGCGCTTGAACTTGTTGCAATGGGAAGATTTTTATGGTTTTGAGGAATAGAGTTTTGTGTAAACATAGTGTGCAGCTTTAAGAATTTCCATGATACTGTGCTCTCATTTCAAGGCTTTCTCAGGGTTATTTTATACCTGCTTAACAGCATTTGTCTCATTTTACTTGTGTTTTAACTGTTTAAACATTTCTTTACCTCACTAGAGGATAAGCTCCATAAATGCAGGGACTAGTTGCTCTCTTTCCTAGTACTTGCCCCATAGAAGTTCTCAATAAACATTTTCTGAATTGAATAAAAGCTATTGGTCTTTCGTGGCCTGAAGAATATGCCAATTGCATGAACACTTGGAAACAACTAGTAAGCAAGATTCAATGTCAGTTTTAATAGGATATTACCAAGGCTATGTAATGAATAAATGAAAAATCACACATTTAGTTGTTTTCTTTTCATAAGTCCCTTTTATTGGAATATGTGTAAGTTGTCACGTAGGCCTTGATGCATTTATTAATGATAGAAGTTTTGGGGAAAATTTTTTTACTAACACAGAGGATATAAAATGTGTAAGGTCTTTTACGGTATGGATATTCTGATAGCTTCCTTGAGAAATAACTCTGCTCTTGGTTTAGATTTTGAGGAAAAAAATAATATGGATTTATTTCTAGAAATCCGTTGTATTTGTTTAAAATTTATATTGATATAATTCTTATCCTTGAGATTTGTCTTTAAAAATCAGAAGTAAAGGAATTCAGCACTTTGTAATGTGATGTGAAATTTTTAAGATATTTTTCAAAAGTTTAGTATTATATTTAAAGCCTGATAAGCTTGCTTTTGAAAATCTGTTGTAATTCTTTGGATGTTTATTTAATATTTATAGGTAGCTCATGAAAAGCTGATGGAGAATGGCAGCTGTGAATTGCATTTTTTAGCTACTCTAGCTCAAGAGACTGGGGTGTGGAAAAACCCGGTACTGTGCACTATTCTTTCCCAGGAACCATTGGATAAGGATAAAGGTAAATTTTCTAGAGAGAGAGAGAAAAAAAAGGAATCAGTAGACTAGAAAAAATAAGTACTTAAAATTGTTTTGATATAATTCATCTCAAGATATCCCAAAGAAGGACCATTTAATTAAATTTTATCTGAGATTCTTGAGGCCCTTCACTGTTATTTTATTTGGGGGAAGATGTATTTGTAGGATTATACAATCTTAGAGTAACAGAGAAACTAAAATATTTTCCCAGCATCTGTTCAACAGAGGAATTCCCTCTGCAAGATCCTGACTGGTGGCAATCTAGCTTAAATTTGATAACTAACTTATTTGACAGATGGAGAAGCAGAAATAGGGTAGTTAAATGATTTTCCTCAAAACAGAATAAGAAATTAATGCTAGAATTCTCAAGTCTTTTGTCTCTAAGATTAGTACTCTTTCTCAAACAGCTTACTGCTCAATTTTATTTTATCCTGCTTTGTTGTTATTGGATAAGCTCGGGCAATAAAGATCCCAGTTTACCTCAAACTGGCAGATATCCTATTGGAAAAGTAGATGGCTAAATCACTAATATGTATAATAGTTACTGTTCAGAGTTGAAAAATTGTATATACTGCGAAGAAGAGCACAGTTGTCTTTGGTATTTTTCTTGTGATTATTTAGGAAGGTGCCCAGATTTCACCCTAACCTTTCCCAAGGTATTTAACTAAAGAAGTAAATAAGCTTCTTCCATTGTTTATTGCTGCTTTTCCTGTTGATTGATAGCAAACTGTAGATATTTTGCTATGTGATAGCAAATTTCAAGGCTCTGAGAAGGGAGTGTTAAGCCCATTGCTTGTGAACTCGCTGGTACTTTGATATTTACCAAAAGGCTTCCCAGCCAATCTCCAAACTTCTTTTCAAGCTGCTTGTTCCTCCCTGACCCCCCTCTTCCCATTTCTCCCTGCTTTACTGATAGTTCTAGCAATGTTATCTGTTTCTTAGTTTTCACAAGAAGTTTACTTTTAGTACTCCCTTCCTTCATGGATATCGACAGATTAGCTACAGTGCTCTGAACACCTTAGAGAAAATGGAGAGTAGATATTAAATATATTAATGATAATATCGAATTTCATTGTATAGTTCCTAACAGTTTGAAATGTTCTTTTATATGGTTTCATTTAACCTCACAATGATCCTGTGGAAAAAAGTAAGATCTTTATTGTCCCTATTTTACAGATGAGAAAATGAGGCTCAGAAAAATTAGTTGTCTTTTCTATGTCATATTGCCAGTGATATGAGGCAGAGCCAGGAGTTGAAGTCAGATCCTCAGTCTCTCTCCTTTTTATATTATGCCCTATTTTACCTAGCCTAATAAAATAAAATCGCACCTAACTTAAATAAAGAATGAACTCCTTTTTTCTGTTGTCAGTTTCTGAAGAGTGTTTTTGCCAAACTCACACATTCTACTAAAGCAGGAAAATGGGACCTTTACCTTAGGAGAGATTTAAAATTTTTTTTAAAAGAAAATATACTCAATTTCCTTACTTGTTTAAATGTGCCTAACATTGTTTCTGTTAACAAATGTCTCCGCCCGTCTCTGTGCTGCTTTATTTCTTGGTCTTCACCTGACATAGCCACTGGAATAATTTGGACTATTCAGCCAAGAGGGGTTTCAACAATAGCAGATGGATTGTAGGTAGCCAGACTTTAATACAACTTCTGAATCAACCAGAGAGATGTTATATGATGAGAGATTTTGCAGCCATAATTTTTACTTTATCCTCTGTGATTTAGAATGCTTCTTTGATGGGAGTTATTTTATGGATAATAACATAAATTAGAAGTTCATGTTTATTTCCTTTGAAAAGTTGAAGGAATTAATATTTTACACATACATACTAATTTATTTACATTTTCAAATTTGATGATTTAAAAGGATGGATAACTTTTAGCTTTTTGTATTATATATCCAACCCCTTGGTTTAACTGAATTTAGCCTATAGCATGTTTGAAGAGAAGAGCTAGAGCTCAGGGAATAATGAGTACACCTGATAGGCTCCTGTGCTCATTAATTTGTTTGTAGTGAAGCCTTTGAAGGTTTGATGTAGTATTTGAACAGTAGATAATCCACTTAATCCTGAATTGTTTTCTTTTTTTTTTTTTTAATTGACTAATTTTAGACTTACTAAAACCCGGCTAAACCAAAAAATGCTCTTGATTTTGGGGCATTGGGGGTGGGCAGGACTGAATATTGAAAATGCTGGTTTCACTTTAAGGTTTTAGCATCCTAGAATAAGGTTAACTAAACCAACATAATTCAAGTAGACGGCCTTTGAATATCACAGGAACTTCAGGCTTATATATTGCTTATGCCAATTTCTGTAGTCATAATCTCAGGATTGGAAAGGCACTGAATGCTCATTTATTTTTTACTCAATTTTAACTCCCTTCTAAAACATTGTTGATAGATATATCAGCCTTTGCTTGAACACTTGTAGAGAATGGTAACTATGTAGTTCAGTCCATTCTTAGTCTCCTATTAGAAAAGCTTCATTGTGAGAACTGTGAAAACTGCATTATTTGAGTTTACGCCTTTTGGATCTAGTGCTACCCCTAAAGCCATACCAAACAAGGTATAAATCCCTGTTTCACATCATCGCGATTGTCATATTTAAAGATCGCCATCATGTCCACACCCTGTCCTCTTTTCTTCTGTAGACTAAAAGCTTTCCTGGGGTGGCATGGTTTTAAATCTACAATCACAATTCCTGATTTTTGAGTGCGTTTTGTTTGTTGTTGTTTGCTTGAATGTGGAATTCTTAGAACTTAATGTGTACGCTAAATATGATCTGGCCAGCTTTGAGGTCATTGGTACTCTGATCCTCTTCATCCCAACAATTTATACTTAAGTTAGTGTTACTTAAGATGACATTACTTTTTTGGGTAGCCATATCATTCGGAGAACTCAATGAGGTAACTAAAATTGCACAAAAAATTTTAAATAAATGATACTCTTAAATTATCTACATTTTTATACTTTGTCTTTTGGCACACAAGGTATTAAATTTTTTTTTCTCTTTAATTTCACTGTGTTCGATCCATTCTGTCTCTGCAACTTGTTGATAATCTCCCAGTTTCCTCTCATTAGCATACCTTATTAGCATACACTCTGTTGGCATCCAGGTCCTTGATAATTACCGTAAAGAGCTCATGTCCGGAAACCTAGCCCCTGGTATACTGATAGAAGTCTTCCTGCTTGCCTTCAGTCCCTTAATCAATACCCTTTGATTATGGTTGTTTCATCAAATACGTCTGTTTTTCCTTATGTCTGGTCCATGGTTTTCCTTTTTGTCTGTAAGGATTTGATGAAAGACCATAACAGATATTTGGCTGGAGTTCTATTAAGTATGATTGTTTAATATTGAAGTTAGTCTGACCTAATTTATTATTTTTTAAATGAACTTTTTATTTTAGAGTAGTTTCAGATTTACAGAAAAATTGTGAAGACTCCCCATATTTCCTACAACCAGTTTTCTCTATTAATATCTTACATTAGTATGATATATTTGTCACGATTAATAAACCAATGTTGATGCTTTGTTATTTTTTTTGTGAGGAAGATCGGCCCTGAGCTAACATCCATGCTAATCCTCCTCTTTTTGCTGAGGAAGACCAGCTCTGAGCTAACATCTATTGCCAATCTTCCTCGTTTTTTTTCCCCCCAAAGCCCCAGTAGATAGTTGTATGTCATAGTTGCACATCCTTCTAGTTGCTGTATGTGGGACGCGGCCTCAGCATGGCTGGACAAGTGGTGTGTCCGTGCGCGCCCAGGATCCGAACCCGGGCCGCCAGTAGCGGAGCGCGCATTCTTAACCGCTAAGCCACGGGGCCGGCCCGATACTTGGTTATTAACTAAAGTCCATACTTTATTCAGATTTCCTTAGTTTTTACCTGATGTCCCTTTTCTGTTCCAGGATCACAGCCAGGACACCACATTACATTTAGTCATCATGTCTCCTTAGGCTCCTCTTGGCTGTGACAGTTTTTCAGACTTTCCTTGTTTTTGATGACCTTGACAGTTTTGAGGAATACTGGTCAGGTATTTTGTCGAATGTCCCTCAACTGGGATTTGGCTGATGTTGCTCTCATGATTAGAACTGGGCTTATGGGTTTAGGGGAGGAAGATCACAGAGGTAAATTGCCGCTGTCATCGCATCATGTCAAGGGTACATACTATCAACATGACTTCTCACTGTTGATGTTGACCTTGATCACCTGGCTGAGGTAGTGTGTTTGTCAGGTGTCTCCACTATAAAATTACTCGTTTTTCCCTCTTTCCGCGCTCCGGTCTTTGGAGCAAAGTTACTACATGCAGCTCACATTTAAGAGGTGGAGAATTAAGCTTCCTCTCCTTGAGGAGGCAGTGTCTACATAGATTACTTGGAATTCTACACAGATTTGTCTTTTCTTCCCCCTTTATTTATTTAGTCATTTATTTACATCAGTGTGGACTCATTAGATATTTATTTTATACTTTGGTCATAATCCAATACTCCTTATTTATTTTGTTGCTCAAATTATTCTGACTTTGGCAGCTGGGAACTCTCTGAGTTAACTTCTGTATTGCTTTGGTATACCCACATCATTGTGGGTTATATTTTTTGTTTGAGTACTTTCTTGCTTTCTGGCACTATAAGATGCTCCAGGCTTATCTTGCACATTTCCTGCCCCAGTTCTAGAATCAGCTGTTTCTCCAAGGAGCCCTAGCTCCTTTTATTGGCAAATAGTATTAGAAACCAAGATGTGGTAACTAGGTTTGCTTGTTGCTGCTGGGGTGTCATTGCTTCTAGGACCTCTCAGTGGACAAGCAGAAAAATATATGTAGGTATACTAATCTGTGTATATACACATATCTATAAATATTTCTGTATGTAACCAGCTGTATCTGTGTTACACTAAATATGAGAGTTCATACTGATGTCTCCAACTCTAATCCATACTACATGGGTCGTTATAGCCTCTTCCTGTTGTTTATCTGGAACCTCTCGTTTGAACAGAATGTCATATAATTGGAATCATATGGAATGTAGCCTTTTCAGACTGGCTTCTCCCACCATTGGCTATCCATATACTTACTTAATCAGTCCTAATATACATGTGTAGTGATTTCAGAATTGATAACCTGTACCCCTGTAGAAAGCAACTTTATCAAGTACAGTGCTATATAGAGTTTCTCTTGCCATTATTCTTAGAGACTCCACTCATCCAAAGTTAGTTAGATGAGCACCTTATTCCCCCACCTCTTTCAGTGAAGTTCTTTCATAACATTTGTAATATAGTTAGATTCTTTTACCATATTTTGCATTCCATCCTGTGTACCCCCAAACTCCTAAATAATTTTTTCTAATTTGCACACCTTAAGATTCCCTCTTTGTGCTGTGAAGTTCTATGGATTTTGACAAATGCATAGTGTCATGTATCCATTACAGTATTATACAGAATAGTTTCACTGCCCTAAAGAAATCAACTGTGCTTCATCTATTCAGCCTTCTCCTGAGCACCTGACAACTACTGATCTTTTTACCATCTCTATAGTTTTGCCTTTTTGATATTGTCATATAATTACAGCCTTTTCAGTCTAGCTTCTTTCCCTTAGCAATATGCATTTAGCATTCATCTGTGCCTTTGTGTGGCTCGATAGCTCATTACTTTGTATTGCTGAATAGTATTCCATTTTATGACTGTACCACAGTTTGTTTATCCATTCATCTATTAGAGAACATCTTGTTTACCACCAATTTTTGGTGTTTAAGAATAAAGCTGCTATAAACATTTGCATTCAAGTTTTTGTGTGGACATAAGTTTTCACATCAGTTGGGTAAATATACCTAGGAGTACAATTGCTAGATCATAATGGTAAAACTGTGTTTTGCTTTGTAAGAAACTGCCAAACTGTCTTCTAAAGTGGCTGTACCATTCTGCATTCTCATCAGTAATGAGTGAGAATTTCTGTTGTTCTAGACCCTCACTAGCAGTTGGTATTGTTATTTTTGGAATTTTAGCCATTCTAAAAGGTGTGTAGTGCTATCACGTTGTTTTAATTTGGATTTCTGTAATGACAAATGATATTGAACATCTTTTCATATACATATTTGCCTTCTGTATCTCTTTGTTGGGGAGGCATCTGTTTAGATTTTTTGCCTATTTTTTAACTGAGTTGTTTGTTTTCTTATTGTTGAGCTTTAACAGTTCTTTGTATGTTTTGGGTACAAGTCCTTTATCAGGAGTTTTGCAAGTATGTTCTTTCACTCTATGACTTGTCCTTTTTCTTAACAGTGTCTTTCACAGAGCAGAAATTTTAAATTTTAATGAAGTCCAACTTACCAGTTTTTTCTTTCATGGATCGTGCTGTTGGTGTTTTATCTAAAAACTCATTTCCAAACCCAAGGTCATACAGATTTTTCTCCTATTTTCTCCTAGAAGTTTTACAGTTTTGCATTTTATATTTGGGTCTATGATACATTTTGAGATAACTTTTGTGGAAAGTGTAACCTAATTTACGTTTAGTGAATCTGTCTTGGCTCTTAATAGTCACACTTCTTTTTCTGAACAGTCACAAACCATGTTTTTAATATAATTAATTTTGAGACTCTTACTCAGGGTTATATCTATTCCTCTAGTCTACAGTTTTGCAAAATTTACCTTCAGCCCCTTTTTGAAAATTACGTTTTCCCATTTCTGTTTCCTCCATTGTTGTTCTACCTCTTTCAATCTAAAGCTTATTATCAGAACCACCATAAGAATAGAGAAATTCTCCTTTTCTCTGTCGTCATAAATAATACATAATCAAACCCAAACATCAGGCCTTTCTCAAGAAGAGAATTTGAGAATTTTCCACCAGTTTGATTGTTCTCAACATTTTTCGTGAGCTAGAGGTCATCTTGGATTTTAGCTTTAATAACATTTTCCATAGGTTAGTACCAGATCTCAGACACTCACTGCATCCTTGGTCCTGAGGCTGCTTTTCCTTCTTTTATATGTGTCATTTTAAAATCGAAACTTTGAGAGAGCTCCCTATTACAGTCACACTGAATTCCTTTGGCCATTCCCCTTCTAATTCTATATTGGGGTAATTTACAATTGCATATTTGCATTTTTATCAACTTGCCAGTCCTTTCTTGAATCTTAAGCCCTGAAGATCTCTCTTTTTTTTTTTCCACAACCCTTTGGTTTTCAAAGGAAATTTCTAAAGTTTAAGCTTTTCCGTAGTACTTATAAATCTTTCAGTTTTATGAGAAAATAAGTCTTTATTTCAGTAATAAACTTTGCATTTTAAAGTGAACATGGGAAAAATGCTTCCTGGTTTACCAGATATTAGTATATGTAAGATGTAATAATATTTTAAAGGGAGAGGAGATGGGAAGAAAGAGCAAGGGATAACTAATACTGTCCAGGTAAATAGGGTGAGGCCAGATCTGATTAAATGCAGCTACTGCATTTGCTTTCAGATAGTAAATCTCCAGTTCTTTCACTCTGACACTTTTGGTATATTTTTCATGTGTGTATATATATTTTTACCTCTGTGTATAGAGAATGCCAAAAGGGTTGACTCTGAGACCTAGACTTAAATCTATTGACAGTTTTTTTGTATTAGGACATTTCTTATAGAAAGTCTCTAAAAAGAGCACCTTATAGACTATATAGTAATTTAGTTTTCCTAACTTGTTTCTCTTTCATTATCTTTTATTTATTTCCTTTGTTTTCCTTCTCTCTCCTTTGCTTTTAACTGACCTTGTCTCAGTATAAAAAAATAAGTAAATGGAGCATTTTAGATTTTATTTTTAAAAATCTTTACCAAATTAGATGGCCTTTTTCTTGTGTATAACCCCTAGATCCTTGAGGATCAGTGACTCTGGATAGAATGTAACTATAGAACTTAACTGCAGTAAGCTTTTAAAGTGTTCACGCTCCCATTTCAGGCTGATGACATATTTTGTATTTAGTTTGTATTTTGTTCACATTAATTATACTCTACTATTATGTAATTAAATAGAGAGACCCTCAAATTTTCATTTTTACTACAAATGTTTTTAAAACACACATCCAGTGGCTCCTTGAAACATCCTAGAAAAATACATTGTTTCTGTTTTAATAAGTGTATTTTATAATAATGTTACATAGATATGTCAGTTTAATTAAATGTAATACTAATCTTATTTCACACAAAAATTTTAGTGTCGCATACTAACTAGGTTCATCTATGACATGGAATTTTTTCTTATCTGTTTTATATCAATCATGTCAAAAATCAGTTATGACCATAAAATTTCAGACTTAATGAAAAAGCAGGCACCATGATTTAAGAAATTCTGACATCTTTAAGTGAAAATTCTATTTCTTGTAAGTGTAACTTTCCCTTCAGAAAGGGTGAGAGGTGGGGTGAAGATTGACTATCCCTATTGGAAATTTGGACACTGAAATACAGTTACCTAGAGCAGTGGTTCTCAATCCTGGCTGTGCTTAAATCACCTGTAGAGTTTTTAGACATACCATTGCTGGAGGTCTACCTCAGACCAATTAAATTAGAGTTTCTGGGTGTGAGCCCTAGGCATTAGTACTTTGTCGAAGTTCAAGATAATCTTACAGCTGGGGTTAAGAACCACTGATCTAGAGGTTGAAGTGTTGTATTTTTATTAAACTTCTGAATTTGGATTTTTTTGGCTAACAATGCTGAGTTGATTTTTAATGCGTTTTTTTTATTGTGGTAAAAAGCACATAACATTTAATCATTTTTAAGTGTACAGATTAGTAGTGTTAATTATCTCCAGAACTTTTTCATCTTGCAAAACTGAAACTCTACAACAATTAAATAGCACTCTCCTTTTCCTCTACCCTCCACTCTAGCCCTTGGTTAACCAGCATTCTACTTTTTGTTTCTATGACTTTGACTACTTTAGATACCTCATATAAGTGGAATCATACCATATTTACCTTTTTTGTGACTGGCTTATTTCACTCGGCATAATGTCCTCAAGAATCATGTTGTAGCATGTGACAGGATTTCCTTTCTTTTAAAAGGGGAATAGTATTCCATTGTATGTATATACCTCATTTTGTTTGTCCATTCATCAGTTGATGGACATTTGGATTGCTTCCCACTCTTGGCTATTGTGAGCATAGTTGTGTGCCACATAACGGCAATTTGGTCAACAGTGGATGTGACAGATTGCATATATGATGGTGGTCTCGTAAGATTACTACCATATAGCCTAGGTGTATAGTAGGCTATACCATCTATGTTTCTGTATGTTCTATGATGTTCACACAATGACGAAATAGCCTAATGATGCAGTTCTCAGAACATATCCCTGTCGTTGAATGTCACATAACTGTAGTGCTACTGTGAACATGAAAGTGCAAATATCTCTTCAAGACCCTCCTTTCAATTCTTTTTCGTACATACCCAGAAGTGGAATAGCTGGATCATATGATAATTCTATTTTTAATTTTTTGAGAAACTTCCAGATTGTTTTCTATAGAGGTTGCACCATTTTACGGTCCCATATCAACAGTACACAGAGTTTCCAATTTCTCCACATCCTTATGTGGACAACACTTATTTTCTGTTTTTTGAATAGTAGCCATTCTGACGGGTATGAGGTGCTATTTCATTGTGGTTTTGATTTGCATTTCTCTGATGAACACTGATACTCAGTACCTTTCCTATGCTTGTTGGTCATTTGTATATCGTCTTTGGAGAAATGTCTATTCAAGTCTTTTGCCCACTTTTTAATAGGAATATTTGATTTTTCATTGTTGAGTTGTAGGAGTTCTTTATATATTCTGGATATTAACCCCTTATTGGATATGTGATTTGCAAATATTTTGTCCCATTCTATTTAGGTAGCCGTTTCACTCTGTTGCTTCTGTCCTTTGATGCACAAAAGTCAAGTCTGATGGTAGTCCCTTTTGTCTATTTTTGTTTTTGTTGCCTGTACCTTAGTGTAATATCCAATAAATCATTGCCAGGTCCAATGTCTTGAAACTTTTCCCCTTTGTTTTCTTCTAGGAGTTCTATAGTTTTGGGTCTTATGTTTAGGTCTTTAATCTATTTCAAGTTAATTTTTTTATATGGTGTAAGTGTAAGGGTCCAACTTCATTCTTTTGCATGTGGGTATCTAGTTTTTGAGCACTATTTGTTGAAAAAACTGTCCTTTTCCCATTGAGTGGTCTTGGCACCCTTGTTGAAGATCTTTTGACCATGTATGTGAGGGTTTATTTCTGGGCTTTCTATTCTGTTGCATTGCTTGTATGTCTGTCTTTATGCCAGAACCACACTATTTTGATTACTGTAACTTTGCAATATATTTTGAAGTGAGGAAGTGTGAGACCTCTAATTTGGTTCTTTTCAAAATTATTTGGCTATTTGGGGTCCCTTGATATTGCCTGTGTATTTTAGGATAAATTTTTCTATCTCTGCAAAAAATGCCAGTGCGATTTTGATAGGGATTGCATTGAATCTGTAGATTGTGTTGGATAGTTGGACATCTTAATAATATTAAGTCTTCCAATCCACGAACACAAGGATCTTTCCATTTACTTTAGTTGTCTTCTTTAATTTCTTTCAGCAATGTTTTGTAGGTTTCAATGTACAAGTCTTCACCTTCTTGGTAAGGTTTATTCATAAGTATTTTATTCTTTTTGTTGCTATTGTAAATGGAGTTGTTAATTTCCTTTTCAGATTGTTCATTGTGTATAGAAATGCAACTTATTTTTGTGTTTTGATTTTTGTATCCTGCAACTTTGCTAAATTTATTATTATTATTAATTTTATTTATTTATTTCCCCCCAAAGCCCCAGCAGATAGTTGTAGGTCATAGCTGCACATCCTTCTAGGTGCTGTATGTGGGATGCGGCCTCAGCATGGCCGGAGAAGCGGTGCATCGGTGCGCGCCCGGGATCAAACCCGGGCCGCCAGCAGCGGAGCGCACGCACTTAACTGCTAAGCCACGGGCCTGGCCCTAAATTTATTATTTTAATAGGTTTTTTTTGTGTGGAATCTTTAGGGTTTTCTATGTATAACATCATGTCATCTGCAATCAGATGATTTTACTTCTTCCTTTCCCATTTGGATGCCTTTTATTTCTTTTTCTTGTCCAAATACTGAATTGTTTTTAAGAGAAAATGCAAGTTGTATTTTTTAGAAAGGAATGGGTGATGCAGATTGATGTAGGCCATGATGAGAATTTTGGAATTTACCCTTTGAAGGCAAAGGGAAACTACTGGAGGGTTTTAAACTGGGAGAAGACAATCAAGCATCTGCTTTAAAAAAAAAAAAAAAAGCACTCTGGGTCCTAATGGAGATGTGATGGAGAGAGTAAGAGTGGATGCAGAAGACTAGCAGAGTGCTACAAAGTGGTCTGGTAGATTAGTGATTTGAACTGGGAGGAGAGGGCAAATGGTAAGAGTAGAGAGGGAGAAATTTAATGGGATTGAGTATTTAGGAGTTAGAAGTGACAGAATTAGATGGTGGATTGGATATATGTATGAGAAGGAGGCAGGAGAGAGCATTTTTAAGGCTAACTCTTAGGTTTCTGGCTTGAGCACAACTAAGTGGATTGAGATAACACATACTGTAGTATAGAAATTTTTTTTTTTATTCAAAGAAAGTGGTTTTATTTATTGATGTTTTAGTAGTTTCTAACATTGTGAAATTTTGGGTTGTACATTTTTGTTTGTCCATCACCATATATATGTCTCCCTTCACCCCTTGTGCCCACCCCCTACCCCCATTGCCCCCAGTAACCACAATACAGTTTTCTCTGTCCATGTGTTGGTTTATATTCCACATATGAGTGAGATCATACAGTGTTTGTCTTTCTCTTTCTGGCTTATTTTGCTTAACATAATACCCTCCAGGCCCATCCATGTTTTTGCAAATGGGACGATTTTGTCTTTTTTTATGGCTGAGTAGTATTCCATTGTGTACATATATACCACATTTTCTTCATCTGATCATCAGTCGAGGGACATTTAGGTTGCTTCCACTTCTTGGCTATAGTGAATAATGCTTCAGTGAACATAGGGGTGCATAAGCCTCTTTGGATTGTTGATTTCAGGTTTGTTGGATAGATTCCCAGTAATGAGATAGCTGGATCATAGGGCATTTCTGTTTTTAATTCTTTGAGGAATGTTCATACCGTTTTCCACAGAGGCTGCACCAGTTTGCGTTCCCACCAGCTGTGTATGAGGGTTCCTGTTTCTCCACATCCTTCCCAATATTTGTTGTTTTTTTGTCTTGGTGATTATAGCCATTCTAACGTGCGTGAGGTGATATCTTAGTGTTGTTTTGAGTTGCATTTCCCTGATGATTAGTGATGTTGAACATCTTTTCATGTGCCTATTGGCCATCTGTATATCTTCTTTGGAGAAGTGTCTGTTCATTTCCTCTGCCCATTTTTTGATCGGGTTGTTTGTTTTTTTGTTGTTCAGTTGTGTGAGTTCTTTATATATTATGGAGATTAATCCCTTGTCAAATATATGTTTTGCAAATATTCTCTCCCAGCTGGTGGGTTGTCTGTTCATCTTGATTTTGGTTTCATTTGTCTTGTAGAAGCTCTTTAATCTGAAAAAGTCGCACTTGCTTATTTTTTCTTTAGTTTCCCTAGTCTTGGTAGGCATGTCATCCGAAAATATTCCTTTATGACCAATGTCAAATAGTGTGTTGCCTGTATATTCTTCTATGAGTTTTATAGTTTCAGGTCTCTGATCCATTTTGAGTGAATTTTTGTGAATGGCGATAGCAGATGGTCCACTTTCATTCTTTTGCATGTGGCTGTCCAGTTTTCCCAACACCATTTATTGAAGAGACTTTCCTTTCTCCATTGTATGTTCTTAGCTTCTTTGTCGAAAATTAGCTGTCCATGTATGTGTGGTTTTATTTCTGGGCTTTCAGTTCTGTTCCATTGATCTGTGTGTCTGTTTTTGTACCAGTACCACGCGGTTTTTTTTTTTTTTTGTGAGAAAGATCAGCCCTGAGCTAACATCCATGCTAATCCTCCTCTTTTTGCTGAGGAAGACTGGCTCTGAGCTAACATCTATTGCCAATCCTCCTCCTTTTTTTTCCCCAAAGCCCCAGTAGATAGTTGTATGTCATAGCTGCACATCTTTCTAGTTGCTGTATGTGGGACGCAGCCTCAGCATGGCCGGAGAAGCAGTGCGTTGGTGTGCACACGGGAGCCAAACCCGGGCGCCAGTAGCAGAGCGTGCGCACTTAACCACTAAGCCACGGGGCCGGCCCCAGGCTGTTTTGATTACTACTGCTTTGTAGTATGTTTTGAAGTCAGGGATTGTGATGCCTCCAGCTTTGTTCTTTTTTCTTAGGATTGTTTTAGCTATTCGGGGTCTTTTTTTGCCCCATATGAATTTTAGTATTCTTTTTTCTATTTCCGTGAAGAATGTCATTGGGATTCTGATTGGGATTGCATTGAATCTGTAGATTGCTTTAGGTAATATAGACATTTGAACTATGTTTATTCTTCCAATCCATGTGCATGGGATGTCTTTCCATTTCTTTATGTCATCATCGATTTCTTTCAACAATATCTTGTAGTTTTCATTGTATAGGTCTTTCACCTCCTTGGTAAGATTTATTCCTAGATATTTTATTCTTTTTGATGCAATTGTAAATGGTATTATCTTTTTGAGCTCTCTTTGTGTTAGTTCGTTATTAGCATACAGAAATGCAACTGATTTTTGTAGATTGATTTTGTACCCTGTGACTTTGCTGTAGTTGTTGATTATTTTGTAGTATAGAAATTTTTGTATGCAGAGTTTGAGATGCTTGTGAAACGGCTCGTCTGAGATGTTGCAAAGGAAATGGTGTGCAAATCTGGGCATAGAAATATGCACCCACTAAATAAATTGGCTGCACTTTGGGGGGAATCTGGGACCTAGCTTAAGTTTTGGCTTGTAGTACATACTCAATTAATATTTATGTAATGATTTATCACAAAAATTCAGCTTATATATTGTAACATTTAAAGTTAATTATCTTGAATGTAGGAACTAATATTTTCTTTTTTAATATTATGTAAGTGGCATTTTATGAGAAGGCCATTATTGCTTTCTTAATTGTGCTGGCTGAATATCATTTATTTACATTGCCATTTTATGTCATCTAGCTCTCTTGATAGGCTCGAATGTAGTAAAACTTGCTTTTCTGTTCAAGTCTATAAATACAGGGAAAATAGATTAAAAGGCTACACACAAGTAAAATTCAAGATATTTTAACTTTTCTGGGATGAGAGTGGGAAAAGCAGGGTAGAAAGTGCAAGTTGATGTGACTAGCTGCTCAAGGGTAAAGATCATAAAACCTTTTTCATAAGTCTGGCAAGCACTAACATAGATAGTCTTTGATGTGATATTATAACTCTATTAGGAAAAACATTTCCTGGATTGGAGAGAAGTAGAGAAAGATACAGAGGAATTGGAAAAAAGAAAGCAGGGAAAGAGAAATGAAAGGGGAGGGGGAAGGAGGGAGGGCAGTGAGCTTTCACTAAGTTCTAAATTGAGTATTACAGTGTAAGCTAGTGTTTTTATTTGTGTGTTTGTTTGTTTTGGTTTTTTTTGTGAGGAAGATCAGCCCTGAGCTAATATCCATGCTAATCCTCCTCTTTTTGCTGAGGAAGACTGGCTCTGAGCTAACATCTATTGCCAATCTTCCTCCTTCCCCTCCCCCCCCCCCCCCAGCAACTATACAGTAGATAGTTGTATGTCATAGTTGTACATCCTTCTAGTTGCTGTATGTGGGATGCGGCCTCAGCATGGCCGGAGAAGCGGTGCGTCGGTGCGCTCCCGGGATCCAAACCCGGACCGCCAGCAGCGGAGCGCGCGCTCTTAACCGCTAAGTCACGGGGCCGGCCCAGCTAGTCTTGATCTATTTGAATCAGGAGCTTCAGAATACATTCATTATTTTCTTTTAAAAGCTAATGCTGCTTCACAGCTCTTTACTGCTATAAAGTGCTATTCTAATTAGAAGTAGACACACTCATCATATAAGAATTTTTTTTTTTTATCGTCCCACCACTGTATAAAGCTGAAAGTCAGAAGACCCCATTATTCTGGTCCTCGTTCCGTCATTAACTGGCTTTTCGACCCTAGGACGTCACTTGCCTTCTGTGAGCCTCAGTTTACTCATCTGCCACATGATGGAGCTGGACAAAATGATCTATAACGTCCTTTCTGCTCTAATATTATATATTTCTTTGAAATCGGTTTTGCCCTAAGTGTGGCAATGGTTTCTCATCCTTTAAAAAAAAAACCACACAACTATGATTTTGAAGTTTATAATTTAACATATATTCTCCTCTACATTGAGTTAGCACAGAAATTATTTTTAACGATTTGTCGTTCTAATTTGAATGCCGCTGTTTGAGATTTAAGGGACTATTTGAGATTCTTCTATTAAGATTCTCATCAGTTTTATTAAATACTTGCCACCTTTAAATAATTTCCTTGCCATGATCTTCAGAGTTTGTTGATGATGAGTTTTTGTGAGTGTATTTGAAATAGTTCCCAGACTTTGTATCGCTAGAGTTTCCTTTAGAGAGAATTACTGTATTAGGAAAATAAAGCTGTTTTTTAAAGTTCATGACTTATTTATAGCCTGAATAACTTTATCTTAACTTGATTTTTCTTAAAATTTTCATTTAAAATCTTTACAGATTTTGTTTTGGCAGTGAACTGAACAGTGAAAAGATATTTGTAATATAATTATCCTAATGGGATCATGTGATATTAAAAAAAGAAAAGTAATGCCCTGTATATGTAAGACATATGATCAGAGGCACCAGAAAGTTATATGTTTAGTTTTATTTATCTGTGTTCAGTCTTTATACTTTTTGGTTCAGTTTCATGTAAAGAATAAGAGTGGCAGGTCTAGACTTTAAGAAAAAGGTGAAATTTAAGATTCTATGTAAAATTTCTTATATGCTCATGGTTTTAATACTGAGGAGCCAGATCATACTGTCTTATAAAATAATCTTTTCATAGTGGAGTAGAGTACAGTTAGAGCTAAAAAATAAAGGTACTAGCAGATAGCAAAGGATATTTAAAGAAGGGAAGAGCATCTCTCATTCTCCATCTTCTAACCCACAAATTACTTACTAGACATGTCTTCCAGTCTGTTCACAAGTAGAGAAATTGTGTGTTTTATTTGTAGGTCATTAAAAATTTTATTACCAAAAGCTTTCCAAAGGTTTCAGGCTAGCCATCCCCAAGTAAGTTTTTAAACATGATTTTCATCCTGGTAAAGAATACTTAGGGAAATGTTTAAATTTGTACTTGTTGAAATTTAAATTCTTCTCCACAAATAAAAAAAATAGAAATTAAATTCTTATTTGTAGTTGATCAGACCAAACACTAGGAAATTCAAAAGTTTGAACAGAATAGAAATTTATTATGCATAAGTAAGTCTTAAGCAAATGTTGAGGTTTATCAATTGATGTTTTAAAAATAACACAAACCCACAGAAGTTTCAGCAGACTCCCCCCATCCCCTTATTTATTTTTCTGTAGTATTTTAACTGGTTCTAAAACACCTGTTTAGCAAGATAGACTTCACCTTTGTGGAATGAAAAATACATCATCAGTATTGAACACAATATTAGTTGCATCTCATCTTCTAGAATATCCAAACATCCTTTCATCGTTGCCCGTATGAGTGTGTAATGCCCTAACATTACAAATTTCTAGGGATGCTAACCCCTGGTATTCAAGAATAAATGCTGTGGGAAAAAGAATTTATTGTAATTTTAATAACACTTACTTATGAGAATTAATGCAAAGTTATTTTTATCATCAAGAAGTTAATTAACCTCATTCTAAATGGTACTCTCAGGAGCAAAAATATTTAATGCATCTTTAAACAGTAATATAATCTTTTGCTTATAAGGTCAAGTATTTTGTGATAGCCTGACAGTAATAGAAAATTGCAAAAATAAAAAAGTTCCTGTGCTTTTAAGAAAATATTCCTTATAAGTATTTGTATTGCAAATGAATTGTTACCAAATGTTAATAATCTTTTATGTCTTGTTTTTTAAAGTGAATGAATTTTTAGCTTTTGAGGGTCCCATCTTGTTGGATATGAGAATTAAACATCTAATCAAAACAAATCAGTTAAGTCAAGCAACTGCTCTAGCAAAGCTGTGTTCTGACCATCCAGAGATTGGTACAAAAGGTAGTTTTAAGCAAACATACCTTGTCTGTCTTTGTACATCATCACCAAATGAAAAGTTAATCGAAGAGGTGAGTATGGTTTTTTTTTTTGTTGTTAGTAATTATATTTTAAAGTGAAGAAATTAATTTTTAATTAAATTAGAATGTCTTTCACTTCCCTTTCTCTTAGATAGTGAGGGACCACTGCTGTCAATCTTAAATTTTTGGTATGTTCTTGAGTAGTGATTCTAAGCAGCTTTCAGAATTATATGTGAACTGATTTCACCTAGCTTCTATTTTAAATAATTTGGATCTTTTAACTGCTTTGGCTAAATTATGGGAAAGATGGCCGTGGCTTCATAGTTTAGTAGGATGTTCATATTTGTTGGCATTTGGGTCTTCACTTCAGCTTTACCTGACTTCAGGATACTTGCAGATCGTTTTAACTGGCTAATTTAAGTAACTTTATAGAATTTATATGATTTCTCTCTAGGAGTACTTTCTCTTTTTATATATATAACACAGAAAATATTCCTAGGGGGAAGTCATAGATAGATCTAGATATCTAGATCTTTATCTCTCTATGTATAGTAAGATAAATTTTTTATTTGCATATTTAATTTAAAACTTCGTTTTCTTTGAGAGTTCAGAAGAAGGATAGCCTCAGACAGAAAGCTGAATGCCCACATGAGGTTAGAGGTTGTAATTATAATAGTGATTGTGTGATTTTTCTTGAGAATAGGAAGTGAAGAGGAAGATGGTAGGCTTGGACCAAGATTAGAAATAAGCCTGTTGTGTGTGGTGAGGATAATGAGGATACTGGGAACAGTGATGTCCTGCAGTCTCTAGGCTGGATAGAGTAGAGCCAAGGACTCTAGACTAGGAAATTTTATATTGTTAGTTTGGACCTTGGCTGATCTGTGGATTTTTTCTCTTGACTATTTCTCTTTTATCTCAGGTAGTTGGCTTTTTAAACACTGTACATCAGAACAAAGTAGAAGATTGAAATTTTCTTATTAGTTTAGATTAACTATATAGACAATTTGCAGCTGTATAAAGTTTCTTGAGATGGCCTTTGAAATGTGTATAACATGTTTTTTTTAAATCCTTAAGTAAATTAGCTGTTGTGCTGCTACATCTTAGATATTTTTTAACTCCACTAGGGCATTCATTATCAGTTCAGTCCCTGCCCTTAAGTTGATCTTCCTTCCTTCAGCAAGTGTTTATTAAGTGAATGCTATGTGCAGTCTAAGCACTTCTGGGAAGTAGGGGAGTTCAAGGTGAGGAAGGCATACATAGGCCCTGCCCTAAAGAAGCGTAGCTTCTAGTAGGAAATTAAACATAGGGTTGTTGAGTTAGCTTTGAAGTCCTATTCGAAGTTGAAGTCTATGAATTTGTAATCTCCAGGAAAATCTGTATTTCTAGCTCTCTTGAATAAGGAAGAGATCTTACAATACTGAATCTATACAATACTGAATCTAAATTCCCTTTTGGTTTAATTTTAATTATCCAGAGTTGAGTAGCAGCAGCCCAGCCTGTTCTGGGAGAGCCTCAGGAAAATTCTCTGTGAGGACCATGGGTATCTCTGATGTCCAGTGAAATGATTTTTTTTCCTTCTCATGTTAAGCAGTAGGATTAAGGGTTCTATATTCTTAAGCAAAGTTCACTAGAATCTCTGTACCCTGCCCCAGAAACAAAACTGGATCACAGTGCAGAACAGGACAGGATACATATAAGTCTACACATTCCTTGTTAAAAGTCTCTTTTTGCTTAGAGATTGTTTGAGTACTCTTTTATGTTTCTATTACAAACATCTAGAAACTTGTTCTTCATTGTTCCATGTGAAGTAAGTTTTCTTATTATTTCTGACCCAAGAGGAGGTAGTTGCTTTAGCAATTGCCCAAGACATTGCCCCCTTCAGAAGAGATATGCTTTCTCTCTCTCACATGCCCCACTTCATTCATTTACTTTACTTGTCTATCTCTCGTAACCATTTGAGTTTTTTACCCATTCCTTAGAGTATGGTGAGAATAGATATTGGAAAGAGTCAACTGTGGTCTGAATCTATGGTCCTTTTGAGGAAATCCTTGTCCAAGGGAGCCAGTAGGCAAAGGATTGACTACTTCCCAGGACCCTTTCAATTTGATAGAAATAGCAGCTAGCCCTGGTAGATGGCAGAGGAATGGGGCTGAGAAAGATGAGTGTTTATCTGGCCTGTCTGGAAGGAATGAGCTTTGGCCTGGATTCTTGGTATATGTATAAAAATGAAGTTAGCAATATTTATTTTATATCCAGTATTTCTGTTGGTATTGTCATTAAAATAAACATAGAAGTTTAAAAAGTAAAATCTTCTATTTTGTCTCTCTCTAACCGTCATTTCCCCATTTAATACTCCCCTAAGTAATGATTCAGTTTGAAATTTGATGTATAACCTTTCTGACATTTTTCTATGCATATATAGTTACTTTTATATACTTAAAACATACGTACACACACCCTGGCTGCTAGTCACTTTTCCCCCTCTTATTTTAGATATCTTTGCATAGCATTCCATATAGATCAACCTCATTCTTTCTCATGGTTGCATAATTCGTCAGTATGGATTTATAATATCTTTAGCCAGACTGGAGACATTTAAATTGTTGCCTTGTACATACATGCTTTCATTCTTGTTGGGGGTGTAATGGTAGGATAAATTTCTAGAAGTGGAATTTCCGGATCAAGCAATCTACACATTTTAAATTAATAGATAGGACAATACTACCATCCAAAAAAGATTCTGCTAATCTGTACTCCTGTAAGCAGCATATGAAATTTCTTCTTTCCTAACACTAGAGATTATTCATCTTTTAAATCTTTGTTAGCCTGAGAGTTAAAAATAGTAGCTCATTATTTGTTTTTACGTTTTCTTAGTATGACAATTTTACTATTTAAGTTCTCTTCTTGTTGGAAAGCAATTTTATTTTGATAAGCAAGACTGTTCTTGAAATATGACTAGAGTCCATACTTTTTTTTTTTTTTTTTTTTTGTGAGGAGATCAGCGCTGTGCTAACATCTGCCAATCCTCCTCTTTTTTTGCCGAGGAAGACTGACCCTGGGCTAACATCCATGCCCATCTTCCTCCGCTTTATATGGGACGCCGCCACAGCATGGTTTGCCAAGCAGTGCGTCAGTGCGCGCCCGGGATCCAAACCAACGAACCCCAGGCCGCCGGAGCAGAGCGCGCACACTTAACTGCTTGCGCCTCCGGGCCAGCCCCTAGAGTCAATACATTTTAAAAGTACACTTGGTAAATGTACATAAAATATTGATGAAGTATTGTATATTTTTTGAATACCTGGCATGAAGAGCCATATTAAAACATAAAAATCATTATGCACGTTTTTGAAATGATTTCTCTGCTTTACAAAGGGATTTAGCATAGTATGACTTTAACAAACAGATCATTCTAATTGGCTTTAAATATTTTATTCAGATTTTTGAATTTTCTGGTTTTTAAATTTTTTCTCATTTTTCAAAGCAATAGAGAATAGATACCTATAATATATATAGTCCCTATATAGGTAACATATTGGTAATCCTACCTTATGCTGCCTTGGATTTTAAAAATTGTCCTTGTTCATTAATGGCTATATTTGACCTGTATTTCACTTTCACAGTTTCAGTTCAGCCATTCATTAGTTTAGTTTCATTTTCCCTGCCATTCTCTTTAGTGTCATATTTTTTCGAGAGGGCCATCTAGTGGCAAATCAGGGAAATGAAGGCTATCAAGTGCACAGTAAAAATTGTTTCCTTAGTAGTATACCTATAAAATATGAAGTGTTCTGTATTATTGAATATGGCAAATGTTTCAGTTGGTATATTTATATATGTGAATAAATATATAGGGGCTATTTTACATACACACAAATATTTTTTTTAATTATTAAGTATAAGCTAATGTAGGTAATATCGTTGGGAAAGTAAATTTCTTTCCTTATACATAATGTACACATTTTGCATCATTTGAGCATTCAACAAGAGTGGCTTAGGTTTTAGAAGAACAACAACAACAAAAAGATCAGATTCAAAATAAATCAGACTTTTAAGATATAAGAGTTTTTGTTAAACATGAACATGTAAAAATCAGTGTTTAGAAATAGAGGGCCACAATATGCTTGTGCATGTGGAATTCTGGAAAGAGCACAGACTTTGAAGCTAGACCTGGGTTGGAATCTTGACTCTGCCACTAATTAAGCATGTGACTTTGAGCAAGTTACTTAACCTCTTTGAGCCTTATCTCTAAAAAGAAGCAATAGTATCTACCAGCAAGCTATTGTGCTGATTAGCAGTGCTATTTCTGAAGAAGCTGGCACTAATAAATAAATAGTAGCTGCTATTATTGTTATTATTAACATCTTATGAAAAAGTAAACAAAACTCATGGATTGACTTCCTAACATTTGTCTGCATGAGTGTGTCAGGATAATTGTTTAAAGTTAATACAACTTTTCATAAAAGATTATGTGATGAAATGGAAAGAATATAGGTCTTTGGTGACAGTCAGACATAATATTGATTTGTAGCTCTACCACTGAACTAACTGTTGTAACTTGGGCAAATTACATAATTTCTTTGAACCCCATATTCATTATGTGGAAAATGTTAATGCTAACACCTACCTAGTAGAATAGTTACGATGAAATAATAATATATATAATGTATGACAGTGCATTTAACATATTATAGATATTTGAAAATATTTATTGTATAAAATAAATTGTTCAGCCCTTTTTTTGTTTATTTGTTTAAATGGGGTTACTTATAGATACAGATCTGCAAGAAAGAAGTAGACAGAGGAGTAGTGGAAAGAACACTGCACCAGGGAGTTCCAAGACTCAGGTTTCAGTCATAACTCTGCCACTAACTTCCTGCTTCCTTTAAGAAATCATTGTTATTAAACACAGATTCAGAATTGGGTCTTAGTGTTTTCTAGCCCAATTTAATGTATAAAATGGAACCTCTGAATCTATCCCCATGCAACCTTTATCCTCATTATCAAGGATCGACCTCAAGATTACCCTCCTCTCCACTTGTTCAATCCTAAACACATTACATTTTACACACACACGCACGCTTTTCCTAAACTCAAAAATTGGTAAGGAGAGAGAGAAGATAAACAAGGAGGGCATGGTTTCCTCTGTGGTACATGGGTGTTAATGGTTTGTATTGGTCTTCAAGTCGTCTTTTTGCCATTTGTCAGTTGTACCATGTTGGAATTAATCTTTCTATTCTGTGGAACACCAGTGATTTGTGATTGTATGTGATTTGTCACGTCCTTGTCTTACAGGAAATGCTTGTAGAGCTCATAGGTAAATTCTATTTGCTTATGTAGTAAATCATTGTAATGAGGTGGTAAATTTTAATTTTTCAAAAAAATAAGCTGTAGATGTAAGTGCATAATTAAATGAAGCAAGTAGCCTTCACCTGGGTTATACTTCAGGCATGCCTGACTGTTGATAAGCTTTGAGATGGATTGAATTTACATGAAAAGAAAAATAATGGAGATCTATAGAAAACTGAGGTGAGCTTAATTTAAAAGTGGTATAGCTACATAAAATGTTTCATATTACACTTTTTTCCCTCGGATTAATAGACATTTTATTAGGGTACGTCCAGAGACTTCTCTGCATCATCTGATTCTAATGCTTTTTAAATTACTGGATAAAAGGGGGAAAAATATGAGTACTGCAGCTTTTCTTTTCCAGTATTATAGACCTGATTTAACGGGTGGTGGGTGCTTATAATTAGAATTAGTTATTTACTTATAAATGAATGCTTGTAAAGTTCTTGAATATAGTTGGTTCTCTGGCTTGAAGAAAGGTTATTTCTTTAAAATGCAGCCCAGTAATGACAAATTATTAATTGACAGTGTATGAGTTAATGGGGTTTTACTGATGAAAGTGATGTGTGTCTAATGAAAATTTTAAAATATATAACTATATCCTAATATAAAACAATTTTATGGCATTTTTTTATATCCTTTTTCTGTAGATTTCAGAAGTTGATTGCAAAGATGCACTAGAAATGATCTGTAACTTAGAATCTGAGGGTGATGAAAAGAATGCTCTTGTCTTATGTACAGCGTTTTTATCACGTCAGCTCCAGCAAGGAGATATGTACTGTGCTTGGTGAGTTGATTTTCTTTTGTGAAGAAAAGTTTTTTAAATAAGAATGCAAGATAGGTTGTGAGAATTCAGATAGCTTAAGGACATATTTTTTTAAATCTGTTTAAGTCTTACCAAGACAAAAAGCTTATTTTCAGATATTACATGCTGTCAAACTGATTATCAAGTTGTATATTATAACTTTAAAAACTTTTTGTATTAAGGACCACACAACTCCTTAGTATACCAGTAATGATCGTATAATGATCAGTAATGATCAGGAAATTTTTAAACTCTGAAAGATGAAAGAAAGGTTTATTTTGTCTAATGCTACAATAAAAATTTTTTCAGATATGTAAGCAACCTATGATTGAATGTATTTTTTTCCTCTGCATATCATACACTTTTACCCATATAACTAGCTGCTAGTCATTTACGTATGGCAATATAGTTCATTTTCCATCTATGAAATATTCTACTTTACTAACTTCTTCAATGCACATTTCTTTATGTGGTACATTTCCAAGTGGGCAAAGCCTGTTATATATAATCCTTCGGGAAGATACAACTAATAGAGATGTTGACGTTAGTTAACTGAAAAAACTTAAGAGCAGCTGTCTTAAATTAGTGTTAGCTAAAACTGGCAATTTATCTGGTCAGTCAGCAGCATTATTAGTCTTCAGTGTTGTATTGGTATTATGGAAACACAAAAGAAAATTTAGGTTACAACATGCTGACATTTAAGAATATTTACCAAGTGACACATGGCATACAAATGAATATAGAACAGGCAAGCTAAGTAAATGCTTGTGTAATCAAAGAAGAGTAAAATTCATAATTATAAAGGTTTTCTGAGCAGTCCAGCTTTGTTATGAAGGAAAAATTGTACATGTAGTACAGAGAGGATTGACACAAAAGGCAGGTAGAAAGATTCTGAAGGGAGAATAAATAACATGTATTTACTGAGGACAAGTATATTTTCTTTCTTTCTTTCTTCCTTGTTTTTTTTTTTTGCTGAGGAAGATTTGGCTCTAAGCTAACATCTGTGCCAGTCTTCCCTATTTTGTATGTGGGTTGCCACCACAGCAGGGTGGCGCCGAGTGGTGTATGTCCACAACCTGGGAGCTGACCCCGGGCTGCCAAAGCGGAGCATGCTGAACTTAACTACTAGGGCACGGGGCCAGCCCAGATTTTCTATGTAACGTAACTATCAGTGATGACTAAGAAATTAATGTTACATTTGTTTTAAAAAGATGTTCAGGTCTGAACTTTATATGGAAAGGAAAAGGGGTCTATTATAAGCCCCTAAGTAGAATTAGGGCAAAATAGAAGTTTATGTTTAAGAAACACTGTTTAAGAAAAGCAGTTGAGAATGGATTGAGGCTGAAGGGTGAGGGCAGAGTTGTGGGGAGGAAGTAGCAGTACAGGAAGTTGAGTTGAGACAGGAAACTCAATTAGAAAGCCAGTGATTAGTCCATCCAGCTGGGAAGTTAGGAAGGCTTCCTTATGGATGTTGGTGAAAAAAATGTTGAAGATAACAGTAGGATAGTAAAAAGCAGAGGCTGATAGGGATGGTGATAATGATGCATTAAATTAGAAAGATGGTGAACAGGAAAGAATGTTAATCATCTTTTTTCATATGTTAAGGTTCAGGTTTCAGAAATCAAGGTGGAGAAGTCTTATAAAGAACTAGAGGGGCTGCCCCAGTGGCACAAGCGGTTAAGTGCGTGCTCTCTGCTTCGACACCCTGGGGTTCGCAGGTTCGGCTCCTGGGCGAGCACCAACGCACCGCTTGTTAAGCTGTGCTGTGGCAGCGTCCCATATAAAGTAGAGGAAGATGGGCACGGATGTTAGCTCAGGGCCAGTCTTCCTCAAAGAAAAAAAAGGGGGGAAGGGGAGGATTGGCATCGGACGTTAGCTCAGGGCTAGTCCTCTTCACTCACTCACACACATACACACACACACAGACACACACACAAACTAGAGAGGTGAAAGTGGTCAAGACTGGGGAGACAGATTTTGAAGTCTTCAATATATAGGTTAAAATCCAGTAAATCAGCAAGTTATTCAGGCGGGTGGTGAAAAGAGCAGAGTTCCTAAGAGTAGAATCTGAGGAAATACTAATAAGAAAGGCCTGTATTGAGGAGAATACTTGGTGAAAGTTGAAGCAAGAAGATGATGTGGAAGTTAACCGTAGAGGACAGATGAGAAATAGGACAATAGGTAAAAGGGAGGAAAATTCATCACTTCAGTAGGATTGTTTTCTATGAAAAATACATTGTAATTACGTTTGAAATAAATGTCAAAGTTCATTTTTCAAAATTTTCTTTTATTGTTTCGCTGCTGTGGCACAGATTAAGATTAGTTACTTTTCAGTTCTGTCATCATGATTCTTAATATTTATCTAAGAAGAATAAATTTTAATTTTAATTGACCAATTAAATTGGTTAATTTTAAATTTAAGTTAGAAGATAAAAATTAAATGCTTTTTAAAAACCATTATGCCACTGATGCATTTTATATATACACACACATTTTGCACTTTCTTATTAAAGTTTAGATGTGGCTCAAAGTTAGCATTTGTACAACTTGTTTAAATGTCAGGTGCTTTCTTAGTAAAAGATGATGCTTCCCTGTCTGAGATTGAAAAATATTAATCGATAAATTATATTCTGATTTTATTTAGTCTCTAGAAAACTGAGATCTGTCTTCTTGCTTTTAAACTTAATTCCACATGTGGAATTGGAATCTAAAAGCAGTTTTAATTTCAAATGTAATGAACTGACATAGTCCATGATTATTACATTACTGCTCCAACTTATTTTTTATACTTTTTTTCTTTTAGGGAACTCACTCTCTTTTGGAGTAAATTACAGCAAAGAGTAGAACCATCTATACAAGTGTACCTAGAAAGATGTCGTCAACTTTCTTTGTTAACCAAGACGGTATATCACATTTTCTTCCTGATTAAAGTTATTAATTCAGAGGTAAGAATAATCAAGATATCTTTTAGTAATTTAAAATATATAAATTGTCTTTAATAAAAGACTTTAACTGTATTATTTTGGCACCTTTTACAAGTGATTTTTATTTCATTTAGTATTTTGAAAATTGATTTACTTAATAGTTTGGGACATTTGATATAGAAAAACCTAAAAATGCAAATGAGATCCAGGGGCTTGCTCTTAGCCTGAAAAAAAACTAATGTATAATACTTTTATTATTCTACAATTTTTACTCCTAGGTGTTATACTATTTTGATAATTTGGCTCTATAGAAATTTAGAGAGTGTAAAGAGAAATATAGAGATAGCTTCCTTTGCTATCAGTCTGGCAGATTACATTATCTAAAAAGGCTGCTTCTACAAAACACCCAGAAATACTTGATAAAATAAAACTGACATCTTTTTTAATGTATAGCAGCTGAGATTGCAAGAATATTAGGGAAATCTCTAGGCTCAAAATGAAGACAAATCTAAAAACGGGAGCAGAAAGCTTGAGCTGATGCTGGGCCTCCTAGCCTGGTGCGGATTGGGATATGTTACTAGTTGCAGTAACTAAGGGGTTTAAGTTTTAATATGCACACAGGGACAGTAGATAGCTATATGGGAATAGGAGATAAGATCTTGGACACTCTCAAATTGGGGAGTTAGAACTGAGCTCTGTGTCCCCTTCCCCCCTCCTCCAATCTTTGAAGTTCTATAATGTTATTGAAAATTAGACTAGGAAAATATTACTCTCTAACACAAATGGATGATAGGGAACCTTGTGCATGTCCAACTGGGCGGTGGGTCAGAGGAGAAAATGTTTCCTCTAAGTTGTAACCATAGGTCTGCCCTCACACAGATTCGGGGTCCAAATTTACTATACCTGTACAGTCCAGGAATCCCCATGCCAAGTAAGTAATGTTTAAGAAGGTAAGGATGGACTCCTGGGCTTGTAATACCTGGGATACCTGGCAGAAGCAAATGCAGAACTGCTTTGGAGGGACGTACTCTCAATACAGGATTCTCAGACAAAGCCCTACTTAGATGAGTTCTTGATCAAGATTTATAAAACATGAAACAGTCTGCCATGAGAGAATTTTAGCAGAGAGAAATAACAATAGGATTAAACATGCAAGGATAAAAACTGTAAATTACATATATTTAAAGACAGAATAAGGAATTAAAGCGTGAGAAAGATACTATCAAAATGACCAAGCAGATTTTAAAAAGTCAGAAGAACTTTGAGTAATAAAAAAAAAGTCATTGAAATAAAAATACTTTACAAGTGGATTAAACACAACTAAAGAGAGAAGAGAAGTAATGAGCAGAAGTTGCATATGTGTTTCCATTTATTTAGTAACTAAATCAGAATCCAGGTTTTACAAAATTAATTTATTTTCTTACAGTAGTTTATTTTCTACATTCCTTGTAGGAATGCAGTTGATTTCCATTTTCAATGTACACGGAAGACACTTTCCAAAGGTGCTACCATTGCATAGAATGGGATGCCAAACAGTTTTTAGGAATCCTTGAAAACTGGGATGCAGCATGACAAGAAGTATTTTTAAAATAATGTGTTATTTGTTTGAAAGCAGAGACCAAAAGACACTCTCCTATCCCCCTTTAAAAGTACCTTTTGGACACACATGTATGGTGACGGACAATAATTAGACTACTGGGGGTGAGCACGATGAAATCTATTCAGAAATTGATAAATAATAATGTATACCCAGAATTACACAATGTTATAAATCATTATGATCTCAATAAAGTTACTGGGAAAAAAAGGTACCTTTTAAAATCTGTAGTCAATAAATCTTGTATGCATCTTCATTTTTCTCTCCTGAAATAATTTCATTTTCAAGAGTAAAGAACAGGAATGAATCCTGCCACTTGCTAGTTTTTCTCTGTCAACCCTGTTAACTCATTCTGATTTTTCATTTTATATATTGTGGTGCTGCAATTAAAAAAAAAAAAACTTAAAACAGTGATAAGTTTCTTGGAAAATTACTATGCATTTTTAAAACAGAGGTTGTGCCACTGATTTATATTTGAGTTAAAGAGCAGCATGACAAAGTAGAAGGGACTTGGAACTAGAAGCCTGACAAACTAGGTATAAATCTTGACTTGCTGTTGACCACCTGGTAAGCTTAATTACTTTGGATTTCATTTCTTAATCAGATGAATCGAGAAGGTTTGAAAAAGTGACTCTCCTCCCTCAACCTCACCCCCATGCATAAGGAGACCGTTGTTAGAGAGGGGGAAACACTTGGGCAAGAGCTACACTGTCTGTTATGGTAGCCGTTAGCCACTTATGGCTGTTTAATTTAAATTAAGTAAAATGTAAAATTCCATTCTTCAGTCACAATAGCCACATTTTAGGTGCTCAGTAGCCCCGTCTAGCTAGTGACGACCATATTGAACAGCACAGATAAAGAACATTTCCATTGTCGAAGACAGTTCTGTTGAGTAGTGGCTTTCTAGAGAGACTTTGAGTTCAGAAGTAAAGCACATAAAAAAGCAGTTAAAAGCTTGGGGAAGTTGGCCAGGGGAGCAGACTTATTGACAAGGATAATGTGCAGCATCGTAATTGCTCTGCCCCCGAAATCTTGTTTCTCATTGCATAAAATATTTTCCCTTTGTTTTTTTCTTTCTGAAATCTAATCAAGCAGAGGTTTTACCTTAATACTAGAATCATAGATTATTGTTGTTTTAGGACTGAAAGAGACCTTAAAGTTATACTGTAGTGACTAGGTTGTAGTGTAACTCCTCATTTTTCACATGGTGAAATTTAGCCTCAAGGTTAAGTGATTTGGGTTAACTAGTGGCCCTCTTTTTTTCTAAACTCCAGGAGTTGTTGAAGACGATTGGCCAGCTTCTCACATATTAACTTAAAATAGTGTCCTTCTTAAACTCTAATTGAGATCTGCAAAGGAAATGGAGCAGAAGCTTGATCCATCTTTTTTTTTTTTTTTTTGTGAGGAAGACTAGCCCTGAGCTAACATCAGTAGCCAATCCTCCTCTTTTTGCTGAGGAAGGTTGGCCCTGGGCTAACATCCACGCCCATCTTCCTCTACTTTATATGTGGGATGCCTGCCACAGCATGGCTTGATAAGCAGTGCGTAGCTCTGCGCCCGGGATCCAAACCTGCAAACCCCGGGCCGCCACTGAAGCAGAGCCTGCAAACTTAACCACTATGCCACCAGGCTGGCCCCTTGGTCCATCTTTTTATTCATGCTTTTTCCTAGACCCCTGATGTTAAAAGAGTTGAACAATATAGCCCTGCCTTTAAGGATTTCATAGTCTGTTGATGGAGACACACAGACAGTTGCAGTGTAATATGGGTCTTTCTATTATAGTAGAATAAGACTCACACGTTGCATAGCACAGTGCGTGGTATAAAGTAGGTGCTGAATGAATAAAAGAAATGGGCCAACTAACCCACTTGTCTGTTCGACTTTCAAATAGTGATGGCCAGACAAAGCAGGAGGGGCAAGTGTTCTAGTAACAGAAAAAGCATGTCAAGTGGTATAAAGAAAAATCTGTTTTCTCCTCTATTCACTACTCACTGAATACTTGTGGTCACCAAGAGTGTGGAGATTTTTTTCAACACCAAGCAGTTCTCTGATTCTCCAGACACTGGCTGGGTGTCCTACAATTTAACTCAATTCTGATACTTCTATACCTGGAGATAACATCAGATCTCACAGGTTAAGGGCTCAGTCCCACAAGACTGCCCCGTCCCCCCATTTCAGATACAAGTTGCAAGTCCAGGTTGTCACCTGTGCTTCTGACCAATTGGCTATAAATCAGAGGTTCCCATGACCCCCTTTTCAGATTCAATTAACTTGTTAGAGTGGCTCACAGAACTCAGGAAGACAGTTTACCTACCAGATTACCAGTTTATAATAAAAAGATAAACTCAGGAAGAGCCAGGTGGAAGAGATGCACAGGGCAAGGTTAGGGGGAAGGGGCAAGCTCCCAATCTCCATGTATTTACCAACTCAGAAGCTCCCTAAACCCAGTTCTTTTGGAGTTTTTATGGAGGCTTCATTATGTAGGCATGATTGATTAAATCATTGGCAGTTGATGATTGATTCAACCACCAGCAACCTCCAACCTCTCTCTCCTTCTTGGAGGTGGGGGTGGAGGGCTGAAAGTTCCAACCGCTAATCACAGGTTGGTTCCCCTGGCAACAGCCCTTTTGCTTTGGTTATCTAGGGACTTTCCAAAAATCACCTCATTAACATAAACTTCTGGTGTGGTTGAAAGGGCCTTATTATGAATAACAAAAAACACCTATTTCACCTTTAAGGCTGGAGCTATTTTAGGAGCTGGGAACAAAAGATGCCCCTGTAGCTCTTATCACTTAGAAAATTACAAAGGTTTTAGGAGCTATCTGCTAGGAACCGTGGTTGAAGACCAAAATATGTATTTCTTATTATATTACAATATCACAAGTGGTATCAAGACAAATGAGGGAAATGGCATATTTGAGTGAAGACCAAAATATGTATTTCTTATTATGTTACAATATCACAAGTGGTATCAAGACAAATGAGAGAAATGGCATATTTGAGAAAATACGGTTAGCTCAGTTTGCCTGGAATATAGGCTATTTGGGTAGGTGGAAAGAAAAAATGAGGCTAGACCAGATGAAACATAGGTCAGATTGTGAAGGCCCTTTTGTACTGCACGATAAGAAGTTTATATTTAATTCTGAAATACATAGGTAACCATTTAAGAATTTTAAAGCAGGGTAAGACATGATGCTATGGGTGAAGGGGGAAGGACTGAATGGGCTGTACATGGGAAACTAGTATCAGTGTATAAGCCTTGGGTAGTTTTGGGTCAAGGATACTGGGCAGCCAGAGGAAAGGAACAGAAAAACGAGTACCAAAAATAAAACTTTGCATTTTTCAGAAGCTTGCCTGGTGCTGCGCCAGTGCTAGAAACCGGGCTGAGTCTAATCCACCTCTGAATTGATATCACTTAGCTTTCTGCTCCTGTGACTCATAAATTCAAACTGGTACTATCAGTACTTTTTATTAACTTATGTTATTAATTAGGTAGATTTAGACAGGCTTATCACTCATTTAATCAAATTGTTTTTATGGGAAATGGTGAATTCAAGCTCAGCTTTAAAAACACACTTGTTATATAACCAGTTCATGCTTTGAATATTGCCTGTAAACTTAATTTTCAATCACATACACAGAGACAAAGATGAAAATTCAGAAGAAAAAAGTTTTGATATAGTTTGTTGTTTTTATTGGTGTTATTTGTTGAGCTTTTAAATTTATTTACAACATTAGGATGTTTTTAAAGCAAATCTGTTCAAAGCTATTTGCCCTTAATGAGTTGAAATGAACCCTTGAATCCAATAGCAGACTGTGTTAGAATAGGGATGTCAGTTGAGTTCCTCTCTGAAATAGTTTTAGTTGCATTTTCTAAGCAATAAGTAGAATTTTGTAGTCAGCTTTTGTCGTTTCTGGAGAAAGGGCTTAATGTTCATATGACAGAAAATAGTTACAGTTACCTTCCTCAAGGCAGATAAGCTTCATCCGCAAATCCTATGTTCTCTGAGTCCTTTCTTAAAGACATTCTTTCTCCCTCATTTCCTGAATTTTCTAAATAAGTACAGCCTCTTCCAGAATTCTTTCCCTCTACATATTTACCAGTCCTTCTGACATATGACTGTATTATCACTTCAGATCGTCTTTATGGTAGACTTGGCCTTTGATTCCTCCAAGACTTCTTTCTTCAAACCCTCCTCTCTCTCATATGCAGCTTCACTGACCACATGTCTTTTTCTTTCATGTTATAACAGAGTGGCCTAATTGTCCCCTATTATTGGTAGCTCCTAAGTCATGTAACAGAGATGTGAATGTTTTATTGTAGAAGTTTTCTGGTTCAGATCTATCTCAAAATTGTATAAAATAACTATATAAGTTTATGTGAGAGCTGGAGATAACCATGTGGTCCCTGCTCTTTCCCAGTTGACCTTTCTTCACGGTCGCTTTTTTTTTTTTTTTTTTTTGTGAGGAACATCAGCCCTGAGCTAACATCCGTGCTAATCCTCCTCTTTTTGCTGAGGGAGACCGGCTCTGAGCTAACATCTATTGCCAATCCTCCTCCTTTTTTTTCCCCCCAAAACCCCAGTAGATAGTTGTATGTCGTAGTTGCACATCCTTCTAGTTGCTGTATGTGGGACGCGGCCTCAGCGTGGCTGGAGAAGTGGTGCATGGGTGTGCGCCCGGGATCCGAACCCGGGCCACCAGTAGCGGAGCGCGCGCACTTAACCGCTAAGCCACGGGGCCGGCCCCGTCACTATCGCTTTTTAAGAATAGGTCTCATATCTGTTCTTCTTGGTCTTTGTGCCCTTGCTTTTCCTAAAATCAGGACCAGTTCAGTATCCCAGCCTCCTTCCCTCACTCTCCTTTTGGCCCACAAATCTAAGCTTCTGTTTTAGTGTAAAATATTTTATTAAAATATTTTATTTCCTTCTTAACCTCTGAAAATATAAGCTCTATCGGCTTTTTTGACTTCTTTTCTTTGTTGCCGTTTGATCTTATATCACAGGTATTCCATACCCATGAATGTAGCCACATCTTGTGGCTGGCTTGTTTCTCAAATATTTATGTTCCCTTTTAGCCTTTTAAAACTGATTTTTACCTCTTCACTACATGTATCTTTCAAATGACTCTTAACTTACATTACTGCCATCTTATAATAATAGTTTAAGATGCTAATTTGAAAGGAAAAAAGTTTATTGTGTCTCCTTCTACTCCTAATTCTTAAGGTGGTTCAGCCATGAGGTACGTGATTTGGCATTCAATTTTATGATAGAACTAGAATCCCCACTATTAAGGATCAAATAACTTTATTCTGTTAGAAGTGAAAATCTCCTTTCATTACTAATAAGTTAGGAAATATGGAGACATTCTCAGTTTTGTAATTGGGTTAAGAGGATTTGTTTCTGAAGGATTGCAAATATAAACTTAGAAAGTGAGATTTTTGATAAAGGAAGTGAGATTTATGATAAAGTTAATGACATTTATTGATCACTTGCTGTGTGCCAAGCATTATACTAAATTATGCCAGGTACTTTAGGTATATAATATCCATTAATACAGCAATTTTATGAAGTTTAAATGCTGTTTTGATCTCTGTTTTATAAATGGGATAGGAAAAGTCAGAGAAGTTAAATAACTTCCAAGTTTGCCTAGCTATTAGATGATTTTCTACCCAGGTCTTATCTTAGCTCCCCATGCTTATGTTTTTTCTGCTGTTCTATACAGTTCATTTTACACACACACACACCAGGCTAAGCTGCAGTGCTTTCGAAGGTGCATCTTTTTGTATGTTGGCTGGTGCAAAATTTGAGAGAAGCAAACCTCAAATTTAAAATTTCTAAATTCACAAATCTGTGTTGATTAGTGTGAGTTAACATTTCCTATTTGCTTTTTCACAGACTGAAGGGGCTGGTCTTGCCACCTGTATAGAACTGTGTGTAAAAGCTCTTCGCTTGGAATCTACAGAAAATACTGAAGTGAAAGTATCTATTTGCAAGACCATTTCGTGCTTGTTGCCTGATGATCTGGAAGTTAAACGTGCTTGTCAACTGAGTGAATTTCTTATTGAGCCTACAGTAGATGCATATTATGCTGTGGAAATGTTGTATAACCAGCCAGACCAGAAATACGATGAAGAGAATCTTCCAATACCAAATTCTCTACGTTGTGAGCTCTTGCTTGTATTGAAAACTCAGTGGCCCTTTGATCCAGAATTCTGGGATTGGAAAACCTTAAAACGACAATGTCTTGCATTAATGGGGGAAGAAGCATCCATAGTGTCTTCAATAGATGAACTAAATGACAGTGAAGTTTACGAAAAAGTAGTAGACTACCAGGAAGAGATTAAAGAAACTTCTATGAATGGACTTTCTGGTGGAGTTGGTGCTAATTCTGGCCTTCTTAAAGACATTGGTGATGAAAAGCAGAAGAAGAGAGAGATAAAACAATTGAGAGAGAGGGGATTTATATCTGCTAGGTTTAGGAATTGGCAAGCCTACATGCAATATTGTGTGCTGTGTGACAAAGAATTCCTTGGTCATAGAATAGTACGACATGCTCAGAAACATTACAAAGATGGGATTTACAGTTGCCCCATTTGTGCAAAGAACTTTAATTCTAAAGAAACTTTTGTCCCTCATGTCACATTGCATGTTAAACAATCTAGTAAAGAGAGACTAGCAGCTATGAAACCATTAAGAAGATTGGGAAGACCTCCTAAGGTCACAACTACCAATGAGAATCAGAAGATTAATGCTGTGGCCAAGCAGGAACAGCGGCCTATAAAAAAGAACAGTCTCTATTCAACAGACTTCATAGTATTTAATGACAATGATGGTTCAGATGATGAGAATGATGACAAAGATAAATCTTATGAACCAGAAGTGATCCCAGTCCAGAAACCAGTACCTGTTAATGAATTTAATTGCCCTGTAACTTTTTGTAAAAAGGGCTTTAAGTACTTTAAAAATTTAATTGCTCATGTAAAGGGGCATAAGGATAATGAAGATGCCAAGCGCTTTCTTGAAATGCAAAGCAAAAAAGTTATTTGCCAGTACTGTAGACGGCATTTTGTAAGTGTGACTCATCTCAATGATCACTTACAAATGCACTGTGGCAGTAAACCATATATCTGTATACAGATGAAATGTAAGGCTGGTTTTAATAGTTATGCAGAGCTCTTAACCCACCGAAAGGAGCATCAAGTCTTTAGAGCAAAGTGTATGTTTCCTAAATGTGGCAGAATTTTTTCAGAAGCTTATTTACTATATGATCATGAAGCACAGCATTATAATACCTATACTTGTAAGTTCACAGGTTGTGGTAAAGTTTATCGTTCTCAGAGTGAGCTAGAAAAGCATCTGGATGATCACAGTACTCCTGAAAAAGTGCTGCTTCCCGAAGACCAACTTAATTCATCTGGAGCTTCTGTTCAGCCTTGCGCAGAGAATCAGAATGCAGAAGAGAATACTGAGAAAGAGAGATCTGTGCTTCCTTCAGAAAATAACACTGAAAACACCTTACCAGCAGATGCAAATGATGCTTGGGATAAAAGCAAGGCAGAACCAGCTGTGACCAAACAAGACCCAGTTTCTGCGTCCGAGCTCAGGCAAGCTGATGGACCACTGTCAAATGGTTTGGAAAATCCTGCTACTACTCCTCTGCTCCAGGCCAGTGAAGTAGCTGTGTCCATTAAGGTGTCCCTCAATCAGGGGATTGAGAGTAACTTTGGAAAGCAAGAAAGCTCAACTGTAGAAGGCAATGGTGAATCACTGGCCACAAACTTACATACACCAGTTGAGGTTACTTGTAATGATTTGTGTCATCCAGGTTTCCAAGAGAGAAAAGAACAGGATTGCTTTAATGAAGTGCAGATTACTCAGAATTCTTTAGTAAATTCTGAAACCCTCAAAATAGGTGACCTTACCCCACAAAACTTAGAAAGACAAGTGAACAATCTGATGACCTTTTCTGTGCAAAATCAGGCAGGATTTCAAAACAGTTTATCAACTTCCAAGTTCGAATGTGGAGGTAATGTTAAAACATCGTCCAATCTTTATAGCTTTCCTCTTAAGACATTAGAAAGTATCACATTTGTTCCCCCACAGCCCAGCCTAACTAGTTCTTTAGGAACTCCATCAGTGCCTCCAAAAGCACCAGTTCAGAAATTCAGTTGCCAGGTTGAGGGATGTACTCGAACCTATAATTCTTCACAGAGTATTGGGAAACACATGAAGACAGCACACCCTGACCAGTATGCTGCGTTTAAAATGCAGCGCAAAAATAAAAAAGGTCAGAAATCTAACAACTTAAATACACCAAATAATGGAAAGTTTGTTTATTTTTTGCCATCACAGGTGGGCAGCTCTAATAGTGCATTTTTTACACCACAGACCAAAGCCAATGGGAATCCCACTTGTTCAAATCAGTTGCAGCATGTCTCACCTTCCATTTTTCCAGCTCATTTCGCAAGTTTGTCCACTCCACTGTTGCCCTCTGTGGAAAGTGTCATAAATCCAAATATACCTTCTCAGGATAAAAATGAACAAGGTAGTGGTATGTTATGTTCCCAAATGGAAAATTTATCTAATACTGCCTTGCCAGCACAAATGGAAGATCTAACCAAAACAGTTTTGCCTTTGAATATTGACGGTGGCTCAGATCCTTTCCTTCCTTTACCTGCAGAAAGTAGTTCAATGTCTCTCTTCCCTTCACCAGCAGATAGTGGGACTAATTCTGTTTTTTCTCCAATGGAAAATAATACAAATCATTTTTCCTCACAGATTGAAGGAAACACTAATTCTTTTCTAAAGGGAAGTAATGGTGAAAGTGCAGTTTTTCCTTCACAACTGAATGTTGCAAATGACTTCAGTAGCACCAGTGCCCAACAGTCTGCATCTGAAAAAGTTAAAAAAGACCGTGGGCGGGGCCCAAACGGGAAGGAAAGAAAACCCAAGCACAACAAAAGGGCCAAATGGCCTGCAATTATCAGAGATGGGAAATTTATCTGCAGCAGGTGTTACAGGGCTTTTACTAATCCCAGATCTCTGGGTGGACACTTGTCTAAGCGATCTTATTGTAAACCACTGGATGGAGCAGAAATTGCTCAAGAACTTCTGCAGAATAATGGACAGCCTTCTCTTCTTGCCAGCATGATTCTCTCCACAAATGCAGTAAATTTGCAGCAGCCTCAGCAGTCTACCTTCAATCCAGAAGCGTGTTTTAAAGATCCATCATTCCTGCAACTTCTTGCTGCTGAAAATCGCTCTTCAACATTTTTACCAAATACGTTTCCTCGGACTGGTGTGACTAACTTTAATACGAGTGCTAGTCAAGAAGGAAGTGAAATTATTAAACAGGCTTTGGAAACTGCTGGTATTCCCAGTACATTTGAGGGTGCCGAAATGCTTTCTCATGTTCCAACAGGTTGTGTCTCAGAAACAGCACAAGTAAATGCAACAGTGATGCCAAATCCAACTGTGCCAACCCTGTTGCAGGCTGTATGCCACCCAAACCCCCTGCTGACAAGCCAGAATCGGACACCAAACCCCAAAACTTCCTCCATTGAGGAATGCAGCAGTTTGCCTGTTTTTCCAACAAATGACCTACTACTGAAGACTGTTGAAAATGGTTTGTGTTCTAGTTCATTCTCTGATTCTAGTGGACCATCACAAAATTTTACCAGTACTAGTTCACGTGTTTCAGTTATAAGTGGTCCTCAGAACACAAGGCCCAGTCATTTAAATAAAAAGGGAAACAGTGCTTCGAAGAGAAGAAAGAAAGTTGCTCCTCCACTGATTGCACCTAATGCTTCCCAAAACTTGGGAACGAGTGACTTAACAGCAGTGGGACTTATAGCAAAGAGTATTGAGATACCAACTACTAACCTTCATTCAAACGTAATTTCAAATTGTGAACCTCAGGGTTTGGTGGAAAATCTAACACAAAAATTAAATAATGTTGACAATCAGTTACTTATGACTGATGTGAAAGAAAACTTCAAAACCAATCTTGAGTCCCATACAGTGTTAGCTCCTTTAACATTAAAAACTGAAAATGGTGATTCTCAAATGATGGCTTTGAATTCATGCACAACGTCAGTAAATTCTGATTTGCAGATTTCTGAAGACAATGTTATACAAAACTTTGAAAAGACTCTTGAAATTATTAAAACTGCTATGAATTCTCAGATACTTGAGGTAAAAAGTGCATCTCAGGGTGTTGGTGAAACATCACAGAATGCTCAAATAAGTTATAACATTCAGCTTCCTGCAGTAAACACTGTAGAAAATAACAAATTACCTGAGTCTTCTCAGTTTTCCTCCTTCATTGGTGTCATGCCGACGAAAAGTAACCTTCCTCAGTCTGAAGTATTGCATAAGGAGGATCAAATACAGGAAATTTTAGAAGGCTTACAGAAATTAAAATTAGAAAATGACCTGTCTACTCCAGCATCCCAGTGTGTACTAATAAATACATCAGTGACACTGACTCCCACTGCTATTAAATCAATTCCAAATGTCACAGTTGTTCAGCCAGTTTCTGAAATTATAAACAACATTCAGTTTAGTGACAAAGTTAATAAACCTTTTGTGTGTCAAAACCAAGGCTGTAATTACAGTGCTATGACAAAGGATGCACTCTTTAAGCACTATGGTAAAATACATCAATACACTCCAGAGATGATTCTTGAAATTAAGAAAAATCAATTGAAATTTGCTCCATTTAAATGTGTAGTACCTACATGTACAAAAACATTTACAAGAAATTCTAATCTCCGGGCACACTGTCAGTTGGTACATCATTTTACAACAGAAGAAATGGTAAAGTTAAAAATAAAAAGGCCTTATGGAAGAAAATCTCAGAGTGAACATTTGTCAGCCCCACGAATTACACAAGTAAAAAGACAGCTAGCTATGACAGAGGAAAATAAAAGAGAATTCCAGCCTGCTTTAGAATTGGGAGCAGTGAAGGAAAATGCCCTCAGTAATGTAGCAGTGATCCCAGAAAAGCAACTTATAGAAAAAAAAAGTCCTGAAAAAAACGAAAATTTTTCGCAAGTGATTACAATTACTTCTGAACAATGTAATACATTTTCTCTCACAAACATGCAAACCAAAGGACGGAAAGTTAGGAGACATAAAAGAGAAAAGGAGGAGAAAAAACGCAAGAAGCCAGTTTCTCAATCCCTTGAGTTTCCAACAAGATATAGTCCCTACAGACCTTATCGATGTGTTCACCAGGGTTGTTTTGCTGCCTTTACAATACAACAAAACTTAATTCTGCATTACCAGGCTGTACACAAATCAGATCTACCTGCATTTTCTGCAGAGGTTGAAGAGGAAAGCGAAGCTGTTAAAGAAAGTGAAGAAATTGAAACTAAACAAACTGTGAAAGAATTTCGATGTCAGGTGAGTGACTGTTCTCGAATTTTCCAAGCAATTACTGGCCTAATACAACACTACATGAAACTTCATGAAATGACTCCTGAGGAAATTGAAAGTATGACTGCTTCTGTGGATGTTGGGAAATTTCCATGTGACCAGTTAGAATGTAAATCTTCATTTACCACATATTTGAACTATGTTGTTCATCTTGAGGCAGACCATGGAATTGGGATAAGGGGAAGTAAAACTGAAGAAGATGGCATATACAAGTGTGACTGTGAAGGCTGTGACCGTATATATGCGACTCGGTCTAATCTCCTCCGACACATTTTTAATAAGCATAACGACAAACATAAAGCTCATTTGATTCGGCCAAGAAGATTAACACCTGGCCAGGAAAATATATCAAGCAAGGCAAACCAAGAAAAGACGAAGTCTAAACATCGGGGGACAAAACACAGATCTGGAAAGGAAGGAGTCAAAATGCCTAAGACCAAACGAAAGAAAAAAAATAATTTAGAAAACAAGAATGCAAAGATTGTGCAGATAGAAGAAAATAAGCCTTATTCTCTGAAACGTGGAAAGCACGTATATTCTATAAAGGCTAGAAATGATGCTTTGTCTGAGTGTACAAGCAGATTTGTGACCCAGTATCCATGTATGATAAAGGGATGTACATCAGTTGTTACAAGTGAAAGCAATATAATTAGACATTATAAATGCCATAAATTATCTAAGGCATTTACATCACAACACCGCAATCTTCTTATTGTCTTCAAAAGGTGTTGCAACTCACAGGTAAAGGAAACTTCTGAGCAAGAAGTTGATAAGAATGATGTGAAAGACTCTGACACATGTGTATCAGAGAGCAATGATAACTCAAGAACAACTACAGTTCCACAGAAAGAGGTTGAAAAAAATGAAAAAGACGAAATGGATGAGCTGACAGAATTGTTTATTACAAAACTAATAAATGAAGACAACAACACAAGTGCGGATGCTCAAGCTCACATGTCTTCAAATGTAAGTAATGATTTTAAGGAAAATAACCCCTGCCAGTCAGAAAAACAAAAAGCAAGTAACTTGAAGAGAGTTAATAAAGAAAAAAATGTCTCTCAAAATAAAAAGAGGAAAGTTGAAAAAGCTGAACCAGCATCGGCGGTTGAGTTAAGTAGTGTGCAGAAAGAGGAAGAAACTGCTGTTGCAATTCAAACCACTGAGGAGCATCCTGCATCTTTTGACTGGAGCTCATTTAAACCAATGGGATTTGAAGTATCATTTCTGAAGTTTCTTGAGGAGTCTGCAGTGAAGCAGAAGAAAAATACTGACAAAGACCATCCAAACAGTGGAAATAAAAAAGGATCCCATTCAAATTCAAGAAAAAATATTGACAAGACTGCTGTGACTAGTGGAAATCATGTATGTTCTTGTAAAGAAAGTGAAACTTTTGTACAGTTTGCCAATCCATCACAGCTTCAGTGCAGTGATAATGTAAAAATTGTTTTAGACAAGACTCTTAAAGATTGCACCGAGCTTGTCTTAAAGCAGCTTCAGGAAATGAAACCTACCGTCAGTCTGAAAAAACTTGAAGTACATTCAGATGATCCAGATGTGTCTATTATGAAAGAAATCAGTATGGGTAAAGCCACAGGGAGAGGGCAGTACTGATAACTAATGTACTATAAATACATTATTTACAGTTTTATTTTACATGGGAAGCCATCAAGCATGCTAGAATTGTGAAACTTTTTCATTTTTTGTTGTTGTTGACATGAATTAACCTGGCCAAAAAAAAAAAAAAGGAAAAAAAAAACATGACATGTGTCATGTAAAACTTTTTTTTATCCCTATGGGACTTGAGGAACAGAATCAGTACTTCAGTTATTGTAAATAGTTGAGCTAAACCTCAAATTTCTATCAACCAGTTGCCCTTCCCATGAACTAAACTGAATTATCTGTGTAATTGGTATGTTTCACCAGGTCACTGCTCATGTATAACAGTACTCTTTGTTTGTAGATACCTTTTTTGTATATATTTATTATTGTAAATCATTTGCTGCCACCAGCAGTATGTAAGTCTAAACTATTAAATGACACATTTATATTTGGAATTTTAATTTTTAACTGATGAAGTTTTTAAAATTGTTCCTTTGTTGTTTTAAATTAAGAATTTTTGAACTAAAACTAGAAACTCTACCATAGTTCATTGATTTTTACATAAAACATTTATTTACAGGATATCTCAAAATTACTTTTCACAAAGTAGGCACATTATATCAACACTTTGCTCTGCTTTGTAAATTTACCATCCAGAATTTTTGGATGGTATTCCTATAGTTTTTTTTTTTTTTTGCAGTGCTTCTAATTGGATATAGTTAATATGATTCCATGAAATATAATGGAAATGTGAATTAAGAATTTACTACATCAAAGATTTTAAATATTTGGTATTTAAAAAAAAATCCTTTGTGAATGTGATAGAAACTAGTAATGTGGAGCAGTGTAAATATTTGAGGTGGTGATTTGTGAAGTAGCCCAGTATTGCCTTAAATAAAATCACATTTCATTTCTTGTTTTATACATGTGATCTTATAAAGGTTTTTTTTTTTTCCATTTTCTGAGATTTGTAGATTGGTGTATAGCTTTAAACTGTATAAACTTTTGTGGAAAGATTTTTTTAAACATTTTTATAAATCTTAAAATTGGTATCATCAAAGTGAACCCATCTTGTGTTTATAAAATGCAAGAGTCCTTAACATTTATAATTACATAGATGAAACACTTTCTATAAGGAAGTTGGATGTTTTGATTTTACCGTTTATGGATGTTAGATTGTACAGATTTGTCTGTATTTTCCCACCATATCTAATGATACTTTTTTCATTAGATTGGTCTTGCAGAGCAGTATTAGTTGTTATAATTGATTATTTTGGTTATTTGGTATATAGTTAGCTCTTATAGTTTAGCTCTATTCACCATATTTATACTGTGGATTGAAGGCCAGAGAGAGAATTTATTTCAGCAGAGTTTGTGACCTTCATTTGAAGTCCAAGTAAAATTAGTACTGGAGACAAAAGAAAACGTCCTTTCAAATTTACTTTTGTTTCTGTTTGCCATAAATAGTAGCATTGATTTATGACTTTGTGTTTGTTATAAACCAGTTGCATTCACAATATTACTAGTTTGAGATATTGATGATATTGTGATGATATGAAAATATGTATATTCCCTGTGCAACATCAGATTTGCAGGAGAAGTGAAGCACTTAACATTAACTGAAATTGCTGGTACTCTGAATAAATAAGCATGGTCAAGGAGTGAATTATTTTCTTTTGGAAAATATTTTTTTTAATTTTATTATTAAAGTATTATAGTTTTATTTTTAGGGCCTAATGGGTTATTGAATAGTTGGTTTCACCTCCTTAAGGTTTATTACCATTATACATAAAACTTGACACATTAAAATCCCTACCCTTTGGTAAGCCCACTGTTATTTATTAAAATAAAAGTTGTTCTTATGGGTGATTAATACATGTTTTTTTCCCCTAAATTAACAATAACGTAACTTTGAATAATTTTAATATTAAATTTTGTTAACAACTGAATGTTTCCGTACAGTGTTCTTAGAAGTTGACCTATCTCTTAAAGGTAGGCATTTGGCAAAACTGCCCTATATATATAGTGCAGTAGCAAGTAGGTTTAATTCTGATGAATGTAGTGATGAGCCAGTGATAAGTGAAAATGCTGATGTATTGGGGCTTTTCTCTTGCTCATTGGCTTGAGAAGAGTGACCACCAGATATTTCTGTAATTGATCTCCTACATGTCAAAGGAAAGAGTTTGCCAACATTGAGTTAAATTTTTTATATTCCAGGTACTGTATGCTAAAAGTAATTATGGAAGAGTGGGCTTTTTAGCATGGAACAGAAAAATCAAATTATGGTATAAAATAAATATGAATTTAGAGAACAGCATGTTGGTAAAATTTGATATAGAATGTAATGCCTAAGTATTCAAAAAGAATCATAAAGTATTTTTCATGGTATACTATACTTTTCCTCCATCTATTGTCTTGAGATATTTTCTTCCTATAGCCTAAATTTGCTGCAGGGTTCATCCTTAAAAATGGGATTTTTTTTCCTATTCTAAACCCAAAGAATTTGAATCTTACAGATCAGAACATGTTATTCAAAATACATCATTGTGTTAAGTGAAAGTTAACAGTTTGGCATATTTGCAGCAATGTTAAATTCAGCGTAGTTCAATTATTATTTTAAAAGGCGAGACAGAGATAAAATTTTAACCAGGCAAATTTTGGTCATCAGTTAAGCAAACACAGTTGCTATAGCTGTTAAGATAAAAGTATATAAATACTACAGCTAGAGACATCAAAGAGGAAATGCTCTTTTTCAGGGAAAAGGAGCTAGGTGGTTATGAAAGTCTTTGTAGAAGAGATGAGTCTTGAAAGATGAATGAGTAGTCGTCGGATGGTCAGAGGGGAAAAGGGAATTCTAGGCATGGAGGTATGAAGCGGCATAGTGCATTTGCAGTATTCATGTGGTCCGTTGGAAAGATTAGAGTTGGAGAAGCTGAAGAAGCAAATCGGCCAGCTCATGAAGGTTCTTGTATGCCATATTTAGTCTTTATCTTGGTTTTTGGTTTCTTGTTTTTTTTTTTTTTTAAATGGTTACTGAATGCATTTAATTTTAACAATTTGATCAGGTACCAGTTTTAGAAAGATAGTTGATACTATATAGAGGATAGATTGGATAAGTTCGAAATTAAAAGCAGAGAAACTTGAAATAGTCCAGGCAAAAAATGATGGGAGCCAGAAGAAAGAGAATGTTAATGGAGTTGAGAAAGAGACTAATGGATATGAGAAGTGTTAAAAAGTAGAGCAGTAAGGCAGCCTTGTTCAAAATGTTTATTGTGAGATACTAGTGGGTTGGAAGGTGAGGTCTGTAATCAGAGAAGTTTTCTAAGCTGAATGTTATAGTTCCCCCTTAAGGAATCCAGTGCATATTAGCATATTAAAGACTGATACGTTCTACTGTACAGAAAACATGTTAACTGTTAAAGTAAAATTCCCAGACTTAAATGACCATGAAAACATTTTTTTTTTTTAATGTTAATACTTAGGTATATCCCACTGAATTACTGTTCTAAGGAACACACTTTGGGAAACACTGATCTAAAATGGCATTTTTTCAGCCAGGGCTAATAATCGGGTGTGCACCAATGTGACTGCTTCAGCTGTTTACAAATGGTTATTACTCTGATTGGTCAATTTATCCATTCCAACTGATTAACTGTATTGTTTGTTAATGTTTTTTTTTTATTGATGTTTTAATGGTTTTTAACATTGTGAAATTTTGGGTTGTGCATTTTTGTTTGTCCATCACCATATATGTGACTCCCTTCACCCCTTGTGCCCACCCCCCACCCCCACTGCCCCTGGTAACCACAGTACAGTTTTCTCTGTCCATGTGTTGGTTTATATTCCACATATGAGTGAGATCATACAGTGTTTGTCTTTCTCTTTCTGGCTTATTTCACTTAACATAATACATTCCAGGCCCATCCATGTTGTTGCAAATGGGACGATTTTGTCTTTTTTTTATGGCTGAGTAGTATTCCGTTGTATATATATACCACATTTTCTTAATCCAGTCATCAGTCGAGGGACACTTAGGTTGCTTCCACTTCTTGGCTATGGTGAATAATGCTGCAATGAACATAGGGGTGCATAAGCCTCTTTGGATTGTTGATTTCAGGTTTGTTGGATAGATTCCCAGTAATGGGATGGCTGGGTCATAGGGCATCTCTACTTTTAAGTCTTTGAGGAATCTCCATACCGTTTTCCATAGAGGCTGCGCCAGTTTGCATTCCCACCAGCTGTGTATGAGGGTTCCTGTTTCTCCACATCCTCTCCAACACTTGTTTTTTGTCTTGCTGATTATAGCCATTCTAACGGGCGTGAGGTGGTATCTTAGTGTTGTTTTGATTTGCATTTCCCTGATGATTAGTGATGTTGAACATCTTTTCATGTGCCTTTTGGCCATCTGTATATCTTCTTTGGAGAAGTGTCTGTTCATTTCCTCTGCCCATTTTTTGATCGGGTGGTTTTTTTGTTGTTCAGTTGTGTGAGTTCTTTATATATTATGGAGATCAACCCCTTGTCAGATGTATGTTTTGCAAGTATTCTTTCCCAGCTGGTGGGTTGTCTGTTCATCTTGATTCTGGTTTTGTTTGTCTTATAGAAGCTCTTTAATCTGATAAAGTCCCACTTGTTTATTTTTCCTTTAGTTTCCCTAGTCTGGGTAGGCATGTCATCCGAAAAGATTCCTTTATAACCAATGTCAAATAGTGTGTTGCCTATATTTTGTTCCAGGAGTTTTATAGTTTCAGGTCTCACCTTCAGGTCTTTGATCCATTTAGAGTTAACTTTTGTGAATGGCGATAGCAGATGGTCCACTTTCATTCTTTTGCATGTGGACCAGTTTTTTGCATGTCTTTTGCATGTCCAGTTTTCCCAGCACCGTTTATTGAAGAGACTTTCCTTTCTCCATTGTATGTTCTTAGCACCTTTGTCGAAAGTAAGCTGTGTGTATATGTGTGGTTTTATTTCTGGGCTTTCAGTTCTGTTCCATTGATCTGTGTGTCTGTTTTTGTACCAGTACCATGCTGTTTGTTAATGTTTTGAATATCACCCTGCATTCAAATAATATTTATTTGAATGCCAACTAAGTGCACTTGGATTAAAATTCAGTCTCCTTACTTAAGGCCCCGGTCAACCTCTCCAGATACTCTTATCCTACTTGCATTTTCCTGATGTTTCCATCTCCTTGAACATATACTAAGCTTTTCCCCCACCTCAAGACCTTTACAAATATTGTCTTCTCTGTGTGGAATGCTTATTCCTCTATTCGTGTGGCTGACTCTTTATCCATCAGTTCTCAGCTTGAATGTCACCCAATGAGAGACACCCTGATCACTCTATAATAAAGTTTCACACATCTATTTTCTGTAACAATGTTTTTAATTTTTATATTTGTTACTTTTTTTGTGTGCCTCCCAACACTACCACTCAATGAACAAAATGGTATCTATTTTATTTCCCAATGACCTTGTTTATTAGAAGTGCCTCTCGTTTCAATGATCTACTCCCCATAAATGGGAGCTGTATACCTTGCTATAATCAAAATCTCCGTTACTTCTAAGTGTTGAATTCAGATTTCCTTTTCCCAACAGAAAACTTCTTCCAGCTCACCTGACGAAGATCTCCATTAAAAAATACTTCTACCTTGGGGCCGGCCCGGTGGCGCAAGCGGTTAAGTGCGTGCGCTCCGCTGCAGCGGCCTGGGGTTCGCTGGTTCGGATCCCGGGCACGCACGGACGCACTGCTTGGTAAGCCATGCTGTGGCGGCGTCCCATATAAAGTGGAGGAAGATAGGCACAGATGTTAGCCCAGGGCCATCTTCCTCAGCAAAAAAAAAAAAAAAAGAGGATTGGCGGATGTTAGCTCAGGGCTGATCTCCTCACAAAAAAAAAAAAAAAAAAAAATACTTCTGCCTTATCACAACTAATTAGTTAATCCAACCACTTGCTCGCTATTCATCAGCTCACTCCTGTCCTCAACTTAGAGGACTTAGAGACTAGATCTGGCTTAGAGACTAGATCCCACTGTTAGACATACTCCTTTGCAGATATCCTCAGACCAGCTGTATGTGTCATGATCTGGAAAAATCTCAAAAGTTTCTGTCTGCTCTTGAGCAGTTGAATGGGAGAAAATTGTTACAACAGACAGGTTTATAATCTCAAAACTGGCAATTTTCCCGCAGTTTTATAACATCTTGCTTCCACAAACTTAAATGATTTATGTACTTTTTTCTCAGTTTTCTTACTCCCCTCATCTGATGATCATTTAATCACATTTTGCTGAGAAAATACAAAAATATGACGGGAACTTTCTCAACTTTTCACCACCAAATATACAAACCGGTTTATAGCTGCACTCTTCTACTTATCAAAAACTAATCCCTTCTCGAACAGTTGATTGTGTCCCCCTTCACCTTCTCAAAAACTTCTAATTAACTAGTCTCTTGTTTCATCAACTTTTCTTTTACCGTATCCTACCCAACAGTAGCTACTATTCTTGAGAGAGAGAGAGGGTGCTCACTTGATTCCATCCAACTATAACCCTTTTTATTTGGTCCCTGTCACAACTAAGATCTGAGTTGCCTACTCATAAACACTCTATCTCTTCATTTCTCATTTGCTACCACTTTCTAAAGTCCCTACAACTCTCCTGAAATTACTCTTGTCTCAGCAGTCTCTTCCATGCTGCCATGTTTGTTGGTTCTTTTTCTGTCCTCATTCACTGCCTCAGGAGCATTCAATAGGGTTGATGACTTCCTCTTTGAAATAGTCTCTCTTAGTTTTCTTGACAACATTTTCTCTTGGTGTTCTCCTTACCCTTTTTGGCTGCTCCATCACTGATTCCAACTGTAGTTCTTCTCCTAGTACATGACCTTTGGCTCATTGGGCATATCTCTACACTCTCTCTGGATTATTTAGTTCATTCTATGGAGTTTAGGATTATCGGTGTACCTGTCACACCCAAGTTTATACCTCTAAGACCAAACTTTTCATAGTGCCAGGCTTGTATATTAAACTGCCTACCTCATAGTTAAGTGTATCATGTCCAAATCATTATTTCCTTCCCTGCCCTACCTTCAACGTATTTCCTCTCAGTAGTCCTTATCTGGATAAGGGAAATCACTACCTAGGTTTCTGAAGCTAGGTTCTTTTTTTTTTGCTGAGGAAGATTTGCCATGAGCTAACATCTGTTGCCAATCTTCCTCTTTTTGCTTGAGGAAGATTCGCCCTGAGCTAACATCTGTGCCAGTCTTCTATTTTGTATGTGGGTCACCGCCACAGCATGGCTGACGAGTGATGTGGGTCCACGCCCAGGAACGGAACCCGGGCTGCGGAAGCAAAGTACACCAAACTTAACCAATAGGCCACAGGGCTGGCCCCTCAAGCTAGGTTCTTTAACTCATCATAGTAACCAATTCATGCCCTTTCCCATGTTTGGTCACAATAATAGTCATTTCTACCTCCTAAGTAGAAAGGAACTCTTCCACTTATCATGTCTCATCTAAATAACTATAATTTCTCACCTAGACCACTGTAACATCTCCTTACCAGCTTGCTTCCAGAATATTCCCCACCAAGCAGCTACGTTGATTTTTTAACTCTTTTTTGGGGCTGGGCAGGGAGGAGCACGGGGACTCAATACTCGTTATCTTCATTCTGCCTTTTGAATAAAATATGGGTGTTGGTTTGTTTTCGTGATTCCTGCCTATCTTTCTAAGCACATCTTGTTATTCTTTGTCCATTGTGTTCTAGCCACATTGGTTTTCTTGAGTTCCTCAAATCAGCCGAACTCGTTCACATCTCAAGGTCCTTGCACTAGCTGTTGCTGCTCGTAATCTGTTTTTTACTGTGTTCCGACTTACACATTCTTCAGGTCTCAGGCTACTAGCTCCTGACTGATTACTCCGTTATAGCACTCATTTTCTTTGATAGTATTCATCACAAATTATAATTGCCTTTTTTTTTTTTTTTTTCTGCTTTAAACCCCACCACCCACACTCCTGAACTATAGGCTGCATAAGGCCAGAATCCTTTCTGGTTAGATCACCTACCACTCTGTGCCAAGTGCCTAGTCCAGTACCTTGAATATAGTAGATACTTAGCAGTAGTAAAAATTTATTGCATGTTTAAATGGGAGATGAAGAGAACATGATTTTGAGTCTCATGGAGCTCGGAGTCTACACAATTAGTATAATTACTAGTGCTAAGGGTATTATAAGAATATAAAATAGGGTGAGAATATGATACTATATAGTCTATGATGAGGGAAAGCTGTTAATCAAGACTTCCCTAAAGAAGGAGATAGTAGGGGAGGGAAGGTAGAAAAAACTCCAGGCTAAGGAGAAAACGTGTAAAAAGCTCTGATAGGAATAGCTTTTGTGAGGGAATGGTAAAAAAGCTAGTAAAGAGAGAGTTTCAAGTGAACAAGGAAAGGTAAGCAAGGAGGGCCAGATGACACGGTGTCTTAGACCTAATTGTATTAGACTTTATCGTAAAAAATGGGTTCATATTTGAGTTTTAAGCAAAAGAATGAGATTCTTAGATTTGTAGTTTTAAAAGTTCACTCTGGGGCCGGCCCCATGGCTTAGTGGTTAAGTGCGCACGCTCCACTACTGGCGGCCCGGGTTCGGACCCCGGGCCCGCACTGACGCACCGCTCCTCCAGCCATACTGAGGCGGCGTCCCACATACGGCAGCTAGAAGGGTGTGCAACTGTGACATACACCTACCTACTGGGGCTTTGGGGAGAAAAAGGAGGAGGATTGGCAATAGATGTTAGCTCAGGGCGGGTCTTCCTCAGCAAAAAGAGGAGGATTGGCACGGATGTTAGCTAAGCGCTGATCTTCTCCCCCCCCCCCAAAATTTCACTCTGATGAGAGCATTCCAGTGGGGGAATTCAAGATGACCAGTTAAGGAGACTGTTAGATAGGATACTGTTGGTAAAGTGGTGATGGCTAAGGGAGAAAAGTGGACAGACGAGAGAGAGCTGGAATATTTGATAGGACTTGATCATTATGGATTATAGGAAAGGAGGAATAGGGTAGAGGTTGAGAAAATTTCCAGGCTTTTGGTTTGAATAAATGGTTGAAGAAATGCTATTTATTCTTCAACTATTTATTCATATAGGTGAGACTGGAGCAGTTTTGTGAATGGATGTTGTCTAGGGAAAGAGTATATAGAAAAGTCCAGGGCTTAACTCTAAGGAACTCAATATTTAAAAGTAGATTAAAAGAGAAATAGGAAAAATGATGAGACTAATAGGATGGAAGTGTTTCAGGGAGGTGTGTACCATTCTGTCATATTGTGCTGAGATGAAGATTGTAAGGTATCCTTTGGATTTAGTGTTAAGAAAGTAACCTATGACCTTTGCAATTAATTACTTAGTTTGAATGGAAGCCTGTGTGAGGAGTGTAGAGAGCAAGGTTAAACACCTATTTGGGGAAAGTTTGGTTGTAATGGAGAGAAGATAGAATGGTAGCTGGAGGATGTCATGGAGTCTAGATTTTAAAATTATAGCCAAATAGAACATATTCAAGTGCCAATGAGAAGGATTTGGTAGAGAGGGGTTAAGATGTGAGAAATAGCATGTATTGTAAAATTCTTTAGTTTCTGGCTTGGGTAATTGTGAATGGTGATGCTGTTTACCAAGATAATATAGAAGGAAAAGGGTTGGAGAAGAGTTTAATGTTGACTTTGAGGTTCTTGTAGGTCATCAAGGCAGAGAGGTATAGTGATCAATTCTTTATAGGGCTCTGAAACTGTAGTTCTGAACAGTCCCTTGAGGACAAGTATCCTGTCGTTTTCTGTCTCCTGAGCATTCAGCCCAGAATCTGAGGTATAGTAAGCACTTAATACAATTTGCTGGAATTGAAAGAAGTAAGCATGTAGGGAAAGGTAGATCACCAAGGAGAGAACTTTGAGGAACGGCAACACTTAGTGAGCAGAAGAGAAGAAACCAGCAAAGATGACTTGGGAAGGAAGGGTTGTAAGAACCAGGAAAGGAAGTAAAGGTATGGAGTGTTATGGAAGCCAGAGGAAAGACAATGTTACGGGGTAGATGGTCATGCCAAATGCCAGTGGGAGATCAATTAAGAGTAAGAATAAAGAGGCTACTAGAATTAACCGTTGGTGGTCATTGATCTTTAGAGACGTTGTAGTGGATACTAAATAATGTTTATTTTCAATTGAATGGCGAATGAGCTAACTAAGGAAGTGATGGCAATGAATTAAGTATCTTGCTCTAAAGAAAAGGAAATTGGTCAATACCTGACCTTATTTGAAGGCTTTTAAGATGAATTTTGGATATTTGTGGATTCTGGAGAGGTACCCATTAACGATTGAAGTCGAGTAATAGATGGAACCTGGTCCCAAGAACACAGGTGGAAGTAATAGCATTACAAAATAGAAAGGACATCTCTTAGACTAAGTCTGTTGAGTAGTAATATTGAATGTTCCTTGCCATGAAGAAAGGAAACGGAACATTCCTGCCCAGGAGCAAGCCTTGGAAAAGTAGATCAAGGTATAAATGGTGAAGGCTTGAGATGAAGAATGGGAGAAGGAGCTAAGTAGGAAGTATAAAAGGGTTACTGGTGAGCATTCAAGGCCCAGCTGAGTTAGGAGAGCATAATCTAGTGGCACTGTATGCATGATTATGTAATATTTCCAGTAGTATTCCTCAGCTTGAATGGAGGAGGAAGAGGGAAGAGGTTGCATAGTCCTGGCAGGAGTAACGCATCAGCGAATTGAGCCTGGTTAGGGCAGAAAACAAAGCCAAGAACAAAAGGGAGTGGTCAAAGGACTGGAGGTCTACATGACGTCAAAGAGAGGTTATGGTGGAAATACAGCCGAGATTTAGGTCTGAAAAACTACGGCATTGAACTTGAAGATTTTAGGAGTACTACAGCTTATGGTGTCTGGAAATGGCCATAGAAGTAGGTTACTGAGTTAGAAGGTAGATGAAGGTTGTTAAAGTTGAGAAATTTAAAGAAATTTTAGTCTAATTTATTGGATGGACTATACACAGAAGATGCCCCTAGTAGGACCTGGTTTAAGAATGAGTCGAATGCTGAAGTCCTAAATTAAGAGGTTTGGCAGGGAGAGTGCTTCTAGGCTATGTGGTACATGTAAGGAGTTTGGGAAAGTAGCTTCTTCAGAGTATCCTCTTGTCCCAAAAGTCTTAGATTCAGGTCAGTTAAGATAAAGTCGCAGAATGTAACTTTGTGAAGCAGTAAAGAACAACAGTTCTAGAGGGAACCCTTTTTAAGGAGCCAAATGAACAGGATTGGATTGGAAGGCTTAAGTAGAGTCAGTTGGGTAGAGGACTTAGAATAGTAAGAATAAAAGTGTAGGTAGTAGATGGGCATCTTTAGTGTGCAGGACGAAAGATAAGCTCTTTCTTCAAGACCAAGGCTACAGTCTAACTGGAATCTGCTGTATCTAGTTTTCCCAGGCCTAGGTTCCATGTAGTAAGTCTGCTAATGATAGTAACAGTTCATATTTATTGGCTGATACTGTGTGCTAGGCACTGCTAAGAACTTTCTGTGTATTTCCAATTATTCTTACACCAACTCTAAGAGTTAGGTGCTCTTATCCTCATTTTAAGATGAAGAAATTAAGTAAGATGAGGAAAAACTAGGTGTCTTACCTAAGGGTTACACAGCTAATATGTGGCAGCGCTGAGAGTTGAAACCAGGCAAACTGACTCCAGAGCTTGCACAGCCGTGATTTGGAGAACATAGGCAGCCAAATGAGCTGACACTTGCTCAGTGCCCTCAGCTGGAATGATGCTGTAAAAGTTGTCCTAGTAGCTGAAGAGAATTCTCCCCAGGTGATTAGGAAACAGTATTAGGAGATGATTATTTAGATGCTGTTTTTTTTAAGGCCTACATTTATTTCGTATTTTTTGTTGACGGTTTAATTAATATTGATTCCAAAGGGAAAAAAAATTGAACTTCTGGAGCCTTGAAGGATGTGGCTGTGTTGAAGGTAGGAAGCACAGAAGAAGAAAGGGTTCACGACTAGAGATCTTCACTGCAGTTGGTTGTGCTCTTAAACTGAAGAAGCCGAGAGAGAGAAGGAAATGAGAAACAACTGTGGAGAGGTTGAATGGATTCTGACCAGCTCTCCACTCCCTCTAGGCAATGTGTATTGGGAGCCCTGTAATTGAAACTTGTAGTGAGAGGTTTTGGTTGCTGCCATCTTAGCTACCTGGTTCTTGTGTTCCCCAAAATACCTATGGGCATGGCAAAAGAATGTTCACTATGAAGCTGCACCTACACAGGGCTTAGTGCTACCACCCTTAGAGCCTTTAAATACCACTGTCCCCCAGGGTAGGTTAGAGAAGAGGAAAGGGGCATCAGGATCATAACCATAGTACCATGTGTCAAGCTCTGGGGGGATGGGTTACACAGAGAATCAGTCTTATGTATTTCCAATACACTTTTGCAGTCAGTACAATCCATGTGTTCAAACAACTAAAGTCATTTTGGTAATCCTTGTTTGCTACCTCCAACCCTAAAAACAATTAGCTGGTAAACTCATTACATTTACCTATTTGAAAACTTCAAAACCATCTTTAATGTATTTACTAAGCCTACTTAAAACTGGAGCATTACAAAATTTTCCCTCAAGTATGTATGCCCTCAAAGGAAATTTTCTAATCCCGTGAAGGCAGTTGGATGTGCTTCAGACCTTATTTATGCAGTTTAAAGATTTTATTTATTTATTCCACCCCCCCCAAAGCCCCAGTAGATAGTTGTATGTCATAGCTGCACATCCTTCTAGTTGCTGTATGTGGGACACGGCCTCAGCATGGCTGGAGAAGCGGTGCGTCGGTGCGCGCCCGGGATCCGAACCCGGGCCGCCATCAGCGGAGTGCACGCACTTAACCGCTGAGCCACAGGGCCAGCCCTATTTATGCAGTTTAAAATGTCACTCTCATACAACCCCTACCCCATAAGAAGAATAGGAAAATTAGCAACCCTGTTTTATCGATGAAGGCAGTGACATATGGGGAAGATTTAATAACTTGTAACAGAAAAACTACAAAACAGGTCTGACCCCGGTTCAGAATGCTTTGTCTGCTGTCCTGCTGGCTGAAGGTGTTGCCGCTTCAAGAAGGATGAAGGTGGAGTGTCAGGATTATACAGGGGAAGTTTTCATGCAAATATGGGAAGCAGTGCAATATACTTATTTCAGTAAATAAGGCAAAATTTTAAGTTCTGTCACATGTCATGGCATACATTGATGTCTTACACTTTAAAAATAGTTTTTTTAAAAAATGTAGTCTACATGTTACCAGTATAAAATGAGAAACTGAAGCAATTCTAATTTTTTATAACTAAATCTTGATCCCACACCACCTCCCCAAAGTAGAGGAGCCAGAAATATGAAAGGCAACAGCTGCTCTGCCAGAAGTGAAAAGACCAGAAACATCCAGAATGTTTTACATAATATAGATGTGGGCCTTTCCAACACAAAGTAGTGGTTGGTTGTGTGCAGTCTTGGAGCATTTAGCTGTGTATTATTGGTTTCTCTAAGTTGATATCCCTGACAATGAGAGAAAATCTGAATTTTGATTTTAAGACTATAGGCTGATAGCATTCATATGGCCTGGCTACATTTTTTTTCTTTTCCTTTTCACCGACCAAGTTATAAGATCTGTGTATGCAGCTTTCCTCAGAAGCACAACATTGAAGGGATGGGCAGTCATGCTCCAGCAGAGCCTTCAGTTCTTGGATACGCTGAACTGGGCACTCAGTGGAGCAGCGGTCACGAAGTGCTGGGCTCAAGGGTCCTGGAAGGGATTCTGCAGAAGCCCAAGACTGAAGTCTGGCTCTAACTAGTAGAACAATAGGTAATATTTAATAAACAGTTGTGTGTCGGACACTGCTCTGTGCTCCTTACATGTCAACTCAATCAACCATAGGAAGGAAGTAGCTGGCATCGGGGGTAATTGTCACAGAATTTTTATTCGTGTCACCACCTCTATTCCAAGAGACTCATGTTTTCTTATTGAGTCAGGTTAACAATCCTAGAATACTGCTTGAAGGAAAATTTCTATTGTAGTCACAATAGTATATATGAGCGTGTACACACACACATACATTATGTATACCTTCAGCAGAGAGAGCAGACATTGTAGATTTTATAATCCTCTCAGAGTGGCAAGAAAGACTCATCATTTGGATTTGGTAAAATCTACATTTAAATCTTGTTATTAACTTGCTTCCCCGTCTTTATCAGAGGCCGGGTTCATGTTGGCTTCACCAAAAAAGTTACATACACTCCTTTTCAGTGAACATGTATGTATGTTCTAATCAAATATTCAGAAGTTTTTTGAGTACTTGTGTCTCAGAGCATATTTTCTTAATTAGGTGGTTTGCTTCACTTGTAGCTGCCAGCATCTGTATCTCTGACTTAAGGTTGGTCAGCCTTTGCTGAAATGAAGTTGGTCTGGGAGTGAAATTGGAGGTTTGATTAATTACATGCTGCATATAACATAAGTTTAAAAGTGGATGGGTGTGTGTGTGTATAAAGCTTATCAGTTTCATAGGCCTTACCATATGTGGCGGTCAGATACTGAGTTGCACAGGAGCAAGAGGCCACAAGATGGCAAGCTAACACTGGAAATGTGTGTATGGAAATTGAACGAGAAATTACCTTTCCATTATTTTTTATACTATATCATGGACATAGGCTAATATGTGGTAGTTATTTGTATTTTTGAAAACTTACAATAAGTTGAATAGTTATGAAGTGCAGTTTTAAAGATTGGGAGATGACTATGATGTATTAGCTGTTGGTCCATTTTAGTATGAATAGACCACTCACTGTTTATAATGGAAACAGGCTAGAGCCGCTTTGCCTGGATTATACGTATTTTTAGCTTTCCCCAAAGCACTAGTCAAAAATCTTGTTTTGACAAGAAGGAAGTCTCACTGCTACCTCTACTTGGAAATGTGCTTTTTTTAGCTGGGCACATTGCCACCTCCAACAAAATCAGAATTTAGTTGTGTAATAAGGTAAAAAAATAATAATGATGGTGTAATATAGTTGGTCTTTACATGGATTACCGATATTCCAAAAATCTTTGAAACAATTTTGTACAGGAAATTTCTGGAAGACTAGATTTGGAGTTTTAGAAAACTGAATTTTTGCTCATTAGTCAAGTCACTTTATCATTCTGAATTGTAGTCTCATTTGTAAGTATTTTTAAAATTTCTTCCGATTCCAGAATACTATCATTTTTTAAGTTTATACAACATAGATATGCTGTAACCTATTTATGAACATATTCATAAATGTAACACTTATGAACATATTTCATAAATATTTTCATTGTTGCCAAGCCACTACTGTGGGTTAAGCCCTGAAGGTACGATGAGGAAAAACATGCCTCTTGCCTGCATTCGAGATGCTCGTAATTTAGAGGGGAATACAAATGTACATGCAAATAATATACAAATAAGTGATATAACAAAGCCATCTATTGTCAATTACAATAGCTAACTTTTAAAAAATAACCTCTATGTGCCAGTGCTTTGCATGGATCATCTCATTTAATCTGTTCAACAACTCTATGAGATGGGTATTATTTATCCCCATTTTACATCAAAAATGTGCTCTCTGGTAGAAATATTTGATCCAAGCCTTGAAATGAAATCAGAATTTTTCAAGATGGAGAAAAGAAGAATGGAATCATACAAAGTATTAAGTACCTTACATGTCACTATAATGGCGTGATTTTAAAGAAGATAAATCCTTCTATAAGCAGTTCTGTGAAACTGCCTAAATTGTTCATTGTAATGAGGTGTCTTGATATTGTACATGAAATTTGTTTTTTAAAGATGGTTCTCTATCAGGTCTTTCTGTGGTATCACGTTTATAAAGTGATAGAGCCAGTACAAAGTGTCATTTTGCCAATACCATATATATATATTCTAGGTATGAAAACCATAGGCACTTGGTGAGTCAAAAGGAAATTTGGAGGTCATCTAGCTGTACCTCCCATACAATCCAGGAATATTCTTGATCATTTCTTTCAGTGTTAGGGATCTCACTACTTTGTCAGGCAATCATTTCATTGTGAGGCAATTCAAATTAATAGAGCATTTCTGTAATAGGTAAAAATCTTTATGTCTTTGATTTTCACCCATTGGTCCTGGTTCTAAAACCTTGAAACACGAAATAAGCTATTTGCCTTTCATGCTTCGGGAAAATCATTCCCTATAGTCTGGACACAAACTTCTGCTCATACAGGATTAAATTAACTTTTTTTCTGATAGTCTCACACTATGCTTTGCTCATGGTAAGGTGATGGACAGGTAAAACTCCAAGGACTTTATATTGTGAACTGATATCAATCCTGAGATCATATTAAAATTTTAAGTCTTAATGCAGAATGATTACTTGTTCCATTTCACCTGACTTGTTCTGAACGAAGTTTGACTGAGATTTTTAATCATGTTTCATTTCTGACATTCAACATACTGGTCATTTCTTTTGTCTTCAGTAGATGTGAGCATGCCTTCTGTGTCTTCATCCTAATCACTAACATGAATGTAGCCAGGAACTGTTTTTCGCTCTTAGTAAAAGAGGCTTAACAAGGCAGTGACTTAAATCAGGTAGGAGTTAAGTTGTGTCACATAACAACAGAAACAAAAGCTTGGAGATAGGCGGGTCAAGGCTGATATGGCAATTCCATGATGGCATCAGTGTCCCGGGAGCTATCTTGCTGCTCTTTCTTCCATAACATCTTGCTTCCATCCTCAAAATCACTTCATTGTAGAAAGATGTTCACTGCAGCTCTGGGTATTATGTCTCAGGCAAGAAGAGGGGAGAGCAAAAAGATGCATGCAAACTAGGCCAGCCCCATTTTTCAATTCGCCCCAAAGCACTCGTCAAAAAATATGACAGGAAGATAGTCACACTGTTAACTCTACATGCAAAGGAGACTTGGAAATTTGCTTCTTGTAGCTGGGCACATTGCCACGCCCAACAAAATCAGAATTCTTTTAGGTGAACAGGAATAAATATTGCTAGATGAAAGATGGAAGAGGCAAGAACAACACAAAGATTTTTTTCCAAGAAATATTGCGCTCCTAAGTACTGGGGAGCTACGCTGTGGGGATACGAGGATATGAAGAGATGAATAAGACAAGATCCTTGACCTCAGCCACAATGAATGGTTTTTTTATGTCATCATCAAATTAATGTTATTAGGAGCAATCTTCTCTGAGAAGATGGGTTTATCAGATTTGCTAATCTTCCACAGAAAGGCAAATCTCAAGTTACTGCACTTACTCTCCTTTGAGATAAATGCTTTATAAATGAAAGCACTTGGCTAACCTAGTGATTAATACTTTTTAGTAATGGGATTGATGATCATCATTTTAGCTAATGACATTTTTATAGCAAGAATGTGGAAATTGTATTGCTCAATATTTGTCTCCTCTGGCCCTAATCTAGTGCACACACTTGACCAGTGACCTTTTCCTAAAGGATCAGAATCTGAGTCCATTTTTCCAACTTCCTATTCTGTACAGACAAGTAGATTCATCCCCAATTCTATATCACCGCCAGTCTGTCCGTCTCTACTCTAACAGAAGGCATTAATGTCTGAAAAAAATTTAAGATAAAAAAATTAACAAATTACATATATTACTTTTTTCTGAACAACATTTTTTCTTTTCCCTTTTAGTAGAAAAGTACATCTTCATAGTTGGGGAAGGATCTGATACTTCACCTTTAAATAGATGGGAACGTTGACCTGTGTGGGTAACATCCGGAACTCATTTCACTTTGCTTTCAAACAGACTATATGAGTACATTTTAGTGTTTTGAGAGATAATCATCTTCTCAGAATAGGGGAATTGTTTATTAAACTCTGTGACACAGTGGAAACAATATAGGTCTGTGGAAAATTCTCAGAACTCCCCAATTTTTTATTAAAGAAACAGCTGCTGGTAGGCCTCTCCCAGGACACCTCCTTTGGGCTTTTGTCATAAAAGTTCAGTTGAATGCTAACATTTTTTGCCTCCAGGTGCTGCTCCACTGCTGCTTTCTTTCCTCATCAATTTTTTTACAAAGCTGTGAAATCCCCTCTTTTGTGCTCTGTGCAGTATTAAATATAGAAACAAAATGTAAACTAGGAGTCAATCGGCGTCAATATTTAAGGAAAGCGTTACATGCATGTGTTGGGATGTGAGCTAGAAAAAGGAGAGATGGGCCACTTTGGGCTTTGTAATTGCTTTATTTATTAAAATTTTAAGAACAAATGTAACATGAAACAGAAAATTTATAAAGAAAAAGTTCACCTCTTCCTCTCATTGTAACCCATGTTGACTTCCTTCCACATTTTTCCCTCGATTTACACAAACATTCTGTATGCACACACGTAAAAGTTAAGATGCTCCATCCCTAGAAAGGAAAGGCTAAGTGGAAGAGAAATGTCCTACCTCTTTTTTCTATTACACAGGAAAGAAATTTATGAAAAACATGATTTTATTAGGACTCTTTCCATTGCAAGACACAGAAACCCTGTTTAAACCAGCTTAAGCAAAAATGGGGAATTTATCCTTCATGTAACTAAACAGCAGAAAGGGTAGGGGTGGAGCCAGTGTCGGGGACAGCGGGATTGAAGAATTCAGACATCCTCAGATCTTTGCCTTTTTCCCCTCCCCTCTCATCTTTGCAGTCTGTCTGTCGAAAGGAAATTGGCGTAGTTTCCTTGGGAAGACTGGAACCGTAGCCACTCGCAACCCTAGGCGTTCTTTCCTACAAGCGCTTGGGAAATTTCAGATAACTGCAAGTCAGGAATGGCTTGAATGAAACTAGGAAGACATCTGGCTAGTGCTCTGAGAAGCCTGATGTGATGAGCAAATGGTTTAAGGAAGACCTGTGGTTGATTGTAACCTCGACTTTTACTCGATGTGTGTCTCTGAAAAAAGTGACTGCCTTTTTGGGTCTCACTTTCTTCATCTCTAAGGTTACTGTCTGCTTTCTGAGCACCAGTAGGTTGTATGTAGGGAGGTCAAGGCAAGGGACCACGTAAATGGAGGAGACAGGTGTAAGATACTCTGCCCCATCTTCACCTCCATGCTCCTTAATGAAAGTGGCCATTCTCTGGAGGCAGGAATTGTATCTCCAAAGGTGCATAGCACAGTGTCTTGCTTCTATTGATCATTGGTCAATAAATATTGGTTTACTGATAAGAGAAACAGAATAAAGATGGCAAAATTTAACTTCCAATTTCTCTCAGACAAATGCTTTAGGTCTTCACTGACACCAAGACAGCCTCCAGAGTGTTCTTATAGGAAACTCATTTTGTAAATTAAGATTAGAAGAGGAAAAAAACCATTCACCTTCCTATTTAAACAACTTGATTTTCACAGCACTTGCTCCCATTGCTTTCCAATATCCCCTCTACACGAAGGAGAAAAGCAAAGAATGTACATATCCAAGCGATCCTTTTGGTTTGAGCAGAGCTTGTTGTCATAACTGAGGAGAAGAGGCTGACAAAACATTTTTGGCAGCAAACATCCCCAGACTGAAAAATTCCCTCGTCTCCGTTCCAGTTCCACGCACTAAACCCTGTTTTCTAGATTCTATGCCAGGATCAAGGCCTCAAAAACCTTAAACTTCTTTAACCACCTATCACTATCCAAAAAAAAAATTATTCCTTTAAGTCTTTCAGTAGTCAGCTGCATTTGTGAGGCTAGATGTCGTGTGATGTAAAGAACCTGGATGTAAGCTCCTGAGTCCGGTGGTGGTCTGTGGTACAAACTGAAGGAAGGGGAAAACCACAAAGCTCCCCTTCCTCTCTGCTTTAAGACAGATTATGACCACTGTGGGTGACGTGGTCTGTCGACTGCATAATGATGCAAATAATCTTCATTATGCATGAGTTGTAATGAGACATTATATGCTAAAGAGGGCAGGCCATGGAAGACGTGGCATAATTGGTTTTAGTTAAAATTACATTTTTATGCACTGACTTTCTGTTAACAAATTCCCAGCGGAGAAGAATGATTTCTGAGCTGTGTTTACCAAGCAGGGTTGCAAATCCTGTCCTAAAATTGTCAGACAAGTTTTATTTCACTGAATAATCTACCCAGTGCAGCCAAGTAATGATATCAATGACAGCCAAATAACACCACAAAACTATTTCATTTTTATTCTGGAGAAACGCAAATGTGTTAGAGTATTAAATCCAAAAAGAATATATCTGTGATTTTTTTTAATAGGAAAGTAAAAGAAAGCTATAGTCTTCAAATCAGGTGATAATAACATATCTTTATTATTTTTTTACATTCTTTGCACCAACGTAACAACATAGTACACATTTTATTATCTATCCTAGAGGGAGATAGACCAGTAAATTGTAGGCAAACTGTGACACATTATATAATAGATTGTGAATTCTTGATTATAAAAAGGTCCAATAATGTGGAAATTTACAAAGTATTTCAGTGTTCTATGATAAAAGAGAATTGTTAAGTAATTATCAAGTGGCATTTTCTTTGTCTGGGTCCTCCCCAGCTCCCTATCAATGTGCTGCTTTCTGTGGGACCTGCCTTCCCTCATGACTCGAGAGTAGCCTTTTCAGATGTCTGCCAGTTCAGGCTTAAGTGGGATGTCTCCCAGTGATATTTGTGTTTAACTTGGGGACCACTAAATGAGGGCTTTCTTCCCTCCCCCCTAGTCTCCTGACACCCAGGGACACCTCTCCCCAGGCTGGGCCTCCTCACCAAATATTAGCTGCTCCCCCCCACCCCCCGCCCCACCACCAGAGTAGGGCTGAGTGAGTGGAGCCTTGGCTGCCACTTTGGAGAGATTGCCGGTGCCCCAGTGGCAGCTTAGAGGCCATTACCTTTGTCATAGTGGCACTTTTTATATTTTCCAGTTGACAGGTCTCGTGCTGCTAGTTGGATTTCTTCAGACTAATTTGCAGTTAATTATTTAAACACAACCCATGTACCCACACAAACCCTACAACAAAACAATGAGACCTCTGTCTAGTGGACACAAACGAGCGCATATTGAAAAATTTAAAAATTCCTCCGAGATGACGTTAAGGCTGACACCCTTTGTTTAAACCCAGCCTAGGTCTTGCTTAGGAGGGATGTAGGTTTTCTTTGTTTAACTCTCTTGTGTGTCACAAAGTAGCTTTGTTTCACCTCGCTGGGATGTGCTTAGGGCCGTGTCTGAATGGTGATTCTGGGCTAGGGGAGGGGCCCCTATCTCACCACATTCAATATATCTGAGGTTGTGGCACTCACACACCCAGCACTTGAGTCTTTTAGGGTATTTTTGGAGACAGCACTTAATAAAACACTTGAGAACCAAAAAGCTCAGTTCAATGACGTTCAATACAATGCACAGGCACGAGGTCATGACCAAGAAGAGGATGAAGATAGTTTTCTCTGTGGGTTTGGAGATGAAGCAATCCACAGTGTTGGGACAAGGCTTCAAATCACACTTCATAAGATAGGGAACACTAAAGCCGTCATACAGCTTATAAAATAAAACCAGGAAGCCAATTTCAAAACCAGTTTTAACAATGAGGTTGATAAGGTAAGTGTACCACAGGCCCCCATCCATTGTACCTGGGCTGACATAGAGTTTCTTTCTGTGCCTTTTCTCTCTACCCTCGCGATAGGCTACATGTAGAACCACCAGAAGTGAAGGCGTAGAGACCATGATCAGTTGTAAGGCCCAAAGTCTGATCTGGGAGATGGGGAAGAAGTAGTCAAAACACACATTTTCACAACCAGGCTGTCTAATGTTGCACTCAAACTCTTTCTGCTCATCTTTCCACACATGCTCTGCTGCCACCATGTAGACCAGCAACCGGAAGATGAACACAACAGCCAGCCAAATCTGCCCAATCCCAGTGGAGTATTTATTTACTCCACTTAAGAGGTCTCTGAGGAACATCCAACTCATGACTTAGGCTCAAAAGAAGGCAAGGTTCTGCAAAAGAAAACAATGTCCTCATGATTCATTTATTTCTAGTCCATTGACCATTTCTACTGTCTTACTTGATTATGGAATTATGGAAGATAAACTCAGATTTTTGCATTATTACAACTCTGGATGTGGAGGGCTAAGAATCCCATAGGATACACTCACTTTCATACAAGGAAATGACACAACTGATCCACAGACGTAATTGATCCCATGCCCACTTTAATTTGGAATTTAGTTGGTCATCCCACACACACTACCCCATTCTCAAACAAATCCTTCTAGTTACTGCTTCTCTCTAAGGATGAATTGCTTCTGTTGCTCATCTAGAATGAATTAAACATGAATCCCAAGGTGACCTTGGTACATTGAGATATCCTTCACATGCCAGCTTCTTAAATTGTAGTCTCTACTCATTTTCTCTAGTTTGTCAATGCCCCTCCCCAATCCTTAAAGGTTATTCCTTGCCCCTACCTCCTGATATGTCCCATATCCCATACCAGCAGCGGAGCTTGCCTACAGTTGGAAGTGAAAAGAGAGGCTCTCCAATATGAGAGAACTTGAACTTCCTCAAACTCATGATCCCTCATCCCTCCAGACACCCATCCCTCATCCATGCCCAAATTACTTTCTTTACCCAGTTTGGAGGGAGAGATCGGTCTCCTCTTGCTTCAAAGTGATCATTCCAGCTCTACATCCCATTCTTGATCTATCCATTTTCCCTGTTCTATACTCTGTATCTTCAACCTCCACTGTCCCTTTCTTCTTAGCATATAAATGTGCTTAAGTGTTGTTCATTTTTAGTGGGGGAAATCTTCATAGCTTATCTTTCTGACAACCTCTCTATCTTCCTTAATCTCTTATTTCTGCTTTCTCAGCTATTATTTACTCGTCAACTTTCTGAGTCTGTTTTTTCTGCTCACCATTGCACTTAATTTTTCATGCTAAAGTTAGCAAGACCACTCAACTACCAAATCTGGACACTTCAATCTCATTTAATTTTTCTGTGACATTTGATACTGTTGCCTGCACTTGCGTTCTTGAAACCCTTTCAGCCTTGATATCCACACTACTCTACCTTCTCTTTCTGTAGTTCTGATCCTCTTCATTGTGCCATCTTAGTTTTCTTTGTCCAGATCTTAAAAGCTCTGTCCTCTGCTCTTTTCTCCCTCCATATACTCTCCCTGGAAAATGTCATTCACTCCCACGGAGTCAGGTACTGCTTTCAGGTTCTTGACTCTCAAATCTTTGGCTCTTCCCCAGACTTCCAGATCTCACTGCCTCCTGATTATCATCTAAATATCTCACAGGCGTCTCCAGCTTGATATGTCTACACTTGAATTTATTATCTGCCCTGCCCTTTGATTTCCTTATCTTGTTGAATGGCATCACCAACAACCAACCACCCAAGTCAGAAATCTCATATTTATCCTGGACTCCTCTCCCATGACCTTTTTTTTTAATTGTTCACCAAGTTCTTCTGATTCCTCCTAAATATCTCTCAAATTCATCTCCAAGTCACTGCTGAAATCTCCCTCATATATTACAGTTCTCCCACTGCTTTCTATTCACAGTTTCGTTATCTCTGCCCCTTCCCTCCTAGTATATCCTCAATGCTGCTTAATTCTCTTGCACCTCTCTCTATCTCTTTTGCTCTTTTGCCCATAAAAGCTGATAAGAAGCTAGGGGACCTTCTTTTTCACTTCAATAACATTGTCTTTCTGGCACTCTCTGCTTCCATCTTGTGTTATAATTGAGCTCCATGGGCTGGGCCCTCATTTTTGTTTGTTGGGCTCATCATATGCTCAGCACCCTCCATTCAGTGCTTTTGAGTTGGTCTCTTACAGTCACCCTGGAAAGTGGGTTTTTGTTTGTTTGTTTATGGTGGTGGTTGTTTTGTTCTTTCAGATGAGAAAGCAATCTCTGAAAAATGAAGCCACTTTCCTAAGCTCTTAAAGTAAGATGCAGAGCCAGGTTCAAGTCTGATTTCCATTACTCTAAGACAGAGTTTCTCAACAGTGGCACCATGGAGATAGTGGGCTGGATAATGCTTTGTTGCAGCAGCTGTCCTGTGCATTGTAGGATGTTTAGCAGCATCCCTGGCCTCTACCAGCTAGATGCCAGTAACGTCACCTCCCACCCCGATTTGTGACAACCAAAAATGTCTCCAGACATTTCCAAATGTACCCTGGGGAGATGAGGCAAAATCTCTAGTTGAAAACCACCGCTCTTAACTTTCTACTATAATCAGAAGATGTGTGCTGGAGCTCCATGTCTGCCACTCAGATATTTTGCAATTTCTTGAGTGAAGACCTTGCCATTTCAGGTCTTGTTTCCTATTACAAAAGAAAAATAATTATGTCTTCCTTTCTCCATAGACTCAGCCAAAAGAGTGTCATGGAAATGATAGTGTGATGGGAACCAGAGGGTTAAGAAAATTGGGATATTGTTATAACAGCACACCTGCTGTAACACATCACATTCTCTCTTACAGAGGGAACAATATGTCGCAAGCCCACGTGCTAGAGCCCCGAGGAGATGTCTGAAGGTTAAGAGGTGTTTTCAGAGAAAACAAAGATACATGTGCACAATGCCCTATTCAGCAGGGAATAAATACTTCAATGTCCTTGGTTTTCAGAACACCAACAAAATTGTATTAAATAAAAAGGATTCTCAAATCCACCTGAAAGGTTAGTGACTCCATGAATTATTAAAACAAAGCCCCAAAGATTAAAAAGGAGAAAAAAGGTATTATGTTTCTCTATGATGTGTGTCATTGGGCATTTGTCTATATTACTCAAGAGGATTTTTATATAATGTTACAAAACGTTTGAAAGTACCCTGTTGGGCATTTTAGAGAAGAGAGGTAGGTAAGAGTGTATCCAGACTGTTTTGCTGAAAGAAAAGCAATAAGAAAGCGATTGATGTTTGAATAGAATCAGAAGACTGATGCCACCAAATGTGTCACGATTATGAATTTCATTGGACTAATAAATCTCCGTACTGATGGAAAGGCATAGGAGGGAGGGGTGTTCAAATGTTAGCTCACTCTTAACAAAGGTGGTTTAGCACAGTGGATACAAGCCTCAGCACAGTGTTGGACTCCTTGGGTTCAAGATCATCTATGATGACAACAGTACCTACCTCGTGGGGCTCAAATCAGAGGCTGACACGTGGTAGGTGCTCAATAAGCATTATCATTATTATTTTCTTATTTTTCCATTAAAAACCTTTTCTTGGTGTCAAAGTGAAAGCTCTTCAATTGCAAGCTAAATATATATTTTTTTCTAGCTGTGTTCCTGTGAGGGCGGGTAATAGTTAGGAATCTCCATATAAAAGCCCTTTAAGCATTTGAAAGCAGTGAAGTCATTAGCTCAACATTTTTATCTCTTAACAATAATTTGGATTGTTTCCTTATTTTTAATAAGGATCTTTAATTTATCCCTTTTCTTAAGTCACCAAGAATTACTCCCAGTTTTTAAAGATTTTCTATGTACTTCTGCTATGACTTTCTCCTTTCTCTTAAGAAGTAGAAGTTAACTACGTAGGGATTTAGTTTGAAAAATCCAATTAATCAAATATTTTCATAAAGTAAAATATTCAATATTTCCAATATCATGAATAATTTTGGAAAGTTGCAAATTTCCCCCAAACATTTGATCTAAATTAAAAGTGAGAAGAAGGTGCTGGGAAAACCAAATTTCCACAAGCAAAAGAATGAAGTTGGCTCCCTGCTTCATACCATTTTAAAAAATTAACTCAAAATGGATCAATGACATAAATATAAGAGCTAAAACCATAAAACTCTTGAAAGAACACATAAGGGTAAATCTTCATGATCTTGGATTTGGTAATGGATTCTTAGATATGACACCAAAAGCATAAGCAACAAAAGAAAAAATAGATAAATTGGACTTCGTCAAAATTAAAACCTTTTTTTCATCAAAGGACATTATTAGGAAAGTGAAAAGACAACCTACAAAAATGAGAAAAAAAATTTGTAAGTCACATATCTAGTAAGAGTTTAATATCCAGAATATATAAAGAGTTCCTAAAATTTAACAACAAAAGACAATTAAAAAATGGGCAAAAGACTTGAATAGACATTTCCCCAAAGAAGATGATGGCCAATCCACACATGAAAAGATGCTCAACATCATTAGTCATTAGAGGGAAATGCAAATCAAAATCACAAGGAGATACCACTTCATTCTTACTAGGATGAGTATAATTTTAAAAATTTAACAAGCGTTGGCAAGGAAGTGGAGAATTGGAACTCTGGTACAAAGCTGGTAGGAATGTAAGATGGTGCCGCTGCTGTGGATAACATTTGGTGGGTCCTCAAAAAACTAAACATAGAATTATCACCTCTGAGTATATACCCCAAAAAATTGAAAACAGGGACTCAAAGAGATACTTGTTATGTCAGTGCTCATTGCAGCTATTCTCAATAGCCAACAGGTGGAAACAACCCAAGTTATATCAACAGATGAATGCATAAACAAAATGTGGTATATACCTACAATGGAATATTAGTCAGTCATAAAAAGAAATGAAGTTCTGATATACGCTACAGCAAGGATGAACCTTGAAGACGTTATGATAAGTAAAATAAGTAACACACAAAAGGACAAATACTGTATGATTCCACTTATATGACGTGCCTAGAACAGGCAAATTCCTAGAGACAGAAAGTAGATTAGAAGTTACTAGGGACTGGAAGGAAGAGAGAATGGGGAGTTACTGCTTAATGGTTACAGAGCTTCTGTTGGGGGTTGAAAAAGTTCTGGAAACAGATAGTGGTGCTGGTTGTTCAATACTGATAACATAATTAATGCCACTGAATTGTACACTTAAAAATGATTAAAATGGCGGGGCTGGCCTGGTGGCACAAGCGGTTAAGTGCGTGCACTCCGCTGTGGTGGCCCGGGGTTCGCAGGTTCGGATCCCGGGCGTGCACCAATGCACCGCTTGTTAAGCCATGCTGCGGTGGCGTCCCATATAAAGTAGAGGAAGATGTGCACGGATGTTAGGTCAGGGCCAATCTTCCTCAAGAAAAAAGAGGAGGATTGGCATCAGATGTTAGCTCAGGGCTGGTCCTCCTCACCAGAAAAAAAAGGTTAAAATGGCAAATTTCATGTTACATATATTTTACCACAATGAAAACAGTTACCCAAAAAGGTGGGTGGAAGAAAGCCTATTTAGAATATAAGAGAACAATAGAGGTCCAAATAACCTGAACATTTAAGGAGAACTGTTTACATGGGGAGCAGAAATAGGGACAAAAGAAAGAATAACAAAATATTCATAATTTTTATCAATGAAAAAGTTCTTATATTGATTTTATTTTTTCATGATTTCCTGTATTGCCCATATTTTTTACAAGAGTGTACAAAATTAAATCTGAAAAAGATAAACCTGATAAAAAAGAAACACTAAGAAATCAGGGAGCTATCACTGTTTCGTGTGTGTATGTTGTTGTGACAGTTGAAGAAGGCTATTTATAGAACTAATGTTTACAAATCAAGCCTATCAATACACACCTGAAAGGTTACCATGTAGGAAAAGCATGTGGTGAATCCCTCTCAATCTTTCTCGCCTCTACGTAAGACCTCATTTAGGTCGATGGGGTCAGGGAAAGCCTCTCTGGTTCAGGTGAAGGGGACAATGACTCCCCAAATTACGTATCTCCAGTCCAGACCGCTCGTCTCTGAGCTCTGGCTGCCTCCTTGTCATCTCCGCTAGGACATCGCTTCATAAACTTCAACATCCGCAAGTGGACTCTTGCCATTGCTCCCTCCACTCTCCACCTCCCTCAAAGCACTGCTCCTCCCCCGGGGTTCTCTACTAGCTACCTCAGTGTTGAAGCAGGAACTTGGAAGTTGTTCTTCACCTTCTCTCTGCCCCAAACCCCACATCCAATCTATATTCAAGTCCAAAGTTTCTACCTTTGAAATACATCCCCGAATTTTTCACTCTTTTCATTTGCACTGCCGCCGTCCTAACCCAAGCCACTCGCGTCTGCCTGGTACACCTAACAGCTTCTTCTCTGTCTCCCTTGTCTCATCGTTTGCCGCGTCCAATCCATTCTCCATTCCCTAACCAGAATAACGTTTAAAATGAAGATTGTGTGGTCTTATTTCTCTGCTTAAAACCCTAAAGTGGCTTTCCATTGCAGTTAGGGTAGAAATGAAAGGCCAAATACTTTCCTGGACAGCAAAGCCTTGCTTAGTGGTGCGCTGGCCTGTCTGTCCAACCTCATCTTACGCATCTCCGGGTGCACTGCATTTCCAGGCTGGCTCTTCTTCTTCCACCTCCTCCCTCAGGCCCCACATATGTTTTGTTCCTCCTACTGCGATGCTCTTGTCTTCACTGGACCAGAAAGGATTTCCCCGACCCACCAATCTAAACTAGGTCTTCCTGGGTATTCTTAGTCATAATATTGGCCTCTTTTCCTTCATACCACTTATAATCACATACTTACTTGTATGATTAATATCTGTATAGACCATGTATTCCATAAGAGAAGGGACTAGGGTTGCCAGAGTGAGCAAATAAAAATGTAGAACACCCAGTTAAATTTGAATTTCAGATAAAGAATGAATAATTTTCGAGTACAAGCGTGCCATTGAATATTTGGGATTACTTATACTAAAAAAGTATTCAATGTTTATCTGAAATTCAAATTTAACTGGGCGGTCTATATTTTATCTGCCAACCTGAGCAAGTATGTTGATTGTCCACTGTTGCACACTCAGTGCCTGAATAAGAGTGCAAAATTCAGTAACAAATGGACCACTGCCTCTCTAGATCTTAGAAACTTCCCCCAGAAACTCTTGGAAATCTCAACCATTCTTCCCCTTAATACCTAGTCTCTCTATCTCCACCTGAATTAAGTGTCACTCCACTCTCCATTAAACTCAGCATCCCTCTTCTGAGGTCCCCACTTGCTCTAACTCCTGGCTGGACCTGAAATCCAGAAAATCCTGCCTCATGTCTGCAAGAAAAGCAAGTGGGAGATGTCCCCAGAATCCCTCCTACAATCCATTCTGCATTCAGCTGCTCGATTAAAATGCTGTTTTCATCATGTTATTCGTCTGCTCGGGAATGCACTATTGCTTCCAGAACACTTTTGGAATAAGTTCCCAATTCTTACCTTCACATTTAAGATCCTGCATAATCTTGCACTCTTGTGTCTACTACCAACAATTCACCAACACTCACCTTGGTCAGATGGTTCATCCTCCCCACCCTGCCTACCTGTGTCTCCCCATTTAACCCACACATCCTTTGATCTGCACCCATTTGCTCACGCCGCTCCACCCTTCTCTCTGCCCTACTTCCTCCTCATAGCCTTCGAAGTTCTGACTTTTCTCTCTTCAGATTCTGTAACCCCTAAGACTTAGCACATATTTTAGCACTTGATGATACAACACCTTAGCTAGTCTCCTATAGATTGTTTCTCCCCAAAGAACCTTATATGTTGTTTGGAGTCGAAGACCATGTTTTCTATATTTACTCAAATAATTCAAATATTGAACTTATAGCAAGGGTAGTTTTCATTACTGGCATCAATGTTGATTCAAATATTTCATAATTTTATTAAAAATACCAGATGGAATGTCTCTGGGAAATGGAGACAGACAGTGTGTGGGTGCACGTGTGCACGTGCATGATGGGGATGAGGAGTTAGGATCCTCTAGTAGTAATGACTGGCTAATTGTTTTAATCCTCCTCTTCACAGCAGATACCTATCTAATCCTCAAAATGGGGACTTCAGAGAATTGTGTAAATGTAAGATTTTTTTTTTTTGAGGAAGATTGGCCCTGTGCTAATGTCTGTTGCCAATCTTTCTCTTTCTCTTTTTTCTCCCCAAAGCCCCAGTACATAGTTGTGTGTCATAGTTGTAGAGTTGTAGCTCTTCTATGTGGGACGCCTCCTCAGCATGGCTTGATGAGCAGTGAGTAGGTCCACACCCAAGATCTGAACCAGTCAACCCTGGGCCGCCAAAGTGGAACGCGTGAACTTAACTGCTACGCCACTGGGCTGGCCCTAAATGTAAGATTTAAAATAACTATTCCCCGTGTCCTGCATATCCAGGGGTCACAGCCAAATGAATACCTAGAAGAAATAGATCTGTACATGTCAAACTCTACTCTCTTAGAAGGAACTTACCTTGGTAAAGCCATGAGTAAATAGATATAAATGAGGAAGTTCATTTGAAGCTCTTAGGGTAGCACCTAGTGCATAATAAATACCAATTTAAATATCATCATTATCATCAAACCAGTAAAATTTGAAGGACCCCCAAAACTCAGCCAATAATCCTCCACCAGCTAGCTATTCTAAGGTTCTACTAACTGATCAAGAGAAATTAAGAATACGATCACAGGCCTCCATAAAAATATGACATCCTGGAATGAGAGTACAGTCAGGCTAAATTAAGTAACTCAGAATTTGGAGACAAATGCCTCAATTGAGTATGAAATGAGTAAAAACTATCAAGGGGAAGGATTAGCCATTTGTAGAAGAAACCTATCCCAAAGAGATCATCTGTCCTGTATTCCTGGGATAACCCAGAAATTACTAGAATGTTGGTGGATATAAGGGTGTAAGACTATGCAAGACCTTGAACATCAAGGTGAGAACTGGAAACTTATTTTCCAATCACAGCAACCAGAGGGTACCTGAGCAAAGTGGATAGCAAGTGAAGAAACAGGTAGAAGCTAATCAACCGTGTGGTCCTGTTACTGGCATAACGACATGGCAGCAAGGTCAACAAAAGAGTAGAGCTCCTTATGAAAGATTAGTAACCAGAAACTACACAGACCTTCTCAGGGCCTCCGTAGTTCTAGACATAGGGAAAACACTGTAATGTGCAGATATAAAACACACCATCACTCCTTCTGCAACCAAGGAGCTTGGATTTTCTGGGACAGCCCCTACTGCAAACATGCTAAGCTGTGTCAGAGCTAGTGAGAACGTGTGCAAGTCTTTAGGTTCAGAAAATGAGTCACACTAACCATGGACTGGGGGCAAGATAGTTAATGCATCTGGCTTCTCTACATCCTAGATTAAATGTCTGTTACAATCATTCGATTCTCGTTGCTCCAATTTACCAGGCAACCTTCTGAGTAATAATTTTCTTGCCGAGATTCCTTTAGCTGTGCAAGGAAGTTCTCCTGAGATTAGATACAAGAGTTCCAGCCCCAGGAGAGGCGCTTTATGAATCAGGCTCCCCTGGGCTAGGTTAATATGGCTGAGTCCTTTAGAGCCAACTCAACTCGGGGTGAGCTATACACCTGAGCTTCTGAACCTTCGGGACTGAACCCCCACCCACCCTTCCTTCTCTTATTCCAGGATGAGCCTTTACCATGCCAGCAACTTCTCCTCACACAGGAGGCTCCACTTCTTGTGGGGTTCAGCATCGGCAAGTGCTGCTCCGTGCTCTGAATGGGCACAAACACTATGCAAGAAGCCCCGGCACTGCCAGGAGCCAGAGGCCTGCTCTGTAATTACCAAAGAGTGCAGTTTTGAAACTTGTGTTTGAGGAGCACTGGATTTCCAATTGCTTGCAGACCACCAGTGACAAGGCTTGAAAAAGCCGTCAGTCTCCATACCCAGCTCCTTTCACTTCTTAGTAATAATACCTCTCCTTGGATAGTGCTTGACCATTTCCAATGTGTTTCACATCATCTCCTCTAATCCTCACCTCCATCCTCTGTAGCAGGCCAGGTGTATGGTATGACCCCCAAAGTAGTGATGAAGAACCAGAAACTCAGAGAGGGAAGGCGCTGGTCCAAGACTCCCAATAACCAGTAGAAAACCCAGCAGCATAACTCAGGTCTTGCATGACTGGTCCCCAGCTCCCCCCGGAGTGCTGGGTTTTCTGGTTCATTAATTACTCTGCCCTACCTTGCACACAAATCATTTAACCCCTGAAGAAAAGAATTTCCTCTCGTGGGCCTTTTTCCACCTCTGAGGCACACTGTGTCTGTGACACTAGCAGTCTCTTCAACCCCTTGTTTGAATACAGGGCATTTTCATTTCTAAAGATGGCCTATCTTATTTCCTATTAGGAAAATCCCCAAAGCTGAGTGTTTCTCAAGCCAGGATCCGTGGCCCCTGAGAGTCTGTTGTTATGTTCTCAAGGGTCTATGAGAAGTTTATGTTTGTGTGTTTTTAGGATGACTAGCTCATAACCAAAGGCTGACACAGGATTTCAGCTCTGTTTAGCAAGGTTTGGCAAACTATACAGCCTTCAGGCGAAATCCAGTCCACCACCTGTTTTGTAAATAAAGTTTTGGGGGACACAGCCATGCCCATTTGTTTGTGATTGCCTATGGCTTCTTTCCTGCTAAAACAGCAGAGTTGGGTAGTTGCAACAGAGATAGTATGGCCCTCAAAGCCTAAAATATTTACTCTCTGGCCCTTTGAAGAAAACGTTTGCTGACCTCTATTTACATTGTATTTGAAATCACATTGGAACCAACTCGCAGCACTTTAGTTATCTAGGCCTATGAGAAACAACACACGATGGGTTATGCTCAAGAGAAAGCCAAGTGAAGGCATGTTAAGAGTGCAGCATGAATGAAGCCTGCTAGAGGTCTCAACGGAAGAGCAAGCTCTCATCTGGCCCACAGTGGGACAGGCAGGTCCAACTTCCAAGAATCTGGGCTTCTGCAGTCAGTATCTTATTCTCTTAATGAGTAGTGATTTTATTTCAGCAGAACAACATCTTCTGTCCACTAAGCTTTAGTTAATTTTAATTTTATTGGTTTTGTGATGTTTGACTTTTTTTTGGTAAGCATAGTTGCATAAGAGCTAAAGTCTAAGGATTACCTTGTAGATGTAGAATTATTTTACATCTAATTTTCTGTTTTATAGATATAAATAACAGTATATTAAAAAAATAGTCAACACTGAGGATCCGTGAGCAATGCTGATTAGAACAGCACCCACACAGGTGACACATGTACATAGACACCACTTGCCTGGCATTTCAATTTCCTGCATGAATAAAGGCTTTCTCAGTTTTAGAGGATCCCCTCATAGGAACAGTGCAAAGGTTGTCCTCCAGCCACACAGAAAGGGCCACTGAAAGGTCCTGGGCTGTTCCTCTGTGCCCTCATTGTCCCACTCATTCTCATCAGCCCACCTCTGTGCTCAGGACCAGGCGTTCTGTCTTGGCCACCGCCTCCAGAAGCCCTCAAGTCAATCACACATTCCAAATGGGCAAATTTCCTTGGAGGAGGCTTATCCAGAAAGGGCATCTCTGATGCAGCACAAAACCAAATAGCAGTACATCTAAGCTTATAATCCTTGTAAGGATTACTTCTCCCATGGAAACTTTTTAGAGAAAGGTAATGACTACCCAATCATAAAAAATGTAATTTTCCCATTGAATAAACAAATCTTATTGAAAGAGAAATAAGCTAAACTTACCTCTTGACACAGATCTGGAGATTAAGAAGAAATCCAGTCGGTTGCTCATTCGATTAAAAAATAGTTGATTATATTATTTCCCTGGAAGGGAACTAGTGCTTTAAGCACAGGAAAATGGAGCCTAGTGGTTTCCAAGGTAGTGTAAGCCAAACAGGTGTAACCTGATCGTTTGTTTTGGCTCATAACTTAGATGAGAATTCCTGTGTCTCTGCTGCTTACAATGTATGTTAAAAGAGAACTGAAACTGTAAAAACGAATTCAAAGCCACTCATGTACACACAGTTCATTGAACAGCCCTTTTTATAAAACCTTGTCACCATCTACACAATGAAACTGGAACAATGAGAGAGAGTGTTTCATCTCTTTAAATGACTTTCCAAGGTTATGTATTAAAACCTGTCTACAAAAAGGACAATGGGCAAAAAGCGGTTTAAGTCAATCTATCTTTGATGGGCTTATTTTAACTTCACTTCATATGGCCTATTCTTAAAAATCCAGAAAGTAAAAAGGTATGGTAAAAATCGCTTTCCCAAACCCAGGAAGCGTTGATAACAAGCGCTTTTTATGTGTATGGCAAACAGATGAGAGAAAGAGATAAAGTACTTTATCTTTTTATGAAACCGTTTCTAGGCATGAGTTCGGCTAAAATTAAAGACTGGAGAAATGAAAATGAAATCATTTCTCTCTTGGAATAAGAATAGATTAGAAACAGAATTTTACAGTTGAAAATAATATTAGATGTCATGAAATATAATGCATTCATTTTAGAGATGAGAAAACAGAACTGCAGAGAGTGGCCTGCCACATGTCCCAGAGCTGGTATAGAAAGTGCAGAAGAGAGCAGGGGACAAAAGCCAAGGCTCAGAGCTCTTTCCTTCGCACTGGGATGGCCACACCTGCAGACCAGGTGAATTTCAGTGCAGGTTCTCACTTACCCCTCTCAACATTCAAGACCTTCAAAATTATTCTGTATATTCCTGTATTCAATCCAAAATTTGAAGAAGAGTGCAGTTTATTTTGAAAAATCATCATATTTACATTATTAATTATATTACTGGATAAACCTTCTCCATATCCAATAAAACAAATCTTGTTTTGTTTGGTTTTGTTTTTACAGAGATCCTAGGATCCCAGAATGTTGACTCAGTTCCCAAAGGCGAACAATAAGATCCCTTTCAGTTTCCACTCCTTTGTTTATAATGAGCATGTACCACACTTTATCCGTGGTCTTAAAACATTACCTGTTTGTATTGAGACACCCTCTGCCAGGAACAGTGGGACTGAGATAGGTGGTTGTTAGGGCAACCTGATGCAGCCTTCAAGGTGGCCTTGCCAAATCCCGGGGCGCTGATGATTCAGAGGATCCCAGCCTTCCGGTAATGTCAGCACTAACCCAAACAAAGGTAGCTGGATTTGATGATCCAGGATGGCAGAGGCATAATTTTCTAGACGAAGGTCCCATCCTCAAGGATCTGTCAGCACCTTGCACGGAAGCTGGGGGAGGGAGGAATTGCCAAGGGCAGGGGGCAATTAGGAGAGGCTCTAGAGAAGAGGTGGGATACGGATTGGATTTTTCTGGACCGAGAGGTAGGAACGTGAGTGTGTTCTGGACACAGTGCCTCTGCTGAACTCTACACCTTTTCAGTTACACTCATGACTCTTTCTATGCTTTTGACAAACAAATTTAATTCTTCCGCCTCCATTTTTCATTTGGAAGAAGCAAACATAATAAAGACTGCAAAAAGAGTGGCATATTGTAGTAGAAATAGCATCATCTTGAAGTTAGAAAGCAAAGGGTGGGGAGAAATAAGAGAAGACAGAACTAGAAAAAGAAAGGAATGACTACTGTAAACCTTGTTCTCCTCTGATTCTTTAAGATTTGGATTTTGATAGTTTTCGCTTCTGTGTGAGAATGTGGCCCTGCAGAATGTCAGCAAGAGCAGAGCCCAGAGCAGGTGCAGGCAGTGTAGGCCAGAGCCTACAAACGTCCAGTGTGTCCCCCTGGCTGAACTGCCAAGGGTAGGGGCTGCAGGAAGACCCATCATGGTGATCACTCTGTTAAGAAAGACCGCAGAGTTGTGTTGAATGCAGATGCCATATGAGAAGCACATGACCAAGGTTCTGAGTTAACATCCCAGCTGCCTGTCGTGATGTAAGTATAAGCGTCACTTAGTATTGGGAACCATCACACACAGAGCACTGTGCTCCCAACTTGACCTTTATTATTTCTCAGCATAATGTCTCTTCCAGGGGAGGTCAGGAGTCTTTTCTGAGTTGTGAGACAGCCTGTCAAAAAAAGGCAGCAGAAATGAAAGAAGTATGCATAGACTTGAAAAACAGAAAAATTACCTTTTGTGCTGGGCAGCAAAGCACATACAAGGAGATTTGCCTCCACGTCTCAAAACAATTGCTTTTCGGTACAGTCTGTGAACACAAGATACCTACATGAAGAAGTACTCACCTCTTTCTAACTCTAACACAGAAATTCTCAGTGACCCCAGGAGCTTGGAGGAAATTTGCAGCATCTAGAACAACTCCGGGAACACAATAAATATTACTTAATAATCATTGATGTTTGTGACATCAAGTGCTTCTGAGGCTTCACGTTCTGTTAAGAACGGGTTGAGGGTCTCTGTGCCTTGAGCTGTTGCCTCTTATTCTGGTGTCATAGGTGATTCATCCGTCTTCTGACTGATGTAGGAAAGCATTGAGGAAAAATGCTCCGTGAGTACAGAATATCTGAGGAGTGTAGGAATGGTCACATTTTAGCACCATCTTGAGATATAAAATGAATTTTCAACATTTTTCAAATGAAAATGTGAACATTGTCTTTTTGATTCTAACTACTCTTTAAATCAGCCCTTTCTGGACCCAGTGGTGTGACAGGGCTCGCCCCACCCCACAGCTGTTGTCCGTAGAGCCACAGCTCCCAGCCCCATACAGACAACATGTCCCCTCCGAGGTGATTGAAAGGGCTCAAATTTTCAATATTTGCACTTAAAGCATCAAATATTTTCTAAGCATTTTCCATGTCCAATACATGTTTGCGATATTGTTTTGCCTAAGAAAAAGGAACTCACATATTGCTTAGCATCAGTTTAGCCACCACTCTTTCAAACCTTTCAGGGTTTGACAGGGCTCTGAGTTGGTAGATGCACTTTCCTCTAGTGCTAGTTTTTCTTGTTGAGTCAACAAATAAAAGGCCATATTTTACTCGTCAGCATTTTGTGCACTGTAACTTAAGAAAACAAATGCGCAGTATCAGAAAACATTTAGATCCAACTGTTATGTTCACAGCATATACAGTGCAGCAGTTATTACACTTGTGTGATAGATAAGCCTGGATTTTTATGTCTCTTCTCTTGTGATTTGAATTTGCTAAAAGAAAAATATAAGCAATAATAGGAGTGGCTTTGTGTGCATATAGATGGTAACACAGATATTGGAGAACAAACAACAAATTTATTGCTTCTCCACCAACTTTTGCCAAATACTGTAAACAGTTCTTAGTTTAATCACTTGCATGCCCCCCAAAAGAATATTATTTTGGTATTTGTCCTTAAATTTCAGATGGAGACATAAACACAGGCAACAAAATCCCATGTTGTATAGAAAATTTATATAAATCTGTAAATGTAACCTAGTGATTAATAATATGAAACATAAATAAATACATACATGAGTAAGGCTCTCCCACACCAGGGTGGTTGGAATAGACTCATTGCAACTATAACTTTATTATGTGCTTGGGAATTATTAGCTCTAAGTATCTGGCAGTAATGTGAAAGCATTAGGTTACAGTGTCTGGCATAAATGTTAGTTTGATTTAAGATTGAAAAAGCCAAGTAATGAATAGTAGTTGATGAAGCAATTTGAGATTCCCATATGAAAGGGGATCTCAATATATTAAAAGTAGGAGCATTATTTCTTCAGACCATTGATTATTCCAATAGGATTGATGGGTAAAAATATTAATAAATACATACATATTTATAGAAGATAAAACAATTAGGTCCAATACTTCCTCTAGTGTTTGACTAAACTAAAAAAAAAAAAAAAAACACAGATAGAAAAGTACCTCAGACATCTTATTTTGTGGTTCAGATGAGAAGCCCACACTTCAAATCCAGTGCAGGGCTTAAGGTCTGTGGATTGTGCCACTCCATATGTTGCCATAACAGCTCAGCAGATGGTGTTCTGTAAAGTAAACACGGACATAAAATAGCCATTTGTTCTTCTAAGTTTTGATGCCCAAGTATGCTGACGTTTTCCTTCTGTGGTATAATAAACACAGTTAACTTAGCACACAGCCTGCATATGGTTGTACATAGAATTAAGACCATGGCACCCGGAGTCAACGCTTCATAGCCACACCCTGAATCCTGGAGACTGTTCAGCATTTTTAGCCTGTTGGGATAGCTGAGAAGTAAACCCAGCATGTACAATGGCCTTCTGTCAGGCATTTGAGAGAAAGGATTAAAGACTATTCCAGTGGGTTTTGGGAGGCAATGGGGAGTGGAGGGAGGCAAGACTTTATTCATTCCAGCCTTCTGTAAAGATAATGTATTTCAGAATACCCTCACCGCTTTTTGTCCTCTGAGAACTTTGAGGGTGAGAAAGGAGAGAGCTGGGGCCAGTGTATGTGGCTGGAGACCTGGAGAGAGAGATGGAATTTGGGGAACAGTTATTGCTCTCTTACCCCTCCTCTCAGGAAGCCCTATGAAATGAGACTGTCAGGGGGTAGGGTTTGATGTGGTTCTGAATCTCTCCAAGACCATGTGTGTGAATTTATACAAAGGGCAAGGACTGAGCTCTCCTTTCTTGGTCTATGATTATTCCAGAGCCCGTGTTCTAAATGCGCTAACTCTCTGGGGGGTCTTTAATAATATTTAAATACAAGACGGATTTACCTGGAAGCTAATGAACCTTAAGCTTCAAGGCCCCTCATCTGCACAGCCCACTCCAAGGCCTTAGAAGGGGCCCAAGCAGTGTATTCTCATAATCACATGTTTCCATAAAATTTGCAAATATAAGATATTTTAACTGATAAGATAATCAATTGAGACTGCTGTCTCTTTCCACTCCAATTTCTCCTCCGTGGCACTTCCCCTCCTGTCACATAGAGTTGCAGTGGCAGTGGGCATTTTGAGGATCCAGCTAAAGGAAAGTTGTTTTAGGGTTAGTTTTGGTTTAGTGCGATATATTTGTGCAGTTCACATTCACTTTTGTTTAGAGTTATGTTACCGCAAGGTGTTCTGGTGTAGAGATGGCTTCCAAGAATCATCATAGTTCCCATGTGCCCACTCACCCATTGCCATAACAAAAGGTGCAGAGACTGAGGACTAATGGCAATTTGAATGTGTCCAGTGAAACCCAGCACCAGAAGGATGTGAGTAATAGAGGAGAAATAAAACTTGAAATATAGGGAGATTTTAGTCTGGAAAATTCTTCCAAATATGAAGAAACTTAATGGGGGCTTTCCCCAAATTGACAATAATCTCCAATTTATGTGCTATTACAGTAATGTAATCAGAAAAATATTATTCTAAATTATTAATAATAAAAAGCAAATTTTGCGGCGCTGGCCCGGTGGCGTAGTAGTTAAGTTTGCACACGGCGACCCGTGGTTTGCAGGTTCAGATCCCAGGTGTGGACCTACGCACTGCTCATCAAGCCATGCTGTGGTGGCGTCCCACATACAAAATAGAGGAAGATTGGCACGGATGTTATCTCAGGGCCAATCTTCCTCAACAAAAAAAAAGCAAATTTTGAACAACTATGCTAGAGAATTGATTGGATTATATTTGTTTATTCTCTAGAAAAATATAACAAAGTTATTGTCATGTGAAGAGGCAACAGAAGAGCATGCAGACGATAAAGTCCCTTAAAGAACTCAGTCTAGTGGGAGATAGAGACATCTCCAGGCTTGCACACATGATTACAGTGTAATGAGGCAAGGTTTCTAGTGAGACGAGCACTAAGTCAGTGGTGTTCCTTGCTCCTAATAGACAGGCAGAGTGAGGGCTTAAGGATTTTGTGAAGACAGTTCAACTGACCCTCAAATGCAGGGCCATATTTTCTGTTTATTTTTCTTATGAAGATCATCCATAGAAGGGGTGGCCATGGGCAAGGGGAGAAGATAAAGGGTGTCTGTACAACTTTGTCACCAGAATTAAAGGTTCTGATCAATTCAAAGCAAGGGAAAGTGTTCTGGTACTTGAAAGCAGGTGCTGGCTGGAGTCAAAGACAGAATCAAAAGGAAAGGAAGGGGACTCCTCCTTTTGACTGTGACAGATTAATTTGTAGCCCATCAGTCATCTAGCCGAGAACAGCTAGAAAAGATGAATATAGTACAAAGACAAAACAAAACAAAATTGTTTGAAGGCATCAGACAGCCACCAATGTAGCCAGGACTTAAGAAGCCAAGATCTGTGAAAGAAAGGAAACTTATTGAGGTAAGCCAATATTCGACTTCTCTGTTTCCCTTAGGCATTCACTGATATGAAAGCAGCACAGGCCAAGAGGAAGAGAACCAAGAGGAAAGTAGATACTATCAGACCGAGAACCTAAGCAGGGCTATTGGCATCTCCTGGTGCTAGGGAGTTAAAATTGGTCTTCAGAGTTTGCAAGATATAGAGGTCCTGGTATATATCCCCAGACTTTCAGTAAGCAAACAAGAAATAGACCAGGCTTTAAAAAGGCTGAAACTCAACTCTGAATTGGATTAATTCTATATTAGATGAAGATGATATGATCCTACTCTGTGTCTCAGAAGCTAAAAAAATATATATATATATCTCTGGAGGAAAAGAGCATTATCTAGAACTTACACACTGTTCAATACACAAGCATTCAGGCATTTCATCAAAAATTACTAGGCGTACCAAAAGATTCAACTGAGAAAAAACAGGACATAAAAACAGACCCATATGTATCCAGATACTGGTGTTAGGAGATACAGATTTTAAAATAGCTATAACTAACATGATCAAGAAAATAGATGAGAAGATGGAGAATTTATCAGAGAACTAAAATATATCAAAAAACCAATTAGAAATTCTACTTAATATCCAATATCTAAAATTAAGAATGGAATAGGTGGCTTTAGGAACAGATTAGCTGAAGAGAAACTTAGCAATCTGGAAAATAAATTAGTAGAAAATATCCAGATTGAAATGCAGAGAGAAAATAGGATAAAAAATATGAAGGAAAAAAAACGAGATATTTGGAATGCAAAGAAAAGCTTTAACATATGAGTAACTAGAGTCCCAAAAAGAGAGGAGAGAGAAAATGGGAAGAAATAATATTTTAATTACTGGCTAAGAATTTTCTAAGCCATATGAAAGTTATCAAGACACAAATTCAAGAAGTTTTATGAATCCCAAGCAAGATTAAATACAAAGAAAAACATACTTAGGCATATTATACTAAGACTATTGAAACCCATAGACAAAGAGAAGACCTTAAGAGCAACCAAATAAAAAGATGCATTACTTTCAAAGAACATAAGACTGATTGCTGATCAATTAACATTAATGGTAGACTCCAGAAAACAATACAGTGACATACAGAAGTGCTGAAAGAAGTGACAACGAACATAAAATTCTACATCCAATGAAAATAATCTTATAAGAAACACGTCTCCATCTCCTTTTCCTCAAAGAAAAGACAAAGATATTATAAATAACTCCAGACGGCTTTGTAAAGTGTCCATTTGGCTTGACTGAACTATATTTCCTAGAATTCCCTTTCTTGTGTGATTCTGATTAGGGTGGGCAACAAGGGAGGTATCTGGGATATTTGGAAGGCAGGAGGGAAGCAGCAGCTACCGTAGCTGACACAGTTGTTGCTCATACGCTGATTCACCTTGCTGCTGTGAAGCAGCAGCTGGACCCGCAACCACTCTGCCGTCTCCAGCATCCTCCTTCACCTTCCTGGGGCGGGTGTGTGTTTCGCTCTATGCCAGAGGGCGTAGGCTTCTGCAGGATATCCTCATCATTAAGGTCAGAGGCAACAAGAACAAAAGTTTCAGTCCCTCCTTGTGGGTTTCCAACTCATGCTTGTGAGTTCCAGCCTGCTTCATGATTTTTCTTTCCTGACTGCCTGCCTTGTGGACTTCAATCTCCAGCACCAGAGGAGGAGACGACAGCCTTACAGAGGCTGCTTCGCCAGCTCCCGCAATTACATAAGCGAGTTCCCTGAAAGTCCAGAGACAGACTCACACATATACAGTCTGTAATTTTTTACAATGGTGGTACTACAGCACAATGGGGAAAGGATGGTCTTTTTAATAAACAGTGCTGGTCAATTGGAGATCCATGTGGAAAAAAAGTGAATCTTAATTCCTATCTCACACAATACACAAAATATAACTCTAGAAGGATTACAGGTCCAACCAAGAAAGAGAAAACAATAAAGATTCTAGGATTCTAGAAGATCATAAAGAGAATATTTTCATGTCCTTGATGTAGGAAAAGATTTCTTAAACATGATACAAAAACCACTAACCATAAGGATTAGTAAAGTGAATTTCAATTTTTCAAGGAATTGATAAATTGAATTTCATTAAAATTAAGAACTTCTATTCATCAGAAGATACCATTAAGAGAACGAAAAAATAATCATGGGCTGGGAAAAGATATTTGCACTGCATTAGAAAAGAGACTCATATCCAGTATCTTTATGGAACTCATGCAAATTAATAAGAACAAATTAGAAAACCCAATAGAAAAACAAGCAAAAGAACAGGTATTTTTTCAAAAGAGCATATCCAAATAAAAAAGAGCATATGAATGGGCAGCAATAGACCAAAAACAAAAACCTCAACCTTCCACTTTCTCCAAAAATTGACTCAAAATGGATTATAGAGCTAAATGTAAAATATATTACTGTAAAATTTTAGAAGAAAACATAGGAGAAGCTCTTCACAAACTAGGGATAGGCAAAGAGTTCTTAGAAATGACACCAAAAGCACAAGCCAAAAAAGAAAGAAAAATGGATAAATTGGACTTCATGAAAATTCAAAACTTTTGCTTTGCAAAAGCCACAGACTGAGAGAAAATATTTGCATATCTGACAAAGGACTTGTATCCAGAACAAATAAAGAACTCTCTAAACAGTAAGAAAACAATCCAATTAGAAAATGGGAAAAGACATGAATAGATACTTCACCAAAGAAGATATATGGATGACATATAAACACATGAAAAATGTTCAACATTGCTAGGGAAATGAAATTAAAACCACAATGAGATACCACTACAGATCTATTGAATGGCTAAAATATAAGATATAGATAATACCAAATGCTGATGAGCATGTGAAGACACTGCATCTTTCATACCTTGGTGGTGGGAATGTAAAATGGTACAGCCACTCTGAAAATCAGTCTGACACTTTCTTTAAAAATTAAACATACACTTACCATATGACTCAGCAATTACACTCCTGGACATTCATCCTAGAAAAAATCAGCTTTTATGTTCACACAAAAACCTGGACATGAATGTTTATAGGAGCTTTATTTGTGATAGCCAAAAACTCAAAGTAACAATGTAGGTAGATCTTAAGGGCATTATGCTTAGCAAAAAAAAAAGCCAATCTCAAAAGACTACATACTGTATGATTCCACGTATATGACATTCTTGAAATAACAAAATTACAGAGCTGGAGAACAGATAAATGGTTGCCAGGGATGAGGGAAGCAGAAGGAGGGTGTGACTGTAAAGGAAAGCACAATGGAGTTCCTTTGTGGCGACGGAACAGTTTTGTATCTTGATTGTAGCGGTCGTTACAGGAACCTATACATATAATAAAATGTTAAAGAATTATACACAATGACATACAAAAAAAATTAATACATGCAAAAACTGGTGAAATATGAGTAAGATCTGTAGTCTGGTTAATTGTATTGTGCCAATCATTTCCCGGTTTGGGTAATACGCTATACTTATGTAAGACATGTGGAATGAAATGACATCAAAAAGACCCCTGACAACAGGATGAACTCTGTGTGGCTAACGGAGACCTAAAAGAACAAAATGGAGTCACAGGGCCTTGACAGGATGCAGTCACATACTCTGTTCTCGGAAATACCACATAATGCCCTCTTAAGCTTCTGACTCTGCCAAAGTTCCTGAATTTACAAAAGTCCCTAACAGCCACCTGGACCTAACCAATAAAACTGTGACCTGCGCCAACCAATCAGGACTAAGCAGGCTACCGTCCCTCATTTGCATAAGTGAACCTGAGTGGGAACCTGGGCAGAATGGTTTTTTTTTTAAGACAATCTCCTTCCTTTGTTCTCCCAAGGGTATTTCTGGTTTGCTGCCAAAGGCTACCTCTCCCCAGTTTGCAAACTGTATGAGCAATAAAACTTTCCTAACTAAATTCTTGTACTCCAGAGATTTTTGTTGACAGATGTCATCATTGTTAGGGGAAGCTGGGTGATGGATATGTGGGATCTCTCTGTATTATTCTTGCAACTTCTTGTGATTCTATCTTTTTTTTAAGTTTAAAAATTGGCATATGAAACAAAAATAATATCAAGGAAATATAAATTAAATCACAATGAGCTACCACTACACACCTACCAGAATAGCTAATATTAAAAAGACTGACAGTATTAAGTATCGGTGAGCGTGTGTAGCAACTGAAACTCATACGTTGCTGGTAAGAGTATAAATTGGGAAACTATTAATTCTATTAAAATTGAACATACAGCCACTGATGACTCAGCAGTTTCAATCCTATGTGTATACATATGTGCATCAAAATACAATCATGTTCATAACAGCACTAATAATAATAATCTCCAACTGAAAACACCCAAATGCCCATCAACATAAGAATGGGTAAATAAATTGTGATATATTCATATTGTCAACCTTCTCACAAGACCACCAGAAAAACCTGTTGCTCAAGCTAAGTTTACAGAGTCATAGTGGTATCTCTAAAAGAGGAAATTAGGGAAGAGTATTTATAGGGCTTGGGATTCTGGACTCAAGAGGTTTACGGCAGGTCTTTCGAAGTAAGGAACTGGTTGGGACTGGGTGAAGTTCATGACACAGTATTTTAGGATTGGTGGTCATAGCAAGGCAACAGTCTGGAGATGAGTTTTATGAACAGCAAACTTTGTCCTAGTAAGTGAGTTGTTTACCCAGATAAGAAAATTGCTTGCTTATAGAAACGGTTTGCAAAATTTTCCTCATGCACAGTAAAGTACTTAATTAATTTGTATCTTAATTACTGTATCTTCCTTGGCAAGAATTTCCTGGGGAATAAAAGCTGTTATATTGATACAGGTGGTCTCAGCAATCAATCCCCTCAGTTAAGTTTATGTTGATGAAGGTAATCTCAGTTCTCAATACAATGGAATACTATATAGCAATGGAAATGAATAACTGACTGATAAATGCAGCAATATAAATAAATTTTAAAACACAAAGTTAAAAAAATTAATATATGGTAGAAGTCAAAATAGCGGCTACCAGGGGAGGGGATGGATAGTGACTCAGGGGAAGTCTGATGGGATTCTGGGATGCTGGTGATAGTCTGGTTCCCATTTTGGGTGGTGGTTACTTCAGTGTGTTCACTTTGTGAAAAATCCACCAAGCTGTACGCTCAGGATTTGTATCCTTTTCTGTTCATGTTATGCTTCAATTAAACATAAAGATTACTTTCAAAATCGAAGTGGGCGAAGGAAAGGCCTAAATTCTAGCATTTATATCTTAAATAATTGTTATTGAAAATAAGTACAACAACAATATTAAAGAAAATTTGAACCAAAGAAAATAATTCCTCATAATTTCACAATCCTGTTATTTGTCTCGATTCACCCACTTCCTATTATTCTGCACCTGTGTCACTTTGCCACTCCTTCGTCAGGCGTTCATGGGCTAATGGCAGAGCATTCTTTCCCTGCCTGCCATTTAAATTGTGTTGATCAAAGCTCTACCTCTTTCTGCAAAAAAAACCCCACAACATATAAAATGTGTTTATGAGACATGGCTGGAAGAAAGACAAGACATTCTCAATTGCTTGGCGCGAGTGGTAGAGGTTTATTAGTCTAAAACAGAAATAGAGTGAGCATCTTGCTCAGATTAGAGAAAACAACCGAGAGTCTTGGCAACATGTGAAACTGTCCTCTTCTGGCAATTTCGGCCTTTTTACTGTGGCTTTTTAACAACTGCTACCATTAATCAAGAGAAGCACTGAGTTTGTTGTCAAGTTACCTTAATCCAGCACATTCATTTTTACTGTACTCTGTAAATAACCCTGCCTGTGTGTCATCTGTTGTATAAAAACTTCCAGATGACTTGAGGAAAAACTCCGAGTGTTTTCAAACGAAAGAAGGAACAGGAGAAGAAGAGAGAGAGAGAAAACCAAAGAAAATAGAAAATCAGGGAATCTTTATTACTTGTTTGAACTTAAAGAGACTTTTCATTTTTGTTTAAGGCAATACAAGACATTGTTTTAGGACGATTACAGTGAAGGACTTTCTTATATTTTATGCGTCTAAGTAACTCAATTATTTGTTTTATGCCCTAAAAGGATTGAGTTAAAAATAATTAGAATAGAGTTTCTAATCTTCCTAAAATCTCTGTATTTTTTGAGTCTTGAGAGCCATCTTCTCAGGAAAAACGTCATTGCATCCAGATAAAATTGTCCCAGTTACTTGATTATATTTTCACCGATCATGGTCCATAAAGATCTATGACAAAAACTTATTGTATTTAAATCCCCACCAGCTGAAATGGTTATTTTGTCTGCTTTGCTGGAGCCTTCATTGGGTCAGACATTTAAATCTTCAGAGTAATGTCTTAAGATGAGTTAAAATATCACACTTTGCTCTCTACAAAGTAGAAATTATATGATAAAAAGCAAGTATGTCTTACTTGGAAAATGAAGAAGTAAAGTGCCCTACCACCTAGGTCAGCCGTTCTCAGGGTGAGGTCCAGGAGCAGCAGCACCTGGGAACATGAAATGGAAATTCTCAGGCTCCGCCCCAGACCTACATTATGAGGCCCTCTGGAGTTGGAATCTTGTAATCTGTGTTTGAACAAGCCCTCCAGGTGAGCCTGATCACACTGAAGTTTGAGAACCATTCATGTAGGATAATGCTGAGGGTACGTAAATGTCAGACCAATTAGCAAGCCTTCGGCAACACTACGCCATCATGTGAGTTCATCTGTTAGGCTCGGGACACCTCTCTAAATGTTGGTAAATTTTGTAATATGCTGCATTTCACATCTACATTAAAGTTGTTTTATTTCAAAGGCATGGTAGAGCAAACAGCAATTTCTGGTACAACCCAAATGTCACCATGTTTCTCTAGTATCTGGATAAAAATCAGGTCACTTAAACACTGACACTGGAATTTCCCTGACTTATTTGCCCTACCTGCAAACTTCAGGACCTAGGCCTTCCCCTCCCAAGGGTGTGGCTAGTTACAACTGGCCTTCAACAAAGCCTCACAGGGCCCCTCTCTACTTCAGAGGGCTCCTCTTCCTTCTGGGAAGTGGGCTTGGGCAAGGGTGGAAGAGGAAGAAGAAGGGTGGGTTTGGGGGTTTGTTTGTGTTTTTATTCAGTGGTGGGCGCAACTTGACGAAAGAATGAGAGATCTGTGTCTCAGTACCTAAAGACAATCTGTTTTTGTAGCCCTGGGTGCTCTTGGAGGCAGTTACAGAATTGACTGGGACCTGAGCAGAGGCTCTAGGCTCATCATGGCTGCTCCACCCTCCTCCACTAGGCTCCCTTTGACAATATCTCTCTCCTACCCCCATTCTGGGAAAGTGTCCCTCATGGTCCGTTGGCCCAGTGCAATGCGTTAGTTGGCTTCACTTCATCATGGTACCTTCCCCTTAACATCTCTGTTGTCCACTCAACATTCCTTCAATGAATATTTCTGGAGGTCTTCAGTGTGTCTGGGAGTATAGCTATGAGCAAAACCTGGAGACATCATGGAGCTCCATGGAGCTTTCACAGGGCATCCATGCCTTCAGAAAATATACATTCTAATGGAGAAGGAAGATAATAAATAAATTGTGTGATGTCAGGTAATGATAAGCTATTTTTCCAAGTTCTCTGGGAGTCTCTCATGTGCACTCAGCACCAAGCTCACTTATTTCTTCCACTATGGCCACCTCATTTTTAATTAGCCACCATTGGAAGAAGGCATCTCTTCACTACCACGTGAGAACATGGCAGCAGCACCACTCAGAGGAAAAGTGCTGTTCTGTGGTCCCTGCTGGCTGATGCTTTTCAGGAGCAGACTTCTCTTCCCAGCTCTGGGAAGTAACCTGGACTGGAAAGCAGGTCTACCTGTGGAGTGGACTTTCGCTGATTTTGTCTTCCTAGCACTTGTTGGGAAGGAAACATTTTCCCTTCTTCCCTTCTAGGTTTATTGACTGATCTAATAACTAAATTGACATAGACAAATTAACAGGAGAAAAACAAATTTAATTATGTATGTACAGGAGCCCCACAAAGACATGAGACTTAAAGGCAGTCAGGCAAATGAGTTATATACCATCCTGAGATAAGGAGAAATGGGTAGGGGTCTGAGGCTTCAAAGAGGAGGAAGGTAATTCACAAGTGTTTGGTAAACAAATGTTTGCCATGCCATGCAGATAAGTCTTTGTGATATAAAAAGTTATCTCTGGTAATAACTTTCTTCCTGGTACAGGTCCCCTATCTAAATTCCTTTAGGCAGTTAAGGAAGAGGTAAAAGAGTTTTTTCTGAGTTTTCTGGATCTCAGTTGCACTTAGCTCAAAACAATCCACATGCCAAAGTGGCATACTTTGGAGTGGTGTGTTCTGCTCCCCCTCAACCTCTATCCCATCCCAATCTCCAGGGAACTACTTCTCCACACTATGATAATATGATTTGACCCAGGCCTGGCCAGCCATGGTATCCCTTCCTCATTATCCACAGCAGTTTGTCCTGAAAAAGGGTACATGACCCAAAGGTCATGAAGGCCAATGATAGTCCTTCTATGAGATTTGATATATGGATGATTGGAAAAGCTCTGTTTCCACTTGGGTGTACTTTAACATGGTAGAGCCTAGAACTGCCTGCAGGGATGTACCCAATATATGGAATAAATGTATCTGAGAAGCAGAATAGAGAAATGAAACAAGGGAGCCCTGTCAATGTATTTGGATGTCCCATATCTCACTATTCCCCAAACCGGTCCCTTCCCTGTACTTACCGTTACATGACGTAATACAGATCCTTCTGCACTTGAATTAGTTTCAGTCATTTGCAACTGAAATAATAGTTGTATGCTGAGTCTCCCAAGATTCTATATCCAAAAAATGCTCCCTTCTGCTTCTGCCTGCTCACCATCTCTCTAGGGGGTCATATCTTGTTTCTTAGTTGGCCAAGGAACAAGAAATCTTTCTCTTCTCCATTTCTTCTGGGTCCATGAGCTGATGCACAAATCTCTTTCCTCCTGCTAACCCAAGAAAGAAAGAACCTCTTTGCATATCAGCTCCTACAAATAGACACCAGAGTTTGGGGATGGGTGGGGGTAGGGTTTGCTGTCCCATGTGCCCAATCTCTGCAGGGGCTCAGGATTATCCTGCTATACTTCCCTCCTCATAAAATAGCTATAGCTTCTTAGTCTTACCCAAGAATTCAAAAGGAGAATCTTTTTCCTGGATAGCTATGATTCTTTTCCAGGAGTCAGCTCCCAGAGAAGATAATTCCTAAACACCAAGCAGGGCTGAGCTGTGGGTGTGATGTCTCTCTTGATTATCCTTGTGGAGGATAAATAGAAGTGAGGCAAAGAGCAGGGGAAGGAAAGAGTGTCCCAGCAGGAAATGCTAAGCAGAAGAGTGACATGATTAGATTTGCAATTTAGGAAGGAAGACAATAGTTTGGAAGGGAGTTTGACTGGTGGCAAAGAGGCCTGTGCATTAATCTACTCTCTTCTTAATCATCTCAACTCCCCTCACTTTCAAGACACTCCTCTCCTGGTCTTCCTCACACCATGCAAAGCATTCTTTCTCAAACCCTTTCGTGGTCTCCTCCTGCTCCACTCACTCCTTAAATGTTGACGTTCCCACTGTTGACTCACTGTTCGTTCTCTGCCTCCTCTCCTGACATGTTCACTTCCACTCTCACAGTTTTAACTATCATCTTTGTGTTGGTGATTCCTAAATCTTTATTTCCCCTGAATTTTGATGCATATACCCAACTAACTGGCAGATATATCTGTATCTGTATCTATATCTGGATATTCCACAGTTAGCTCAGATCGGACTCTTTTCCTCCCTACCTGCATCTCCCAAACCTGCTCCTCTTCCTATAGTTCAGATCTTATCCAATGGCACCATCACCCACCAATTGCCTAAGTCAAAACCTTGATGGTCATCCATCTGAAACTGAGTTCCTTATAAACAGAGTTTGAAATGGAGACTTGTGTGTAGAAGGTTGATTGGGGAGTGTTCATGGAAGATACACCTGTAAGGAAGTGAGGAGGCAAGATCGGGGAGGGGGAGAACCTGACCCACATGTGGTTGTAATTGAGGCCTCAGCAGATCCTACTGGGAGCTCTGGAGCTCAGACGGCCCATCGAATTTCTCCCAAATTGAGACAAGAGGGCTGGGCCTTTGTACCTCCTCATTGCCCGTCATTGCACAGGCCACCCCTGAAGGACTGGGCAAGGCAGTTTCCTAAAGCCAAGGGAATGCCCAGGGAAGGAGCAGCTTTGAGCAGTCAGCAACAGATCTTTCCACATCGCCCCAAAGAGGGGATCTGGATGGAGCACCATGGGATCCACTATATCATTCCAGTCTCGTTTTTTCCTCACCTCTTACCCCAATCCAAACCAGTCACTAGTCTAACCAATTTTACCAGCTAATATCGCCAAAATCTGTCCCCTATTCTCTATATTTCCCATTACTGTCCTAGTCTAGGCCTTCATTCTCTCTGTCCTGGAATGCTGCATTGGCTTGTTAACTAGTTCCGTGTCCTTTTGCTCATCCTAGTCTCAGAGAGATATACGTAAAACACAAGTTTGACCATGTCGCTTCTGGTTTAAATCGCTTCAGCGCCCCCCGCCCGGCCTTCAGAATGATGTCTGAGTCCCTCACCACGGATAAAAGCCCTCCTGGACTGGCCCCATCTGTTCCTCCAACCTCCTTTCTTCCCATCTTCTATTTCATTATTCACTCTCTTGCGAATGTTAAACATACCACATCATGTTACGTAGCTTCATGCTTTGAGGCCTGTGTTCATTCTGTTTCCCCTGCCCTGAAACATCCTTTCCGACTTCCTTGCTTTAGTTAATGCTCCTGATTCTGACTCTCAGCTCGTCATCAGCTCCTCCAGGCTACAAACCTCCAGGCCAAGTGACATACATTCTCTGTGCTTCCATAGAAACTTGTGCAGATCATTGTATTAGCACTCATCATATTTCATCGAAATTATCTATTTTTATATTTGTCTCCCTCACTCATCTTTAAGACCTCAAGGGCAGAGATCATGTCTTAATCTTTGAACTCCCAGTGTCCAGAATAGTACCTGTCATACTAAATGCACTAGAATTCTTTTTACCAAACTGAACCTAACTGCACTGTTAATGAACTTCTGCTTCCTTCATTCAAAAAAAGAACATTTGGAATAAAAATGTTTTCACTTTGTCTTTTTTTTAAGGTACTTTGAGATTATGAGATTTTAGAACAATTAATATAGAATGAATCATTATTATTTCTAGTATTTTGAAATGTGATAGAAGTAAATAGGAAATGACCTGACACGAAAAGTATCAAAAACAGTTTTGCTAAAAATGTTATATGGAAGAAAAACAGTAACAAATTGTGATCCTCAAAATAATATCACATCTGCATTCCTTTTTTTTTACTCATTTATGTTTCATACAATTTGACAGATTTTATTTCCTTCCCATAGTGGACAATGGGAAGGAAATGATGCTAAACCACAACATAGTTTTCACAAATAGCAAGATATTGGTTCTTCTTATAATCCCCACTGGAAATAGATTATTCCTCAAGCTACCAGGCAAATGCTCTTTGATTCCAGGGAATTTACAAGGGAGGATATGTGTATCAATTATCTATTGCCACAATAATGCTGCATAGCAACCAACACCACCTCAGTGTGGCAAACAGCAATACACATATTTAAGCTTAGCTGATCCAGGCAGGCTTGACTGATCTTGGCAGGTAGCTCTGCCAATCTTGGCTGGGCTCGCTCACATGTCTGGGGTCCAGCTGCCTGGTGGCCAATCAGAGGTGGCCTCAGTTGGAATAACTAGGATGACTTGGCTTAGCTCTACGTGTTTTTCATCTCCAGCAGGCTAGTTGGGGCATATTCACCAGTTCAAGCACCATTCAACCTCTGTTTGTGTCATGTTTGCTAAGATCATATTAACCAAAAATAAGTCACAAGGCACATGCCAGAATCAGAGTGGGAGGTCATGGATAAGGGTGTGGACCCAGGGCTGGGTGTGGGGGTGGAGGAGTGAAGATTGCATTATACCACAACATGCTTCATTTTTTCCAGTTTGTCAGCTAATAATTCATTCAGTGGAGTCAGATATCCCCTTGGTACACATTAATTATATCACCTACTTTGGCTTGGCTTGATGCTATGGAAAAAAAGCCAGTGTATTTTATAAAAGTAATAACAACAAAACAAACCCTGCCTTTGACCAAACACTAATAAATTAATGTATGATTTTTATTAAATATTATAAATCAATTATTATTTCTTGCCTGAAAAAATAGTACCAACACGTCAGAGATTCCCTTGAGAAGACACCAGCATTGTCCCTAGAGCCCACACTGGGAACTCCTGATTAAAACAGATATCTTTTGTAAATTTGAATGTATTTTCACACACATGAAACTTTCTTTTATGCAGCTAATCCCATCAAATATAAAATCTCTTAATCCTAGCAAATACCAAATCTCCTGTTAAATATTATTAAATATTGATGGTGCCATTTGAAATGAAGATTATAAAAGCTGAATTCAGACTGGCGTCACTCTTCAAAGTAATTTCTTAAAAGCATCATAAAATGAAAAGAACTCTTGTTTATTCATATCATTTGCATTGTATTCATATCCATGAAATTGGCAAGGCCTTCAGGCTGTTCTCTGTTGTCTTCACCTACAGTTTATGCTCTCTTCTTAGATGTCCTTAGGTTTCATTTATTCTTTCACCTGATTACTTTGGATTGATCAAAAGTAAAAGTACTTTTGTTTCCATGATGATATTTGGCATTTTACTAATTAGTGAGGAGAACCCTAAAGAAGAAGGAGAAAATATGGGTATGTTGACAAGGCTACACAATAATGTTTTGCAGCTCTCAGTTGTTCTGCGAGAACTGCACAAACAGCTTTTTGGTTGTTTTTGGAGAGACTATTGCACGTAATGTGGAAGTTTGGTATTGTGTCTGGTATGTAAGCCTTTTGGCTGATTCTGTGGGCAACTCCCCAACCTCCCAGCTTTACTGAGATAGAATTGACATATAACATTGTGCAAGTTTAAGGTGTACAATTTGTTGATTTAATACACTCATATTGCAAAATGATTACCACCATAGCGTTACCTAACACCTGCATCACGTCACATAATTACCATCTCTCTTTTTTTTTGGTGAGAACATTTAAGATCTACTCTCTTGGCAACTTTCAAGTATACAATACAGTATTATTAACTAAAATCACTGTACTGTACATTAGATCCCCAGAACTTACTCGTCTTATAACTGGAAGCTTGTATTCTTTGACCAACATCTCCACATTTCCCCTCCACCCCCTCTTCTCCCAGACCCTGGTAACCAACATTCTAGTCTCTGTTTCTATGCTTTTGGCTTTTTTAGATTCCACATATAAGTGATATACAGTATTTGTCTTTCTTTGTCTGATTTACTTCACTTAGCATAATGCCCTCAAGTTCCATCCATGTTGTTGCAAATGGCAGGATGTCCTTCTTTCTCATGGCTGAATAATATTCCACTGTATATATATATACATATATATATGTATACACCACATTTTCTTTATCCGTTTATCCACTGGCAAACACTTAGGTTGTTTCCACATTTTGGCTATTGTAAAAATGCTGCAATGAACGTTATAGAGTGAAGATATCTTTTTGAGATAGTGATTTCATTTCCTTTGGCTATATACCCAGAAGAGGAATTGCTGGATCATAAGGTAGTTCTATTTTTAATTTATTGAGGAACTTCCATACTGTTTCCCATAGTGGCTGTGCCAATTTACATTCCTACCAATGGTGCACAAGGGTTCCCTTTTCTCCGCATGCTTGCCAATACTTGTTATCTCTTGTCTTTTGATGATGGCCATTCTAACAGATGTGAGGTGATTATCTCACTGTGGTTTTGATTTGCATTTCCCTGATAATTAGTGATGTTGAGCACCTTTTCACATCACAAACAGCTTTTTAATTAAAATTTAACTTATTTTGTCAGAGGATTGCCTAGTAATACCAGATGTCAATGAAATTTTAAAAATTAAACCTCATATCAAATATAAAGTTCATTTGGTTTGAGAGAACAAGTTTTAAATTCAAAATCCATTTGCCAAAGCTTTCCATAAATCCATGCCAAAATCTGGGCGCTTGCTCTTCTAACTATTTTGTTTGTTTTAATACACCTTTGTTTTGTTTTAATCCCAACAAACTTCAACGCTAGCAAAGTATGTGCAGACCGGCATCCTCACCTATTCTTATCACGACCGTAGCTACACACATCTTGCATTTTGGAATCTCAAGGCACTAACAGAATGCTAGAGCATTAACTGTGCATTTGGATGACTGTGTTAGGGGTGGGAGGAGACCAGATCCAAGCCTTTCTTCCCAAATGAGAATGCTTTCCCCTTCCGTTAAATAAATTTATATATTTCTAGGTGATGTCTTCTTTTGTGCATACAAAACCCACACACAGGAAACTGGAAGGTTATTTAAATCTGGGAGGCTGAAAACTAAAGGTAAGAAAGGAAGAAACCAAAAACGTCCCTTGCACACTCTAGGCAGCCTATCCCGCGGTCGGGTGCGTGGGCCTGGGAGGTAGAGGAGCGGCGCGCGACCGGTTCCCGCAGCCCCCGCGCCCCTGCACCGCAGCCTCCGGTCTGTAGGGGCCGCTGCGGCGCGGAGCCGGCCGGGCGCGCCGGGCCGCTCTCTCCCGCAGGCGGAGACGAGGCGGAGCGGAGAGGACGTGACCCCCGGCAGGTGAGCGGCGCCGGGGGCTGGGGCCGGGGCCGGCCGGCGGGGACAAAGTGGTCGCCGCGCTGCGCGCTCGTCCCAGGCCTTGGCCTCGCTCCCGGGTGGGCGGACTCCGCGGCGCTCTCTCGAGTTCCCGGATCCTCGCCCCTCCGTGGGCGCCCGGAGCGAGTCTCGGAGACCTCTGACCCGCGGGGCCGCGTCCCGCCCCCCGCAGTCCAGGAGCCTGGCCCTCTGGTCAGTGCCCCGCCCATGGACACCTCCACCCCAGGATCCCTGCGGTTTCCTGGACAGTTTCCTGGTGGCCCAGCTCACCAAACTCTCGTATTTAGGGGAAAGTGGTTTTGTCACTGTTTGCACACGAGGTGCCTCTTTCCTTGTGTAACTGTGTTAACAGTCGTGTGACCCCCGCAACACAATGACTAGCCGAGGTAAGTGCAGTTTCTTTTTCTGGAGGCCTCAGATGCCTCTGTCCTTGAGTACTGGGCAGCGGTCGTGTAGGTACCCCAATATGGGGGGGAGTGGACCCAAATACTACCTTCCAGCCTTCTGATTGAACGCCACAGCCGTTGTCATCACCTTTCTCCTTTCTCCAGGCACAGTAAATTCAACAGGCGGAAAGATTCTTTTTTAATAGTATTTTTACATTAAAAACAACAAGTATAGAATCCATTTTTTAAATTTAAGTGATTACAATTTTATGTTTCTTAAATTTTGTAATAACTTATAACTGCAGAGTCTTATCGATTTAGGAGTAAGGTGGGGTGAAGTGCAATAGGGGCAGGCTGGGAATTGAGAGACCTGGATTATCTCCCTCTCCCACGGCAAAGACACAGTCTCTGCCTCTAGGTTTCTCTGTTTAAAAAAGGGATTGGATGTTAGCCCAGGGCCAGTCTTCCTCAGCAAAAAGAGGAGGCTTGGCAGATGTTAGCTCAGGGCTGATCTTCCCCACAAAAAAATTAAAAAAAAAAAAAAGGATTGGAGTAGGTGGTGAGGATGACAATAGCTACCATTTATTGAACATCTATTATATCCTTTTAAAAATGTTACCTTGGGCCAGCCAGGTAGTGTGGTGGTGAAGTTCACCACGCTCCACTTTGGCAGTCCGGGTTTGCAGATTTGGATCCTGGGCACAGACCTCCACCACTTGTCAGCCATGCTGTGGCAGTGGCCCACATACAAACTAGAGGAAGATTGGCACAGATGTTAGCTCAGGGTGAATCTCCCTCAGCAAAAATATATGTATTACCTCATTTAATCCACACAGTACTTCCATGCAATAGATAATATTACCCCTTTTAAAAATGTGGAAACTGAGGCTCAGAGAGGTTGTCACTTACTCAAAGACATGCAGCTTATAAGTAGCAAAGTTGGAATGTGGGACTATGCTAAATTCCCTCAAGACATAAAGTCCTCTAATTCTATCCCAAACTTGTTTATTTTAATTTAAATGATTTTTAAGGTATTCTACCTCAAACTTCAATTTCTTTTCTTAAATATTAAGATAGTGTAGTATGTGAAACTCAAATAACAAGTGTATTTATATCTCGTTAAAATATTTTGTGCATTTCATAATTCCCTAACTCTGTTAAAAGAAAGGCTTTGATTATTACTAAGGTCTCGTCTCACTAACATTCTGATTTTGATAATTTTGTTTTGATTTATCATCTGTTGAGATCCTTATTTCAAAAATGAATATCTGAAGGTTAAGTTTTTCCCCAAAGTAACTTATATTCTTTATACCTCGGTCTAATTTTCATGTACAATATAATATAGATAGTCATGCCAATTTTATGGCAGTGAATTGCTTAAAATGTCAGTTGCCAAATACATTCTGGATCATCCCCCTGAGCAAGAATTTTACTAAAGGGGGGGAAATCATTCAAAGATGACCAGTCCTCATTCTGTCTGGGACCATCTTGTGCAGCCCACACGTTGTGCACTATTAATTCCAGGGGGGCACTGTTCTCACTCACAATTGGAGGTGTGAATGACCCTCATGGAGTTGTGCAGAGAGGCAGTCCTTTATCTCTGCTGCTTCCTTCTCCCATCGTGTATTTCCTTCACAAGAGGATGGGCAGAAGAGAAAGGCGAAGAACTTTTACCAGGGAGGGACATCCGAAGTAAATGCAGATGAGTTCAGATCTTTTTTACAGGCAGGTGTGAAAAATTCTATTCTCTTGTATTTTTAAAAATTTTATAAACAACAGTTTCTTATGATGAGTTGATAAGGGAACTCTTTCAATAAACGCTTGCAGTGGTTTCCAGTCCAGCTGTTCTTTAATTGTCATTTCTGGTAAAGAGTTTACCATAATAGTGCATTATTAAGGGGATGTAGATGTCTGGAAGTTGCAGTGTGATGATACCTTAATTGCTTATTTCCTTGACTCATTACAAGGGAAATATAGGTTCTGCTAAGGAAAAGAGGAGACCAAGGAATCTTGCAACTAAAATTAAGTCATTACAATTCATATTAGAACACTCTTAAATACACAGTTTTTACAGATATATAGATTGAATTTCATGACATTAAGCATCACTGCATCCCTTTAATTTTAAAATAGTGAAATTTCTGTTGGCTGTAACTAGTCTTCTCTCTCTCTCTCTCTCTATATATATAGACACATAATCATATATATATATATAAATATAATTTTGGACTTCAGGCGAGGAGTGAGTTTATCATCCCCTGTTCTTGGCACACTGTCATCAACCAACATCAAACGGTCTGAGGCCCCTTCTGTGCTCTACGGTATGTGCTCTCTATACCCACCTCTCCCATTACCTTGGGGTTTTTTCCCCCAGTAAACAATTTAAGCCATATTCTACCGGATATCTTTAACTACGTGCAGTTTTTTCCTCAATAATTAAAGGAAAATGCTGTTTTTTTCAGTTTCTGGTTAGAATGACTTTTACGTTTGTATATCTGCTTTTTCAGGCCTTCCTAGTCTTTTTATCTAATACCCCAGTTTCAGTTAGTGGTGTACTCTGTGATTCAGTCCTAACAACAAGACTATTGTATTCACTATTTCCTGCCTCACATTTTTTATAGGCATGGCCTAATTACAGACTATAATGTTGCTTCCACTTTAATGATTGCTTCTTTCTGAATTTTCTCTTTCCCTGCATTATAGTCAAACATGCTGTTAGCATAAGGAGAAACATCACTGCTGCCTAGCTTAGGTGTCCGGTGACCAACATTTGTTATTTAAATCCTGAATACATTTGTACATGCCAGCCACCCTACTCTCATGGCAAGGAGGGAAAGATGAAATGCCAGTAGTTTTCATAGAAGAAAGTGAAAGCAATAGAAGTAGTAGATTGTTGCCACAAGAAAGGAGAAGTAGCAAAGGAATTTAGCATCACTCTCCTTACATTGTTGACATTTTTGAAACATTGAGCCAAAATAGAAGAAGCTTAAAGGGATTCTGGGACTAAAGCAGAAGCAAATGCGAGGTCCCCTTATAGCTGTATGGTATCAAGAAGTTTGTGCAAGAAATGGGCATGTAAATGGACTACTTGTTCAGCAGAAAGCATTAGATTTTTTGCCAACCTTGGGCATGATGAGTTTCAAGCAAGTGTGTGCTGGCTGAACAAATTTCAGGCATGTTATGGAATCGTTTTCAGAAGCTGTCTGAGGTGAAAAACACACTGTTCCAGTAGAGAAAATTAGTAACTTGCATGCAGGAGAAGTAAAAAAAAATTGCTAGTTACAGCTTGAATGATGTTTTAAATGCTGATGAAATAGATGTTTTACGAGTTACCTCATATCCTTGATGCCCAAAATAGACTTTGCGAAGGAGGAAAACGGAGATTGATGATCACTCTACTCTGCTATAGTGCATCCTAAACAAAAGATGAGACCACTTATCACTGGCAAGTCAGTTAACCCTCAGTGCTTCAGAAATGTTCATGTGCTCCCCTGTGATTACCAAGCCAATATACATGCCCAAAGGATGAGAGGTTTATTTAATGAAGAGCCGAGAAAGGTTGGCAAGAGAACGAAAGGAGCAAAACGCAACATCCTCTCGCTGATCGACAGTTGCTCTGCCCACAACACGCTCCTGTGCTTGGATCCTGCATGTGTTGAGTTTCTCCCTTTGAACTGCACAGCCATTCTGCAGCCATTGGATTGGGGTATAACTCGCACAGTGAAGGCTTGCTATTGAAACAAATCTTTCTACATTTAGATGATGAAGGGAAAACGGAGAAAATCAAATGAGGCAAACCATTTGAGAAGCGTGTGGATAGCTCACTGTCTACTCTTACCCTTAGTATCCCTTCATGTAACAAGAAACAATGTGACTCAGACCAACAAACCATTCTCCAGTCTTCTGTAACAGTGGGAAAACAAACTTTGTCCACTTACTGGGTTGTTCTAAGAGACAGAAAAATAAAATAACCATTTTACCAAACAAAACTTAAAGCACCATTTACAAAGTATGTGTTATAGAAAGTAATAAAATAATTGACAATCACTTTTGATATATATCTGGACTGGAATTCAAAAAAAGAATGAGTATAGAGGGGCCAGCCCAGTGGCATAGTGATTAAGTTCGCAGCTCTGATTCGGCAGCCCAGGGTTCACAAGTTGGGATCCCGGGTGCAGACCTATGCACTGCTTATCAAGCCGTGCTATGGCGGGCATCCACGTATAAAGTAGAGGAAGATGGGCACAGATGTTAGCCCAGGGCCAATCTTCCTCAGCAAAAAAGAGGAGGATTGGCAACAGATCTTAGCTTAGGGCTAATCTTCCTCACGGAAAAAAAGAGTATAGAATGATTTTTAAAGAGCTTTATCAAAAGAAACGTAATCATGAAGGAAAAAAAGTCTCATTTTATTTTTAGGTAATAAATCATCATAAGTCAAGATGTCTTCAGCACCTGAGCCTCCAACCTTTGAAAAGGGACCTCCCAAAGAGAAAGACTTTCGAAACCCAGGGCTCAGAGGGGTCCGCACGACAACCTTATTTCGAGCTGTGAATCCAGAGCTCTTCATTAAACCTGTAAGAAACACATCCAGGATAAGACTTTATGTTTAACTTAACTAGGCGTCCAGAAATAGAAAGTTCTTATTTTCCTGTAACATTTGATTTTATCATGGAAATTTTATGTTGATTATTAAGACTTCTCTGTGAATAAAAGGAGGTGGAAGGAAAATCTAAATGCTGTTTCCCTAAATATACATATAAAACTAATTATTTTGAGGGCATTTGAGAATCATAATGGAAAATGGGTATACTTTAAATGATCAACTTTTCAAATTTCTCAAACTATTTATATTTTAATAGTTGCATTAACTTGGAGGAAATTTTTATTGTGCCATCAGGTACTATTAAGTAAATAAGACCTTCCATTGAGACAAAGAAAACAAAATGAAAATCTAATCATCATTATAGACGATCATTCCAGCCTTTATTAATAATATTTTTACCTGAGGGATATTGCAAACATTTTCTGAAAAGTTTCATAATGTACATTTGTACACCATTAGGGAGTTAGCTAATCATTTATGTCCTTGTAAATTATTGAATATATTTGATTTGATAAATATTTTTAAATAAATATAAATTTTATTTTTAAATAAATGTAAATGAAATGAAATTATATTTAAATGTATTGAATTTGGTTAGAATTTTAATAACGGTTGCTAGTGTGAACTGTTTTAAAGTTAAATAAGTCAGTATAGCAAGCAAATCATTAAATCAAGGTAGAATGTTTTAAAAACTTTGAGCTAATGTGTTCTTTTATTGCCAAATGCATTTCAAGAATTTCAAATTTAAACTGCTCTGAGTTTGTGGTCTTTCTTAGATGTCAATCCAAGTGAAAAACTTTGACCTTTATTCTTTTGATGATTAAGATTTGAAATAGTAATACAGCAGGTATGGTGATAGAAGCAGAAAATATGAATTGAAACTTGTATCACAACTATGTACTCACACTGTCCTAAGAAAGGCCAATTTGTTGAGCGTGAACACACAAAAAGGAGGGTCTGAATTACAGTAATTGACAAGGCAAAACACTTCTGTGGAGTTGTGAACGTCTTTCCTATATTTAAAACCTTTTTTTTTTTTTAAATCAAAGCTATGTTGCTTTGCCTCTTAGGGTCTTGGATTTTCCAGCAATAAATCAAGGTTATTATAACAGCATAGCATCTGTTCCAATCATTAAATTTCTTGAGGTAATAGAGTAGTTCCCAGGAAAGAGTGTGTGCATTGTCATTCTTGCCGTACCTAGTCCATGATATGACAGGCTTTTTGCTAGTCATCCATGAACTCAGGCGAGAAGAATAGCATGTATTCTTTATTCCTCACTTCCTAATAAAATTAACTAGTTTAAGGTTTGCAGATGGGGAAACTTGGGCTCAGAGAAGTTAAGCAGCTTCTGTCACACAGATAACTCTGAAAACTGAGCACTAGACCGATTTCCATGCCTCTCGTTTCCCACACCCCTCTCCCAACCATCACCTTCCTGAAGGTGGAGGTCTAACATGTCCAGGCTGTAGACAGGAGACAGACCTGGAGAGGAGGAGCAAGAGTCTTCTATAATCTCTAAATTATCAGGAGTTAAATTAATTGAATAAAGAACTGGGTAAATCATTATAATTGAAAAATTACCATAGGAATGGTAGAGTGGTAATCAAAACTTGGTATGTCAAGAACCAAGTATGACAGATATTTGGGTCTCCTCAAATTACTAGTCTTAATGAGGCTTTATAATTTTTTTTCTTTGACAGAACAAACCTGTAATGGCCTTCGGATTGATAACCCTTTCGCTTTGCGTGGCTTATATTGGTTATCTTCATGCAACACAGGAGAATAAAAAGGACCTCTATGAAGCTATCGATAGTGAGGGACACAGTTATATGAGGAGGAAAACATCTAAATGGGATTAATAGTGCTGGTTACCACAGATGAAATCTTATTAAGGCCTCCAAAATCTTCTAATGAAAGACTTTATAGAGTGCACGATATTGTGTTTCTTGTTCAAGAATATGTTAATAAGAAAAGAAAATAGCAGTTGCGACCAGGCCACTGTAGTAAATTTTGTCCTTTCAAAGCCGCAGCCATCCTCTCTCTTTTTTCACAGAAAGAGCTTCTCAATATTTTTCTTTTATTAAATCCTCTTATAAAAGCCATGAGAATGGAAGTCGTTTTTGTTAATTATTAAATTCTATCTAATAAAAGTACCCAGTGCTGTTAAATTTGCATGGTATTTTTAATATTTTAAGGTGAATTGTGCATTTGCAACTATTACAAGGGTTCAGTTTTGTTTTGCTATCTGCAAAGGCAATGTTCATTTTCTACCTAGCATAGAACCTATATTTGTGAAGGAAAAGAAATAATTGTAAATTATTGTAAAGCCTGTAGTCAACATTAAAAACAGTTTTTACAGAGTCACAGGTGGTTCCTATATTTTGGTTTTCTATTTCAGCTATTTTTGGTCCAGAATTTATTTTAATTGAAAAGATACTCTCACTCAACTACGAAAATAAAGATTATATGAGAGAATAACCCGAAGTAATTAGAGTTTTTCTTTTAAAAAAAAAGTATGTTATACTGAGGGATGATGTTTTTATTTGACTACAACTAAATGTTAGCTATTTTAGTTTTTGTAAATTAATGTTACAATGATATTATAAACATAAGACCAAATGTTCTTATAATTATCTGAAAACTAAAACTACTCAATAGATAAGAAAAGAAGGTCTCCTTACTGTCCTGGGTTTACCTTATGTAATTTAAATCTTTCGGGCAAGGGTTCTGGACCTGTTTCTTTTCTACATATTTACCCCATTCTCCAAATCATTGTGATTGGGGCTCAGTAATAAACCTTATCTTTGAAATTTTGTTTCATTTCTTATTACCAAGTAGTAATAAACTGCACAGGCAAAGTTTATCATCATCATGTAAGTTTTTAATTTCCAGGACTTTATTGTGGTTTTGTAAGATACGTGAAGATGCAATTATGTCTGATTTGTAGATATTAAAGAGCTTTGCTATTGAGTTATCTCCATGCAACTAAATTAAATCTTTACCACGAGCCCTAAATATTTCTTTGTATGCCTCTCTGTATAGTACACTTCATATAGTTTAAAATGCACTTAGGTTGTACAAAATGCTTTTTAATTTAAAGTATCTTTTGCATTTGGTTTCCCTGTGTACTTTGGTTGTTAAAGAACTAGAATACTTCTGTTTTCAACTTATGCATTAATTTCATGTTATCCTCTTTTAGAATTCTTCTACTGTTCAACAAAATAAGTTGATGTTTGGTGGGGGAGATGTTAGGTGCACTATCAGGAGATTCTTGCAGCACAGAGGGGCAGCAGGAGCTGTCCAGAGAGCAGCCTGGAGCTGTGTGACATCTATGAAGCAGGGTAGCAGGAGATTCAGTGAGGCACACAGCTGTGAAAAATAGCACAGAGAGGAGTCACACTGAATTTGAGGAGGAAGTCACCCAACTATGATACCTTTTGCAGAGTGGGTGCAAGTTATAGCACAGTCTGTGTGTGCAGTGTCAAAGGCTGCTTGGCTGTGTGTTGATGTTTTCATTCTCTAAGGGAAAATGCCACTTTGACAAAGTCAGTTGTGTCTAGTTAGGGGATGGTAAGGGCAAGATATTTACAGCATTTTGGAGTCTGGGCTCAAGTGATTAAAGGAAGGTCTTTCAATGCAGGAATCTGGTTGAGATTGGGCAAAAC